>NC_071988.2:101325000-102525000 GCF_028885655.2 Pongo abelii | reverse complement strand
ATCAGCCCTGGAAGATGAAATGAATGAAATGAAGCGAGAAGGGAAGTTTAGAGAAAAAAGAATAAAAAGAAACGAGCAAAGCCTCCAAGAAATGTGGGACTATGTGAAAAGACCAAATCTACGTCTGATTGGTGTACCTGAAAGTGACGGGGAGAATGGAAACAAGTTGGAAAACACTCTGCAGGATATTATCCAGGAGAACTTCCCCAATCTAGCAAGGCAGGCCAACATTCAGATTCAGGAAATACAGAGAACGCCACAAAGATACTCCTTGAGAAGAGCAACTCCAAGACACATAATTGTCAGATTCACCAAAGTTGAAATGAAGGAAAAAATGTTAAGGGCAGCCAGAGAGAAAGGTCGGGTTACCATCAAAGGGAAGCCCATCAGACTAACAGCGGATCTCTCGGCAGAAACCCTACAAGCCAGAAGAGAGTGGGGGCCAATATTCAACATTCTTAAAGAAAAGAATTTTCAACCCAGAATTTCATATCCTGCCAAACTAAGCTTCATAAGTGAAGGAGAAATAAAATACTTTACAGACAAGCAAATGCTGAGAGATTTTGTCACCACCAGGCCTGCCCTAAAAGAGCTCCTGAAGGAAGTGCTAAACATGGAAAGGCACAACCGGTACCAGCCACTGCAAAATCATACCGAAATGTAAAGACCATCGAGACTAGGAAGAGACTGCATCAACTAACGAGCAAAATATCCAACTAACATCATAATGACAGGATCAAATTCACACATAACAATATTAACTTTAAATGTAAATGGACTAAATGCTCCAATTAAAAGACACAGACTGGCAAATTGGATAAAGACTCAAGACCCATCAGTGTGCTGTATTCAGGAAACCCATCTCACGTGCAGAGACACACATAGGCTCAAAATAAAAGGATGGAGGAAGATCTACCAAGCAAATGGAAAACAAAAAAAGGCAGGGGTTGCAATCCTAGTCTCTGATAAAACCGACTTTAAACCAACAAAGATCAAAAGAGACAAAGAAGGCCATTACATAATGGTAAAGGGATTAATTCAACAAGAAGAGCTAACTATCCTAAATATATATGCACCCAATACAGGAGCACCCAGATTCATAAAGCAAGTCCTGAGTGACCTACAAGGAGACTTAGACTCCCACACATTAATAATGGGAGACTTTAACACCCCACTGTCAACATTAGACAGATCAACGAGACAGAAAGTCAACAAGGATACCCAGGAATTGAACTCAGCTCTGCACCAAGCGGACCTAATAGACATCTACAGAACTCTCCACCCCAAATCAACAGAATATACATTTTTTTCGGCACCACACCACACCTATTCCAAAATTGACCACATACTTGGAAGTAAAGCTCTCCTCAATAAATGTAAAAGAACAGAAATTGTAACAAACTGTCTCTCAGATTACAGTGCAATCAAGCTAGAACTCAGGATTAAGAATCTCACTCAAAACCGCTCAACTACGTGGAAACTGAACAACCTGCTCCTGAATGACTACTGGGTACATAACGAAATGAAGGCAGAAATAAAGATGTTCTTTGAAACCAACGAGAACCAAGACACAACATACCAGAATCTCTGGGATGCATTCAAAGCAGTGTGTAGAGGGAAATTTATAGCACTAAATGCCCACAAGAGAAAGCAGGAAAGATCCAAAATTGACACCCTAACATCACAATTAAAAGAACTAGAAAAGCAAGAGCAAACACATTCAAAAGCTAGCAGAAGGCAAGAAATAACTAAAATCAGAGCAGAACTGAAGGAAATAGAGACACAAAAAACCCTTCAAAAAATCAATGAATCCAGGAGCTGGTTTTTTGAAAGGATCAACAAAATTGATAGACCGCTAGCAAGATTAATAAAGAAAAAAAGAGAGAAGAATCAAATAGATGCAATAAAAAATGATAAAGGGGATATCACCACCAATCCCACAGAAATACAAACTACCATCAGAGAATATTACAAACACCTCTATGCAAATAAACAAGAAAATCTAGAAGAAATGGATAAATTCCTCAACACATACACCCTCCCAAGACTAAACCAGGAAGAAGTTGAATCTCTGAATAGACCAATAACAGGAGCTGAAATTGTGGCAATAATCAATAGCTTACCAACCAAAAAAAGTCCAGGACCAGATGGGTTCACAGCCGAATTCTACCAGAGGTACAAGGATGAGCTGGTACCCTTCCTTCTGAAACTATTCCAATCAATAGAAAAAGACGGAATCCTCCCTAACTCATTTTATGAGGCCAGCATCATCCTGATACCAAAGCCTGGCAGAGACACAACAAAAAAAGAGAATTTTAGACCAATATCCTTGATGAACATTGATGCAAAAATCCTCAATAAAATACTGGCAAACAGAATCCAGCAGCACATCAAAAAGCTTATCCACCATGATCAAGTGGGCTTCATCCCTGGGATGCAAGGCTGGTTCAATATACGCAAATCAATAAATGTAATCCAGCATATAAACAGAACCAAAGACAAAAACCACATGATTATCTCAATAGATGCAGAAAAGGCCTTTGACAAAATTCAACAACCCTTCATGCTAAAAACTCTCAATAAATTAGGAATTGATGGGACGTATCTCAAAATAATAAGAGCTATTTATGACAAACCCACAGCCAATATCATACTGAATGGGCAAAAACTGCAAGCATTCCCTTTGAAAACTGGCACAAGACAGGGATGCCCTCTCTCACCACTTCTATTCAACATAGTGTTGGAAGTTCTGGCCAGGGCAATTAGGCAGAAGAAGGAAATCAAGGGTATTCAATTAGGAAAAGAGGAAGTCAAATTGTCCCTGTTTGCAGATGACATGATAGTATATCTAGAAAACCCCATTGTCTCAGCCCAAAATCTCCTTAAGCTGATAAGCAACTTCAGCAAAGTCTCAGGATACAAAATCAATGTGCAAAAATCACAAGCATTCTTATACATCAATAACAGACAGACAGAGAGCCAAATCATGAGTGAACTCCCATTCACAATTGCTTCAAAGAGAATAAAATACCTAGGAATCCAACTTACAAGGGATGTGAAAGACCTCTTCAAGGAGAACTACACACCACTGCTCAAGGAAATAAAAGAGGATACAAACAAATGGAAGAACATTCCATGCTCATGGGTAGGAAGAATCAATATCATGAAAATGGCCATCCTTCCCAAGGTAATTTACAGATTCAATGCCATCCCCATCAAGCTACCAATGACTTTCTTCACAGAATTGGAAAAAACTACTTTAAAGTTCATATGGAACCAAAAAAGAGCCCGCATCGCCAAGTCAATCCTAAGCCAAAAGAACAAAGCTGGAGGCATCACACTACCTGACTTCAAACTATACTACAAGGCTACAGTAACCAAAACAGCATGGTACTGGTACCAAAACAGAGATATAGATCAATGGAACAGAACAGAGCCGTCAGAAATAACGCCACATATCTACAAGTATCTGATCTTTGACAAACCTGACAAAAACAAGAAATGGGGAAAGGATTCCCTATTTAATAAATGGTGCTGGGAAAACTGGCTAGCCATATGTAGAAAGCTGAAACTGGATCCCTTCCTTACACCTTATACAAAAATCAATTCAAGATGGATTAAAGACTTAAATGTTAGACCTGAAACCATAAAAACCCTAGAAGAAAACCTAGGCATTACCATTCAGGACATAGGCATGGGCAAGGACTTCATGTCTAAAACACCAAAAGCAATGGCAACAAAAGCCAAAATTGACAAATGGGATCTAATTAAACTAAAGAGCTTCTGCACAGCAAAAGAAACTACCATCAGAGTGAACAGGCAACCTACAAAATGGGAGAAAATTTTCGCAACCTACTCATCTGACAAAGGGCTAATATCCAGAATCTACAATGAACTCCAACAAATTTACAAGAAAAAAACAAACAACCCCATCAAAAAGTGGGCGAAGGACATGAACAGACACTTCTCAAAAGAAGACATTTATGCAGCCAAAAAACACATGAAAAAATGCTCACCATCACTGGCCATCAGAGAAATGCAAATCAAAACCACAATGAGATACCATCTCACACCAGTTAGAATGGCAATCATTAAAAAGTCAGGAAACAACAGGTGCTGGAGAGGATGTGGAGAAATAGGAACACTTTTACACTGTTGGTGGGATTGTAAACTAGTTCAACCCTTGTGGAAGTCAGTGTGGCGATTCCTCAGGGATCTAGAACTAGAAATTCCATTCGACCCAGCCATCCCATTACTGGGTATATACCCAAAGGACTATAAATCATGCTGCTATAAAGACACATGCACACGTATGTTTATTGCGGCATTATTCACAATAGCAAAGACTTGGAACCAACCCAAATGTCCAACAATGATAGACTGGATTAAGAAAATGTGGCACATATACACCATGGAATACTATGCAGCCATAAAAAAGGATGAGTTCATGTCCTTTGTAGGGACATGGATGAAATTGGAAATCATCATTCTCAGTAAACTATCGCAAGAACAAAAAACCAAACACCGCATATTCTCACTCATAGGTGGGAATTGAACAATGAGAACACATGGACACAGGAAGGGGAACATCACACTTCGGGGACTGTTGTGGGGTGGGGGGAGGGGGGAGGGATAGCATTGAGAGATATACCTAATGCTAGATGACGAGTTGGTGGGTGCAGCGCACTAGCATGGCACATGTATACATATGTAACTTACCTGCACATTGCGCACATGTACCATAAAACCTAAAGTATAATAATAATAATAATAATAATAAAAAGATTAAAAAAAAAAAAAAAAGAAGTAAAAAAAAAAAAAAAAAAAAAAAAGAAAAAAAAAAAAAAGATAAAGACTGACTGAATGGATTAAAAAAATGACATATCTTGCCTACAAAAACTCACTTTATCTGTACAGACACATATAGACTGAAAGTGAAGGTATGGAAAAAGATATTCCATGCAAATGACTATCAAAAGTATGCAGGAGTAGCTAGACTTATATCAGATAAAATTGACTTTAAGTTGAAAATTTTAAAAAAAGAAGAAAAAGAAGGTCATTATATAATGAAAAAGGGATCAATTCAGAAAGCAGAAAAATAATTGTAAATATATATCCACTCAATACCAGAACATTCAGATCAACAAAGCAAATATTTTTAGATCTGAAAGGAGAGGTGGATCCAATACAATAATAGTTCAGCACCCCACACTCAACATTGAATAGCTCATCTGGGCAGAAAATCAACAAATAAACATAGGACTTAAACTGTACTTCAGATAAAATAAACCTAACAAATGTTTAGAGAACATTTTATACAATGCCTTCAGAAAACATTCTTTTCATCAGCTCATTGGAAATTCTCTAAGGTAGATCACATACTAGACCACAAAACAAGTCTTAACAAATTTAAAAGAATTGAAATCAAATCAACTATCTTATAGGATCACAATAAAATAAAACTAGAAGGGAGTAACAAGAAGAATTTTTGAAACTGTGTAAATACATAGAAATTTAAAAACATGCTCCTGAATGACTGCATCAGTGAAGAAATTGAGAAGAAAAAAATATAAAATTTCTTAAATTAAAATAGAACCACAACATAACAAAACCTATGAGATACAGCAAGAGCAGTACTAAAATGGACGATTATAGCAATAAACACCTATATCAAAAAAAGTAGAAAGATTTCAGATAAAAAACCTTATGATGCATCTCAAGGAACTACCAATGCAGGAACAAACCAAATGCAAAATTAGTAGAATAAAAGAAATAATAGTTTACCTATGTAACTACCTGCACATCCTGCACATATATCCCAGAACTTAAATTAATTTTTTAAAAAAGATCAAAGCAGAAGTAAAGGACATTGAGACTAAAAAAAGAGGGAAGATCAACAAACAAGTTGGATTTTTGAAAACATAAAAGATTGACAAACTTTTAAGTAGGCTGAGAAGAAAACAGAGAAAACCCAAATAAGTAAAATCAGAAATGAAAAAAGAGTCCTAACAATTGAGACAACAGAAATAGAATCGTTAGAGACTATTATGAAAAGCTATATACCAAGAAATTAGAAAACCTAGAAGAAATGAATAAATTCCTGGACACATAAAACCTACTAAAATGGAACCATGAAGAAACAGAAAATCTCAACAAACCAATAATGAGAAATGAGATCAACACCACAGTAAAAAGTATCCCATCATAGAAAGGTCCAGGACCTGATGGCTTCAATGCTGAATTCTACCAAATATTTAAAGAACTAATACTAATTCTGCTCAAACTCTTACAAAAAATTGAAGAAAAGGAAATTCTTCCAAACAGATTCTATGAGGCCAGCATTACCCTGATGCCAAAACCAGATAAGGACACAACAACAACAATAAAACTATAGACCAGTATCCCTGATGAACATAAAATGCAGAAATCCTCAACAAAATACTAGCCAACTGATTCTAGCAGCATATTAAAAGGTCATTTACCATAAACAAGTTGGGTTTATCCCAGGAATACAAGGATGTTTCCACATATGAAAACCAATAAACATTACATATCACATCAGCAGAAAGAAGGATTAAAAACATATTATCACCTTAATATACACATGTAAAAAATTGATATTTTAAACAATTCTTCATGAGAAAAACTCTCAACAAGTTAGGTGTAGAAGGAACGTACCTCAACATGATAAAGACTATATATGACGAACTCAAAATCAACATCATACTAAACAGGGAAAAGTTGAAAGCTTTTCTTCTAAGATCTTGAACAAGACAAAATGTCTACTTTCACCACTTTTATTTTACATAGTACTGAAAGTCCTAGCTAGAGCAATTGGCAAGAGAAAGAAGTAAAGAGCATCCAATCCAAATTAGAAAGAAGGAAGTCAAATCGGCTCTGCTTGCACACAACATAATCTTATTTATAGAAAACCCTAAAAGCCCTGCCAAAACCTCTTAGAACTGACAAACAAATTCAGTAAAGTTTCATGATACAAAATTAGCATACAAAAGAGTAATCAAGAAAGCAGTTTCATCTACAATATCTATTAAAAAAAACCTAGGAATAAATTTATTATTATTATTATTATTATTATTATTATTATTATACTTTAGGCTCTATGGTACATGTGCGCAATGTGCAGGTAAGTTACATATGTATACATGTGCCATGCTGGTGCGCTGCACCCACCAACTCGTCATCTAGCATTAGGTATATCTCCCAATGCTATCCCTCCCCACTCCCCCCACCCCACAACAGTCCCCGAAGTGTGATGTTCCCCTTCCTGTGTCCATGTGTTCTCATTGTTCAGTTCCCACCTATGAGTGAGAATATGCGGTGTCTGGTTTTTTGTTCTTGCGATAGTTTACTGAGAATGATGATTTCCAATTTCATCCATGTCCCTACAAAGGACATGAGCTCATCATTTTTTATGGCTGCATAGTATTCCATGGTGTATATGTGCCACATTTTCTTAATCCAGTCTATCATTGTTGGACATTTGGGTTGGTTCCAAGTCTTTGCTATTGTGAGTAATGCCGCAATAAACATACGTGTGCATGTGTCTTTATAGCAGCATGATTTATAGTCCTTTGGGTATATACCCAGTAATGGGATGGCTGGGTCGAATGGAATTTCTAGTTTTAGATCCCTGAGGAATCGCCACACTGACTTCCACAAGGGTTGAACTAGTTTACAGTCCCACCAACAGTGTAAAAGTGTTCCTATTTCTCCACATCCTCTCCAGCACCTGTTGTTTCCTGACTTTTTAATGATTGCCATTCTAACTGGTGTGAGATGGTATCTCATTGTGGTTTTGATTTGCATTTCTCTGATGGCCAGTGATGGTGAGCATTTTTTCATGTGTCTTTTGGCTGCATAAATGTCTTCTTTTGAGAAGTGTCTGTTCATGTCCTTCGCCCACTTTTTGATGGGGTTGTTTGTTTTTTTCTTGTAAATTTGTTGGAGTTCATTGTAGATTCTGAATATTAGCCCTTTGTCAGATGAGTAGGTTGTGAAAATTTTCTCCCATTTTGTAGGTTGCCTGTTCACTCTGATGGTAGTTTCTTTTGCTGTGCAGAAGCTCTTTAGTTTAATTAGATCCCATTTGTCAATTTTCGATTTTGTTGCCATTGCTTTTGGTGTTTTAGACATGAAGTCCTTGCCCATGCCTATGTCCTGAATGGTAATGCCTAGGTTTTCTTTTAGGGTTTTTATGGTTTTAGGTCTAACATTTAAGTCTTTAATCCATCTTGAATTGATTTTTGTATAAGGTGTAAGGAAGGGATCCAGTTTCAGCTTTCTACATATGGCTAGCCAGTTTTCCCAGCACCATTTATTAAATAGGGAATCCTTTCCCCATTTCTTGTTTTTGTCAGGTTCGTCAAAGATCAGATACTTGTAGACATGTGGCATTATTTCTGATGGCTCTGTTCTGTTCCATTGATCTATATCTCTGTTTTGGTACCAGTACCATGCTGTTTTGGTTACTGTAGCCTTGTAGTATAGTTTGAAGTCAGGTAGTGTGATGCCTCCAGCTTTGTTCTTTTGGCTTAGGATTGACTTGGCAATGCGGGCTCTTTTTTGGTTCCATATGAACTTTAAAGTAGTTTTTTCCAATTCTGTGAAGAAAGTCATTGGTAGCTTGATGGGGATGGCATTGAATCTGTAAATTACCTTGGGAAGGATGGCCATTTTCATGATATTGATTCTTCCTACCCATGAGCATGGAATGTTCTTCCATTTGTTTGTATCCTCTTTTATTTCCTTGAGCAGTGGTTTGTAGTTCTCCTTGAAGAGGTCTTTCACATCCCTTGTAAGTTGGATTCCTAGGTATTTTATTCTCTTTGAAGCAATTGTGAATGGGAGTTCACTCATGATATGGCTCTCTGTTTGTCTGTTATTGATGTATAAGAATGCTTGTGATTTTTGTACATTGATTTTGTATCCTGAGACTTTGCTGAAGTTGCTTATCAGCTTAAGGAGATTTTGGGCTGAGACAATGGGGTTTTCTAGATATACTATCATGTCATCTGCAAACAGGGACAATTTGACTTCCTCTTTTCCTAATTGAATACCCTTGATTTCCTTCTCCTGCCTAATTGCCCTGGCCAGAACTTCCAACACTATGTTGAATAGAAGTGGTGAGAGAGGGCATCCCTGTCTTGTGCCAGTTTTCAAAGAGAATGCTTCTAGTTTTTGCCCATTCAGTATGATATTGGCTGTGGGTTTGTCATAAATAGCTCTTATTATTTTGAGATACGTCCCATCAATTCCTAATTTATTGAGAGTTTTTAGCATGAAGGGTTGTTGAATTTTGTCAAAGGCCTTTTCTGCATCTATTGACATAATCATGTGGTTTTTGTCTTTGGTTCTGTTTATATGCTGGATTACATTTATTGATTTGCGTATATTGAACCAGCCTTGCATCCCAGGGATGAAGCCCACTTGATCATGGTGGATAAGCTTTTTGATGTGCTGCTGGATTCTGTTTGCCAGTATTTTATTGAGGATTTTTGCATCAATGTTCATCAAGGATATTGGTCTAAAATTCTCTTTTTTTGTTGTGTCTCTGCCAGGCTTTGGTATCAGTATGATGCTGGCCTCATAAAATGAGTTAGGGAGGATTCCCTCTTTTTCTATTGATTGGAATAGTTTCAGAAGGAATGGTACCAGCTCCTCCTTGTACCTCTGGTAGAATTCGGCTGTGAACCCATCTGGTCCTGGACTTTTTTTGGTTGGTAAGCTATTGATTATTGCCACAATTTCAGCTCCTGTTATTGGTCTATTCAGAGATTCAACTTCTTCCTGGTTTAGTCTTGGGAGGGTGTATGTGTTGAGGAATTTATCCATTTCTTCTAGATTTTCTAGTTTATTTGCATAGAGGTGTTTGTAATATTCTCTGATGGTAGTTTGTATTTCTGTGGGATTGGTGGTGATATCCCCTTTATCATTTTTTATTGCATCTATTTGATTCTTCTCTCTTTTTTTCTTTATTAATCTTGCTAGCAGTCTATCAATTTTGTTGATCCTTTCAAAAAACCAGCTCCTGGATTCATTTATTTTTTGAAGGGTTTTTTGTGTCTCTATTTCCTTCAGTTCTGCTCTGATTTTAGTTATTTCTTGCCTTCCGCTAGCTTTTGAATGTGTTTGCTCTTGCTTTTCTAGTTCTTTTAATTGTGATGTTAGGGTGTCAATTTTGGATCTTTCCTGCTTTCTCTTGTGGGCATTTAGTGCTATAAATTTCCCTCTACACACTGCTTTGAATGCATCCCAGAGATTCTGGTATGTTGTGTCTTGGTTCTCGTTGGTTTCAAAGAACATCTTTATTTCTGCCTTCATTTCGTTATGTACCCAGTAGTCATTCAGGAGCAGGTTGTTCAGTTTCCATGTAGTTGAGTGGTTTTGAGTGAGATTCTTAATCCTGAGTTCTAGCTTGATTGCACTGTGATCTGAGAGACAGTTTGTTACAATTTCTGTTCTTTTACATTTATTGAGGAGAGCTTTACTTCCAAGTATATGGTCAATTTTGGAATAGGTGTGGTGTGGTGCTGAAAAAAATGTATATTCTGTTGATTTGGGGTGGAGAGTTCTGTAGATGTCTATTAGGTCCGCTTGGTGCAGAGCTGAGTTCAATTCCTGGGTATCCTTGTTGACTTTCTGTCTCGTTGATCTGTCTAATGTTGACAGTGGGGTGTTAAAGTCTCCCATTATTAATGTGTGGGAGTCTAAGTCTCTTTGTAGGTCACTCAGGACTTGCTTTATGAATCTGGGTGCTCCTGTATTGGGTGCATATATATTTAGGATAGTTAGCTCTTCTTGTTGAATTAATCCCTTTACCATTATGTAATGGCCTTCTTTGTCTCTTTTGATCTTTGTTGGTTTAAAGTCGGTTTTATCAGAGACTAGGATTGAACCCCTGCCTTTTTTTGTTTTCCATTTGCTTGGTAGATCTTCCTCCATCCTTTTATTTTGAGCCTATGTGTGTCTCTGCACGTGAGATGGGTTTCCTGAATACAGCACACTGATGGGTCTTGAGTCTTTATCCAATTTGCCAGTCTGTGTCTTTTAATTGGAGCATTTAGTCCATTTACATTTAAAGTTAATATTGTTATGTGTGCATTTGATCCTGTCATTATGATGTTAGCTGGATATTTTGCTCGTTAGTTGATGCAGTCTCTTCCTAGCCTCGATGGTCTTTACAATTCGGTATGATTTTGCAGTGGCTGGTACCGGTTGTGCCTTTCCATGTTTAGCGCTTCCTTCAGGAGCTCTTTTAGGGCAGGCCTGGTGGTGACAAAATCTCTCAGCATTTGCTTGTCTGTAAAGGATTTTATTTCTCCTTCACTTATGAAGCTTAGTTTGGCAGGATATGAAATTCTGGGTTGAAAATTCTTTTCTTTAAGAATGTTGAATATTGGCCCCCACTCTCTTCTGGCTTGTAGGGTTTCTGCCGAGAGATCCGCTGTTAGTCTGATGGGCTTCCCTTTGATGGTAACCCGACCTTTCTCTCTGGCTGCCCTTAACATTTTTTCCTTCATTTCAACTTTGGTGAATCTGACAATTATGTGTCTTGGAGTTGCTCTTCTCGAGGAGTATCTTTGTGGCGTTCTCTGTATTTCCTGAATCTGAATGTTGGCCTGCCTTGCTAGATTGGGGAAGTTCTCCTGGATAATATCCTGCAGAGTGTTTTCCAACTTGTTTCCATTCTCCCCGTCACTTTCAGGTACACCAATCAGACGTAGATTTGGTCTTTTCACATAGTCCCACATTTCTTGGAGGCTTTGCTCGTTTCTTTTTATTCTTTTTTCTCTAAACTTCCCTTCTCGCTTCATTTCATTCATTTCATCTTCTAGGGCTGATACCCTTTCTTCCATTTGATCACATCGGCTCCTGAGGCTTCTGCATTCTTCACGTAGTTCTCGAGCCTTGGTTTTCAGCTCCATCAGCTCCTTTAAGCACTTCTCTGTATTGGTTATTCTAGTTATACATTCTTCTAAATTTTTTTCAAAGTTTTCAACTTCTTTGCCTTTGGTTTGAATATCCTCCCGTAGCTCAGAGTAATTTGATCGTCTGAAGCCTTCTTCTCTCAGCTCGTCAAAGTCATTCTCCATCCAGCTTTGTTCCGTTGCTGGTGAGGAACTGCGTTCCTTTGGAGGAGGAGAGGTACTCTGGTTTTTAGAGTTTCCAGTTTTTCTGCTCTGTTTTTTCCCCATCTTTGTGGTTTTATCTACTTTTGGTCTTTGATGATGGTGATGTACAGATGGGTTTTTGGTGTGGATGTCCTTTCTGTTAGTTTTCCTTCTAACAGACAGAACCCTCAGCTGCAGGTCTGTTGGAGTACCTGGCCGGCCGTGTGAGGTGTCAGTCTGCCCCTGCTGGGGGGTGCCTCCCAGTTAGGCTGCTCGGGGGTCAGGGTTCAGGGACCCACTTGAGGAGGCAGTCAGTCCGTTCTCAGGTCTCCAGCTGTGTGCTGGGAGAACCACTGCTCTCCTCACAGCTGTCAGACAGGGACATTTAAATCTGCAGAGGTTACTGCTGTCTTTTTGTTTGTCTGTGCCCTGCCCCCAGAGGTGGAGCCTACAGAGGCAGGCAGGCCTCCTTGAGCTGTGGTGGGCTCCACCCAGTTCAAGCTTCCAGGCTGCTTTGTTTACCTAAGCGAGCCTGGGCAATGGCGTGCGCCCTTCCCCCAGCCTCGCTGCCGACTTGCTGTTTGATCTCAGACTGCTGTGCTAGCGATCAGCGAGACTCCGTGGGCGTAGGACCCTCTGAGCCAGGTGCGGGCTATACTCTCCTGGGGCACTGTTTCCTAAGCCCGTCGGAAAAGCACAGTATTCGGGTGGGAGTGGCCCGATTTTCCAGGTGCCGTCTGTCACCCCTGGAAGGGGAACTCCCTGACCCCTTGTGCTTCCCGAGTGAGGCAATGCCTCGCCCCTGCTTCGGCTGGCGCACGGTGCGCTCACCCACTGACCTGCGCCCACTGTCTGGCACTCCCTAGTGAGATGAACACGGTACCTCAGATGGAAATGCAGAAATCACCCGTCTTCTGCGTCGCTCGCGCTGGGAGCTGTAGACTGGAGCTGTTCCTATTCAGCCATCTTGGCTCCTCCCTAGGAATAAATTTAACAAAGGAGGTGAAAGGTTTTTCAAGGACAACTTTAAAACATTAATAAAAAAAATTGAAGAGGGCACACAAAAAATGAAAAGACATCCCATGTCCATGGATTGGAAGAAGTAACATTGTGAAAATAACCACACTATCAGAAGTGATCTACAGATTCAATACAATTCTTATCAAAATACCAAGGACATTCTTCATAGAAATAGAAAGAAAATCCTAAAATTTGTGTGGAACCACAAATGACCCAGAATAGTTAAAGAAATTCTCAGCAAAAAGAATAAAGGTGAAGGCATCAAACTACCTTACCTCAAAATATATTACAAAGTGATATTAACCAAAGCAGCATGGCACTAGGATAAGAAGAGACACATATGACCAATGGAACAGAATAGAGAATCTATAAATAAATCCATGAATTTACAGTCCACTGATTTTCAGCAAAGATTCCAAGAACACTAATTGGGGAAGGGACAGTCTCTTTAATAAATAGTATTGGGAAAATTGAATATTCATACACAGAAAAATGAAACTAGATCTCTATCTTTCACCATACAAAAGCCACCTCAAAGTGGATTGAAGACTTAAGTGTAAGACCTGAAACTATGAAACTGCTAGAAGAAAACATATGAGAAACCCTTACGGACATTGGTCTGGGCAAAGATTTTATGAAGAAAATCTGAAAAGTGTAGGCAAAATATAGAGTGCAATTAACATCTTCACAATGTAAAAATAGACAAGTAGGATTATACCAAACTAAAAAGCTTCTGCACAGCAGGAGAAATAATCAACAGAATAAAGAGACAACCTGAAGAATGGGGGAAAATCTTTGCAAACTGCTCATTTGACAAGGGATTAATGTCCAGAATATACAAAGTACTCAAACAAGTCAACAACAAAGAAACAAGTAATGGGATCAAAAGACGGGCCAATGAGCTAAATAGACATTTCTAAAATAAGACATAAAAATGGCCAGCTGGTATAAAAAAAATTCTCAACATCACTAATCATCAGGGAAAAGCAAATTAAAACTACAAAGAGATATAATCTCATGCCATTTAAAATGGCTGTTATCAAGAAGACAAAAAAGAAATGCTGGTGAGGATGTGGAAAAAAAGGAAACTTTACATGCTGTTTGTGGGACTGTAAATTAGTACAACTGTTATGGAAAACAATATGAAGTTTCCTCAAAAAACTAAAAGTACAACTACCATATGATCCAGCAATCCCACTACTGGGTATACAGTCAAAGGAAAGGAAATCAGTGTATCAAAGAGATACCCGCATTCCCATGTTTAATGCAGCACTATTCATAATGGGCCAGACGTGGTATCAACCTAAGTGTACATCAACAGATGAATGGATAAAGAAAATGTGGTATACATACACAATAGAATACTATTTAGCCATAAAAGAACTAAATTCTGTCATTTGCAGCAACATGGATAATCTTGAAGAACATTGTGAAATAAGTCAAGCACAGAAAGATAAATACTGCAAGTTCCTACTCATATGTAGAAGCTAAACAATTTATTCATAGAAGTAGAGAGTAGAATAATGGTACTAGAGGCAAGAAAAGGTAGGGGGAGGGGGACTAGCCAAAGGCTAGTTAACACCTAGAAAAGTAGAGTTAGATAGGAGGGGGAAGTTCTAGTGTTTTACAGCACTATAGGGTGAATATAATTAACAATAAATTTTCTGTGTATTTTCAAAAGCTAGAAGAATGAGTTTCGAATGTTCTCAACACAAAGAAATGATACATGTTTGAGCTGATTTGATCATTACACATATATACATTTATCAGAATTTCACACTGTACCCCATAAATATATATAGTTATTATGTGTCAACTAAAAATAAAAATAAAGAGTGCAATTAGGCCGGGCGCGGTGGCTGACACCTGTAATCCCAGCACTTTTGCAAGCCGAGGTGGGAGGATCACGAGGTCAGGAGATCAAGACCATCCTCGCTAACACAGTGAAACCCCGTCTCTACTAAAAATACAAAACAATTAGCCGGGAGTGGTGGCTGGAGCCTCTAGTCCCAGCTACTCGGGAGGCTGAGGCAGGAGAATGGCGTGAACCTGGGAGGTGGAGCTTGCAATGAGCCGAGATCGCGCCACTGCACTCCAGCCTGAGCGACTGAGCGGAAAAAAAAAAAAAAAAAAAAAAAAAAGAGTGCAATTAAAGATCTTCCAAATGCAATAGTTTTAGACATATTATTTCCTTAACACATGTTTTTAGAGGTGAAATTGCTTTACACTGCCATCATGAATGAAATGCTATCTCCTCTGAAAGGCCTTCCCTAACATGTCCAAAATAGACTCCTCTTCTGTCACTGTTTATCCAATTACCTTATTTTACTTTTTGTAGGATTATCACTGTCTGAACTTAGTTTAATAATTTATTTATAACTATAGAATGTAAGGTCCACGAAGACAAAGATTTTGCTTGATTTAATCTTTACTATATTTCTAGCATCTGGAATAGTGCCTGGCATATGGTATATGCTCAATAAATATTAAATAAATAAATGTATATGAATCTCTGTTTTCCTACCATCTCCCTAGCACTGGCTATTATCATTTAAAAAGTCTTCAAATAGGTAAAAATTGATATCTTGTTAATGGTGTAATTTTATGTCTGTTCAATATTTAGATTGAACTTCCTTTTCATATATTTACTGACTACTGTAGATTTACTTTAAGAAAGCTATAACAGTTCTTTATATATTGACTCATTGCCTGCTATGTATATTACTGACAAATTATTCCAAATGAATTTCTCTATCTAGACCACATCACTTGCATGTAGACTTTTCAATCCCAAGAAGACAGTGACAGAAACGGATAGTTTGAATAAGCATGGCAGAAAGACTTCATTCTGTTCTTGGAAGTGTGGTTGCAGCTGCTATTTGCAGAATTGGAGCCTTTTGCTTGCTCTGAGTTTCCTGAGTCAGCCTAAGGTCTTTAAAAGCATAGCCTCATCATGCCAATGTGACAAAGCTGGGCCTCATCATTTGAAGTTGTGCTTCAGGGAATCCTTAAAATAGTCCTTCTGTCCCATCCTGCTTGTGGCTGCCCTACTTAGCTCACAATTATGAAAGTTCCTTGAGTGTTTGGTGGTCAACTGTTTTCCAAATGCGGCCACTTCTTTAAAGCCGTGCTAAGATGAATGTCACTTTACTGCTGGAGTCCCTGGCTGGCCATTTCCTGTTCAATAGGTTCATTGAGAATGCTGTTGGAAATGCTCAAGCAAGAAGTGACTTCTGAGGTAGGTATCACTCTCACCATGTTCAGATGGGCTTTAAGCTCTGAAATCATATTCTGCCTGCTGTCATCTCAAAGATGTTAGCCTTCTTGGTTAGGTGTTCTTCTTTGTCCATCTGTGCAATATTGGTTTGACAATTTTCTGACACATTGCAGGGATTGCTTCTCCCTCTGCATGACTGAAGAAACTCTTTACATATGGGAAGATTCCCCTGAAGCAGTATAGCACACTTTCATCTCTTTCTCTCTTTCTCTCTCTCTCTTTCTTTATTCTCTCTCTCTTTCTGTCATGAGAAAAAAGAGAAGGAATTATGACAAGTGAAAAATATGAGTACATATGGTACTGTAACTTTGGCCTATCCATTTGGTGATGAGGATCTATATTACATATACCTAGAATTGGTTTGAAATAAAACCATTATACCAACCTCCTCCTCTATTTAATATATTAGAGAAATAGAAAGACCTCTAAATTTCAGCTTTATATTAAGATTTTAGTTATTATAAAATTAGATGATTGGAGCTGGACAGGAATGGACCTGGGAGTGAAAGGTCTTCCTGCTGCCATTTAATTGGGTTGATTTCATGCTGCTCACCGAGCTTTATAAAGGCATAATTGGAGTGTGTAAATGTGGCACATCAAAATCAAAGTGAACCTTCTGTAATAGTTCTGTGTGATAATTCAGAAACTCTTTGCTATGCTTTTTTTTTTTTTTTTTTATGAACCTGGCCTTAGTTCAACATGTAATTGAATTGGGCCAGTGATAGAATCTTCTACTCACAGATGATTGCAAAATTGCTCTTCTTGAATTGTTAACGCGGATGTGAAATTGAGGCCATGCTGTTAAGTATTTTTTGTTTTTGTTTGAAAACAGTATAACTTTTTGGTGTTTTCCTCTAAGAAAGGGCAGTGCTAGTAGTCATAATCTTTTTATTTCATTTTCTGAGGGTGCACCTTAATGATCATTTTTATCTCCACTTGGCTACAGCTGAGGATCTGAATGTATGCAGAATAACTTCAGATGCCTGGGTGGAAGCCTTATTTCAGCAACTACCAGCTGTAAACAATCTCTAGGCTTCTTTGGCATGCCACTGGTATACCCTTTCATCGGGTTAGGACACCTTCTTCTTTAGAAAAAAAACCTCTACCAACTTTTTTACTCTGGTCTTCTCTCCTTTGCAGAGGTGTAAAGAATTGTGCTTCCTTGTGTGGCTGATAAGCTTACTTCCCATACAAAGGAAGAGCAAGTTCCATGAATACCCCATACTCTCTAGGTACTTTATAAGCCACAGTCAGCAAACCCACTCAAAAGCCCTATGCTTTAAGATATGCTACAGTAGGGGTCAATATGGCATGAATCTAAAACTGGGGGACTATTGTTTTGTCTTATTAAAAACATGATTTTTATCTACCAGGTTGTGAACAATTAGCTACTTCATCTATCAAGACCTCTCTGAAAAATGACATTTTTCATTTTATCTATTTTCTTTTGCTTCTTCTTGTTTATATTTGGTTTCCATATTTGTTCTTTCAGTGCCATTTGGAATTGTTTGAGGAAGGGCATATAGCACAAAATAAACAGTAATAGTTCAACAATGGTTTTACGTGAAGTGATGGTGAAGATGGAGTGGATCTTACGATTACACTTCAGGTCACTGGTGTGCTAGAGACGGTTTGCCCTGACTCTTGAGAGCGGATGTGCTCACCTCTTCCTAACTTCACATTTAGTGGGGTTACAGTGGTAGCTTGAAGTTAGCTGTGGTGGGAGTAATTTTACCACAGAAACTGGCAATTTTTACACATCTGGTGTGTTTTTTCTCACAAAAGACCCCGTTATTAAACGTTTCTCAACGTGTCACTGCCTGCGGTCAATGAACGGAGAGTAGGAGGGCAAAAGTTAATCAAGAGAATTCACCTTTGAAGCATTCCTGGTTGGCGAGAATGGCAGAGCTACTTCAGTTGTGTAACAATACATGTAAACTGAGACTATAAAGCACGGAGAAAAATTATTTTTAACAAATGCAAGAAAGTAGGTACATCTAAATGGATTTTCTTTCAAAATTACCACAATGAAAAATGATGCACCCATTCCACTTAGTTGTCTTTACTCAAATCCATTTTGAAGACTCTTCTTGAAAATAGTTTCAGAGAAATATTCATGAAGCACATAGATGTTTTACGACTTCAGTCTGATATGTAGTGATACATAAAAGCTAAAATATCTTCATTCTTACCACATTCTAATATGTAGCTGATGGCATTACCTAGTATTTCTCTAAGAAGTTATCTTTGCCGCCATGTTGCTGTGGTTCCCGGCAAGACTGCTTACCCTGTGCACCCTCTGCAGCTCCCACCTCTGGGATCTATCCCCTATGACATCTCAGGGGCAAGGCTCTGGTGGATGAGGACAGATACTAGGACTGGCTCCCTCCATTAGGCCTCCCCACCACACCACCTTCCCCAGTGTCTCATGTCTGGATTTGAGTAGCGTTGGGCAGACAAATTAGCCCAGGTCCTCCGCAGAACTGTAACCAGGGAATGAAACATCAGTCTCCACTTCCTGCCGTCACCCTAAATCCTACCAGAAATCTTGTGGGGCTACCCACAAGATTGAGGGAGGAAAAAATCCCCTTTTTCCAGTAGGGGGAGCTGCAGGGAGGAAATAGTTTCTTTTTATTTAAAAACCCACTGTACTCTCCTAAAAGCGAACTCTATCTGGCTCCCATTTCTCCTCTCATAGTGTTGCCGGATGGGAGGAGAGAAGTAGAAATGCCTTCTACTAACACCACAAGCCCTGGAAAGGTGTCTGGACTCCACTTCTCACGGTTCTTTCAGGAACTTAGCACTCTTTTCCCCCTTGGCTATCGCCATAGTTGTTTTACAAGACAGAGCCTGATCCGGCACCTAATATCAGAAATTCTATTGCAAAAATAGATTTTTTTAAAAAGCTTTTATGCTTAGGAATTCAGTGTGTGAAAAATGGAGGCAATGCAACACATGAGACTTTTAAATGCTGTGTGAGAAGAGTAAATGGTAAATTTGTGGGTGGGTTTGTGCGTGAAGAAGCTTGTACATAGGTAAATCACGACTCTTCTCTTTTTTCAGCAGCGCCCAGAGGTCTCTTCAGCGCTGCTTCATCACTATTCATTTTTATCTTTACTCCCGAATCTTTTGAGGAATACTCTATCATATTTTGAAACCTTATCTTTTAGTACTCCTCTTGCTACTTGGAAAGAAAATGTAGAAGGTCAGGAAGAGAAGAAAAGCTTTGAAAAATTGTGTGATAGGTAACATCTACTCATTTTTATCCTGTTGGAAAAGGAATCACATTCACTTAATACATGACACTGATTCAAAACAGGTGGACATAGTTTCAGAAAAGTGGTAGGAGTGTTTGAAATTTGATTCCTATCGTAATTTCTTCCTCTCTGTGAGGTCAGTACTGGTATCTGAGGGGACAGATGCATTTTACTTAGAGCTGGCTTAACACTGGGGCTGGGGTTCAAGCTTTACTGTAGAAAGATCGGAAAGAAAAGAATAGGAAAGCAGGGAGGTAGGACTGAAGTGTTTCTGAGGATGGCTGTGGTAAAAGGAAGGGCAGAGGAGATGGCATTTGAGAGTCACCTGGATTAAAAGGCAGGTTGAGTGGGAGAGAGGACATTGCTGAAAGGAAGGTACTGAATTAAGCTGAATTCTGCTGTAGCAAGTCCCTGAGAAGTGCTGACATAGACTGAAGGATGATTGGCTCTGGGACACAAACCACTGTATAAATTATATGAAATGAATAACACATGGGAAAGGTCTTAGACACATATGTAACATATAATGGAAATTCAATCAGTGTTGGTTTTTCTTCCCTTCCTGCTCTTGATGGTGCTACCAGGTGGCACATAAAAACAGATTGTGTGAGTTTGGGTCAAAGTGTCACTGTAACAATATTGTCTCAGTAGCACTTTCAATGCAGGTAAAAGTTCAATTCAATGTGTGAAATGGCTGAGTGAGAAAAATAGCAAAGTCACAGATCAGGATAGAAATAAAGCTATACCCTTACCTGGCATTGAGAATGAAATAATAGGGGTCTAGCTTCTCTTGGGAAAGTAGGAGTAAATGGAAGCCCAAACCTAGCATCTCCAGCGGCTAATCCCTGAGCTAGTGACCATGACTATGAGAGGAAAACTAAGCCCAGGGAAGTATGTTGGGAAGTCATAAAAAAAAGTCATATGATGTGGAAGTCCATGGATAATGAACCTTGACATTTGGAACACGTTCAGGTGTTAAATCCAATTTCTATCCAAGGAGGTCAGAATGCATAGGGCAATTAAAAGTGTAGCGATAGGCAGCTGCCTGCTTCTGTGTGTCCTCTGGGCATGGGCTCTCGGAATCTCTGGCTAGCTAACCTGAATCTACAGTGTCTTGACTGTTTACAATGCCTTTTTATGGTTCCTTCCTACTATGAAATGTACAACTACTAGTGAGAGAAATGCTCAAAATGAAACTTTCCTTTTTACTAATTAATCCACTCTTCAATCTTTATTTAGATACTCAACACACATGTGCGTGAGCATGTGTGCACACACACATACAGACACAGAGTGCCAATTAAGACATTAATTTTCCACTACCTAGAAAGACCTTCATATTTCTTTGATCCTTAAGACTGAGATCAGATGTCTCTTTCTGAAGCATTCCCCGACTCCTTCCCTTAGGGTAGTTAAGCTTTCATAATGTATTGTAATATTTCAGGACTTCAGAAAACTTTGCTTTGTGTAATGGGCCTACAAGACACCCTGAAAATGATGTTGATTAATTATCTTTGTATTTATTTACAGGATGGTTGGTTGTTATTTTCTGCCACTCACAATCAATTTTCCCTTTTTTTTTTTTTTCCCCTTTTTTTTTTTGATAAGAGCATCTTATTTTCTTCTGGGAAATTATCCCTCTTCTATTGTGTGTACTTGGTGGGGTTGCCAATCTTGGTGGGGCTGCCAATCAGCCCCACCAAGGGGTAGGCATATGAGCCATGATGGCCAATTGGACTAAAATGGAACTATTTACCTGCTTAAGCAGAAGGGGATTTATTACGGAGAATGGAGTATCCAGTAATTATTTGCAGAAAAAAATAATTGTTATATAACAAGTAACAGTCTGCAAAGAGAACTGTTAACATCAGGAAGCCAAGGAAGTGGGAACCACGAAGTCAGCTTCTGATTGTCGTTGTAATCATTGGTACCAGAAATATGCACGTTAGCTGTGACTGATAGATAAGAAACCATGGCCACAATTGTTGGCACCAGAGCCATGATATGCCTGCTGGGACTGCACCAACAAAATGGATGACCCACGCCATCCTCTCAATATCTAATAAATGGCTAGCTACTGGGATTTCAGCTAAAGCTGTTGCAGAAAAATCAACCACCTTGCCATCTATGTTCTGCACCAGAAATTGCAGAAGCAGCACAAATGCGGCCTCCACCTCACTTCTGCCTTTCTGATCTCACATGAACACATGGGACTAGATGAATATTATTTAGTACCTTCTGGAACACTGTCTGCAAACTAGACTATGGAATATAGTGTTTAGCTTTCTGGCCTTAACAATGACTGAAGGGACTCTAGATGAGGGCAGAATGGATATTGAATATCAATCCACCATATAAACAATGGACTTTCCCCCCAGGCTCTTGAGCCCAGTGGTTAAAGAGCAGAAGAAAAATGGTTGGAGCCAGTGGATCCTCTTGCAATATCCTGAAGACTAGCTACCTAGATCCTCCAAATGCCCTGATTCCTGTCCTTTTAGGTTTCTGCTTTTGTAGATTTCCCTTTGGGTCTGGGAACCCCCACCAGGACCTTATAATTATTTCCCTTTTACCTGTAGTTAGTCAGATTTGAGTTTTGACATTTGTAATCAAACCACCTCAATGGATACATTTAGGGACTTAATTGTCAGTGTTGGCATCCTCAATTCTTGCAGAATGAATTTGGTTGGCCTTAACTCTGCATCTAGAGAGCTGGCTGCTACTGATGTGAATAGCACCCTTGGAATTCTAGTTTCTAGAATCAAAAGTCAAAGAAGTCCTTGGATGTCATCCAATCCAAACTCTACTTTTTTTTTTTTTTTTTTTGGTTATCAGACACATTCCTTTATTATTAACATAGAAATTCTTAAGATAGTTCATGTAGATAAAAAGTACAATTATTTTAACAGCATAGAAATACCTTTAAAAGAAGAAAAGGTATATAAACAACTCTTGAAAAGAAATGGTAAAATAACATAGGTTTTAAATCGTTGCCGTTATTACCTAAGAGTTTTATTGTAGAATTCATAGCCAGACTTGTCAAAATATGTAAATATCTTATAGAAAGTTCTGTGACAAGGAAATTCATACTCAGTGGAAATGCTTTGGGGATTTTTAATGCAGTGATTGATCTCTTCTTAATTTTTCAAATTACAACAGGCTTATCTATCAAAGCTTAATGAAATACAAACTTTGCCAATGATCCAGCCACAATCTTACATGCTATGCAGATTTCCAAATGCATTCCATGTCCCTCCACAAAAACACTTCCTGATGAATAATGTTTAACTTGGTCTTTTATAGTAGTGGTCCGAAGACTTTGAAAAACATTCTTAAGAAGCTACCAAAGGAACTTCCAATTTAATGAATTTTAACAGCTGTTTCTGCCACTAGGCCTATAAGTGAAACTTGATTTCCCTTGAGTGAATTCCATTAATTTGTTTTTATTATTTTAGGATAGTGAATATGCTTCAGCTGGCTGCGTTCAGAAACTAGAATTGGTGGCACAGCAACTCTGGTTTCAATCAGTCTTCCTCTGAGGGCTTCCCCTGAAGACCACCCAGATGGATGGATGGTGCAAGAGCAAGCAGGGCCGCAGTTTGAGTGGGGGGCACATGGCTCCATTCTGCACTCAGGGGTGGGGCATTTCTGCTAAACACTTGGGAGAATTTCTCAGGAGATCAGGGCACTCAGCAGTTTTCCTAAGTGGTAGAGCAATATTATTTCCTCTCAGCTTGCAAAGTGCACAGACCATCCCTCGGGTGTTTAAGCCCACACCTGCTGGAATGCACTTGGAATACAAGGTCAAAAGGACAGTGCTCAAAATGCAGCTAGGCTTCAAGGGGATGGAACGTGGCTTCAGATTCTATCTTAGTAAATTAGGGATAATAATATCTGCCTTACCAATTTCTCAGGGCTATTATATGTATAATATATGGATATAAAGACAAATATATTTTAAAAATAAATATTGCTAAGCATTTCAAATAATTTTAGACAGAGGCTAATATTAAGCTTACCTAAAAATGTTGTGCCTTATAGACCATCCCTCTCTCCCTATGGTGAGGTTGAGGTGAGGTTTATTTTTTCTAATTATTTTATTGCCAAAGGTGAATTTCTAAAGGAGAAAAGTTAGGATATTTCCTTGAGAAATCTGAGCAATTGAGTCAGCACAGATTCTCCGAATTATTTATTTCTGATCATCAGTGCCTTTTGTCATCAGGTCATGGGCTTTATGAGAGTGCTAAGGAAAGAATCAAGTTGTACAATCATCTTGGCTCCACATGGTTTGTATTTGGTTACATCTTTATCATAACAGCTTAGTGCTTGGGTTTGCCTGACTCATAAGCTCAAGCTTTCAGAAGCTGATTACTCTGTAATGGATTGAATTGTAAATGGCATCTCAATGAGTAAAATAACTGTTATTTTCATTTTTATTTCCCCGTATCCAAACCTAATTTTTTTGTTTGATTACTGTTGCTGATTTTTGGTGTAGGCAGAGCTGGAAAATGTGGATGTGGCTAGAGGATTAAAAATATTGTTTTTTCGTGGTTTCAAATATTGTATATATTTACTGTAGAAAACATGGAAAAAGCTAACAAATTATGATGAAGTTAATAGAAACATCCAAAAATCTCACCACTCAGTCATTCATTTGTAAGATTCTTGTTTAATTTTTTTCTTTTATTTACTATATAACTATATACTTCTTTTTTATTTAAAAAAAGTACTATTCTGTGACCTGTTTTATTGCTTGTCTTTAAGCATATTTGTTCATCTGATAAGTATTTATTGAGTTCTTTCAACTATACATTTCTAAGACACTACAAGATATTCAACATGGTCCATGTTTTACTAACTTGTGATCAACAAAGGATGGGAGGGATATAGGTTTTTTGTTTCTTTTGTATGTGTGTCACTGATTCAGCTCAATAATACATCTGAGTTATCCCTAATTGGGTTTCTAAAGACTCTTAAATTTGAAGAACTCATAAAAATCAGCAGGTATGATCATTGTTTTTGTCAGTGAGTATGTGAGTCACTTTTATATTATTTTTTTTCAACTTAAAGAATGGCTAGCCATCACTACTGAGTATGTAAAGAATCTGTAGTATAATAGATAAATACCTCATAGCAACAAACTCTCTTTTCTACAACTTTAATACTTTTAAATCATACAATATTTTTATAAAAATTATCAGAAAAACCATTATGTCCACTTTTTCCTTTATAGTCAATACATTCAACAAATATTTTAAAGAACCTTTAACATACAAGACACTGAGCAGGAGAATACATGATACTTAATCATTGAGAGTTTACATTCTAGTTGGGGACTGCATTAGTCTGCCCAGGCTGCCATAACAGAACACCACAGACTGAGAGGCTTAAAGAACAGAACTTCATTTCTCACAATTCTAGAGGCTAGAAGTCCCAGATCAAGGTGTTGGCGGATTCAGTTTCTGGTGAGGCCTCTCTTTCTGGCTTGTAGATGGCCTCCTTCTTGCTGTGTCCTTATATGACCTTTTCTCTGGGTACACAGGGACAGGAAGGGAGAGGGAGGTGGGAGAGAGAGAGAGAGAGAGAGATCTCTGGTGTCTCTTCTTCTTTTAAGAACACTAGTCATATCAGATTAAGGCCCCATGCTTATGACCTCATTTAATCTTAAGTACTTCCCTAAAAGTCTTATATCCAAATACAATCATTGGGGGTTAGGACAACATATGAATTTTAGGGGGACACAGTTCACAGGGAACCAGTCATGAATGTAATTATCTAACTTTTAAATGGTGCCATATGAAGATATAAATGAAGTGCTATATTTAATTTTGACTGGGGACTGAGGTTCCCAATCAAAGCTTCACAGATGAATTAGCATTTTAGTTTGTCTTAGACACAGACCCTGATATGAAGATTCATGTGCAAGCAAAGAACTGCTCCCAGAAGAAACTAGTAAGGAAAAGGGTGAAGCAGAACAAGGGATGGAAAGAAGCCAAGCATAAGGGTGAGATTTCAGGCAAAGTCCTGGAGAGGCAGTTTTAGCCTGGTATTCCAGGAGGACCCTAGAGTTTGAGTTTTAACTTAGGGTTGGCCTGAGTCAAAGGGAAATGAGCTTGATTTTCATACTCCTGTACCAGTCAGTCAGGGGCTAAGGGCTGCCCAGGGTGAGGTTGGGGAGAGGGGGCAGGACATAAACTCCCAGGCCCTCTGAGCTCTGCTTCTATGAGCACAATGACTCCAGCAGTTTCAGGGCAGTCCTGTGAAGTGAGTTATAGGTACAAGCTATTAGAAGCACAAGCTGAGAGGCCAGGAGAAACACAAACAGCAGTGGTAAAAGAGATCTGAGAGGCTATGGATGAAACATTGACTGCGTTCTCTACAGTGATGGGCATTGAAAGGAAACAGTAGAATTTCAACAGATTTGAAAATAGGAAAGAAGATTCTAGACCTGTGCTGTCCAATATATTAGTCTCTAGTCATATATGACTAGTGGCTTCTGTACTGGACCATGTAGATATAGAACATGTCCATCAACAGAAAATGTTCTATTAGACAACACTCTATCTAGACTAAGGATAGTATGAATAAAATTACAGAAAGGTGAAAGAGAAAGTAGTTTACTAGGAATATATGACCAAGATAGGTGACCAAAATATATACTGTGATCAAATTACAAAAAACTTTAGAAGCATTGATCCATTAATTGTAGCATTTAAAAAATAGACATTGTTCAGTGGGAACTTACTATTCTAAGGACTCACCCTAAAATATATGTAAAAGTTGGAGTACCTTGTTTGCAATCCTGTATGGCCTCCATACCTGAGCTTATACTAGGTTTCTTTGTACCTTTAGTTGAAGACATTGTCTCTTATTTGGTCTTCTGACCACTCTTTTCCTTTACCTGGCCTCTTCTTCAGCCATTACTCCATCACTCGTTCCATTGCCTCCTCTCTTAGATCTAGGCTTGAATCCTTAATCCTGATTCCACAGAGTTTAGATTTCCTACCTAGCGTTTTGAATTTCCTACTCTTTCTTATCAACTTTCTCCCACTTAGTCCCAATTGCATATAAATCCCCAGTTGTATGTATAAAGGACTAGAAAATGTTAGGAGGTAGAATGAGGCAAAATCAGGTTAATGGATTCTGGAGTCCTGAGCATGTAGATAGACCAAGGGCAAACAGTCAGAGGAGATAGAGAAATGAATGAAACAAAATAGAGGGGAGATAATAAATGGAATGGAATAAGAAAATGTTAGAGAACAAGCTTTTCTGTATTCTTGAAAATAATCTCTGCCTTAATTTCTAGGGGAAATATTGTATTCCCCATCTACACTGTCTGCATTAAAAGGGAAACCAAGGCTACTGGATTATTACATCCTTGTTCCCATGCTTCTTGTAGAGCAAAATCTCAATAAACTTCATCCCTTTATCAATCTACATTTTTTTCTGTACAGAAATTTATGAGAAGGAAGTGACAGACTTGCAAGCTTAAATCATGGGGTTTTTAAATTAAAAAATAATATTACTTGAACAATCCTAAAATTTATATGGAACCAAAAATGAACCCAAGTAGCCAAAGCAATCCTAAGCAAAAAGAACAAAGCTGGAGGCATCACGTTACCTGACTTCAAATTATACTACAAGGCTATAGTAACAAAAACAGCATGGTATAAAAATACACACATAGTTCAATGGAAGAGAATAGAGAACTGAGAAATAAAGCCACATATCTATAGCCAATTGATCTTTGATAAAGTCAACAAGAGTATACACTGGAGAAAGGACACACTTTTCAATAAATGGTGCTGGGAAAAGTGGGTTGCTCTATGCAGCAGGATGAAACATGACCCGTATCTCTCACTATACATAAAAATCAAGGAGCTCAAACAACTAAATTGGACAAAAATCTGATATTCCAATTTAAAAATGGGCAAAAGACTTGAATAGATATTTCTAAAAAGAAGATATACAAATGGCAGAGTTATGTGAAAAGATGTTCAATATCATTGATCACCAAAGACATGCAAATCAAAACTATAATGAGATATAATCTCATCCCAGTTTAAATCACTTTCATTCAAAAGACAGGCAATAATGAATGCTGGTGAGGATGTGGAAAAAAGGGAAAGCTTGTACACTGTTTGTGGGAGTGTAAATTAGTACAATCATTATGGAGAACGTATGGAGGTTCCTCCCAAACTAAAAATAGAACTACCATATGATCCAGCAATTCCACAGCTAGGTATATATCCAAAAGAAATGAAATCAGTATATCAAAGAGATATCCACACTCCAATATATATGGCAGCACTACTCCCAACAGCCAAGATTTGGAAGCGACTTTAGTGTCCATCGACAGCCAAATGGATAAAGAAGATGTGGCACATATACACAATGTAGTACTATTCAGTCTTAAAAAACAATGAGATCCTGTCATTTGCAACAATGTGGGTGGAACTGAAGGACATTATGTTAAGTGAAATAAGCCAGGCCCAGAAACACAAACTTTGCATGTTTTAACTCATTTGTGGGAGCTAAAAATGAAAAAAAAAAATTGAACTGTTGGAGATAGAGAGTAGAATGGTGGTCACCAGAGGCTGGAAAGGATAGGGGGTTTGGGGGGAGAAGTGGTTAATAACTATAAAAAATAATTAGAAATAATAAATAAAATAATAAAATCTAGTATGTGATAGCACAAGGTGACTACAGCCAACAATAATTTATTGTACATTTAAAAATAACTAAAAGAATATAATTGGAATGTTTGTAACACAAAGAAATAATAAATGCTTGAGGTGATGGATACCCCATTTACCCTAATGGGATTATTACACATTGTATGCCTATATCAAAATATCTCAGCTATCCCATAAATATATACACCCATGTATCCATAAAAGTAAAAACATATTTAAAAATCAACTCAAGATGAATTAAAGCCTTACAATTAAGAGTTGAAACTATAAAAATACTAGAAGAAAACCTAGAAAAAACTCTTATAGACATCGGTGTAGGCAATGAATTCATGACTAAGAACTCAAAAGCACAAGCAATAAAAATGAAAATAGACAAATGGGACTTAATTAAACTAAAAATCTTCAGCACAGTCAAAGAAATAATCAGCAGACTGAACAGACCACCTGCAGAATGGGAGAAACTGTTTACAAACTATGCAAGGACTAATATCCAGAACATACAAGGAACTCAGCCCGACTACAACAATGACAAAAACACAAATAACCCCATTAAAAAGTGGGCAGGGTACATGAATAGATATTTTTGAAAAGAAGACATACAAATGGCCATTTAGTACATGCAAAAATGTTCAACCTCACTAATCATCAGGTAAATGCAAATTAAACCACAATGAGATATCATCTTACACCAATCAGAATGGCTATTATAAAAAAGATAAAAAATAACAGATGTTGGCAAGGATGTGGAGAAAAGCGAACTCTTATACACTGTTGGTGGGAATGTAAATTAGTACAGACTCTATGGAAAACAGTATAGAGAGTTTTGAAGAACTAAAAATAGATCTACCATTTGATCCAGCAATCCTACTACTGTATATCTATGCAAAGGAAAAGAAATTATCATATTTAAAAGATACCTGCACTTGCATGTTTATCGCAGCGCTGTTCACAATTGCAAAGATATGGAATCAATCTAAGTGTCTATGAACAGATGATTGGATAAAGAAAATGTAGCATATATACATAATGGAATACTATTCAGCCATTAAAAGAAAGAAATCATGTCTTTTGCAGCAAGATGGATGGAAATGGAAGCCATCATTGTAAGTGAAACAACTCAGAAACAGAAAGTCAAATAACACATGTTTTACCATAAGTGAGAGTGAAATTTTGTATACACATGGACATAGAGTATGGAATAATACGCATTGAAGACTTGGGAAAGTGGAGGGGTGGTGAAACGGGAAGATAATGAGAAATTTCTTAATGGGTATAATATAAATTATTCAGCTGATGAATATACTAAAAGCCCAGACTTTGCCACTGCTCAATATATCCATGTAACAAAATTACACTTGTACTCTTTAAATTTACACAAATTAAAAAAATTAATCATAGTAAAATATATATAACATCAAAACATCTTGACCATTTTTAGGTGTACATAAACTTTAGTGTTAAGAATGTTTACACTGTTGCACAACCAATCTCTGGAACCTTTTCATCTTGAAAAACTGAAACTCTATACCCATTAAACAATTTCGTATGCCCCCCAGCCCCTGGCAACCATTGGTCTATTTTCTCTTTCTATGAATTCAATTACTCTAAGTACCTCATATTTAGAATCATACAGTATTTCTTTTTTTGTGACTGGCTTATTTCACTTAACATAATCTCCTCATGATTCATCCATGTTGTAGTATAGGTCATAATTTCCTTCATTTTAAAGGCTGAATAATATTTCCTCATGTATATATACACATTTTGCTTATCCATTCGTTAATCAATGGACACCTGGGTTGGTTCCATCTTTTAGCTATTGTGAATAATGCTGCTATGAATACAAATCATGTAATTTTTACAGATAATCTTTGAGAATAGATCTTTAGTTGGTAAATTAACATGTTTTTTAACATCACTTAGGTTTAATAATCATAATGGCAACCTGAAAGCACACCAAGATATTTTAAGCCATTGAAAATATTTGTTTGAAGGCAGAATTTCTTGTTAAGATATTTCATTATTTGTGTTCTTTGTCCTGGGCCATAGAGTCATAGTGATCACAGTTCTGAAGACTATTTTTTTTTAATGTCACAAACCTGCACATTGTGCACATGTACCCTAGAACTTAAAGCATAATAATAAAAAAAACCAGAAGACTATTTTAAAGATATTTATTATCTTTCTGTGCTGTCAGGTTACCATTATTTAAGAAGTATTAAATTACATTCTGTGTACTATACTTTCTAAAGCAGAAAACTAGTCTAACACATAATAGCATGACTTTCAATAAACATTGAAAGAAAAATTGATTATGAATAACATTGAATCTAGCCAGAAAATTCTCTTCATCAGAACATAATAAGCCTTCCAATGCTTATTGACCATATTAAAACTATAAAGTATTGTGCTTCAAAGGATGCAAACCCTTGATTTAATCACATGTTGAAAGGCTAAAAATGGCATTTGCGTGTAGTTAATTTGGGGTAGTTTGTCCTCAACCAGATGCAAGAACAACATGATTTCAAATACGTCCTTTCAGAGCTGAACTTAACCCCAATACATGAAGCAAATCTTTTTAGAAAGATGATTTTCTCAGCCAATTCAGCCAACTTTCACCAACCATAATTTTTACTGTCATGAATGCCTTCTCTTAAGATTTTTGTTCCTTTTTTTGGAATCTGCTAAATTGCATGGTGAGGTCTTTTTTCACCACATACTCACTTGTGGTCCCAAGCCCACTGAAGACCTTGCAGCGTGTCTGTGCAGCTGATAAACAAGCTCACAACACAGTTACAGTGAACAACAAAAATCCCTGATTTTCTAAGTTCAGTGGTCTCTTCAGTGTGGGAGAAGGAATGTGTGATACTGGGCGAAATAGCAAATATTCAGGCTTTTAAATGCATCATTCTGGGAAAAAATGTTTAAAAAAAATACAGTCAAACCTGTTCGTTTTATTAACTCAAAGTGGATCTCAGTATAGCTTGATTCACAACTTTATTTCTTCAGTCCTTTTAGCCTTGTCAAGGTATTTATATTTGACCTGTAACTACTCCCCTTCAAGGAGTGATTATTAGAATATCCTGACCTTCTGCTTGTTTAAACTTCTCAATGTGAAAATCAGCAGGGCTAGCTTCCTGGATAAAAGTCCTTGCTTTTATATTTTCTATATCTCAGCAGCCTTGAAAAGGGACTGTGACAGATACAAGAGACTAAGATGCAAATATCTGAGCCTGCAGGCAGAGCTTGTGTCATGGCCATGGTTTCCTACATTAAATCCCATGCATGAGTGGGTAATATCTGTTCTCTCTCATTCCAGTTCCTTTCAGAGGGATATAATTTTGTCACATGGGCACTGTCCACTAAACCAGCCAGAACAGACAGTGAGTTGTATGATTGTGTACATGGGCAAGGGACTTGGGAGGAATTTGAGGCTGTGGTACACAGTGACCCCAAATGGGGAGAGATTTCCTGGAAACTGAACTTCAGCCGAAACCCAGAAGTTTAAAAAAGGTAAGAAAGTAAATGTCAGTTTATACCACTGGAATAAGTTATTGACAGTGGATTAGGGCAAAAAAAATTATAGTAATTATCTCCATATCCCTATCAACTATGTTTTTTTAATAACTTAATAATATCACTATTAGGTTTTAGAATAGTTTATCAATGTTTATATTTGAGAGTGCATGGAAATAGAGTATTTTAAAAAGTGAAAACATAAAATATAAACCATTTGGTTGTCTGCCTAGTTAGTTTATTGTCCTGCCTACCTTTTTTGGGTTCACTAATGTCAGTGGGAACTCTGTAAACTTGTCACATGACTTGAGAACTGCAAATGAAAAATATTTGCAGAAGATGAGGCTTATCATCTTGTTTCTTTTCTCTTTTTATCTACTTTAAAACTGGGTACTTGCTTTTTTTTTGCTTCACCTTGGCCACTGTAACATATGATAGGTGCATGTATGATTCCTTTCCTACATATCCTCAAGTATTTCTTTCTCCTGAGAACATTCAGAAGGTAGGAAAACATGAAAAACGATTATAGAAGTCTTAATTCAGAAGATCTGGATTAAGTTCTAACTCTATTACTTATCAACTTTGTGATTTTTGATAAATTTCTCCACCTTTCTCTGCAACCTAAGAGTAATGATACCTGTCTCAAAAATTACTTTATGGATTAAATGATATGATGGATGTGAAACACTGGGGAAGTTGTAACAAACCACACAAGTCTAAGACATTATCAAGGTTGGGCGTGGTGGCTCACATCTACAATCCCAGCACTTTGGGAGGCTGAAGCTAGAAGATGGCTTGAAGTCAGGAGTTCGAAACCAGCCTGGGTGACAAAGTGAGACCCCATGTCAAAAAAATAAATAAATAAAGTTGATACTATCAATATAAGATTTAGGGTTGGTAAACTCAAAAGACACTAAACAAATAATTTCCTATTCTGGGATTAAAATAATTAAAATTAAATAATTAATTTCCTATTCTGGGATTAAAATAATATGATAGGATTAAAATAATAATGATATGATGAATATATTAATAAATAATTGATCAAGAGTCTCTAGATACTCTTCAAGGCATCATTTTATTAATCTTAACTATAATTCTGTGAGTTAGTTACTATTCTTCTATTTTACAAATATGGAAAACACTAAGCAGGGCAACCCTGTTTATATTTCTAGTAGGAACAAATGGCTTGATGGTCTGCAGTTTTAACCACTATTCTATACTGGTTCTCTGCTACTAACAGATTATTATATATATAATACAGATTATGCGCCCAAGAACTCTGTGATATATCTTTGGAACTTCAAAGACAATATAATGATACTACCATTGGTTCTGATGGCTAATGTTTGTGACAGAGATTTATAATATTTTTGATATTTAGCACATAAGATAATGAGAGGAAGCATGTTTTAAGTGCTTACTGTAAGCCAGACAGACACTACTCTAAATAACATTTACATATTGCACATTGATTCCTTTTAGACCAGCAAGGTAAGCTATTCTTTAAAACCACACTCATTCAAAAGATGAGGAAACTATTGCACAAAGAGGCTAAGTAACTTGCTCAGAGTTATGCAGTCGATAAGAGGAAGAACAGGGACTTGACATGTCCAGCCTGGCTCTAGAGGCCCATGTTCTTTTTGTTACCTTTTATTTTTACTTGTCACATAATAATTGTACATATTTATGAGAGACAGAGTAATATTTCAATACATGTATACAATGTGTGATGATCAAATCAGGGTAATCAGTGTACCTGTTATCTCAAACATTAATCCTTCTTTGTGTTGGGAACATTCAAAATCCTCTCTTCTAGCTTTTTGAAAATATACAAGAAATTGTTGTTGTCTGTATTCCCTGAACAGTGGTACAGAACTCTAGAATTTATTGCTGCTCTCTAGCTGTAATTTTGTATCCATTAATCAAGCTCTCCCTATCCTGCCCTCCTCCTCTCCACCTCCAAAAGCCCATGTTTTAAACCATTACACTAAATCCCTGATCATCTGTGAATATGAAGACATATATCCATAGAGTACCTGATTCATTTTATTTGATCCTAAATAACAGACTTCAATGTTGATGTCAGTCTTTTCAGTCATCAGTTACATATGCAGAAAACATACATATTCATTATCTCCACATTCATGAGATGCTGTCTCACACAACATTTACATTATTTCCCTAAGCTTCTTGTATATGGGGAACATAAATCATTTAGAAAATGTGACTAAGATGAATAAATCCTATCACCTTGCCTTTTCTTTTTAATTCTACTTCTTAGGAAGCCATATGATTAGAGGGCAATAAGCTTAGTCTTTATAATCCTGGCTCTAGCCTACTAGCCAGAGAGGAGTGTGACCTCACACAGGATACTTAATATCTCCAAGTCTTAGTATCTTTTGTTCATAAAATAGAGATACAGTACTTAAAAGACTCTTGTGAAGAATATAGAGACCATTATGTCAAGTGTCTCCTTACAGTATAAACCTAATAAATATTGATTCCTACCTTTTTTTTGCTTCTACCGAAATTCACTTGTTGTCTAAGCACTTTAACATTCTGCTTTTAAGACTCCTAAAACCACCAATTCATCTGAATTTCTCAGAATATCTGATATCTAGAAAAGTTTTTAAGGACATTCAAAACATTAGTGATTTTCACATATCTAGCAATACAGAGTCGCAGGGGGTATCTGATGCCCTAAAGGGTGTCCTCATGATAAAATCTATCTGCAGAATATTCTAGCCATCTCAATGGCTGATTACTTTAGCTGATACGAATTACATTTATCATGAAAACCATCAAAATAATTTGTTTGGAATAATGTTATATGTCTTGGCCCTTACAGTCATGGTGATCACAAGTTCAGAGGCTATTTTTCAAATAGAGAAGCAGGGAATGTTAAGGAAAAATTCTGGCTGCTGTAACTGGCTGTATATTTAATTTGGTTTTGTTTGTTAGGAACTGATATTCCTGAACAGAGAAAGATTATCAAAAATTTGTTGAATAAGGAAGAGTACTTCCCAAACAGGAGAGGCTCCTGGAAACCTGAAGAAAGGGGATTCTAACGGTTATTTTCACAATAATATAGACATCAATGTGTCTTCAATTTTAAAAGGTTTTTGGGGAAAATTTTCTAATATGGTCTGACACACAGACTTTCTGCTCAAGAGAGACTGTAACAAAAAGTACTTCCTTGTTGGATCTGGCAAAATCAGAGAAATTAGATTATGGAAGGGACCCCTGAGGGAGCTAGAGCATCTCCAGAGAGAAGAGAAAAACAAAGAAAAATTGGAGAATGCTTTTCGACATTCGAAGATTAAAAAACAATTTAAAAAGAAAGAAAACTACAGCGATCTTATTGCATTACCAGAGAGGAAAGAAAGAAAAAGACCCCCAGCTAAGGAAGTGATGATTATATGCCAAACCAAATTTGTCCAGCTACAGACTACTAAAATAAAAGGTCAAAGCACAAAAGGCTTTCTGGACAACCTCATATGGAGGTTAAGGCTGTTATCTGAAAGGGACAATTTGCAAACATAGAAGAAGTTATCTACGAATCAATCTATTTCTATAAACAAGATAAACTTTACATATTAACAAACTGACTTAGAGCCAAGCCAAACCATCAGGCTTCCTGAAAGCATAGGAAATGGCAGAAACCCAGTTAAAGCCAATGCACAAAGGAAAGCAGTGTGAAAATCAAGCAGTGGAAAGCCCTGTCCAATCTCCAGACAACCACAAGGGAAAAATGTTGACACTTGGAAGCAAGACAGTAATAGGCCCTTAGTACAGTGAGAAACTGTGGTGGTGGTGGTGGTAGTGGATGGTATGGGTACAGTAACATTTTTGAGAGTAGAATTGTCCATGATTTTTGGTCGATTATTCCCAATAAACTAAATTTTTACAAAAATGTCTTTAAAAGAAAAATATAACTACATAAACCATTGACTTAACGTCTAAATATTGCTCTAAGGTATGAGTAGTCATCCTTTAAAAGCAAAAAATGTCTTAATTCACAGCATTTTAAATAGTTACTAAATTATTGATGAAGTTGGGTAATGCCATAGTTTGAAAATTTGTCCCCTCCAGATATCATGTTACAATGTGGTCCCCAGTGTTGAAGGTGGGCCTAGTGAGAGGTGTTTGGGTCATAGGGGATGGATCCCTCGTAAATGGGTTGGTGCTATCCTTGTGGTTATGAGTTCTTGCTCTATTAGTTTACACAATAGCTGGCTGTTTAAAAGAGTGTTACGCTTCCTCCCCTCTCTCTTGCTCCCTCTCTTGCCATGTGACATGCCTGCTCCCTCTTTGCCTTCCATCATGATTGAAAGCTTCCTGAGGTCTCACCAGAAGCAAATGCTGGTGCCATGCTTTCTGTATTATCTGAAGAACAATGAGCCAAATACACCTCTTTTCTTTACAAATTACCCAATCTCAGGTTTTCCTTTAGAGCAATACATAATGGACTAACATAGGTAATAAGATGTGTAATATGCAGGATAGGATTTTGAATGAGACTAATCCATTGTGAATGGATTGTGAATTATCAGTTTCCCAATAAGGGAACCGTAAGTCCACTTAACCAGGTAGGACTTTGCAATGCATCTGTTGGTCGCAAGCCTAACTGTGTTTAAGTATATAGGAAAAATTGAAAAGGGAAAATATAGGAATTGAAGTAAAGGTGAATTAACTAGAAAAACTTCCTGCCAGGTGAAGAAATTGCCCATCAAAGCAATGGTTGGCTGGGAGATTCATGAGAGCTTTGAGATTGCCAAAAATATTTGGATACTCTTTGGAATACTAAGTTAAATTTGATGACCAAACACATTGAACACTTTCTGTCAAAAAGTAGAACTGCTCCTCTCAATATTTACTCAGTTGAAATACTTCTGACATGCATGAAATTTAACTTCACAAGACTAAGTTTATTTTGGTGAAAATATTGGTATTTAGAGATGCAGCATTATACATAAAAATAAATAAACCGTGGTTTCTATCTGAGTGAGGGTGCTGTGAGGTGCACTTGATTTGATTTTTTTTAGAAAATAGGTCATGTTAAACTTGGACAAGAACACACTTTGACGAACATATTTTTGGCAGAGGTATTGAGTGAAATATATTAACTTTAAGTTTAAGGTGATAGTGTGATCAGTGCTATTGAACTTCCCAAGGGACAACCTGAAAGAAAAAATGAAATATTTATGTGAAATTATAGCTGGCTCATCCTTGGAGTGCTGGAGAGACTATACTGTCAGGGAATGTTGAGCTCAGCATTTCCCATGTAACCAGCACAGCTCTGGCAACTCATTTAGTAATATCCAGAAAGTCTTACAGTTTTAAAACCAAATAATAAATATACCAAAATTCAATAAATATGGCTGTAATCAGTTAACCTTTGCTGTGTAACAAACTACCTTAAAACTTAGCAACTTAAAATAACAGTCATTTACCGGGCTTTCTTCATGGGCGGCTATTTTGGGCTAGGCTCAGCTGGGCAGTTCTCGTCTTGCTGGTCTTTGCTAGTGTTATGGGCTGAATTACATCTCTTCCTTTTCAAAAATATATATATGCTGGAGTCCTAATCCCCAGTACCTCAGATTGATACAGTATTTGAGATAGGATCTCTACAGAAGAAATTAAGTGAAAATAAAGTCATTAGGGTGAACACTAATCCAATATGACTGATGTTCTAAAAAGAGGAAATTAGAGCACAGACTTGTACAGAGGAAGATAATATGAACAAATTGGGAAAATGCCATTTGAACCTGAAGACAGGTGTCTACAAGCCCAGGAGAGAGAACTGGAACAGATTCTTCTTTCATAGCCCTCAAAAAACAAACAAAAAAAAACCCAAAAAGACACACAAAACACAATACTGCCTAATCTTGATTTCAGACTTCTAACTTCCAGAACTGTGAGAAAGTAAGTTTACGTTGGTTGAGCTCCCCTGTGTGTGGTGTTACAGGCTTCGTTACAGCAGCCCTCTCAAACAAATACAGTGGGACTCTCTCATGCATCTGCAGGCGCGGGTGGGTTGGTCAGCCTGGCTGATTGTGATGGCATCAGCTGGGATATCTGAAAGAATTGGGGCCTCTCTCCATGTGGTCTCTAATCCTTCAGCAGGCTAGCCAAGCTCATTCATATAGCATTTTCAAATTTCTTTTTTTTTTATTTTATTATACTTTAAGTTCTGGGTTACATGTGGAGAACGTGCAGGTTTGTTACATAGGTATACATGTGCCATGGTGGTTTGCTGCACCCATCAACCCATCACCTACATTAGGTGTTTCTCCTAATGTTAGCCCTTCCCTAGCCCCCCCATCCCCCATAGGCCCCAGTGTATGATGTTCGCCTCCCTGTGTCCATGCATTCTCGTTGTTCAGCTCCCACTTATGAGTGAGAACATGTGGTGTTTGGTTTTCTGTTCTTGTGATAGTTTGCTGAGAATGATGGTTTCCAGCTTCATCCATGTCCCTGCAAAGGAGATGAATTCATCCTTTTTTATGTCCATGGTGTATATGTGCTACATTTTCTTAATCCAGTGTATCATTGATGGACATTTGTGTTGGTTCCAAGTTTTTGCTATTGCGAATAGTGCTTCAATAAACATACGTGTGCATGTGTCTTTATAGTAGAATGATTTATAATCCTTTGGGTATAGGCCCAGGAATGGGATTGCTGGGTCAAATGGTATTTCTGATTCCAGATCCTTGAGGAATTGCCATACTGTCTTCCACAATGGTTGAACCAATTTACACTCCCACCAACAGTGTAAAAGCGTTCATATTTTTCCACAACCTCCCCAGCATCTGTTGTTTCCTGACTTTTTAATGATCGCCATTCTAACTGGCATGAGATGGTATCTCATTGTGGTTTTGATTTGCATTTCTGTAATGTCCAGTGATGATGAGCATTTTTTCATATATCTGTTGGGTGTGTAAATGTCTTCTTTAGAGAAGTGTCTTTTCATATTCTTTGCCCACTTTTTGATGGGGTTGTTTGCTTTTTTCTTGTAAATTTGTTTAAGTTCTTTGTAGATTCTGGATATTAGCCCTTTGTCAGATGGATGGATTGCAAAAATTTTCTCCCATTCTGTAGGTTGCCTGTTCACTCTGATGATAGTTTCTTTTGCTGTGAAGAAGCTCTTTAGTTTAATTAGATCACATTTGTCAATTTTGGCTTTTGTTGCCATTGATTTTGGTGTTTTAGACATGAAGTCTTTGCCCATGCCTATGTCCTGAATGGTATTGCCTAGGTTTTCTTCTAGGATTTTTATGGTCCTAGGTCTTATATTTAAGTCTTTGATCCATCTTGAGCTGATTTTTGTATAAGGTGTATGGAAGGGGTCCAGTTTCAGTTTTCTGCATATGGCTAGCCTGTTTTCCCAACACCATTTATTAAATAGGGAATCTTTTCCCCATTGTGTGTGTCAAGTTTGTCAAAGATCAGATGGTGGTAGATGTGTGGTGTTATTTCTGAGGGCTCTGTTCTGTTCCATTGGTCTATATATCTGTTTGGTACCAGTACCATGCTGTTTTGGTTACTGTAGCCTTGTAGTAAAGTTTGAAGTCAGCTAGCGTGATGCTTCCAGCTTTGTTCTTCTTATCCGGGATTGTGTTGGCTATGCGGGCTCTTTTTTGGTTCCACATGAAGTTTAAAGTACTTTTTTCCAATTCTGTAAAGAAAGTCAGTGGTAGCTTGATGGGGATAGCATTGAATCTATAAATTACTTTGGGCAGTAAGGCCATTTTCATGATATTGATCCTTCCTATCCATGAGCGTGGAATGTTTTTCCATTTGTTTGTGTCCTCTCTTATTTCCTTGAACAGTAGTTTGTAGTTCTTCTTGAAGAGATCCTTCACATCCCTTGTAAGTTGTATTCCTAGGTATTTTATTCTTTTAGTAGCAATTGTGAATGGGAGTTCACTCATGATTTGGCTCTCTGTTTGTCTGTTATTCGTGTATAGGAATGCTTGTGATTTTTGCACATTGATTTTGTATCCTGAGACTTTGCTGAAGTTGCTTATCAGCTTAAGGAGATTTTGGACTGAGATGATGGGGTTTTCTAAATATACAATCATGTCATCTGCAAACAGAGAATTTGACTTCCTCTCTTCCCATTTGAATACCCTTTATTGCTTTCTCCTGCCTGATTGCCCTGGCCAGAACTTCCAGTGCTATGTTGAATAGGAGTGGTGAGAGAGGGCATCCTTGTCTTGTGCCTGTTTTCAAAGGGAATGCTTTCAGATTTTGCCCCTTCAGTATGATATTCACTGTGGGTTTGTCATAAATAACTCTTATTTTGAGATACGCTCCATGGATACCTAGTTTATTGAGAGTTTTTAGCATGAAATGTTGTTGAATTTTGTTGAAGGCCTTTTCTGCATCTATTGAGATAATCATGCATTTTTTGTCGTTGGTTCTGTTTATGTGATGGATTATGTTTATTGATTTGCATATGTTGAACCAGCCTTGCATCCCAGGGAAGAAGCCGACTTGATTGTGGTGGATAAGCTTTTTTATGTGCTGCTGGATTTGGTTTGGCATTTCCAAGTATCTGAGAAAGCAAGAGCAAAAGGTGTAGGGCCTCTTAAGTCTTACAACTGGCACAACATCACTCTTACCATAATTCATTGATCAAAGCAAGTCCCAGGGCACGTACAGCAATGGCTGGGAAAATAGACTCCACCTCTTGTTGGAAGACACAAGGTGTTGTGGAGATTTTTGCCAGTTACCATAATGCCCATTTAACATTATAGCACTGAACCTTTTCCAGAGATCAGAAATATGGGACTACATTATGCTCCAATATCAATTCTGGAAATCTCTTAAAGGGAACTTTCTGTCAAAATTATACTGAGGCTAAGCTGGGCATGGGGATGCATTCCTGTAGTTCCAGCTATTCTGGAGGCTGAGGAGGGAGGAGGCTCCCTCAAGCCCAAGAGTTTCAGGCCAGCTCAGACCACATAGTGAGACACCCCTTCTATAAAAAAAAAATAATTATACTGAAGCCAATATCTAAGTAACACAGACTGGGTTGTGGAACATCATAGGTGATTTTAAGTGTATTCCATTACCATAAACAGCTAGTATTTCAAGCATATACTAACATAAAAGGACTGAATCACTGTATTAAGAAAAGGCAAAATCTCTACTTGACAGGCTTATTAGATACAAGTTTTATGGACAGAATTAAGGGCATAGTAAATTATAATAATTATTTACTTAGTGGTAAGTAATTATTTACTATAATTATTATTATAATTTATTATGCCTTTAATTGTTTAATTCTGTCCATAAATTATTTATATTATTTATTCTGTCCATTAATTTATTTATAAATTAAACAAAGGCATAGTAAATTTATTATTATAAAAATAGTAAATTATTACTTGTTGAAACTGCCTTTCCCAAGTTCAGATCATTAAAAGTAGAGTTCAGCTACTTTGCTTGAACACAAAAGACTGTCTAGAATCACCAATATTACCTTTTAAAGTGTCTCCCTTTGATTGATAATTATTTAATTCACTTATTGGATAAATATTATGGTGAGGGACTTATTACTTGCAAGGTCCTAGTAACATGGTGAATAAAATGGACCTGATCCCTACTCTCATAGAACTTTAGCAAAGAAAATATTAAGTCAATAAGAGCACACATAAAAATATAATTAAAATTGTAAAAAGTTGTGACTATTACATAAAGTATGCAATGAAATCTCATTCATTCAATAAGCATATATTGAAGAGCTTATTACGAGGTAGTTAATGTGCTAGGCACTGGGAATGCCGAGGTGAATGAGTCAGACCCATCCCTTTATTTTAGAATGAGAGACAGATGAAAAACCAATTAGTTAACTAATTAAAAATAAACAAACACTTATCATTGTTATAACTTGTGGTAAGTGCTATGAGAAAACAAACAAGAAAAGGAAAAGTGGGGCTGTCTTTAGAGGCTGTGATCTGATGAGAACTGGCAGAGAAGGTGATATCTAAGCTGAAATCTACAGATGAAGAGCAGGCAATTCTTTCCTACAGGCAGAAGAAACAGGAAATGCAAAGCCCAGAGAGGTGAATGATTTTGATATGATGCAGCAGGAATCTTAACTGAAGACCAGTGATCACCGCGGTTGGAGGGTAGTGAGCCAGGTGGGGCAGGAGCCAGATCACATTTGGATTTTATTCAAATGAAGTGAGAAGGAACTGAAGGAATTTTGTTTTGTTTTGTTTTTGTGACGGAGTCTTTCTCTGTCGCCAGGCTGGAGTACAGTGGCAATCTCGGCTCACTGCAACCTCCGCCTCCCGGGTTCAAGTGATTCTCCTGCCTCAGACTCCCAAGTAGCAGGGACTACAGGCACGTGCCACCACGCCCAGCTAATTTTTGTATTTTTAGTAGAGACGGGCTTTCACCACATTGGCCAGGATGGTCTCGATCTCCTGACCTCGTGATCTGTCCGCCTCGGCCTCTCAAAGTGCTGAGATTACAGGCGTGAGCCACTGCGCAAGGCCAACTGAAGGATTTTAAGCAGAAAGTGACATGACCCATTGTAAGAACAATCTGCTGCTGTGTGGTTACTAGATTGAGAAAATTAGGAATAGCAGTAGTGAGACCACTTTTAAAGTTGCTGCAATAGTTGAAGTGAAGAAGGACGGTGGCCTAGCCTAGGGCCATGGGATGGAGGAATAGACAGACAAGTGCGGGCTTATAATGAGAAGGCATGATGTGGAGTAGAAAGGTAAGGGAAGGCCTCTCTAAATACATTTTATTTAAGGAGAGAACCGTCAGTGGAGGGATAAGAGAGAAGCCTTCATTCACATTGTAACAGCAGGACTGAATTAAGACAGAAAGAAGCCTTAAGTTCTGAAAAGATATTGCTCTTCCTTTTCCCCAGAAACATACACATCCTTAGGTAATTCAAAATTAAAACTGTGCTAAACCACAAAGTAGGTGTAAGCAGGTTCCACAAGATTCAGATTTTTCCCACCACAACCATGTTCATGCTTTCACTTTTAAAATGTCACATATCAAATTATCTCAAGATAGTGTTGTTATGAAATCCTCAGCATCTGCTGAGTCTGTTTGTTTAAATGTGGTGTTTTACAAAGTCCCTGAAAAGGGAAAGTGTTTGAAGTGTTTGAAGCTGAAAGCAATATAGGAGTGCTGGGAAGGGAAGAGTGTGGTCCCTTTATTATTATTATTATTTTCTTTTTATTATTATTAATATTATTATTATTATTATTATTATACTTTAGGCTCTATGGTACATGTGCGCAACGTGCAGGTAAGTTACATATGTATACATGAGCCATGCTGGTGCGCTGCACCCACCAACTCGTCATCCAGCATTAGGTATATCTCCCAATGCTATCCGTCCCCCCTACCCCCACCCCACAACAGTCCCCAAAGTGTGATGTTCCCCTTCCTGTGTCCATGTGTTCTCATTGTTCAGTTCCCACCTATGAGTGAGAATATGCGATGTTTGGTTTTTTGTCCTTGCGATAGTTTACTGAGAATGATGATTTCCAATTTCATCCATGTCCCTACAAAGGACGTGAACTCATCATTTTTTATGGCTGCATAGTATTCCATGGTGTATATGTGCCACATTTTCTTAATCCAGTCTATCATTGTTGGACATTTGGGTTGGTTCCAAGTCTTTGCTATTGTGCATAATGCCGCAATAAACATACGTGTGCATGTGTCTTTATAGCAGCATGATTTATAGTCCTTTGGGTACATACCCAGTAATGGGATGGCTGGGTCAAATGGAATTTCTAGTTCTAGATCCCTGAGGAATCGCCACACTGACTTCCACAAGGGTTGAACTAGTTTACAGTCCCACCAACAGTGTAAAAGTGTTCCTATTTCTCCACATCCTCTCCAGCACCTGTTGTTTCCTGACTTTTTAATGATTGCCATTCTAACTGGTGTGAGATGGTATCTCATTGTGGTTTTGATTTGCATTTCTCTGATGGCCAGTGATGGTGAGCATTTTTTCATGTGTTTTTTGGCTGCATAAATGTCTTCTTTTGAGAAGTGTCTGTTCATGTCCTTCGCCCACTTTTTGATGGGGTTGTTTGTTTTTTTCTTGTAAATTTGTTGGAGTTCATTGTAGATTCTGGATATTAGCCCTTTATCAGATGAGTAGGTTGTGAAAATTTTCTCCCATTTTGTAGGTTGCCTGTTCACTCTGATGGTAGCCCTTCATGCTAAAAACTCTCAATAAATTAGGTATTGATGGGTCGTATCTCAAAATAATAAGAGCTATTTATGACAAACCCACAGCCAATATCATACTGAATGGGCAAAAACTGGAAGCATTCCCTTTGAAAACTGGCACAAGACAGGGATGCCCTCTCTCACCACTTCTATTCAACATAGTGTTGGAAGTTCTGGCCAGGGCAATCAGGCAAGAGAAGGAAATCAAGGGTATTCAATTAGGAAAAGAGGAAGTCAAATTGTCCCTGTTTGCAGATGACATGATAGTATATGTAGAAAACCCCATTGTCTCAGCCCAAAATCTCCTTAAGCTGATAAGCAACTTCAGCAAAGTCTCGGGATACAAAATCAATGTACGAAAATCACAAGTATTCTTATACATCAATAACAGACAAACAGAGAGCCAAATCATGAGTGAACTCCCATTCACAATTGCTTCAAAGAGAATAAAATACCTAGGAATCCAACTTACAAGGGATGTGAAGAACCTCTTCAAGGAGAACTACAAACCACTGCTCAAGGAAATAAAAGAGGATACAAACAAATGGAAGAACATTCCATGCTCATGGGTAGGAAGAATCAATATCATGAAAATGGCTATCCTTCCCAAGGTAATTTACAGATTCAATGCCATCCCCATCAAGTTACCAATGACTTTCTTCACAGAATTGGAAAAAACTACTTTAAAGTTCATATGGAACCAAAAAAGAGCCTGCATCGCCAAGTCAATCCTAAGCCAAAAGAACAAAGCTGGAGGCATCACACTACCTGACTTCAAACTATCCTACAAGGCTACAGTAACCAAAACAGCATGGTACTGGTACCAAAACAGAGATATAGATCAATGGAACAGAACAGAGCTGTCAGAAATAATGCCACATATCTACAACTATCTGATCTTTGACGAACCTGACAAAAGCAAGAAATGGGGAAAGGATTCCCTATTTAATAAATGGTGCTGGGAAAACTGGCTAGCCGTATGTAGAAAGCTGAAACTGGATCCCTTCCTTACACCTTATACAAAAATCAATTCAAGATGGATTAAAGACTTAAATGTTAGACCTAAAACCATAAAAACCCTAGAAGAAAACCTAGGCAATACCATTCAGGACATAGGCATGGGCAAGGACTTCATGTCTAAAACACCAAAAGCAATGGCAACAAAAGCCAAAATTGACAAATGGGATCTCATTAAACTAAAGAGCTTCTGCACAGCAAAGGAAACTACCATCAGAGTGTGGTCTCTTTAAATGATATGGGAGTGTGGACGGGGAAGTGCTGGCTAGAGAAAGGCGCGTGGTCCCAGGCTAGGGCTCTACCCACACAGACCTAGGTGAGGACAGGCACTTCTGCCTTCGCTCGCAAATGTTGCATTTTCCAAGACCACCCTGGCCCACCACGCCCCCAGTTCTGGGCCTATAAAAACCCGAGACCCTAGCAAGGCAGAGACAGAAGCTGCTGGACAGCGAGAGGAATACATCCGTGGAAGAAGACAAGCGGCTGGACATCTAGCAGGTGTGGAGGGGAGCTCGTCGGCGAAACAGGAGCATACCAACAGATGCCAGCATGCTGGTAGGCCATTGACCCGCAGAACAAGGCGGAGTTTGGCCAGGGTAGTCTGAGGAGAGCCGGGCCATTGAGCCGTCTGACTCCAGGGGAAAGCCATCTCCCTTCTGGCTCCCCCATCTGCTGAGAGCTACTTCTACTCAATAAAACCTAGCACACGATCTCCATGCCCATGTGTGATCCAGTTCTTCTGGTACACTAAGGCAAGAAAGCCTGGGATACAGAAAGCCCTCTGTCCTTGTGATAAGGAAGGCGATCTAATTGAGCGAACACAAGCCTCCCACAGACGGCTAAACCAAAAGATTACACTGTAATACATGCCCATGGGTTCTTCAGGAGCTGTAAAGATTCACCCCTAGACACTGCCGTGGGGCCCGAGCCCCACAGCCTGCCCGTCTGTGTGCTCCCCTAGACGTTTGAGCAGCGGGGAACTGAAGGAGCAAGACACACCCCCCATCACACGCCCTGTGAGGGGGCAAGGGAACTTTTTCCATTTCAAAAGTAGGCTGCATCCCATACACAGGCATGGGCAGAATATGCAGGGATCTGCAAATTAAATAGGGGACTGGACCTTTAGAACAATGAAGGAGATATGATAGGATGTTCAAAAGCAAGAGAGATTAGGGAGGTTCAGGGAGGACATAACTGCAGTAACTCAGGTGGGAAAATGGTGTGGTTTCTAACACAGGTGTTGGTGGCCGTGGAGGAAAGTTTCCCTCAGAAGCCAGGTCAGATGTTTCTGGAGGTCAGTTCTCAGCAGAAAATGAAGAGCTTACCTACTCTGGTTTTTAGAAAATATATTTATTTTTATACCATGTCTACATTTTGAATGGAGAAAAGCAGAGTCGAGAGTTACTTCAATTGGTACAAAGAAAACGTCAAAGGCAATGTATTGGTCTACTGATTTCTTCCTTGAAAAAACTAAAAAACGTCATTTTATATTTGGAAATGAACTCTCACTTTGTTCTGTTTTGCTCGTATGGTTTGCTTTAAAGAATATACTGTAGCTACTCTGGTTTGTATGTCTTACAGTGGCTTTTAATATTCTGACCTTACCTATTATTCAGTTTTGACTGTACCAATGTATTTTTTTCTTTTAATGTTTTCATTTTCCTTGACTTTCCTATTAGGCTAAATTCATTTCTGATATTTGAATTATCTAATTTTTTAGTCAACAGGTTATATAAACTTGAGACAAGTAACACACTCATCTTCATATCTTGAGCAAAAACATAGTGCATGAAACAAAATAGCTGCTCAGTTTGCTGCAGAATGGAATTTAGACAATCCCTGCCCTCAAGGAGCTTGCAGATGACTTAGGGAGTCAGCTGTATTAAAAATGACACACAGTGTTATAAGTGTAACAGGGGAAGTATGTCAATACAGAATTAAAAGAGAAAATTAGAGGGTTAATTGTGCACAGCAGCATCAGGGAGAGCATTAAAGCAGAGGTCATTCCAGTGGAGCAGGTACGAAAGGACAACTCAGGTGGAGGAAACACCATGCAAAGAAGAAGCAAGGACCACAATCCTTAAATATGCTGGAGTGTACTGGGAAAGTAGTACTATAGAAGCAGACTAAGCTTAGAAACAAGCAGATGCAAAAACATATAGGGTTTGCAGGCCAGGTTATGCAGTTTGAACTTTTTTTGACAGGCAGCCAGGCAGGGGACAGTGAAAGGTTTTGGCGTGGAAGCAATATGATTAGACTTGCCTTCTGCAAAGAGCACTTTGGCTGCAATGTTGAAATGAGGGCAAGTGCAGTGGCAGATTGACTTGTTAAGGTGCTATGGCAATAGAGCAGGGAAGAGAAGACTATGACCTTAAATAAAGCAGGGGCAATGGAAACAGAGAGATAGGGTAGATTTAAGAGATTCATAAGATGAAATGGACAAGACTTAATGACTAGATATGAGGGTTTAATAATAGGGAAGCACTGAAGAAGTTTCCAGTTTTATAGCTTTAGAGATAAGTAAATGGTGGTGCTACCCACCAGGGTAGAAAATACAGGACTGGTTGTAGGGGAGTGGAGAAAGTTGACAGCAAAAAGGGAAAAGGAGCCCTTCGGAACATTTTGAGTATGGAGTGACTGCAGGCCTTTTTATTAGAGAACACTGCAGTGCAGTGTCCTTGTATGACTTCCCCAGGCAAAGGTAGTTTTTCATAAAACTCATGCCTTTGTGATCCCTGTTTAACATCTTGTGTATTATTATTCTCTCTATCCCATAGAAAATCTGCATTTTCTCCTGTGCTTTCTGTCCCAGTTAATGGTGACACGTCCCTTCCACTTACCCAAGCCCATCAATTCAGAGTCAATATCAATTCCTCTGCCTTTCTTAAAAGTCACATCTGATAGGTCACTCAGAATGTTCTCTAACCTTTCCCCTCCCCTTCTCTTTATGGTCACCGTTTGAACCAACATACCTGCCCACTGCTATATACACACATATCTCAGCCCTCCCCCACTAATTTATCTCTCCAAGACCTTGTAGAGGTTTCCTAATTGCTATTTCTGCCTCTACTCTTTTCCCTGAACTATGTGTTATTCACACTATTGCTGGAATAATTTTTCTATAACATGCTTGATCACATCGTTTTGGTACTTAGAAACATCAATAGCTCCTCAATGCCTAAATGATCATGAACTAAAACCTTGGTTTTTCGTCATGTGTACAAAACCTATTTTTTTGACACAGCAAATTACTCCTCACTTCATTAATGATAACTCAATTGACTTTAAATATTCAAAGGCACTCTGATAGGTTAGTTTTGTGACTCTCTATCATTTCAGGTAGGTTTTGGACAGGTGAAAAGAGCCATCTGTCTCACTCCCACCACCACCACCACCACATACTGTTAGATTCAGTTCCACAATTAATTAAGGATTGCTAAGGATTGATTTGTTTTCCCCTAAAAGGTGTGTTGGAGTCCTGATTGTCAGTGCTTGTGAATGTGACCTTATTTGGAAATGGATCTTTGCAGATGTAATCAAGGTGAGTCCATTAGGGTGGGCCCTAATCTAACATGGTTGGTGACCTTATGAAAAGCGGAAATTTGGACATTGTCACATATAGAATGCCATGTAATGACAATGGCAGAGATTGAGGTGCTATAGCTACAAGCAAAGGAATGCCAAGGATTGACAGCCACCACCAGAAGCTAGGAATAGGCAAAAGGATTCTTCCCTACAGGTTTTACAGGGAGCAGGGGACTGCTGACATCTTGATTTCAGACTTCTAGCTTCCAGAACTGTGAGACAGTATATTTCTGTTTTTTAAAGCAAAAGTACTGTGTTATAGCAGCCCTAGGAAACTAATACAGATACCATATTCCATGGGATGCAAAATAACCACATAGCCTATCTTCTCTCAGCCTCCAACCTTTCTAGCGGGGGGCAGCTGCTTGCAGCACTGTCACTACCTGGCAATGATGCTTCAAATTTAGAAAAAGTGCCATCATTGTACTTCTATGTGGAGCTTACATCACCATTCCCGAAGAATGTATAATCTGTGGGATTCTGTTCAACAGAATGTATACAAATGCACTTTTCTGATTCTTGATTCAAATTCAATGTTGGCAAAACCAAGCATGGAGAGAAACTACAGTGAGTGCTCAGGTGTCTCCAAATCATATCTGTCCCTCTAGCTCACTGGAAAGCCCATTTCCATGCAGATTCACTTTTGGATAAAAGCAGTACAGTGTTACCTAGAGTAATAGTCCATATTCACAATGCTATAATGATACTACCTGAGACTGGGTAATTTATAAAGGAAAGAGGTTTAATTGACTCACAGTTCACATGGCTGGGGGTACGGGGCACTCAGGAACTTACAATCATGGAGGAAGATGAAGAAGCCAGCACCTTCTTTACAAGGCGGCAGGAGAGAGAACGAACACAGGGGAAACTGCCACTTTTAAAAACATCAGATCTCATGAGAATACCCTCACTATCAGGAGAACACCCCCATGATCCAGTCACTTCCCACCAGGTCCCTCCCTCAACATTTGGGGATTACAATTCCAGATGAGATTTGGATGGGTACACAGAGCCAAACCATATCATTCTGCCCCAGGCTCCTCCTAAATCTCATGTCCTTTATACATATCAAAACCAATCACGCCTTCCCAACCATCCCCCAAAGTCTTAACTCATTTCAGCATTAACCCATGAGTCCAAGTCCAAAGTCTCATCTGAAGCAAGTAAGTCCCTTCCACCTATGAGCCTGTTAAATCAAAAGCAACTTACTTACTTCCACGATACAATGGGGTACAGGCATTGGGTAAATGTTCCTGTTCCAAATGGGAGAAATTGGCAAAAACAAAGTGGCCCTATCCAAGTCTTAAACCCAACTGGGCAGTCATTAAACCTTAATGCTCCAAAATCTCCTTTGACTCCATTTCTCACATCTAGGGTATGCTGATGCAAGGGGTGGGCTCCGATGACCTTAGGCAGCTCCACCCTTGTGGGTCTGTGGGGTACAGCTCCTGTGACTGCTTTTACAAGCTGGCATTGGGTGCCTGCAGCTTCTTCAGGTGCATGGCACAAGCTGTCAGTGGATCTACCTTTCTGAGGCCTGGAGGATGGTGGCCGTCTTCTTACAGCTCCACTAGGCAGTGCCCCAATGGGGACTTTTTGTGGGGTTCCAACCCCACATTTCCCTTCCACACCACCCTAGCAGAGGTTCTCTATGAGGGCTCTGCCCCTGAAGCAGACTTCTGCCTGGACATCCAGGCATTTCCATATGTGCTCTGAAATCTAGGTGGAGGTTCCTAAATCTCACGTCTTCTCTTCTGTGCACCCTTAGGGCTAACATCATGTGGATGCTGCCAAGGCTTGGGGCTTGCATTCTCCGAAGCAATGGCCCAACCTGTACCTCAGCCCCTTTTAGCCATTGCTGGAGCTTGCATGGGGGGGACACAAAGCACCAAGTCCTGAAGCTGCACAGAGCAGTGCAGCCCTGGGCCCAGCTCAAGAAGCCATTTTTCTCTCCTAGGCCTCTGGGCCTGTGATGGGAGGGGCTACCGTGAAGGTCTCTGACATGCACTGGAGACATTTTCCCAATTGTCTTGGCTATTAACATTCAGCTCCTTATTACTTATGCAAATTTCTGCAGCCAGCTTGAATTCCTCCTCAGAAAATGGGTTTTTCTTTTCTACCATATGGTCAGGCTGCAAAATTTCCAAACCTTCATGCTCTGCTTCCCTTTTAAACATAGCTTCCAATTTCAAACCATCTCTTTGTGAACGCATATAACTGAACACTTTCAGAATAAGACACGTCACATCTTGAATGCTTTACTGCTTAGAAATTTCTTCTACCCAATACCCTAAATCATCTCTCTCAAGTTCAAAGTTCCACAGATCTCTAGGGCAGGGACAAAATGCCACTAGTCTCTTTGCTAAAGCATAGCATGAGTGACCTTTACTCTAGTTCCCAATAAGTTCCTCATCTCCATCTGAGACCGCCTCAGCCTGGACTTCATTGTCCATATCACTATCAGAATTTTGGTTAAAATGATTCAACAAGTCTCTAGGAGGTTCCAAACTTTCCCACATCTTCCTTTCTTCTTCTGAGCTCTCCAAACTGTTCCAACCTCTGCCGGTTACCCAGTTCTAAAGTCATATGCACATTTTCAGGTTATCATTACAGCAGTGCCCCACCCCCAGTACAAATTATCTTTATTAGTCCATTTTCACACTGCTACAAAGATACTACCTGAGACTGGGTAATTTATAAAGGAAAGAGGTTTAATTGATTCACAGTCCCTCATGGCTGGGTAGGCCCCAGGAGACTTACAATCATGGCCAGAGGTGAAGGAGAAGCCAGCACCTTCTCCACAAGGCAGCGGGAGAGAGAGTACAGGGAAACTGCCACTTTTAAAACCATCAGATCTCATGAGAACTCCCTCATTATCAGGAGAACAGCATGGGGGAACGGCCCCCACGATCCAGTCACCTCCTACCAGGTCCCTCCCTCAACTCACGGGGATTACAATTCGAGATGAGATGTGGGTGGGGACACAGAGCCAAACCATATCACCTAGTTTTAAATGCAGAAACTCAGTCCTCTTTGTCTTTTTCCCCCAGCATTGTGATACACCCTATTAAAGGCTTTCTATCTTGGTTACTTTTTTCTCTGTAGGTGTTTCAGAGTGTGACATTTAAACAAAAGAAATGAAATTCTGATTTTACCTCAATAAGGATTTTGTGGTATTTTACTGTATATACTTTATCAAGTTTACTTTATTTCATTTGTTTCCTGGATATGCTATGCTCTTTCAAGTCTCTACTAGGTTAAGTTACACATGAAATGTTTCTTTTTTTGCATTTGCTTTAGTAACGGCACATAGTAGGTGCCTAATAAATATGTGTTGAAAGGATTAGTGTATGCTGAATAAATGCATGCATGGATTATAGAATGAAAATAGCATTTTATATTACATTGTGAACTTTTGGGAGACCTTGCCTTTTTCAATTTCTACTCCACAGTGTTGAATAAAAGTCTGCTGGTTGAATGAATAATTTGGTTAGTGAATGAATACTTAAATGAAGGATTACAGCAGACTAGAAGCCCTGCATGTGGCAGTTTTCCTTTTGTCTTTTACAAGGGTTGGGAGCAAGTGATAAAAACTCATACAAGGGCCCAAAAGTTTGTCTCATCTCTGTTAACTGAAGATTGAATGGAGCTAATCTAATTATAAGATCAAGGAAATGAAAATATTAAAATCTAGGAACAATTTTATTGTATCATTTATTTATTCATTCATTCACTTGCTCACTTACACTTATGAATTGAGAAAGCATCTGACAGCTGAGTAATGACTCCACTTTTTTTATTTTTTTAATTATTGGAGTCTGAAGTCTGATCTCGGGGAAGCTAATTGGGCCATTGGCTGAATCTCAGAGACAGCCAGTATAGTAATTGCCTTTGGGACCATCCATGACATAGGAAGTACTATGTGACTCATAAATTAGAGACGTGGTTCACAAAATGTGGTCCAGGGACACATAGAAGTCCCCAAAACCTTTTCAGAGAGTCTCAGTTCAGAATAATTATGATGACAGTTCCAAGACCTCATTCGCCTTTTTGGGTTTCATTAAGTAGAGTTTCCCAGACACTATGGATGTAACAACAGATTGAATGCAGACATCAGTATGCAAATCCAGCTATCGTCTATTAATCCAAATATTAAAGAAATTTGGAAAAAATATAAAACAATGCTTCTCTTCACTATTTTTTTTGGGAAACAGTTATTTTTATAAAATGATGTCATTTGTGCTAATATGTAATGGTTTTATAATAGCTATTTTAGAATGAATAAATGTTTATAAAAATTTCTCAGTTTTAATTTAGAAAATGATAAATATTGATAGATATAACCCACATAAACAAAAGTATGTTTAGGTCCTCAATAATTTTATGACTATAAAACTCTTCTGAGACCAAAAATGTGAGAACCACTAAATTAGACAAATATGGACTCATGAGAAGTTTCAAAACACACTGTCCTTTCAGAAAGTATCGCCTAGAGAATGTTTCGTTCTTGCTGGTGTGTAGGTTGGGCATAAAGGGAGAAGATGAATCATTTACATAGTTTAGGATGTCCACCTTTTTCTCTGCTTTATTGCTCTTAACCTACTCCCTGTATAAGAGTAACTGTAGTGTTTTCCCAGGAATCTGCAACTAGAATTGAATGTATACTTACTTATTTATTTTCGAGACAGGGGAGACCTGTCACTCTGTCACCCCGGCTGGAGTGCAGTGGCATGATCACGGCTCACTGCAGTCTCGACCTTCTGGGCTCAAGTGATCCTCCCACCTCAGCCTCCTGAGTAGCCAGGACTACAGGTGTGTGCCACCATGCCTGGCTAATTTTAAATTTTTTTGTAGGGACAGGTTCTTGCTATGTTGCTTAGGCTGGCCTCAAACTCCCGGGCTCAAGCAATCCTCCCATCTAAGCTTCCCAAAGTGCTGGGATTATAGGTGTGAGCCACTACGCCCAGCCTAGAATTGAATATTTAATCTATGGCCTGAGGCCAAACTCTAGGGTCCATTCTTCCTAATGCAAATCCCTCAAAGTGTTTTTCTCCCAGCACCATGAGGCCTCAGCTCCTTCACAAAATAGTTCAAGGGCAAGTCATTATAATCAGCTATTGGAAGGTGTGCTAATTATGTAGTTTCTGAAATGTTCTCTCAATAAAGTAGCCATTCAGTAATGGGGAAAAATAAAATAACTCAATCACAGCAACAGAGTTTTTAATAAGAATCCGTAATTTAAAAAATTGATCTACAAACATTTTCACTTTTATTAAATTGCCAAAAAAATTAAGATGTTTACCTCTGGTCTTATAGCTAAGTAGACTAGCACATGCCTACCTCCATTTAAGAAATGTTTATTGACCACCCACGATGTGTTAGGTACACTGAGAATACACGTAAATACCCAGCCTAGGAGCTGGTGTGTAGCCTGTGACTGGCCTCTGATAAATAGTCATTGAACCTTGCCTTTCATAAAATGAAATAATTAAAGACCCGGACAAACTATGCATACAATTTTTATTATACTTGATTAACACGGGAGCCTGTTTTAAATAACCACACTGGACAACTAAATTGGTAGTTTATCCCCATTTAGGGCCTCTTAAAGGAAGTGAGATGTGTAAATTGAGAAGTCAGTAACAAATAAAATAGAGGAGAGCCTCATGTAGCTCAGGCTAATCTGTAGTTATTCCCATTGGCAAGATCATAAAATGGAAATAAATAGTGGCATGTGACAATGTGCTAAGATAGAAGACTGTGTAGTTGTGTCAGAGGCCTCCTCATGCAACATGCTGGCTAAATACAGGTCCAGAGATGATTTATTATTTTCTGTCTTTGAGCAGTTGGTTCTGCTTGGTGTTATGGTATCAAATGATCTCACTTAGTGGTACACTGTTTATGCAAACCAAACAAAATCCGAAAAACAATTTGACCCAATGAAGAACTGAAACGAAACAGTATTCTCAATTACCTTTATTTCAGGGAAATATTATTGCTAACTGATTAAATGAAACCTTTGGTGTCTGGAGGACTTTCTGTGAGAAAGGATCAGCTATAGACAATCTGGGTTTGGGAAATTCGACTGTATCTCCAGTGAGGTCCTAATAGATTTAGCTCCTCTTGAGTGGTTATGTGAAAAGATAAATATAACATAGTTCAAGCCAGGTTTCTGCTATTTAAATGCCATGATGGGCAGATAATAGCCCATATCTTCATGGTATAATACTTGAATCTAAAAAAAGCCTAGTGAAAAAAGTAACACCTAAGTTATTTTCATTTATCTTCCATTACTTTGAAGGTAAAGGTGTCACTGTTGCTAATATAAACTGATATATAATAACAATGTGAACAACAAATAACACAAACCAAGGAGCGAAAATTAGCCACTAGTAAAGAAGCAGTTTATGCTACCCTAGTTGTTGCTAGCTAGGCATGGGTTTTTTAAAAAAGGGCTGCCATTTATAGACCTCTTGCTATGTGCTATTTCTATTTGTTGGGACACATGGCATCTGCATGCCAAAATGGCTAAACCATCTCTGGTTACTCGATGTGAGGTGGTGCTGTCAGATGGAATTATTTCCCAGCATTCCAGAGCTATATTGCATTCTGTCTGGAAGTTATACTTGAGTAGGCTTTTAACATCATTCTTTTACTCATTGATCTTCACTAAGTGATTACCATGAAGAAGACATTGTCTTGGCTGCACTGGAGATTACAGTTTAATTCTAAAATGGCACATGAACAAATAATTATAAAACTGCTTGATAAAAATGGTGATACCACCAAAGTCACCACCAGGTTCTGGCATTGGAGAAATAGTGTGTACACACACACACACACACACACACACATATAATCACACACACAGCGGAATTGCTAGTTGGCATAATACTGTTCTGTAGATAATTAAACATTTTATAATTTCAATTTTGTAATGTTCTTTTTTGTAGCATGGAAGCCCCATGCAATCCTACAGGTTCTCAATAACCTATTGCCCTAAGCACTGTGGCTATGTCTGCTAGATTAAGAGACTTGCAGCGGGAGAGTAACAAAGGCAGCTTTCAGTTCTAAAAAGATCACTTTGACAGCAGTGTTGGAGTGGGCATAGGAGTGGCTACAGGAAGATGGTGAAGAGACTTCTTCGGCATCCCAGCAAGAAATGCTGCTGATGTTGATATTGAAGAGATACCTAGAAATATTACAGATATATTTGGGGCAGAATTGCCCGGACTTTGTGATGGATTCTTTATGGAGGGTGAGGAAGAGAAGGAGACAAAGATAACTTTTCTAAATTTAAAAATAAAAAATCTAATTGGAGGATGGCTTATTTGTATAAGACACCAAAGGAAGAACTAGTTCTTAGGGAAAAGATGTTCCTTTACTTTTGGACTTGTTGACATGTTGAGGAGGTAAGCATTTTACTTCTAGAGTGGAAATATTGAAAAGGCAGCCAAATAATCTGTTCTTGATCACAGAAGTCAGAAATGGAAATACAGATTTGGGAATCATGAATATATAGATGATAATTAAAACAAGGATGTTTCTAGGCTTCTCTTTCTTTACAGCAACTGAAAAAGGGTACTACTTTGAAAAGGATGGCCACCCACAGAGAGGAAAGACAACCTTGCTCAACACTGCACGGATTTTTAATGTTTATGGCTCGAGGCAAAGTCATTTGCAAGGGAGCCCGAGAAGGAGCAGCCAGTGAAGAAAGAGAAAGTGGAGATTATGCAGTCACTGCAACTACTCCTATGAGAAGAAGTGAGGTAACTGCACTCAATGCTGCTGAGTGGCCAAGTAAGACAGCTATTTCTCATGAAACTAGAAAGATGGAGGACATTAGTCACCTTAGGAAAAGTGTTTTTGGTAGGATGGTGGGAAGCCAAATCATTGAGTCTAGTAGACAAAATAATAGCTCCCCTAAGATGCCCAGGTCCTAATCCTCAGAACCTATGAAGATATGACCTTACATGGCAGAGAACTCTGCAAATGTGATTAAGGATCTTGAAATGGGGAGATCATACTGGATTATCTGGGTGTGTCAAATGTAATCACACATACTGGATTATCTGGGTGTGTCAAGTGTAATCGCAGCAGTCCTTAGGTGTGAAAGAGGGAGGCAAGAGAGACAGAGTCAAAGAGCTTCCAAGATGCTAAGCTGTTGGCTTTGAAGATGGAGGAAGGGGAGGGGCCACAACCTAAGGAATGTGGATGGCATCTAGAAGTTGGAAAAAGCAAGGCAATGGATTCTTCTCTAGAGTCCCCAGAAGGAAAGCAGCCCTGACACAATTTTTTTTTTTTTTTTTTTGAGATAGTCTCACTCTGTCACCTAGGCTGGAGTGCAGTGGTGCGATTTGGGCTCACTGTAACCTCCGCCTCCTGGGTTCAAGCGATTCTCTCATCTCAGCCTCTGAATAGCTGGGATTACAGGTGCGCACCACCATGCCTGGCTCAGTTTTGTATTTTTAGTAGAGACGGGGTTTTAACATGTTGACCAGGCTGGTCTCAAACTCCTGACCTCAAGTGATCCACCCACCTCAGCGACCCAAAGTGCTGGGATTACAGGTGTGAGCCACCATGCCTGGTCTGTAATACCATGTTGATTTTAGCTCAGTGAGACCCATTTCAGAGTTCTGACTTTATGAACTGTAAGAAAATAAATTTGTGTTGCTTTAAGATACCAGATTTGTGATAATTTGTTATAGCAGCATTAGGAAACTGATATACCATAGGTCAAAGGAATGACAGAGGAAATGAAGACAGTGAGTGTGGATGTTGGGAAATTTGCAAAGGAGCAGTTATTACAAGATATAATGGAAGAAGCTCCTGCTTAATGTGGGAGAAACTTAAGGAACCAAAGTTCTTTAAGGACAGGCAGGTAATCAAGAGCACAGGTAGAAGGACTGAAGTTAGAAAGAATAATGGACGCATCATCCTAAGGGGAAATGAGGGAGAAAAGGGTATATCTTGTGCAGACAGGCTTCTAGATTTTATGTAGGGACACTGAGGTAGTTATTATTGATGAGTTGTACTTAATCTCCCTGTGCCTCAGTTTCCTTATTTAATAAATGGCTATAATAATAGTATCTCATAGGGTCTTCCTGAGGATTAACTGCATTAATGCATGTCAAGTGCAGTGCTCATATGCATTGTAAGGGCTCAGCACAAATTATTGTTATTGTATGAGTTTGCTAGGGCTGCTGTAACAAAGTTTCATAGACCAAGTGTTTTAATGACAAATTTTATTGTCTCACAGTTCTAGAGGCTAGATGTCCACAATCAAAGTGTTGACAGCATTGGTTCCTTCTAAGGACTGTGAGGAAAGAATTTGTTCCAAACCTTTCTCCTCAACTTGTAGGTGGTTGTCTTGACATTATCCTTCCCATACGACTGTCTGTCTCTGTGTCCAAATTTCTCCTTTTTAATAAAAACACCAATCATATCAGATTAATGTCCTCCCTAATGTCCTCACCTTAATTAATTAAATCTGTAATAATCCTATATCCAAATAAGATCACATTCTGAGGTTCAGGGAGTTGTGATTTTGACATATGAATTTTAGGAGGGACACAATTCAATCCATAACAATTATTTGCTGTGAAGAGTCAGTGAGACCAATGACCATGAGTAAGAATGGTTAGATGAAGGTTTGAAGAAAGAGGAAAAGGTTTACCACATTTATTGTGGTAGAGAGAAATATAGCTGACCAGGTAAATTCAGCAAGATTACCAGGGAGCATTCAGTGCCCAGAGGAGATTGATATCAAGAATTAAGAGTGGTGTAAAACCCAAACTCCTTACCATTGCCTACAGGGCCCTATGTAATCTGGCCTCACTGTACCCTCTCTGAACTACATGGTATCACATTCCTCCATGTTCTTATGTTCCAGCCCTGAAACTCACCAAGTTCTTTTGGCCTTGATATAGTTTGGCTGTGTCCCCACCCAAATCTCATCGTGAATTATAATCCCGGTAATCCCCACATGTCTAGGGAGAGACCTGGTTGGAGGTGATTGGATCATGAGGGCGTTTCCTCCATTCTATTCTCATGACAGTGAGTGAGTTCTCACGAGATCTGATGATTTTATGAGGGGCTCTTCCCACTTTGCTCCTCCCAATCTGTCTCCTGCCACCATGTGAAAATGTCCAAGTTTGCTTCCCCTTCACCTTCTGAAATGATTATAAGTTTCCTGAGGCCTCCCTAGCCATATGGAACTGTGAGTCAATTAAAACTCTTATTTATAAATTACCCAGTCTCAAGGAAGTTCCTTATAGCAGTGTGAGAACCAACTAATATAGGCCTGTTGGCCATTGCACATGCTTTTCCTTCTGCCTGGCATGTTCCTTCCTAGATCATCTTGTGGTAGGCTTTGTTTCATCATTTGGGCTTCACTCAAATGCTCCCTCTTAAGAGAGGTCTTCTGAAGACCACTTCTCGGAAGTAGCTCTCCATTTCCTTTTCTAGTTTTTCCTTTTCTCTTCTGTTATTTCTTTTATTAAAATACTCTACTCCCTAACATTCTAATGTTTTTTTGTATCTTTTTATTTTCTGTGTTTATGCAAAATGAATAATGTATTTTGTGCATATTATCTTTAATTTATGCAAAGAATATTGTGTTTTATATCTATATATATCTCATTGTACTTCTATTTTCTACTAGATACTCTTATTTTTAAGGTATATCATTTTGCTTTGTGAACATCTAACTTGTTCTAACTTGTTTCTAAGTATTGTTTAATATTCTATGGCATATAGCCATAGGAACTTACCTATTTACCCTCCCAGAGATGCATACCCAGGTGCCCTCTAGCCTCTAATCATAACAATAAAAAGGAAGTTGCAATAAACATCCTAGTACATGTTCCCTTATGGACTCATATGGGAATTCCTCTAGGATATATGATATACTCAGAAGTGGAATTGCCAATGGGCTGTATGTATACTTAATTTGAGTAAATCATGCCAGATGGTTCTCTAAAATGGCTTTACCGGTCGAATCTCCTACTATTGACCCAGAATTTAAGTTTATAAGAACAGGACCTATATCTACCTCGTTTCACTAGTTTTTATTGTTTAAGTACAAGAAGAAGAAGTGGAATTCCTTCCTAATGGGGGCTTCTCCTGGCTATTGTAAGACATAAGACTGGGGCAAGGTACCAGTAGCATGAGATAATGCATTCCATACCCAACTGTGTAAGGAGCATAGTAAAGACAGTGAGGAAGTAAATAGAGGATCAAGGAACTAGAGGTCACTATAGGGCCAGAAACACATGAAGAGAATGTAATTGAGCAATTAAGCTTGAAGGATGGAAAGTTGTTGTCATAGCGTATAATGTCTTATTTTAGTTTGGTTTCTCTAGAAAATAGAACCTAAGGTAAAGCTCACATGTGATACTCTATTTAGAATATTATCCTAGGGAAGCAAGAATGAGCAGAAAAACAGAAATGAAACAGAGAAGGAGAAAGAGCAGATTCAAAGTTGTGCATTACCGATTTGTCTACAGCTTCTCTAGAAAACAAAGCTGGTTGCTGAGTCATGCCAGAGTAGCCAGAAATACAGAACCATTGCATCTTTGAACAGCTCCTGGGTGGGCAGGAATGGTGAACAATTTATTTGTTGTCTGCATCCTGGCTCCTGTCTCTCAGTGGTCAAAGTCGGCTCCACAGGGCATTAATTCCACTATATTTCTGGGTTGTGTTTTGGGCCCCTCCAGGCAGCAGTGAGGGAAGCCAGAGCTTTTGTGGGTTCAGTCATGTCAGCCCAGGGGCCTGGAGCTGCTGATGCTCCCTCTACAGTGGGTGTTATGAAGGTCATGCTGGTCTGGCCCTGGATCCAAGGGAGGCCGAGGTCAGTGACAGCATTAGCCTGGGCTTTACAACCATGGGGACAACACCAGCCATTGCTTGGGTCATTCTGGCTGAGAAGCAAGGCAAAGGGCTGAAGCCCTGGAGGCAGGCAGGACTGTGCAGATCTGGGGTGCATATGCACTCACAGAATTGGTGATTTTAGAGGGATTTCCATGTGTGACTATGGGAGTGATGGCTGAAGCTGAGATGGAGCTATTAGATATGGGAAGACTAAGGAGTTGAGAGAGGTTAAGTGTTGGATGGGCAGTCCAGGTTGACTCTGAAATAGCACAGGATGGTGGGATGCTAAATACTGTGAACCTAGTGCATAGTTAGTGTACACTGGCTATATTATTTGATGACTACATATACCTAGAAAAAAAAAATCACTATTTAGGAAAGTCAGTGTACCCTGGGCTGAAACTTATTATGTATAGATAAAACCAGAAAACCAAATTTATTTATATTTTGTACTTTTAAAGTAAAATTTACTATTACCTGATTGTCAATTGGACAGACTATTAATTTCTAATTCATATCATTATTCTAAACAATTGTCTATTCCAGAAGGAAAATCAAGAACATTTTCCAAGTTCTTTCTACAGAACTTCAGAAACATAAGCAAAATTCTTCTGGATAACAAATCATGGCTTTCTATCAACTCCAGGATTAGACCTGCTGTGTGTGGTACTGGGAGAGATACAGCAAAGATAATCAAATGTGAACCATGCCCTCCAAGTGTTTACAGTTCTGTAGGAGAGATAAATGTAGTTAGGCACCAATAATACAAAGTAGAAAGTGATAAATACCACAAGAAGGGCTGAGACAAAGTACAGTGCTGGCAAGTTCTGGAAAAGGGGTGGGCACCTAGAAATAATCAGTGAAGTTATGAGATGAGAGAGAGAGAGAGAGAGAAAGAGAGAGAAAAGAAAGGGCTAAAGCCAGAATCCTGGGAAAATTTGGACTGGGTGAGAGTGGGAACAGATGAGGGGGGACATTCAGAGAGAGCATGGGCAAGAGACTGTTCAATTCTATACTGGGATCACATGAAGGCTTGGCTGCTGCTTGGAGGAGCTTGGAAATAGCCCAGATGTACCAGGAGTTAATGCCCATAACACTCTCATCCCCAACCGGGATCACTGGGAAGGCATTGGTAAATGACAGGCTAATGTCCCTTTGGAAAGAGGAGTAGAAAGAAGACTGATGCTTCCAATGCTAGGCCTGGAAGATTGTATGACATTATTGATGAGCTTCCACAGAGGAAGTAGAGGCACCACATATGGGGTTCACTTTCAAGTCTCTAGTATCTTAATAGACAGTTTTTTTTTAAAGAAGACAGTAGATTAAAGAGTGAAATTTTTAAATTATTTTTTAAATAATGAAGAGACTTGAGCTGAGTATGTTCTGGAGATATAAGCATTGATACAACAAAGTCCCTGCTCTGAAGTCTAATAAGGGAGATTGGCAAGTTAACAAGGATTTGTAACTTGGAGCACCTTGTTGCTGTGGGGTCATGGGAGAGAAGCACTATCCTTCATGGTCAGCAAGACTTCATGGAAGAGATAAATGGTATTGAGGTAAATAAAGGGATTGTGGGCTGCACGGAGCTTAGATAACATGAAAATTTGGGTGGATCCAATTGGCCCAGTTTTATAACCATATTGAGTGATGCTGGAACCTGGACAGCAAAAGCATCAAAGGCAAATGGGATTTTCTCTTGGTTAGGGTTTGGCAAAACCAATCAGAAAGAAGGGCACTATGACTTGAGGTTCTAGCCTTAGCAACTGAAATGGCTGCTCATGGAGTTAGTGTGGTAGGATAAGGAAGCCTGAAGATAAATGAAAGAATAAAAGAGGGAAGGAAACAAAACCAAAGACATGGTGAGAAAATGGAGTGTGAATCACCAGCATATGTCCCCAGGAGATTTTCTGCTGATACATAGAAGGGACCTCAGTTGGGCCTTGGAGGGCTCCAAGCTGGAATTAAAGATTATGAGCACAAGGCTGATCTGATGGGGTGCCCTGACAGGAGTCTGTGTGCAAAGGTAACTATAGAGCCTCCTGTGTGGAAATTTATCCCAAGAAAATAAGATTGGCATGGGATGATCCTGAACTCAAATTGAGTCATCCAGGGGCTTGGGAGTCTGAATTAAGTATGGAAACATTACTGGATCTCTTCCTAGCTCAGTCTCTTGGATGCAGGTCCCTGCAAGAAACAGAAAGTGGGCAAAACTGGGAGGTTTCTGTGAAACACTTGGGCTGCTTGGGGACTTTTCTGTGTATAAAACAAGGGAAGACAGGCCTTTTATCATCCCCGTCTCCATAGGCTACCTCTGAACTTTGACAGTGTGAGAACTCTAGTGCTCTGGTGACAGTGCTTAGCAGAGACCAGGAGACCTAGTGGAGCAGAGGCTTACCTCGTGGGAGGAGGATTAGTCATGAGCATGTCCCACATTGCCCATGTGCTTAGATTAACATTGCAGACGGGCCTCTGAAGGGGCTGTGTTCCTCAGTCAATGGCAGAGAAAGGCCAGTGGATTTTGATTTCTCGTTGTCTTTGTAGAGGTAGAAGAAGTCAAGATTTTAGGGTCTGGAATTATATAGATTGGCTCTGCAACTTATTAGCCCTGTGAATTTGATCAAAGTTACTTAACTCTCTGAGTTTCCTTCTGCAGGTGTGCTTACCTCCTCAGGTCAAAGGAGTAAATGAGAAATTACATGGAAGCCTTTAACTCATGACACAAAGTCCAACATCACAGGCCAGATTCCTTCAGCCTGAAGGTGCTTCCTCCTCACTCCCTGTCTCACTCTTACTCACCTTAAGTTTAAATGCCCTCCACATTTTTTTTTTTTTTTTTTCCGAGAGACATTATTCCTAAGCCCCTGTAGCAGACTCTAGATTGCCTACCCAGCATCCACTGCCATCCTCTCCTTTTTATTCCGGTATGCGCTTCTCAAAGAATGCAATCGGGAAGAGTTAGGAACCAGTCCTGCAGAGCCTAAGAGCCTGGGAATGGTGATTCCCCCCTCCACCTCCAGCATTTAGGTGTGAGCACATGCTCAGTTTGGATTAATGGCAGGTGAGAAGTCTCCTGGAAGCTTCCAAGAACGATTTCCCGACTCTGGAAAAGAGACTCTCTGCGACCTTTGGGCACTGTTGGGACTGCCCATAATAAACGGAGTTGTTCCAGTCATCCTGGGGCCATGGGTGGAGCAGCCCCAGGGACGAAGCTGCCGTACTGGGAATGGCAGGGGGAATAACGGGAACAGGTCAGGGCCTTCCCAGACACAACTGTGTTCCTGAATTCACCAAATAGAGCCTCCTGACCTTGGAACTTCTTGACTTGTGAAACAGTAAGTTTCCTTATAATTTAAGCCATTCTAAATTGGGTTAATTATTAATTGCAGCCTCCCACATCTAAATTATAACCCCACATTTTTTTCTTTCATTTTCCTTCACAGTATTTCTCCCATATATGCTTACTTTTGTGTTTACTTATTTAATGTCTGTTTCTCTCACTGGATTGTACACTCTAAGTTGGCAGAGATCACAAGTTAATTTTGTTCACCATTGAATTCTAAGTGTTTAGCACTGGGCCTGAGACGCAGGAGCTGCTGAAAGCACATTTGTTGAAAGACTAAATAAAAAGCTCAAAAAATGGTCACTTTCCTTCTCTTCCTCCGTTTCCTTGTTCAGCATGGTAGAGTTGTAGATTTGACAGAGCACAGGATTGCTGGGAGGGAACTTAGGTTCCCCCTCAAACTCTTCCTAGCTGGGTGACCCTGGGCAACAGCCTGCACTGCATCCACAGCTTTCAAGCTTTTACTTCAATGAACGGTAAGAAAGTACATACGACCCAGTTGACCCAGTGTGCGTGCATACTCTGCTATTTTTTATTCCATTTGGTATCATTTTAGAAATGCTGGCTTTGACCCAATACATCAATTTTATAATCCATTAATTAGCAACTCACTGTTTAAAAAAGCCCAGGACTCAATGAAATGTAAGGACTTTGCAGCACTATTCACAATAGCAAAGTCATGGAGTCAACCTACGTGTCCATTAAGGGGTGATTGGATTTACAAATGTGGTTTTATATTATATATATACACATATATATAAAATATATACACACACTATGGTGGTATACACATACACACATTGTGTACCTATAACCTGAAAAATTGGGAAAAATTTTTTTGATTCAAGGGTACTACACACACACACACACACACACACACACACACACACAATGGAATACTACCCAGCCACAAAAACAATGAAATCATATCTTTTGCAGCAACATGGATGGAACTAGAGGCCATTATCCTAAGTGAAATGACTCAGAAACAAAGTCAAAAACTGCATAATCTCTTATAAGTGGGAGCTAAACAATGGGCAGGCATGAACATCCAGAATGGAATAACAGACACTGGGGACTCCAATAGGTGGGAGGGTGGGAGGTGGGTGAGGTAGGAAATACAACTTATTGGGTACAGTGCACATTATTAGGGTAATAGGTGCGCTAAAAGCCCAGACCTCACCACTATGTGTTATGTCCGTGTAATGCGACTGCACTTGTACCCCTGAATCTAAAATTTTTTTTTAAAGTGAAGACTTTGAAAATCTGTTTTTCTCCTTTTTGTCATTAAATCGCTTATAAAAATTCAGCCCATCAACTTAAAAGTCCATTATTACAGTGACATACAATTACTTATTTTCTCTTTTCCTGTGGAATTCTTCCTCACTCCTTTCTCCTCTAATTTTTTTTGAGGTCTTTATAAAATGTACAGACTCTGGGATAGCTTCATGAAAAAGCACTTTGTGTACTTTCGCGATTTTCCTCCAGTTAGCACAAAAACAAACAGGACTATGTTCCTCCTCCTCTGAAACTTAATGGTCTCATTCAACATATTTTATATGGGCCTCATTTTTTATATAAGTTTATGTATGTAACAGTGTATACAAATGTTACATGAGCCCCACTGCCACCATGTGGTTTAAAAACCCAAGAGAGTTGGTTGTAACATTCTCTAGATGCACAGTGAGGAATAGACCCTCACTATGCTTTCCATCTCTCAACACAGAAACTGCCCTTGTACTCCGTGAATTTGCTGGTGAAATTCCTCTGGGGGCAGAAGGAAAGGGAAAAAGCCACATGGAGATCTCACAACTCCAGAGCACAGCAAATAATGCGGTGGGGTGTACATATATATTTAGAAAACCATATTGCACCCTTCAGGAAAAAAAAAATGTACTCAAAAGGCGATGAGAGACCATTATCTGCTTGGGTGATCAAGAAAGCTCCCTGCCCAAAGACCTGCAGATTCGGAAGGTATAATCTCTGTCCCTCGAAACTGGATTCAACCCCTGCCCCCAGCATCACGTGAACTGGCAAACTAGATGTAAGTTTTGGCCCCAGAGTCCGGGAGGGGCGCGTCGACAAGCTGCTTCGGGGTCACATGTCTTCGTAGAAAGGCATTGGTGTGACAGAGGAGGGCATGTCCAGGGTACGTGCGCCTGTTTGAGCTCTGGGAGGGAAGGCGAAGTGGAGAGAGCCTGCAGTGAAAACAGACTGGAAGGATGGAGGAAAGGGAGGGGAAGGTAAAAATGAACACCTCCCTGAACTTTCCTCTCCCCTCGTCCCACACACTTGAAATAGAAATAATAACATGAACAAAAATGCTTACAACCACGATGTTATCGCCCTACTTAAGTTGCCTCACTCTGGAGGGTATGGGGTATAAAGTGCAGACTGCGGCTGTGTCGGGAGTAAAGGTTCTGGCTAGTGTGGGTGCGGGCGCGGGTGACCCCACCTTTAGGGAAGCCGGCGCCCTACTCTCCAGGCAGTAGCCCCGGCTGACCCCCTCCCTCCTTCCCTCCTCTCTTCCCTCCCTCCCTGCGTGTCTCCTCTGCACCGGCCCCCGCCGCGGAGCCAGGCGGCAGCACCGACGCCGCCGCAGCTCCTGCCCGCATCGCGCTAACCCGCGCCCCCGGCTCACACGTAGCCGGAGCGACTGAGCCGGCAGCCCCGGGCCCACGTTGCGCACCGTGTGCACGGCGGGGCTGGCTGAGCTGACCTGCGCTGAGCTCCGGCGCCGCAGGCGGCTGGGGAGGGCGGCGTGGGAGAGGACGCTGAGACGCAGGGGCGGCCGCGCCGAGGTGACAAGCTGCGCACCTGGAAAGTTACCCGGCTGTCTGGTGAGGTTCGTGGGCCGGGGATCTTGGGCGCCGGGGTGCGAGGGCGCGAGGGGAGGGACGGGGTCGGGGTGCGCGCGTGTGCATGCTGTGAATGCGTTGCGCGATGTGCGCATCTATTCCACACCCAGCCGGTCTCTTGCTTGTGCTGTTCGAGTGTGGACGTGTGCACGCGTTGCATTCGCTCGGTGTGGCAGCGTTTCGTGAGCTCCTGGAGGCAGGGAAAGGCTACTTGTGTTTAGAGGTTCTGTTGAGGGCGGGAGGGGCTCAGCCCCAGTGGGGAGTCCTCAGGGTTCTCTACGTTTAGCGAGGAGCAGCGGTGGAGGCTGTTGCTCCGAGCTAGGGGCTTGGCGGTGCTGTCAGGGCTTGCGCTCCCGGCTTTGCTTCGTCGAGCTCTGGGTAGTTGCTAGGGGACAGTCCTCAGGCGAGGACTTTCAGGAGTCCTGGTAAACTTGTGTGGGTGTCCTTTTGTCACTCTTGGCACCGTGAGGCGCTTTCATATTTCTGTATTTCTCGGTGATGAAGAAACAAGAGCAAACAAAGCCCAGAAACCAGCCACTTTGGGGATGAGAGAAGAAATAGGTTCAGTTTTGAGAAGAACTACGGTGCAACTACAAAGCAGCTGAGGCCAGAGCTGACAATAAAAACGATGCATGCAAAATTAGTAGGTAGGAAGGGTGACGCTGGGACAAATGCCTTGATTTCCTTATCTTCATCTTGTTCCCCAAGTTCCCAGGGGCTTTTTCTTTCTTCTTCTTCTTTTTTTTTTTTAAGGAAGAGAGCAACATACACCTACCCCCCACCCCACCACACCCCCATACTTAGAGTTTCTTAGAAATTGTCTCTTTTCTTTGCAAGTTTCTATTTAACTCATGAAGAAGGCGATCATCCCACATAACACACACTAGCTGTTTTCAGTACTCCTGTTTAGTTTTGCACAGGAGGGTATGAGCTAATATGGTAGAGAATTCTCTATGGAGAATTAGAGCGCATCCTCTCCATTGGAACGCTGTGTGACTAAGAATAAACGACCTGAAAAGATGATGCCCAGCGATCTTTCTCTTTTACATGAAATCCTTAACTCCAGTTCTATGAAGTCATTACAAGTGAGGCTAATGAGAATTCACCTCACAGTGAGGGCATATGTTGCCTGGCTGTTGCCCAAGTCCTGTGATCCCTTATTGTCTTGCTTCTTCCAGGCTATTTTGCCTATGGATTATCTCTTCTTCTCCCATGTTTTCGTTTTTCCTGTCTCCGGTGCTTCATTATCCTGGAGCTACAGACATTTTCAAGTTTTCATTATTTTAAAAATCCCTCACAGGAACCGTGATATTGTCTTGCAGGCTCTACTCTTAGTGTCAGCTCTTTCCACGGTCCTTTGTAGTTGAGTGTCTATCCCCACTCTTCTTTGACAAATCAGATTCAGCACTTTTCTCTCTGATCTCATTTGCTGTGACAGGCCTGTGGGATGTGAGGTACAGCCTGCTCACCTCTTAAGGATCTTATCTGCATGGCCTTTCTGATGCTTCTCCTAAATCTCTTATTGGTACACGTGTTCCTTCTCCTTTGTGGTTTGCTTCTCCTCCTCTTCTCCCACAAATAATATCCACAGATATTACCTATATGTTCATAGGTAACAATAGAGACATTCCTTTCTTACCTCCGTTAGTGATCTCATCTACAAATGATACTTCAAGTCTTCTATGGAGCAATCTCTTCCCTTGACTTTTCTTTTTTGCTTCTACCTGCTAGACATTTGCATCATGATGACCCACAAGCATTTCAAACTCAATATATGTAAATCCAGACTCATTACTGTCTTTTCAAAGCATGCTAATTCTCCTGACTTCTGTCAGTGCTACAGTGTCTAGCCCATACACGGTGCCCTATGTGTTCTTTTTGAATGACTGAATGAATGAAGAGTAGATAGTACTACTTTCCTTCAAGCCTCCTAAGATCAAAACATTGAAATCATTTTGATTGCCCTCCCATGCACATCCATTTAATTACTACATTAGAGATGCTATCCTGCAGTGTTCCTCCTACTCATCCTCTTCTTTTAATATTAATCTCTTCACATCCTCTCTCACTTAAACCAAAGCAGTACCTTCTTACCATATCTTAAACAGTTTTCTTTCCAACCTCATATAGACCTAGACACTCTTCCTCTCCTCATCGCTAATATCCTGGGCACTTGCATCCAATTCATCAACTTCAGCCTCTATTTATGTATCAATAACTGCTTAATATTTTCAGCTTTCCTCTTTCTTTAGCTTTTCTTGTCCCTCATTTCTTACTGCTCACTAAACTTCTCTACCTTAAAGTTTCCACTGGTGCTTCAAACTGAGTATATCCAAAATTAAATTCACTGTCCTATCCCTCAAATCTGCTCCTCATTTTGGTCAATGACATTACCTTTTACCCAGTTGCCACAATATAAACTTTCAAATCCTCATCGTCTTTCTTCTTGCCACCACTCAAAAATTCTGTCAGCTATGATCTTGTGACCTAGACTTACAGACCTACATTTCTGTGTGTTTGCTTGTTTATCTGTTAATGTAGCCCCCAAAATAGCTGAATTTGGCAGTCAAATATAGGATATGTGGCATTCATAAAATTCACCGCGAACATTCTGCTGGGGGGGTGGGAGGGAGGCACTTTAAAGAGATAAGTAACCTCCAGAGTAGCTGCAACTTTGGTACAATAAGGTCATATGATTTCCTGAAAAGAGAAAGTTTTTCTCCAGCCAGGATGCCGTGGACAGAGAAAACAAGCAGTAGATTCCAAACTGAGCCCCGGGTCAACAGTCACAAAGTCGGATGGACAGATGCTTTTAATTGTGGCATTGATGTGAAAGTGAGCTGTTTCTCACAAGAACAACTCTGTGTGGTTTGCTTCAGGGAGAAGAATCAGGGATTTATATATTCAATTATTTTCTAAAGGAACTTTAGAGAGACAAGCTAATGGTAACACAAATGTATCGGTTTCCTATCCACCTAGAATATTATCTGTAGAAGACTGTATAATTCACTCTTCTGATTTCCAGCTCAACTGCCCATTATCATTAAAAAATCAATTCTGGTTTCCATGATTTATTGAAGGGAAGGACATTGCAGTATTACATATAGCTGTAACTTTTATTGAATCTCATATGGCAATGTTTTTCTCTCTGGCTACCACGGAGATGGTCAGTTTTTTTCTTGAGTTCAAGAAGTTCAAGTCATTAAATAGTGTTGGGACTCTGAGCTTTAATCCTGAAACTATCACCTCCTATTTGGATTGGTGCAATAGTGTCTTCCCTTGTCTTACTTCCTCTAAGCTCTTTTTACCCCATTCCTTATTTATGAGAATATTATTTTCCTAAAGGACAAATCTGACCACATAACTAGAAAATTTAGTGTATCTTAAGATTCAGATACCATAATGTGGCATAGGAAATTTTTCAGTATCTTACTTTTTCAGTTTCATTATTCATTACTCTCCTTCCATCCATCACACATTTCAGCCTGTCCCTTGGCTGTGCTATCAGCTTTCTTGCATTCATTTCTTAATACATAATTCTTTTCTTAAACTAATAGACTTTCTATTTTATAGAAATTGTACATTTATAGAAAAATTGAGTAAAAAGCACAGAGTTCCTATATACCCACCTCTCAGCACTTTCCCCTGCTCTTAACATCTTTCATCAGTATGGTACATGTGTTACAAGTGATGGAACAAATATTGATGCATTATTATTAAAGTCCATAGTTTACATTGGGGTTCATTCCTTTTGTATATTCCACGGGTTTTGACAAATATATAATGAAATGTGTATATCATTACAGTATCATATTGAATAGTTTTACTGCCCTATAAATGTTCTTTCCCACGTATTCCTTTCTGTCTTTCCCCAAGCTCCTGGCAACCACTGATCTTTTTATGGTCTCCAAGTTTTGTCATTTCCAGAATGCTATACAGTTGAAATCATACAATGTATAGGCTTTTCAGATTGGCTTCTTTCACCCAGCAATATGCATTTAAAGTTCCTTCATGTCTTCTCATTGGCTGATATTGCTTTTATTATTGAATAATATTCTATTATATGGATATGCCACAGTTTGTTTATCCATCTACCTACTGAAGGACTTCTTGGTTGCTTCCAGGTTTTGGGAATTATAAACAAAGCTGCCATAAACATTCATGTGCAGGTTTTAGTGAAAACATATGTTTCGTATCAGTTGGGTAGATACCAAGGAGCATGATTACTGGCTTGTAGAGTAAGAGTATATTTAGCTTTGTCAGAAGCTGCCAAATTGTCCCCTAATGTAACTATATCATTTTGTATTCCCACTAGCAATGAATGAGCATTCCCGTTGCTCCATATTCACACCAGCATTTGGTGTTGTCAGTGTCTTGGATTGTAGTCATTCTAATAGGTGTGTAGTGGTATCTCATTATTGTTTAAATTTGAGATTCCCTAATGACCTGTGATGTTGAGTATCTTTTTATATGCTTATTTACCAACTGTGTGCCTTGTTTGGTGAGGTGTCTGCTCAGATCTTTTGCCCATTTTTCAGTTGGGTTGTTTGTTTTCCTATTATTGAGTGTTCAGAATTAGACATATGTTTTAGAAGTACGTTCTCTCAGTCTATGGCTTGTTTTTTCATTCTCTTCTCTTTTTTTTCAGAGCAGAAGTTTTAAATTTTAGTCAAGTCAAAATTATCATTTTTTTTCTGTCTATGAATCAGGGTTTTTGGTCTTTTATCTAAAAAGTCATCACAAAACCCAAGGTCACCTAGAATTTCTCCTATGTTGTCTTTTGGGGGTTTTGTAATTTTGTTTCTTACATCTAGGTCTGTGATCCATTTTAAGCTAATTTTTGTGAAAGTTATAAGATCGGTATCTAGATTCTATTTTTTAAAAAATTAATGCCTAGTTGTTCCAGTACAATTTGTTAAAAAGACTATCCTTTCTCCATTGATTTGTCTTTGCTCTCTTTTGTATTCTATGATCTTTGGATCAGTTGACTGTACTGTTTAGGTCTACCTCTGGGATCTCTGTTCTGTTCCATTGATCTACTTGTCTATTTTTTCACCAATACAACACTATATTGATTACCATTACTTTATTAGTAAGCCTTAAAGTTGGATAGTATCAGTTCTCCTTCAATATTGTGTTGGTTTAGTACATGTTTTCTGTTCAATAAATTTTTCTTCTAAGATAAGTTGTCTTGTTGGGTAAATAATATTAACTATAATAATAATAGTAATATTTAATATTTCTTAAACAAATATGATATGCTAATACCTGTGCTAAATTTTCATCATGATTTATCTCATTTAATCCTCTAAAAGCTGTAAATGACAGGCAGCATTATTTTGTCTATCTCTCTATATTTCTATCTTTTTCTTCCATTATTGACACTCAAGTATCTTGCCTGAGGGCATATAGACCACTAAATGAAAGTGCTTCCACTGGGACTCTGGATCCATGACCTTAGCCAGCACCATACCATCTCCCATATTGACAGATATACATGTAGCTATACACACACATCTATATATGTGTGTGTGTGTTTGTCTGTGTATATTTATAACAGACTCCAGATGGGTAGAGAGAGAAATAGATATTATCTAGACCAGAGCCAAGATTCTGGTTTCAAACTGCTATAGGACTGGAGGAAAAACAGAAAACAAAGCTTAATTCCTCCCACATTGACTGCCAGGTGTTAATCCGCCTGCAAGCGCCTTCACAGTCACTTTTTCTTTTCTTTTCTTTTTTTTTTTTTAATTGAAAACTAGTTTATTGAACTCTTATTATGTGCCTGACACTGTTTTAAGTTCTTTGTGTACATCATCACCTTTGCTTTTCTTATGTCTCTTCTAATTACCTCTTGGTGGGCAGCAATTTCTAAATGGCGATTACATTAATATAATAATTTGTAGTCTTGTATAGTTTCCTCTCTTCTAGTGAAATGCCACTACTCATTCAATTGCTGTCTCCTATACCTAACTGCAGAAGAGTATTGCCTCCAGAGTGAACTACGGTTTTTGGTTGCCTTCAAACATAATTAGGTGGGCCTCTGTGTTTTAAGCATTTCATTGCAATGTGTGAAAATAAATAGGGGCTACATGAGGGAATTACAGAGCTTCAATTATTGAGTCCTTGTAGTTATGAACTGGCTCTGTGTCATTCGTAATTCTTTTTTTGTCTCCATCTTTTGGTGGGGAACTTGTTTTCCAGGCTGTTTGTTTCCAAATGACTTCTTTTCTCAATGGAAGATAGAATCCAGGCAAAGTAAGAGTCCCTTACTCCCGGCCACCCCCTCCCAAGCAATAATGTGCATCTTTAAAGAGTTTTGTCATTTGAGAGGCTGAGGCAGAAGGATGGTTTGAGCCCAGGATTTCGAGACCAGTTTGAGCAACATAGTGCGAGACCCCAACTCAACAAGAAAATAAAATCAGTCAAGCATGGTGGTGTGCCTCTGTAGTCCTAGCTACTCTGAAGGCTGAGGCAAGAGGGTCACTTGAGCCCAGGAGTTTCAGGTTATAGTGACTGCACCACTGGCCACTGCATCTCATGGCTGCAGAATGAGACCCTGTCACAAACAAACAAACAAAAACCCACAAAAGACTCTTGTTGGAAGACATTCAGTTTACTAGACTTCTGTCCTACCCAGAAATGATCCCCTCTGGGTTTTCTTCACACCAAGATATTAATTGCCTATTTGTAGTTACATACTATAATAAGAGCTGCTTACCTACTTCATGTCTGATACCTGCCAGGCATTGTATGGAGTACTTTACAAACGTAATAATCATAGTAACCCTATGAGATGGATATAAATATATTCCCTTTTGTAGATGAGAAAGTAAGACTCAAAGATTTTTAGGAATATATAGAAGATTGAGAAAGAGCAGATTGTTTTATAACCCTAATTGGCCTGACTCTATTGCTCATGTTAAATTCTGATCTTTATCTCCAGACTCATTTCTTATTGCATCATGTGCTGCCCTCTGACTGTAAGAATGATTTTAATAACCTGCATTGCCAGATTGATGGAGCAACATCCTATGGCTCATTTCTCCTTGTGGCTAGCAATACATATTTGAGAAATAGCTTATCTTAGTGACTGATACAGGAAACAGAGTGAATCTAATTAGCTTTTATGAAGCCAGAGACTTGAAACCTTGGCTTCAGGGACAGCAATATTTAAATGGATGAACTAAGTAAGAAATCAGACTAGTATTGAGCCATTTAGTAACTTACTTATGTATCTTTTTTTTTTATGTTTCTTTTTTTTTCTTTTATTATTATTATTATTATTATTACATTAGTGACTTGAAAGATGAGTTAGTTACTCTCATTTTACCCCTCTTTGAAATTCTAAATAGCTTGAAAGATTTACACAGCTTCCAACTAAACCAGAGGATAATTGGTGTTTTGGGAGAATTTAACATCCTCTACCTAACTGTGCTTCAAGTTTGTAAAATTTTTGGATTGGAACAGAATTTTTTGAATACCATCCATAGAGCAAAAATGATTCTAAGCCTTTTCATATTTGTAATGCTAAAACTGTTTTCTGTGTCAAATTTGACTGCAAATCCATGATGGGATATGCCCCTAATATGGTATATGATACTTTGGTCTTAGTAACAATTTTTCCATGAACAAAAATGAGTTAGTTGTTAGTTTAATATTAGATTGGAAAGTGTTTGTGCATGCTCTTTTATTTATAAGGCAAATCCTTTTCCTCCTACCATCACATCTCCCTTCTTTCTCTACTGACCTAAGAATACTTCTCCATGAACCAAGAAGGCTGTCTAGAAAATGGCTCACTGATGCATGTTAAAAACGTGTGTACACGTTAATTTCAGATTTTTTGGAGCACCTTTCTTATGCTTGTAATTCATAATCTCATTCAGGTTCATTCTCAGATTTCAATATAACATATTCTGAATTGCTTATTCAGGATACAAGTATGTCCAGGGCTACTTCTTTGAATTCTAGTCTCTTCATCCTTCTTATACGTTCATAATACATAAGATCAGTAAATGCTGCCAAGTCAACAGAAACTTAAAGGTTGAACCTGCCACATCTCTGCAACATATTAAGGCAATTCTCCAAAAGCTAATGTTTATTAATGACCACTTTGAACCTGAATTCTATGAGAAATATCTAGGTGTTTCAAGATTGCTTTTATAAATGCATTTGTTTTTTGCACCATCCGTTGTAGGCAGTCTGCATTGACTGTTTGGTCACATCTGTTTGAAATCTAGATGCTGTGTTACATCTTTGCATCTGTGCCTTTGCTGTTGTAGAGGTCACAATTATTCTGGTAGAACTAGTGAAAAAACTCTAAGTATTTCACTTCTATTTAAGTTTGAAGTTTGGAGGGAGAGAGGGGCAGATGTGTGGGTTATAAAACTGTGAAGTTTCATTTCTTCTGATTTGAGATAATCAGAAGTAATTCAAGCTTAGTTTACAAGTGTTATAATGCTTTTTGGGTTATGGCTGTTGTATTAGTCTGTTCTCATGTTGCTATTATAATAAAGACATACCCGAGACTGGGTAATTTATAAAGGAAAGAAGTTTAATGGACTCACAGTTCCACATGGCTGGGGAAGCTTCATAATCATGGCGGAAGGCGAAGGAAGAGCAAAGGCAAACTCCCCTTTATAAAACCATCAGATCACATGAGACCTATTCACTATCACGAGAACAGCATGGGAAAGACCCGCCCCCATGATTCAATTAGCTCCCATTGGGTCCCTCCCACGACATGGGGATTTATGGGAGCTACAATTCAAGATGAGATTTGGGTGGGGACACGGCCAAACGATATCAGCTGTCAAAAACTGTATGTGCAAAAATATGAAGTTTAAATAGTTAGTCTAAAAAGCCTTTAAACATTATAATAATTAATCAGAGCAGTATTTCCCAAAGTTCACACATTCAAGTCTACTTTTGTGATTCTGCCCATATGTGCTTATTATCTGCAGATGATTTGTTTTTATTTTCATTGAATTGACTCAGTAAACCTAAATACCTAGTTTAGTCTTCACTGAAGCAATAATAACAATGAGATCACAACTTTGTGGTGATAGTTATTTCTATTTCAAATACATATTGAAATAAATACATAGCTATTAGACTAAAACAAGTTCTGAATAAACTAAATCATCCCTCATAACCCCTGATCTGCATACCACATCTGGAGACTCACTAGATTCATGATTACTTTGGGGCCTGAACCGAAGATATTCATTTTTTTAATTTTTGAAATTTTCATAACTTCCCACACTACACCAGCGTAGGAGGACATTCTAAATAGGAAAAGAACAGAGCCTTGCAGCATGGGTCATGCATTTTGGAGATCCTCCACTTTGGACATAAAGTAGAGGATGCAGAACAATTTTAAAACTCTTCTTCTTGTTGGTGACCACAATTCAGAAGTGTTTTAGCAGTGAGTGTTATCAGAAATGCAAAACTTAATAGATACATACAGCAGGAGGAAAGTGCTAATCAACCATCACCAACTCTGCTTCCGTCTTCCGAGAAATGCAGATGTGTAATTTTCTAAATCTGGGGAAGGTTTCTTACTGTTGCCGCATGGGGAGCTGTGAAAGTTGTGACATTTCGATGCCTCTGTTGTTGTAGCTGCTCATTTGCATTTTATCTCTGCCATGCTGACATCCAAATCACAGTTTTGTTGTGATGCTTTTGGCAGCTGTTCAGAGAGACTGTCCAGAGAAAACAGCAGGTAACTCAGACCATTTGTGCAAAATGTTAGGTGTGATACTTATGCGTTCAAAGGGACAGGTAAGAATGAACCCAAATGCCAACTCCTCTTCATGGAGGGAAAAAAGAAATCAATAGATAGCTTTTTTTTTTTCTGGAAACATGGGGAAATTTATTGCTTTTCAAACAATGATGATTGCTGTGTTCCTATTTATGAAACAAGATAGGAATGAGAGGAATGGTGGGAACCGTTGGGAAGTGAAACTCCACTTGATACTTCCCAATTCTGTGCCCTCTCAGGTCCCTGAGCAAAATGGGAAATGGTTCAGTGAAACCTAAACATTCCAAGCACCCAGATGGACACTCTGGGAACCTCACCACTGATGCTCTGCGGAACAAGGTGACAGAGCTGGAGAGAGAGTTGAGGAGGAAGGATGCTGAGATCCAGGAACGGGAGTACCATTTGAAGGAGCTGCGGGAGCAGCTGTCGAAGCAGACTGTGGCCATTGCTGAACTCACAGAGGAGCTCCAGAACAAGTGCATCCAGCTGAACAAGCTGCAGGATGTGGTGCATATGCAGGGAGGAAGCCCGCTTCAGGCTTCTCCAGATAAAGTGCCTCTTGAGGTCCACCGGAAGACCTCTGGATTGGTCTCTCTCCATAGCAGGAGGGGAGCAAAGGCTGGTGTGTCTGCTGAGCCAACAACCCGGACCTATGACCTGAACAAACCCCCTGAATTTTCCTTTGAGAAAGCAAGAGTCAGAAAAGACTCCAGGTAAGAAATTTCCGCACCCTTTAAACTCAGATGGCCTTAGTATTGTGAAATATGAGAGTGATATTTATAAGCCTCCTTAATGATAAAGAACATATTAACCCTTTCAGATTTTGGGGTAGAGGGGTTTTTGAAATGATTTTGTTTTGCAAAAAAATCTCCCATTGGGCAGAAGTTTAAAGCAGAAATTGTACTATATATATCTCTCTGTGAGGAGCTCAGTTTACTGACAGTTATTTCTATTATCTTGAAAACCCTAGGGGTGTGAAATAGTATTAGAAAGTGTACACTTCTCTTTCCAGAGGAGTGAACTTAAAAATGTACACACATCACAGTGAATTGTGACTATGTTAGCCAAAAAAAAAAAAAAAAAAAGAAAGTCACATTTTAGTAGTCTTCAAGTGTCATGAAAAAGGAACATGCTGGAGCCTCAAAGAAAGATGAATTCATTCATTCATTCCAGTTTATGTTGGTCTCTACTCTCTGCCAGCCACTGTGTTAGATGCTAGGTATGCCTCAGTGAATAGAAACAGAGCCTTTCTAGCAGGGGCGGTAAACAGTATACACAGAAACAAGTCAGCGATGTGTAATTATTAATTGGAATCAATAATATGATAAAAGCCAATACTATAGCAGGTGGTATCTGGAATGAAGGGAAAGGAGGTCAGGGAGACAACAGGAGCAGGCTTGTCATGAAGGCCTGGCTGAGGAAGTGACCTTTAACAGACTTCAAGGAGCATGAACCAGGCAGGAAGAGGATTTCAGGCAGAGGCAACAATTAAAAGCTAGAATTACTTTTAAAAATTTAAGTTTTTAAAAGAGCATATAAATATTTGCCACTGCATTCATGTATAGGGATGTGTGTGTGTGTGTGTGTGCACGCACATGTGTGTGTATACATTTCTTTATGGGCAAAAGTTTGATTTTCTGGGTCAGGAAAGACTCATTAGAAACATCAAGAGTTAGGGTTCCCTTCCTTTACTATTTTTAACTGAGTATTTATTAATTGAAATTAAATCTTTTGCCTTGATAAGGCTTTGGTCGAGCCTGAATCTCTATTGCAAAATGCAAGATTTGTGAAATTAAAACAAATTTTAACTTATTCACGAATGTAAGTATTATAAATTAAGATACAACATCTGACCCAGACAAACAAATGATCAATTTTAACAACAGAATTATAAAGGGAGGTTTAATTAATCAGTTTGTTGACAGTACTGGAAGCACAGTGAATGATCAATAAATATTTGTGAAGGAAGTTAGTGATGCCAGATTATTAATTATAATATCCTGTGACTGAAAGAAATTTGATTAATATTGGATTTCAGCAGTTTTATTAAGTCAAAATTTTTATTAGTCTAAAAATTTCTCATCTATTTCCTTTCAAAAGTAATAATTATTTTTAATGGTATGAATTCTGAAATTATAGATGGCACAAACTTATATTTGTTTTAAAAAACTGAACATCATCCAGTGTTCTCTTCTGTTATATCAGAGATATATGAACTCTACATAGTATATGTATATATATACATATATAATAATATTACAGAATGTGCATTACATTACTATATATGTACACATAAGTATAATCTATTATTTACTCACAAAAATGTTACAAATAGCAATGTACTTTTTTATGCAGAATGACATGTAAGAAAATTTAGTAGCAATTCATCTTCTTTGAACTTCTTCCTATATATGATACCAGATGTATTCTCTTGAACCAAGATTATGTTCAATTACTTTGTTCAAAGACTTATGCTCATCTTGAGGCAAAACACCACTCTCCTGGTGCTGAAAAATCTGAGATAAGCATATTTCCTTGCTTTTATTTAAGGATAAATTATTAGCTCTGCTATAACCAGGCAAAAAAAAATCAGTAGTTATATACAATTTCTGTGCCAAACCAGACTTCTTTCTGTCTGTCTATAGTGAATGGGATGCAGGAAGGATATTGTTTCTCCTGAATAAGGATTATTGATTATTCTCCTCACCATAAAGGCAAGCCAAGTGGATACAAGTCTGTGTTGTGGTCAGGATAAAGAAATGGGCTAATTGATTTCTTAATGATTAAGTCCTAAAGAGACAAAAACTGTATCATTCATGCCCTAACAATCCTCATCTGCTTTCACAGAGACTTGTGGTTCTAAATTGAATAAATAAAAAATGGAAACATTCTTTTTTAGTTGACTGGTTTGTACCTCAGTTTCCCTTGCAAAAAGTACAGATGCCTCATTAAGTCTGAAATAGCTAGCTAAACACCAATAGTTAACTTTATCAATTGAGAAATTTAAAATTTTTCAATTTTTCAAAAATGCTCAATATTAAAATTCATTTTCCATTTCCAAATCGTTTCAGTATTGGCTAAAAGCCAAAAGTAAACTTTGAATATTTTTATATCCGTTTTATATTATACAGCCTATCAAAAATTTGTAAGAAACAATTTTCCAGAAGTTAGAGCATTAAAAGGATAGACGTGTCCCTCACTGATGAAAGGATGATGTACAGTATACATTAATTTGTCTACTTTTCTAAGCAGTTCCTGCTAGATATCAGAGATTTTAAGATCATCAGTCATAATGGCTCCTCTGTTTATTTTTTGGTTCTCCTAATTTATCTGTTGGACTTTTATAAAGTATCCTGCCTGAATTTATGGCTAAATCTGTTTCTATTAATATACATGTCAACTACATTTTGGATGAAGTTCACCCTTCCATACTGGATCAGAAAGCCACTGAATGGCTTTTCAGTTTTTTTGTCTAAGAGAGTATCTCTGATGAACACTTAACAGTGAGCAGGAAACTGAGGGGAGAGTCCTAGCTCTCCTTCAATCAACAATATTAGGGAGATATGAAGCACCCATAGAATCCAGAGAATAAAATTTGATGGAATGATAGATTCTGAATTTGTATATTCAGTTTCTATAATTCATGACACAGTATTCTATGATTTTGCTAAGGTACCTATGCTTAGTAATATCATAAGTGGTGAGTGAGCCTCTTCAATTGCTAGGCAGCTCCAGCTCATGCCAGCTTTATTGTCCTGTTTCCATCAAATATACTTTTATGGTCTGAAGATGTAACTTAAATTGTCTAATTGTACCTCCCTACTTTATATGGAGGAACTCATAATGACACTCTACTGACAATAGGAAATTCTGGAAATTTGTTTCTTTCTAATTTCAAGGATCTGCATTTTAATATGAGGTTCTAGATTAAGTGCTGTCCAGCAGAACTTTCTTCAGTGATGGAAATATTCTATAATCCATGCTTTACGATATGGTAGCCAATAGCCAAATATGGCTATTGAGCACTTGAAATGCAGCTAGTGCCACTAAGAAACTGGATTTTTAATTTATTTTCTTACAAAGAAGCTTGAATCTGATGATTTTTAATTTTAATTAATTTAAAAATTGAGTAGGCACATGTCTATTGCCTACTCTACTGAATACTGCAGTTCTAATGGTTTTGACTGTAACTGCTATTGCCTAAGATGGGAATTATGACTTAGTTTCGGAACCCTTTATAGACAAAGTGGGACCTATGTTCAGTTTTAGGACAATGCCACAGAAAATGAGTCTATGCCTGTGAGATTGAGGTGGGCACAATGTGGAATCACTGGTCAGCTGCACCCAACCTGCAGTATATCATAGCTCTTTGTAGGGACCTGGCTTTGTGCCTACTGACCATTTTAGATCCTCAAAAGCATGCAGCATGCAGTGGGCATGTATCCTGTTTCTATAACAGGCACTCAGCTTCATTGAAGTAGTATAAATTTCATGATGAATCAGGGTACTACAGTGTGTCAGATACTCTGATCTCTGATTTAAATTTAATATGTTGAACATCAGAAGACCTTAGAGCCATAGGAAGCATACAGATTGTTTGATGCTACCCCCCTTGCTAGAGAAGTAAGGACACAGGTACTGGGGAGTTACGGAATATACCATGGTTGGTGGCAGAGCTAAGATTAGAATCCAAGACTCTTGAAATCAGGATCAGTTCTTTTCCTCTTCAGTCCTACTCTAGTGTTCTAAGAACTACCCACATATGTGAAAGGCCTTGATTAGACCAGCCTGGGCACCAGTCTGCCTTATTATAATATGCCCCATTGATTGATATTAAGAGTGGTGGTGCTTCCGGGAGCTGTCTAGCTTCATCCATGTGGAGTTGAGCAGAGGTGGCCCATTGCATCGATGCCTACTAAGTTCTGGATCCTTAGAGCTGAGGTCTGTGAGAAAAGGACATTGAGAATGGGTTTGATCCACCTGATGGCAGCAACTGTGGCATATATGGAGGGTCACATATGGGTTCCTGAATAAGTACAGTGCTTCTCAAGGCTGAGAACTGAATATCGCCGGCAGAGAGGGCAGAGAAGAGCTCACATAGCGTTTCTGCCCGTGTCTGGTCTGCCTTGAGCACCAAGACAACCATGAATTCAGATGTCAGACCTTTTACTGAGATTAAGTTTTTCTTTTCTGTTTATGTAGATATTGTTTAGAAAACTTCATCAGAGCAAAATTAGGAGCTCATGCTGAATGTCTGGTGGAACACAGGCAAATTAATCAGAGACATCTGGCAAGTTGCTGGTATGACTGCATTTTGCTAGGGATGCTTAAACTATCATTTGAAACTATTCTTTCATGAAAAGGAAAGATAAAACAAAGACTTGCCATCTGACTTCAGATTTGACTCCAGTTTTAGGAAGGACAATTCGTTTTATCTGTCACTCCCACCGCAGGAGCAGAATAAGTAAAAGAAGAAAATGCTAGTGAGTCATACGTTTAAATAAGATGTGGAAAAGGACTGTGGAAGAATATGTTTGTTTTTATTTGCTTCCTTTCCAAAGCAGTACTGAGCATTTGAGGATGTGCACTACAGAACATGTTTTCTTTATTGAAGAGGAATGTTTCCATGGGAAAAAATATTTATATACCACTAATTATGTGCCAGTCACCACTCTGAATGCCTCGCAAATACTGAATCATTTAATCCTCACAATAAACCTATAAGATAGATATTATTCATCACTCCCATTTTATATATGAGAAAACTGAGGCATATAGAATTATATAACCTGCCAAAGGTTACGTAGAGTTTAATACAGGAAACAGAATTCAAAATCAGAAAACCCGCTGTCCAGATTCTGCTCTAATCATTCCTATAGATGATTTTTTCAAGATAACAATCAGAGGTGGACTCTTGCCCTTTTTATTGGAAAGCCTTATTTAAAAATTAAATATATAATCAGAAATAATTTTTTTTTAAATGCAATGATTAGAAAAATCTCCCTGCTATTGTTATTTTTCCGTGAAAATGATTCTTCCAGAAAGTGCTACTCTATTAGCAGTTTGCAGGAGTGGGAACTTTTGCTGGGGAGGAAACACCCCTTTTTTCCCTTCCATGAAATAGTGATTCACATGTTGCCATATGAGAGGCTCTATATCTAGATTTTACATAGATAATTAAAGATTTTTAAGAGTGTATATACAGGCTTTTACCAGTTGGGCAGTTACAAAATTGGTATATATTCTCATAAATACTATTGTCTTAACCCGGGTCTTCAGAAAAGCAAAAATTGAAGCTGTCTGTATAGGATAAGGCGTGGAAGAAGAAAAATAATCCAGTTTTGTGGTGATCTGATACCAAGAATCTATGGTGAAGGTAACTGGGTGATGTATCTGGTGAAAGTTGTCAGTATGCTTGAAAACAAAAGGTTATATTTCATAGTGATAGACAATGTGCATGTAGACACTCAGATCAAAACTAGCTACTCAGCGATGGGATAAAAAATCTAAGTTATTGGTTGGTTATTACATATCTGTCATTCTCCGTAATTAACTCGTGGAGACCTTAGACTTGCCTAATGAGGCATCAGTTTTTTGTTTTACTGAAGGTGAAATTAAAGCTCGGGGTCATTCGACTTGCTCCAGGTTGTAATGTTTGTATATTTTTGGAAACAGTTTTCCAATTGAGTCTGCCTGATGTCAAATGTGTATTCTCTACCGCAATGTGCACAACATTTATAGCCTGTGCAGCCTACAGTGTGAGTGGCTTCCCTTGGGGTTTTATAACCAGGCTGGGGGCTTTTTTGTGGGGGTGAGGTAGGGTGGGTGGTACCGTTAAGCTCCAAAAAAAGGAAGAGGTAAAAAAGCATGGAGGAATTTAGGAGCCTGACTGGAATTAAGTGGCAGCTGCCTTGACATCTAGATGAAGTTAAATAAGCTTTGGCAGCCGGTTTGAGTCCTGGCACCCAGCCAGTCTCCCTTTGTGCCTCTGTCTTTTCTTTTTTCTAGGAGCCAATGAGCTTTGGGCTCCGCTCACTCTGCTTCCCCACCTCAGCCCTCTCAGCCTCTCAAATGGTCTTCTGCTTAGTTGATATCTGCCCTTTAGTCCTTCTCACTTTATCCTTAAAACTTCTAGTCTTAGTTGCTAGGCATTAGGAAAAATATTTAATGAAGCCTTGGAAAACACTGAGGATTTGAAGGCTAATTGTTTTGAGTAGTCAAAGGTCTAAGAGCTCACTATTAGCACTGTGCTGATTCTGAAGAGCCTACCCGCGCCTTGTGGGCTACATTCCTAAGGGGATGCGCAATGCTATTTTTACACTACACAAAAACCATGGCACTTTTGGACCCAGTACCTAGCCTTGGCTTAGCAGCTTTAATGTCCAAGGTTCCCTTTACTCCTTCAGATTAATACATCCAATGCAACAAATATTTATTGAATACTGAATCAACGAATCCAATTCTTTAATATCTTCTTCCACATTTGCTTCCCTTTTCCTTATTTCTTCTTGTCTTCCCTCCTTCATTTTTTTTTTTCACTAATTCTTTAATTTGGTTTCTTCCTAATCTTCTCTCATTCTCAATATCTGACTAGTCAATGGCCAATACTACCAATTTTGAGTATCTATTATTTGGTACACTCTGCTATGACCTATCTATAGTTATCTCACTTATTTTCACAGTTAACCTATCGGTAAGTATTATTATATGAGGCTTATTAAGAGTAAGTAACTAGCCCATGGTTATCACTAGTGGTGGCTAAGGCTTCTATAAACTCACCTAGATGTTAAAACATCTGCCTCTTAATCACAACAACTCTGAAATCTATTCTCATTTTATTTCGCTTGCTATCGTTTTAATTTATGTAGGATATTTATAGCAGTTTCTGGATCTTCTTGGTTCCAAATAGGTTATTCCAGGTGTTTGAGCAGTGCTGGCTTTTAACAAGGGCCCTGGCTGCCTGGGCAGGAGCCTCCACCTCTTCTTTCTTACATTTTCTAAATATCCTCTGAAATGGATGGCTCTTTTTGACCCTTTTTTTTTTTTCCTTTCCTCAAAAACATTGTGGACACTGCCCATTACTTGCTAGATACCTAGGAAGGAATGTAGTAGAAATAGCATCATTGAGAAGACAGTGGTCTTTCTTTTCCTTGCTTGCTGGATAAGAGAGAAACATCACCACTGGCCTTTGCCTCCTAATGAGCAGCATTCAGTTTCCACAGAACCTCCCTTTTCTTTCCATAAGCCTGAGCAGCTCAGCTCCTGTTGCCTCTTTCTAGAGTTTAAATTGCAATACAATTCTCAAAAAGGGGAACAGATCTGAAGACAAGGATGAAACATTTCGATTTTCAGACTCTTTGGAAGTCCCTTCTTTGTGAAAGATACATTTCTTATATCTATCCTTTAACTAAACTGTTTATTTTCATTAAATTCTCACTTTAAAATGATTTGTCTTCTCTTTCTGCTGACTCTCCTTAGAGGTATTTGTTAGTTGTAGATTTTTCAGTGCAGTTATGTGTGACAGGTTTCTTTCTTTCTTTTTTTTTTTTTTTTTTTGGAGATCTATAGCCAGGAGCGGCCAGAGAATATTTTATATTTTATATATATTTTATAATAAGGTGTGAGTCATCAGGGTCCCCCAACATCTGTTTAATCCTTCTTGGGTTATTTGTGATGCCAAATCAATTTTATTTGGTAAATTTCAAGCAGGTGTTTAAATGGTCTTTTTGGGGCTTACATATGAAGCTCTGGGAAATGTGAGAGAAAGAAAGACCTAGAGCTTCCAGTTCCCTCTTTCCAGGTGAGATGAGGAAAGAGGAAGTACAAGTGAGAAGAACAAGATGCAACTTGAAATTTCTTGGCAACAGAAACTCAGGAAATGCAAGCATATTGATTTTCTATTGCTGTGTAATAAATTACCACAAACTTAGTAGCTTAAACAACACATGTTTGCTATCTCAGTTTGCAGTGGGCCAGGAGTCCAGGCGTGACTTATTTAAGTCATCTTCTCTGACGTCAGCCACAAGGCTGCAGTCAAAGGGTTAACTGGCCGTGTTCATTTCTAGAGCTTTCTACAGGAAGAGGTCCTCTTCCAAGCTTACGTGATTGTTGGCCAAATTCAATTCGTTGTGGTTGTAGGGCTGAGGTCCCCATTTTCTTGCTGGCTGTCAGCTGGGGCTGCTCTCAGCTCCTAGAGGCTGCCTAGAGTTCCTGCCTTGCGTCCCTCTCACAGCATGGCAGCTTACTTCTTCAGACTCAGCTGGATAAGCCCTTTACAGTTGACTAAGATGAAGTCTTATATAACCTACCCAGGAATGGCCTTCCGTCATCATTCCTGTATTTTGTTGATGAGGAGCAAGTTACAGGTCCTCCCTCCTCACTCACCAAGCCCTTTTGCTTCTCTGGTGTGAGATTCCTGTTTAGGAATATTGGCTGTGCCGGGTAGGTAAAGCCATGCGTAAAAAATCTTGTACAGCCATGCTTATAGCAGTGTTATTCATAGTAGCCAAAAAGTAGAAACAACCCCGTGTCCGTCAACAGATGAATGGAGAAACAAAATGTAGTATATACATGCAATGGGATATTATTCAGCCTTACAGAGTATGGAAGAGGACACATACTACAGCAGGAATGAAGCTTTCAGACATTAGCCAGACTTAAAAAGACAAATGCTGCAGGATTCCATTTATACGAGGTACCTCGAATCGTCAAATTCATCGAGACAGAAAGTAGAATGGAGACTGCCAGGAGCAGGAGGGGTGAGGAGACCCAGGGAATATACAATAGGTACAGAGTTCCAGTTTGGGAAGATTCTGGAAATAGATGGTGGTGATGGTTGTAAAACAATGGGAATGTACTTATTGTTACTAAACTGTACACTTATAAATGGTTAAAATGATACATTTTGTTATGTATATTTTACTAAAATTAAAAAAAGAGTTCACACACTGAGGCTAACTTGGCAGTATGTTTCTAGGTGCCAGGCCACGTTTCAGGTTCCAGACAGAATGCTGGGAGGAGGGAGAGGAGAGTAGGGATTTTCTCACTTGTGTATTATATTGCAGAAAAAGAACAAGCTGTGTCAAAGTCTTGTAACAAACACTAATTGATCATCGTTAATCAATACTTGTTAATTACCTAATTGATTGATTACTTGATGAGCCTTCAGTAGAGCATGTTCCCAGTGCTGTGGAAATACAGAGGGAAGGGACAACTTCAACTCCCTTCCATGTTCTTGTTTACAGCTGTAATCCTTAATCTTAAGTTTACATTGTAATCACCTGTAATAGGAAGTACTGATTCCTGGGTCTAACCCCCAGCTATTCTAACTAAATTGATTTGAGGCAAGAGCCCTGGGCATATGGATTATATATATATATATATATATATATATCTCCCCTGCTGATTCTCATATGAAGCCAGCATTGAGAAGCATTGTGTTATAGGAGCAGGTTTCCCTGCCGCTGACTCCTCAAATACTTGGTTTGAAGATTTAAGAGCAGTACTAATTAGAGACATTTAAAGGAACTGTTTGCCTTTTATACCTAATTACCATGCAACACAATGATGATTATGCCTGTCATTAAGTGTGTCAGATAAACTTCTTTGTAAGTTTTGATTGTTTTCAACATTTCATTGTTAAACCCTGTTCTTTGACGCTCATGGGAATAGAATCATCTACACAAACTTAAGGAAGAGAGAGAGAGAAATGTTTTGTTGTGAGCATGAAATAACAGCAAACAGAATTAAATTACAACTGTATTTAATTATATGGGCAATAAGTAAAAGAATTGAGAGAAGAAAGTCATGCTTATTTTATGACATCCGTGGGATGACCTCATTTTTGTCACGCTAGTTTCTCAAATTATAAACTTGTGCAATTGTTAGGTTTTTTTTTTTTTTTTTGGTTCATCACTCAAAAACAATTATCTGGGGATGGGGAAGAAAATAGAGATGCATATCCTGTTTATTAAATGTGCCTTGTTTATTAGGGTGACTGACGTTTTCCAATTCTGCTCTTGTCCCTGTACCCATAATTTTTAAATTGGGAGAAAGAATTTTAATGTCTTTTGGGTTTCTTAATTTTGTCAAGTTTCTAATATGTGCAAAATACAGTTCTAGGTATTAAGTAATAAGAAAAGCATAGTCATACCCTTGAAGATCAGTGTCTGTTTGGGGAAATTATAATTTATGGGATTAATATTCTAAGAGATAGGCATGCAAAGGAAGGCGGGCACATTCTTTACTTGGTAGGGTAGAAGAGAAAATCTCTAGCTGGGTTTTTAAGGAGGAATAGATTATAGGAGACAAAGAGGCCTGGCACTGTGTGGTTTGGTGGGTCTGGGGTACCCTAAGTATGGGGAACCTAGACAGGAGCATTACCATTTTGAAGTGGCCTCCTTCAATAAGTAAAGATAGGTCTTAAATATAGAGTTTTTGTTTGTTTGTTAATTTATTTTTGAGATGGAGTTTTGCTCTGTCTGTTGCCCAGGCTGGAGTGCAGTAGCGTGATCTCAGCTCACTGCAACCTCTGCCTTCTGGGCTCAAGCGATTCTCCCGCCTCTGCCTCCTGAGTAACTGGGATTACGGGTGCCCACCGCCACACCCTGCTAATTTTTGTATTTTTAGTAGAGACAGGTTTCACCATGTTAGCCAGGCTGGTCTAGAACTCCTGACCTCAGGTGATCTGCCCACCTTGGCCTCCCGAAGTGCTGGGATTACAGGCGTGAGCCACCGCACCCGGCCAGCATAGAGTTTTTAGATCTGTTCTAACTCAGCGTTTAAGGTGTTGGTAACTTGCCTACTTATTGTGGTGATAGCTAACCCTTATGCAGTATATTTTATGTACGAGGCACAGTTCTTAGTGCTTTATTTTGTTAACTAATTTAATTCTCATAGAAATCCTGTGACCTGTAGACTGTGTTTATTATTGTTTTACAGCTGAGGAAACTTAGAGGTTCAGTGACTTGCCTAAGGTTCCGCAGTTAGTAAGTGGCAGAAGTTGGAATCAAATCCTGGCATTCCAGCTCTACTAGATTTTGTGACCTTCACAAATATGCCTTACCATATGTTTTCTAATTGCATGTAGATATGATTAAGCTATGAAATGAAATACAAGTAAAGTTGCTGCCTCTTATGCTCACAAAAAATCCTTGATAGATAAGGATGAAGGAAGGTGAAGGCCACTGGCCCCAGCTTTGCACTGAGCCTTATTCAAAGAAGGTTGCAAGATACATGCTTTGACCTGGAAAAAAAAAAAAAAAAAAAAACAGTGAGAACACAGACCTCTAATATATGAGCCCAGAGAAGAAAGATCGAGAGCCTAATACAACTGTAGGTGAACGTTGCCAAGTTAAACTTCCTGAAGCAACTTAAAGGATGAAAATTTATTGCTTCAAGAAATGTTGACTGTGTAAGTTGGGGGTATAAAATGATTACAAAAGGATTGCTGCTGCCACCTCAAATGGGCATGAATTCAGCATCCGTCCCTATTGGAGGAACTTTGAAGTGAGCAGAGGGTCTTATCAGTGCCTCCTTGTTCTATGGTTTTCATAACTTTTCTCATTCCACTCTTTCCCCCAGAAAGACTTCTACCAGTTTCAGCTACTACGACTACCATTTATTAAGTTACTGGCACGTTATTTAAGTTAATGTGCATAATATTCCTATGAAGTAGGCATAATTACTATGCCTATTCATAGATGAGAGATCTGAGATTCAGAAAGGCTAAGTTACTTGTCCAAGATAAGGAAGCGAGGAAGGTGCTAGCAGCACGTATGCTAAAATTGAAGCTAGGAAGTGCCAGAGCTGATATTTCAACCTAAGATTTTCTGATTCCAAAGTCATACACATTTTTAAAAATGAATTTTTAATTGAAGTACACAAAAAGTAAAGTGAACATACCCACGTGACCACCAAAATGATCAGAAAATAAACATTACTAGTACTTTGGAAGCCCCTCATGCCCTCTTTCAATTTCTACCCATTATCTTCCCTTTTAAAGGGAGCTACTGTTTGCACTACTTTTATCAGAGATAATACTTTTTACCTGTTGTTGAAATTTATTTAAAGGAAGTATGGAGTGTGTACTCTAAAGACTCTGGCTTCTTTTGTTCCTACAGTGAGATTCATTTATGTTATTCTATGTAACAGAGGTTCACTAATTGTCATTGCTATATAGTATTTACTGTATGACTATATACAATTTAATCATCCTATGATTTATAGGCATTTGGTTAATTCTGGTATTTAGCAGTTATGAATAATGCTGCCATGAACATTTTTGTACATGTCTTGTAATGTATATGAATTATGATGGGTATAAACCTAGGAGTGAAGTTACTGGGTAATACATTATATCCAAGTTTAATATAGATGGCCAAATAATTTTCCAAAGTGATTAAACAAATATATACTCCCACCAACACATATATGTATTAAATGACTTCATATGTTCAACAGCATTCAGTCAGTCTTTTTCATTTTGGCCATTCTACTGGATATTTTCTGGTATCTCAGTGTCCTTTCGGTTTTCTTTTCCTTGATAATTAACAGTGGAGAGCACTTTTCGATGTGTATATTTTCTGTTGAGGTCTGTTTATCTCCCATAGCTCTGTAGTACAACTGTGGTCATAAATCAGGAATCTATGAATATGTAGGTCAATTTTTGAATTTTCTTTTCTGTCCTAGAAGTCTTTTTTTATTTTTATTATTAATATTATCCTTTAAGTTCTGGGATACACGTGCAGAAGGTGCAGGTTTGTTACATAAGTATACACGTGCCATACTGGTTTTGCTGCACCCATCAACCCATCATCTACATTAGGTATTTCTCCTAATGCTATCCCTTCCCCAGCCCCCGACCCCCTGACAGGCCCCAGTGTATGATGTTCCCCCTGCCGTGTCCATGTGTTCTCATTGTTCATCTCCCACTTATGAATGAGAACATGTGGTGTTTTGTTTTCTGTTCCTGTGTTAGTTTGCTGAGACTGATGGTTTCCAGCTTCATCCATGTCCCTCCAAGGGACATGAACTCATCCTTTTTTATGGCTGCATAGTATTCCATGGTATATATGTGCCATATTTTCTTTATCCAATTTATCACTGATGGGCATTTGGATTGGTTCCAAGTCTTTGCTATTGCTAACAGTGCTGCAATAAACATACGTGTGCATGTGTCTTTATAGTAGAACGATTTATAATCCTTTGGGTATATACCAAGTAATGGGATGGCAGGGTCAAATGGTATTTCTGGTTCTAGATCCTTGAGGAATTGCCACACTGTCTTCCACAATGGTTGAATTAATTCACACTCCCACCAACAGTGTAAAAGTTTTCCTATTTCTCCACATCCTCTCCAGCATCTGTTGTTTCCTGACTTTTTAATGATCGCCATTGTACCTGGCATGAGATGGCATCTCATTGTGGTTTTGATTTGCGTTTTTCTAATGACCAGTGATAATGAGCTTTTTTTCATGTCTGTTGGCTGCATAAATGTCTTCTTTTGAGAAGTGTCTATTCATATCCTTCACCCACTTTTTGATGGAGTAATTTTTTTTCTTGTAGATTTGTTTCAGTTATTTGGGGATTCTGGATATTAGCCCTTTGTCAAATAGAAAGATTGCAAACTTTTTCTCCCATTCTGTAGGTTGCCTGTTCATTCTGATGATATTTTCTTTTGCTGTGCAGAAGTTGTTTAGTTTAATTAGATCCCATTTGTCAATTTTGGCTTTTGTTACCATTGCTTTTGGCATTTTAGTCATGAAGTCTTTGCCCATGCCTATGTCCTGAATGGGGTATTGCCTAGGTTTTCTTCTAGGGTTTTTATGGTTTTAGGTCTTACATGTAAGTCTTTAATCCATCTTGAGTTAATTTTTGTATAAGTTGTAAGGAAGGGGTCCAGTTTTAGTTTTCTGCATATGGCTAGCCAGTTTTCCCAACACCATTTATTAAATAGGGAATCCTTTCTTGATTGCTTGTTTGTGTCAGGTTTGTCAAAAATCAGATGGTTGTAGATGTGTGGCATTATTTCTGAGGCCTCTGTTCTGTTCCATTGGTCTACGTATCTGTTTTGGTACCAGTACCATGCTGTTTTGGTTACTATAGCCGTGTAGAATAGTTTGAAGTCAGGTAGCATGAGGCCTCCAGTTTTGTTCTTTTTGCTTAGGATTGTCTTGCCTATACTGGCTCTTTTTTGGTTTCATATGAAATTTAAAGTAGGTTTTTCTAATTCTGTGATGGAAGTCAATGGTAGCTTGATGGGGATAGCATTGAATCTATAAATTACTTTGGGCAGTATGGCCATTTTCACAATACTGATTCTTCCTATCCATAAGCATGGAATGTTTTTCCATTTGTTTGTGTTCTCTCTTATTTCCTTGCAGAGTGGTTTGTAGTTCTCCATGAAGAGGTCCTTCACATCCCTTGTAAGTTGTATTCCTTGGCATTTTATTCTCTTTGTAGCAATTGTGAATGGGAGTTCACTCATGATTTGGCTCTCTGTTTGTCTGTTATTGGTGTATAGGAATGTTTGTGATTTTTGAACATTGATTTTGTATCCTGAGATTTGATGAAGTTGCTTTCAGCTTAAGGTGATTTTGGGCCGAGACAATAGGGTTTGCCAAATATACAATCATGTCATCTGCAAAGAGAGACAATTTGCCTTCCTCTTTTCCTATTTGAATACCCTTTATTTTTTTTCTCTTGCCTGATCGCCCTGGCCAGAACTTCCAATACTATGTTGAATAGGAGTGGTGAGAGGACAGCCTTGACTTGTGCCAGAGTTTAAAGGGAATGCTTCCAGATTTTGCCCATTCAGTATGATATAGGCTGTGGGTTTGTCATAAATAGCTCTTATTATTTTGAGATACGTTCAGTTTATTGAGAGTTTTTAGCACGTAGGGGTGTTGAATTTTGTTGAAGTCCTTTTCTGCATCTATTGAGATAATCATGTGGTTTTTGCCATTGGTTCTGTTTATGTGTTGGATTACGTTTTTTGATTTGCATATGTTGAACCAGCCTTGCATCCCAGGGATGAAGCCGACTTGATCCTAGTGGATAAGCTTCTTGATGTGCTGCTGGATTTGGTTTCCCAGTATTTTATTGAGGATTTTTGCATCGATGTTCATTAGGGATATTGGCCTGAAATTTTCTTTTTTGGTTGTGTCTCTGCCAGGTTTTGGTATCAGGATGATGCTGGCCTCATAAAATGAGTTAGGGAGGAGTCCCTCTTTTTCTATTGTTTGGAGTAGTTTCGGAAGGAATGGTATCAGCTCCTCTTTGTATATCTGGTAGAATTTGGCTGTGAATCTGTCTGGTTTTGGGCTTCTTTTGGTTGGTAGGCTATTAATTACTGCCTCAATTTCTGAACTTGTTATTGGTCTGTTCAGGCATTTGACTTGTTCCTGGTCTAATCTTGGGAGGGTTTATGTGTCCAGGTATTTATCCATTTCTTCTAGATTTTCTAGTTTATTTGAGTAGAGGTGTTTATAGTATTCTCTGATGGTAGTTTGTATTTATGTGGGATCAGTGGTGATATCCCCTTTTTCATTTTTTATTGTGTCTATTGGATTCTTCTCTCCTTTCTTCTTTATTAGTCTAGCTAGGGGTCTATTTTGTTAATCTTTTCCAAAAACCAGCTTCTGGATTCATTGATTTTTTTGAAGGGGTTTTCATGTCTCTATCTCCTTCAGTTCTGTTCTGATCTTAGTTATTTCTTGTCTTCTGCTAGCTTTTGAGTTTATTTGCTCTTGCTTCTCTTGATCTTTTAATTGTGATGTTAGGGTGTCAATTTTAGATCTTTCCCACTTTCTCCTGTGGGCATTTAGTGCTATAAATTTCCCTCTAAACACTGCTTTAGCTGTGTCCCAGAAATTCTGGTTGTGTCTTTGTTCTCATTGATTTCAAAGAACTTATTTATTTCTGCCTTAATTTCATTATTTACCCAGTAGTCATTCAGGAGCAGGTTGTTCAGTTTCCATATAGTCGTGCAGTTTTGAGTGAGTTTCTTAATCCTGAGTTCTAATTTTATTGCACTGTGGTCTGAGAGTTTGTTTTTTATGATTTCTGTTCTTTTGCATTTGCTGAGGAGTGTTTTATTTCCAATTATGTGGTCGATTTTAGAATAAGTGTGATGTGGTGCTGTTGATTTGGGATGGAGAGTTCTGTAGAGGTCTATTAGGACTGCTTGGTCCAGAGCTGAATCAAGTCCTGAATATCCTTGTTATTTTTCTGTCTCGTTGATCTGTCTAATATTGACAGTGGGGTGTTGAAGTCTCCCACTATTATTGTGTGGGAGGCTAAGTCTCTTTGTAGGTCTCTAATAACTTGCCTTATGGATCTGCGTGCTCCTGTATTGGGTGCATATGTATTTAGGATAATTAGCTCTTCTTGTTGGATTGATCCCTCTACCATTATGTAATGCCCTTCTTTGTCTTTTTTGATCTTTGTAGGTTTAAAGTCTGTTTTATCAGAGACTATGATTACAACTTTTGCTTTTTGTTGCTTTCCATTTGCTTGGTAAATATTCCACCATCCCTTTTTTTGAGCCTGTGTTTGTGTTTGCATGTGAGACGGGTCTCCTGAACACAGCACCAGGACGGGTCTTGACTCTTTATCCAGTTCGCCAGTGTGTGTCTTTTAAGTGGGGCATTTAGCCCATTTACATTTAAGGTTAATATTATTATGTATAAATTTGATCCTGTCATGATGCTAGCTGGTTATTTTGCCCATTAGTTGATGTGGTTTCTTCATAGTGTTGATGGTCTTTACAATTTGGTATGTTTTGGCAGTGGCTGGTACTGGTTTCTCCTTTCCATTTTTAGTGCTTCCTTCAGGAGCTCTCGTAGGGCAGGCCTGATGGTGACAAAATCTCTCGGCATTTGCTTGTTTGTAAAGGATTTTATTTCTCCTTTGCTTATAAAGCTTACTTTGGCTGGATATGAAAGTCTGGGTTGAAAATTCTTTTCTTTAAGAATGTTGAATATTAGCCCCCACTCTCTTCTGGCTTGTACGGTTTCTACACGGAGATGCACTGTTAGTCTGATGGGCTTCTCTTTGTGGGTAACCCGACTTTTATCTCTGGCTGCCCTTAACATTTTTTCTTCATTTCAACCTTGGTGAATCTGAAGATTATGTTTCTTGGGGTTGCTCTTCTTGAGGATTATCTTTGTGGTATTCTCTGTATTTCCTGAATTTGATTGTTGCCCTGTCTTGCTAGGTTGGGGAAGTTCTCCTGGATAATATCCGGGAGAGTGTTTTCCAACTTGGTTCCATTCTGCCCATCACTTTCAGGTATACTGCTCAAACGTAGGTTTGGTCTTTTCACATATTAGGCTGTGTTTGTTCCTTTTCATTCTTTTTTCTCTTATCTTGTCTTCACTCTTTATTTCATTAAGTTGATCTTCAATCTCTGATATCCTTTCTTCCGCTTGATTGATTCGACTATCGATACTTGTGTATGCTTCTCGAAGTTCTCTTGCTGTGTTTTTAAGCTCCATCAGGTCATTTATGTTCTTCTCTAAACTGGTTATTCTAGTTAGCAGTTCCTCTAACCTTTTTTCAACATTCCTAGTTTCCTTGCATTGGGTTAGAACATGCTCCTTTATCTCAGAGGATTTTGTTATTACTCTCCTTCTGAAGCCTACTTCGGTCAATTCATCAAACTCATTCTCTGTCAAGTTTTGTTCCCTTGCTGGCAAGGAGTTGTGATCCTTTGGAGAGGAGGCATTCTGGTTTTTGGAATTTTCAGCCTTTTTGTACTGGTTTTTCCTCATCTTCATGGATTTATCTGCTTTGGTCTTTGATGTTGGTGACCTTCAGATGGGGTTTCTGTGTGGACATCCTTTTTGTTGATGTTGATGCTATTTTCCTTTCTGTTTGTTAGTTTTCCTTCTAATAGTCAGGCCCCTCTGCTGCAGGTCTGCTAGAGTTTGCTGGAGGTCCACTCCAGACCCTGTTTGCATGGGTATCACCAGCAGAGGCTACAGAACAGCAAAGATTGCTGCCTGTTCTTCTTCTGGAAGCTTCATCCCAGAGGGGTACCTGCCAGATGCTAGCTGGAGCTCTCCTGTATGAGATGTCTGTCAACCCCTGCTGGGAGGTATCTCCCAGTCAGTACACATGGGAGTTCAGGGACCCACTTGAGGAGGCAGTCTATCCCTTAGCAGAGCTCGAGCTCTGTGCTGGGAGATATGCTGCTCTCTTCAGAGCCAGCAGGCAGGTCATTTAAGTCTGTTGAAGCTGCACTTACTGCTGCCCTTTCCCCCAGGTGCTCTGTTCCAGGGAGATGGGAGTTTTATCTATTAACCCCTTCCTGGGGCTGCTGCCTTTCTCTCAGAGATGCCCTGCTCAGAGAGGGGGAATCTAGAGAGGCAGTCGGGCCACAGCAACTTTGCAGAGCTATTGTGGGCTCCACCCAGTTTGAACTTCCCTGCCGCTTTTTTTTCTACTATGCGGGGTAAACCGCCTACTGAAACCTCAATAATGGCAGACACTCCTTCTCCCACTAAGCTCGAGTGTTCCAGGTTGACTTCAGACTGCTGTGCTGGCAGTGAGAATTTCAAGCTAGTGGATCTTAGCTTGCTGGGCTCCATGGGGATGGGATCCGCTGAGCTAGACTGCTTGGCTCCCTGGCTTCAGCCCCCTTTTCAGGGGAGTGAACAATTCTGTCTCTCTGGCATTCCAGGCACCATGGGGGTATGAAAAAAAAAAAAAACTCCTGCAGCTAGCTCAGTGTCTGTCCAAATGGCCACCCAGTTTTGTGCTTGAAACCCAGGGTCCTGGTGTCATAGGCACACAAGGGAATCTCCTGGTCTGCAGGTTGTGAAGACCGTGGGAAAAGCGTAGTATCTGGGCCTGAGTGCACCATTCCTCATGGTGCAGTCCCTCCTGGCTTCCCTTGGCTAGGGGAGGGAGTTCCTCAACCCCTTGTCCTTCCTGGGTGAGGCAAAGCCTCACCCTGCTCAGCTTGCCCTCCATGGGCTGTACCCACTCTCTAACCAGTCCCAGTGAGATGAGCTGGGTACCTCAGTTGGAAATGCAGAAATCACTCACCTTCCGCATTGATCTCACTGGAAACTGCAGATTGGAGCTGTTCCTATTTGGCCATCTTGCCAGCCACTCCCCAAAAGTCTTTTTATCCATTGTTGTGGCAGTAGTATATATTCTCTTAATTATTTTCATTCATAATAATTTTTGATATCCATTACTTTAAGTGTTGTAATTTTGTTATTCTTCAATGTTGTGAAGCTAGTCTTGGACCTTTTTATGACTATAAGAATTTTAGTATCAGCTTCTCAATTTTCATAAATTTTTAAATTTAGAGCATTGATTGGGATTTCATTGAACCTGATCAACCTGAATATAATTAACATAATTAAAAATATAGTCTTCTAATCTACAACCAGGTATATTCCTCCATTTAGTTAGATTTTCTCTCACTCTTCTAATAATATTTTGTATTCTTCTGTGTAGACATCTTACTTATCTTTGTTAGATATAATCTTTCATAGTAGGTACTATTTTAAATTATTTAAAATTTTTAATGTTAATTGTTTAATACTGGAATATAGAAATACAATTAAATTTGTATATTGACTTTGTATCAAGTGAGATTGTTGAAATCACCTATTGATGTTGGTGGTTTACCTGTACTTTCTTTTTGAATTTTTCACATACACAATCATATCTTTTGGAAAGAATACAGTTTAATTTTTTCTTTTCCTATGTTTACATATTTTATTTTCTTATTTTATTTTTCTTCTTTTTGTTTCTTTTCTTTCTCCCTTTATTAAATTTGCTCAGACTTCTGATTCAGGATTGAAGTGTCCCATTTCTGTTGTCTGTAGGAAAGCTTTCAATGTTTCATGACATAATATGATGTGTTTTTGTTTTTGTTTGTTTTATAGATGTATTTTATCAGGTTAAGGAGATTTTCCTGTATACTTAATTTGCCAAAAGTATTTCTTAATTCAAAAATTATTGCAGGTGTTTAATTTTACCAAATACTCTTTCTGCATCCCATTATATTTGCTACATTTTTCTCCCTTATTCTTTTCATGTTGATAATTATGTTAATTAATGTTCAATCTAATCTAGAATATTTATTTTTTATACTTTGCTTGTTTGTTTTGTTTTTTACTTTTGTCCCTCTATCCATTAGGCATATTAGACTTTATTTTTCTTTTTTGTAGTATAACTCCTTATCAGACTATTCTGGCACTATAAAATGAATTGGGAAAAATTCATCTTTCCTGTTTTCTGGAAAATATTATATAAATTTCATATTATTTTTCTTTAAATATCGATAAGGCTTAATAATAAGGTCATCTGGGTTTAGACTTTTTTGGGTGGGATAGTTTTTATATTTGATTTAGTTTCTTTATTGCTAATCAGATTTTCTATTTCTTCTTGTCTCAGGTTTGGTAGTTTATTTTTCTAGAATTTTTTTTCGTTTCATCACAATTTTCCATACTTGATGTTTTTGAAACTATTTTAAATGATGTCATTTAAAAAATTTTATTTTTAATTGTTTGATGCTGGACTACATAGTATGAACAACTATTTTGGCAAGAATGCAGTTTAGTTTTTAACTATAAAGTTGTTCATACTACTCATTTCTTTTTTTATATCTGTAACATCCATAGTGATGTCTTCTTCTTATTTCTAGTAATAGTAATTATACCTCCTCCCTCTCTTACTCCCCAAGTCCTGTCTTGTTGTGAATTATCATTTTATTATTTTTTTCAAAGAAATTATTTTGGGCTGTGTTGATTCTCTTCATTATACTTCTTTTTTCCTGTTTTATTATTTTCTGCTGTCATTGTGTTATTTTCTTCCTTCCTTTTTTGAGTTCAACTTACTTTTCTTTTTCTAGTCTTTTGAGATGGATGCTTAGGACGCTCATTTATAATATTTATTCTATGATATAATTTGACATCATAAATTTTCTATGCGTCATTTTAACTGCATCTTACAAGTTTTATGTCATATTTTATTATTTATTTCAAAATATGATTTGGCTTTTCTTATAACTTAATTTTTGACCAATGGATTGTTTAGAAATGTATTGCTCAATTCTCAAACATTTGAGGATTTTGTGATTTTTATGTTATTAATTTCTAGCTTTATTCTATTAATACTATATTTAAAGAATATACTTTGTATTACTTCAGTCTTATGAAATGTGTTGAAATGATTTGTGGTTTGCCATGTGGTCAGTTTTTATGATTGTTTAATGTGCACTAGAAATGAATGTGTATTCTGAATGTATTGAATAGAGACATTTAAAATATCAGTGAGGTCAAGAGATGAAATAAAGTTCAAAATCAAATATTCAGATCTATTTACTAACTAATTTTTGTTGGCTTATTCTATTAATTAGAGAGATGTGTTAAAATCTCCCAGAATCAATGTGGGACACTTGTCTATTTTTTCTTTTAATTTTGCCAATTTTGCTCCATATATTTTGATACTATCATATTAAGTAGATACATATTTAGAATATTTAGATATTCTTGATGATATAAATATGAAATATTCCTCTGTATTTCTAGAAATATGTTTTTTATTAAGGTCTACTTTCCTGTATCAGAGAAAAATTTATTTTAAATTGATGTTTACATAGTATATCTTTTTTCACTTTTTTATTTTCAGCCTTTCCATACATTATCTTTAAGGCATGTATCTTATTAGCAATATACACTTGGTATTTCCTTTTAAATTTTATTTTATTTGTCTGACAAGCTTGTCTTTTAATTGGGGTATTTGGTATATTTACCTCCAATGTAAATAAAAAATATTTGGGTTTAAATCTAATATCTAATATTATTCAATTTCTCTTTTTGTTTGCCATGTTTTGAGGATTAGTTAAGTATATATTTTAATTCTATTTTATCCTTGTTAGCTTTCATTTATTTATTTGTTTATTTAATTTTATTTTTTTGAGACGGAGTTTCACTCTTGTTGCCCAGGCTGGAGTGCAATGGCGCGATCTCAGCTCACTGCAACCTCCGACTCCCGGGTTCAAGCAATTCTCCTGCCTCAGCCTCCCGAGTAGCTGGGATTACAGGTGGCTGCTACCATGCCTGGCTAATTTTTGTGTTTTTAGTAGAGACGGGGTTGGCCAAGCTGGTCTCAAACTCCTGACTTCAGGTGATCCATCTGCCTTCGGCCTCCTAAAGTGCTGGGATTACAAGCATGAGGCACTGCGCCCGGCCTATCCTTGCTAGCTTTCTAGTTAAACATTCTTTGACTAATCTTGTAGGCCTCACTATAAATTATGGCATGCATCCTTAACTTACTAAACTTTTAACATAGATTAGTGCTTTTATCAATTGCTGGACCTTAAATTGTGTTAACTCCATTTATTGTTCCCTCCCCTGCAGTTTTGGCTGTTTTCGACATTTATTTATTATATATTTTACACTGCACATGGTATTATTATTGCTGTTTAATAAATACAAGCTTTCTTTAATCACCCATAGATTTATATTTTCCATTGCTCTTTCTTCCTTCTAACATCTGCCAGTTTCCATCTGAGATCATATTTCTTCTGTCTGGAGCTCTTCACTCTTGGAAGTCTGTTGCCAATGGAAAAACATTTTGAAAATATCTTCTTTTTGCCTTCATTTTTGAAGGTGATTTTCACTTCATTTTGAAAGTGATTTCAAGATATTGAAATAGGGTCTTTGAAGTGCTTTTAAGATATGCTACTGTGTTCTGGCTTCTGTTATTTCTGTTGAAGAGTACGTTAGTCATTTGAAAGTAATGCCTTTTTTTTCTAGCTGCTTTTTAGAGTTTTCTCATTGTATTTGGTTTTTCAGCAATTTGACTATGGTAGGCCTAGATATGGTTTTCTTTGTATTTATTTTATGCAGAGTTTATAATGCGTCTTGTCTGTGCTTGACATCTTTTAATTGTTTTAAGCTAACTCTTTTTTTTTTTCTTTTTTTTTTGAGACAGAGTCTCACTCTGTTGCCAGGCTGGAGTGCAAGTGGCACAATCTCGGCTCACTGCAACCTCTGCCTCCCGGGTTCAAGCAATTCTCCTGCCTCAGCCTCCAGAGTAGCTGGGACTACAGGCGCCCGCCACCACGCCCAGCTAATTTTTGTATTTTTAGTAGAGACAGGGTTTCACCATATTGGCCAGGATGGTCTCGATCTCTTGACCTCGTAATCTGCCCACTTCAACCTCCCAGAGTACTGAGATTACAGGCGTGAGCCACTGCATCCTGCCTGATTTAAGCTAACTCTTAAATATGATTCCTTCATATATTGTTTCAGCTCAATTATTTCTCTTTCTTCAGGGTCCCAGATTATACATATGTTCAACTTCTCTATTATGTCTCATATATCTCTTATGTTTTGATTTTTAGTTGTTTGTTTTGCATCCTAGATTCTCTCCAATCTTCTATAAATATATTCTAGCTGCCTATAATTAGTTTCTGATTATTTTCAGCTGCATTTTATCAGATTGCAAACTGATCTTTTGAGTGTCAAGCTTCAGATATTGTGTTTTTCAGTTTTAGGATTTCCATTTGATTTCTTTAAGTATTCACGTTTTCTACTGACATCTCCATTTGTCCTGAAAGCATATTGCTTATACTTAAAGTTGCACCTGATAGCTGCAATATATTGATCTACTATGGTTCTGTTTCTATTGTCTTTTTTTCTCTCTGTCCTTAGTCATCTGGGCTTTTCTCTTAGTATGCCTGGTAACTTCTGATGTCATGACAAACATTTCCTATTTAAAAAACTGTGGAGAAAATTTGAGTGTCTAGATTTTATGAACTGCCTATGGTGAATATTTACTTTTACTTCTGGCAGGCAGTTAAGCTAGTGGCTGATAGTTGTAACCAAAGTAGGGTTTTGTTTGTTTGGTAGCTGGTTTTCAGTGTTTTTGAGAGCTAGCCTATTTTGCTTTGTTCTTACTCCTAGGCTGCAGCCCTTCAGATGTCCCATCTGAAATCCTGGGTGTTTACCAGAACCCCAGGTAGACACCCAGGATTTCAGATGGGACATCTGAAGGGCTGCAGCCTAGGAGTAAGAACTAAGCATCCTATCATCCCACTTCATGGTGTGCTTTAAACACGAACTTTTGTCTTTGAGATAGCCAAGACTGTGTTCAGTAGCTGCCTGAAAAGCAGCAAATGCCTTGTAGGAAATGCAGAGGAGACTGTCAGCCTCATGTTCTCTTGCAGATCATGACTCTAAGTTGTTGCTATGTTGATAGATCTTCAATAGTTCCAATAGATTATCTATCTATCTAATCAGCTTTTATAGTTGTTTTGTGGGAGCAGGAAGAGTTATGCTGATAATAGCTGGTCTGTCATAGTTGTAGAAGGAGTTGCAAAGTTGATATTCTTTTTTTTTTTTTTTGAGATGGAATCTTGCTCTGTCACTCAGGCTGGAGTGCAGTGGTGCGAGCTCGGCTCACTACAACCTCCACCTCCTGGGTTCACGTCATTCTCCTGCCTCAGCCTCCACAGCTGGGACTACAGGCGCCCACCACCATGCCCGGCTAATTTTTTTGTATTTTTAGTAGAGACTGGGTTTTACTGTGTTAGCCAGGATGGTCTCGATCTCCTGACCTCGTGATCTGCCCGCCTCAGCCTCCCAAAGTGCTGGGATTACAGGCGTGAGCCACCGTGCCCGGCCAAAACTTACCAGATTTTTAAAATAAGTTGTTTTAAATTTATAATCTACTTTTGAGAAAAATTCAGAGATAATTTTACTAATTAGAGACTATTACAATATGTTTATACAATATGTTTATACACTAAGTTATAAAAGTTTGGAAACTTTTTGAGGCCATGGGTCATGTTTAATTAATTTTTATGTCCTAAGTAAGTGCTTAATGACATTTTAAAAGCAGAATAGATATGAATATAAGTACTCTAGGAATTCACAGGAGAAAGAAAGGATAGTGTAAACTACAGCATCCATTTAAAATCATCCAACTTAAAATCATGAGGGGTTTCTTGGTGGATGTATAAGGTTTGGAAAGGTTGAGGGGTAAAAAGTAAGTTAAGTCACAAAAGAAAACATGTTCCATCTCTTAAGGCAAAGATATAGGGGATGATAAGGATACCAGCTTATCTATGATAAAACATTTGATTTAGGGAGTAAGTACTAGATGGATAGATTGGAGCCATGTTGTAGAAAATGGTAAATACTGGGTTGTAGGATATTGATTTTTTTTTTATGGGCAAAAGAGTCTTTTTGAGTACTTCCATGGAATGTTGGATGTTGAATGAATGAAGTTAAACCAAAAAAGAAAGAAATAAAGAGGACATTGACGCTCCAGAAATACTGGTTTAAAGAGATTTGTTTACAGCAAGACTTCTTTGAATCTTTAAAGTGTGCATTGTAAATTTCCAAAGTTGCTTAAACTTAGCACACTTTTGCTTATAAATAAACAGTGTTCTTGGAACATACTTTGGAAAATTGGTATATGTGGGCATTGAGGAAACACTGACTGGAATATTATACTAACATATAAAGTCTGTGAAAGCTGGAGCTTCTTGATATTGTTCACAGTTCTACCAGTTGTACTAAGAGAATTACCTAGCAAAGATATGTTCTCAATATATATTAAGTGAGTTGGCTTTAGTGGATAAAAATGAATTGGATGAGCATGAAATCCATTTTTTAATTTTTTTTTAGCAAGAATAATCTGATGATATAATACAGATGAATTTTAGGGAAAATCGGCTAGAAGCTTAAGTCCAAGAAAATAAACTTTTAAAGTTGTCCAGACCTAAGATTTGTTCTTGGACTGTGGTGCCATCCTTGAAAATGGGAAATAAAATGGATAACAGTGATACTTTTTAAAACAAATTGATAAGATTTGGTAATAGATTAGATGGAACTTCTCAAGGCACTCAAAGAATTTGAATAGCTTTGAGTCACTGTAGGGAAGAAGAAATTTCTTTGTACAAGACTTCATTCTGTTTTCTTCATGTAGCCTAAAGATCTGATGGATAGAGTCATGAAAGAATTATTTAATTTCATGAAGTCTTACCTTTTGTTTGAAAACTTTTTGTGTAGAAAAAGATCACCAGTTTCCAAGCAGTAATTGGGAGAGAGTTTGAATGAAAGATAGAGGAAAAAGTATTTAAAAAATCATGCTGAGTTTTATGATTGAGAGTAAATATATTGTGCAGACCTGACTTAGCCCATAGAGCATCTTTTCCTTCAGCACAATAATTTTATGATATCTACATATGAATAATTTTCATTAAAACATTTTAAATTTATATTAATGAAGATTGGGTAACTATCTTGAGCTACATCTTTTCCAAAATAAAGCAGAGCATTATAGGATTATCAGCAAGTAGAACTTGGATTTGAGGAATGAATGGACTGTGAGACTGGAAATGTCAGTTCTGTCTAGTCCACACATATCTAGAGTAAAACCTAGTCAAACCTACGCTATCACTGTCACCACCTATGTCTGATCAAACTTACCAAGCCCCAAGGGCTTTCTCCCTTAGAAGCTTTCTCCCTCAGAAGAGACAATGGGATGGAATGGAAGCAGCCCAGACTTCAGATTCACCTATTTAGTTTTAAATCCCATGAAAAATTAGTTGCTTCTTACCTCTTAGTCTACTTCTTCCTAAAATAGTAATAGTAATTATCTCATAATATGATAATGAGGATTAAATAAAATATAAAATAACTACAACTGTAGGCACTATGCATACATGAATACATCAGTGAGTGAAGACTGTATTGTAATCCCTTAAATACAACTCCTTTATAGCCATGAGATTTGCTTTCCATCTAAAAAATCATGTGTCCATTAGTAGTGCATCTATGGATCTTGAGAAATGCTACATTTGTGGTGATGGCAATTAGGAACGATAGTATTGGTGTCATGATGACTATCAGAATAATATTCAAAAATACTTTCTTTTTTTATTTTATTATTATTATACTTTAAGTTTTAGGGTACATGTGCACAATGTGCAGGTTAGTTACATATGTATACATGTGCCGTGCTGGTGTGCTGCACCCATTAACTTGTCATTTAGCATTAGGTATATCTCCTAAAGCTATCCCTCCCCCCTCCCCCCACCCCACAGCAGGCCCCAGAGTGTGATGTTCCCTTTCCTGTGTCCAAGTGTTCTCATTGTTCAGTTCCCACCTATGAGTGAGAATATGCGGTGTTTGGTTTTTTGTCCTTGCGATAGTTTACTGAGAATGATGATTTCCAATTTCATCCATGTCCCTACAAAAGACATGAACTCATCCTTTTTTATGGCTGCATAGTATTCCGTGGTGTATATGTGCCACATTTTCTTAATCCAGTCTATCATTGTTGGACATTTGGGTTGGTTACAAGTCTTTGCTATTGTGCATAGTGCCACAATAAACATACGTGTGCATGTGTCTTTATAGCAGCATGATTTATAGTCCTTTGGGTATATACCCAGTAATGGGATGGCTGGGTCAAATGATATTTCTAGTTCTAGATCCCTGAGGAATCGCCACACTGACTTCCACAAGGGTTGAACTAGTTTACAGTCCCACCAACAGTGTAAAAGTGTTCCTATTTCTCCACATCCTCTCCAGCACCTGTTGTTTCCTGACTTTTTAATGATTGCCATTCTAACTGGTGTGAGATGGTATCTCATTGTGGTTTTGATTTGCATTTCTCTGATAGCCAGTGATGGTGAGCATTTTTTCATGTGTTTTTTGGCTGCATAAATGTCTTCTTTTGAGAAGCGTCTGTTCATGTCCTTCGCCCACTTTTTGATGGGGTTGTTTGTTTTTTTCTTGTAAATTTGTTGGAGTTCATTATAGATTCTGGATATTAGCCCTTTGTCAGATGAGTAGGTTGCAAAAATTTTCTCCCATTTTGTAGGTTGCCTGTTCACTCTGATGGTAGTTTCTTTTGCTGTGCAGAAGCTCTTGAGTTTAATTAGATCCCATTTAATTGAATGGGATCTAATCAAAAATATTTTCTTAGGTTTTTCATGTAAGCTATGGTAGTTATAAGGGTGAAATGTTTGGTGGGGTTAAAAAAAGATTGTTCTTGTTAGAAAGTTATAAGTTTGTAGGTAATATTAATTGAGAATCAGAATAAAGTGAATCTAAATAGTAAAACATGATTTTCATTAATTGTAACTAACATCTCTTTTCCATTATACCAGTGAGAAGAAGCTCATTACAGATGCCCTTAATAAAAATCAGTTTCTGAAAAGACTGGATCCTCAGCAGATCAAAGACATGGTGGAATGCATGTATGGGAGAAACTATCAGCAAGGGAGTTACATTATTAAGCAAGGAGAACCAGGAAACCATATCTTTGTGCTGGCAGGTGGGTTTCACAGATTTTTCCAGTTATTATATAATAAATATTTTACCTGTTATGATTTTCTGCAAACATTTGTAAAAACATAAAACTGGTTGCTCTATTTGTAGAAAACATAACATATTGAATCATGAAATAGCAAAGTTGTTGATCTAATCATGATGATGGTAATGTTTAATTGACGGTAATATTTAATATGTGCTGAATGATTTCTATATATCAGGCATCCTATTGAGCAGTTGATAGATCACATTTTATCTTCTCACCAACCCTGTAAGGCAAGTTCTATTTTCTCCATGTTACTAACATGGACTATGTCTCAGAGAGGGTAACGCCACACAGATCATAAGCGGTGGAGGTAAAATGCACACTTAGGCAATTTGACTTAAGAATCTGCACTTCTAATCACAATACCACGCGCTCAAAAAGGGTTTTTATTCAAATACTGCTGCTGAAGTTAACATTTTAAGAAATACACCAGGAAAAAAGAAAACAATTATTATTGTGGTTCTGGAAAATGTTTTGGTTTTATACCAATGATTTAAAAAGATAATTTAGGTACTTTCGACCAACACACAAATCAAATGACATGTCTTACAATTAAAACTGGTGTTTTTAGAATTATTTAATGGTTTCCTTCATCTGTGGTAATTTGAACATGCTTACAATTTGGGAAGATTATAATGGTTAGATAGGCAAATGATTTATTTTTGTAAGGTATGGATCTTATAATGACTATGACTCAATTTCTTTTTTGTATATAGAAGCAAAAAATTATCTAAACAGGGATTAAAGTTATAGAACATTTTATCACATTCTGGCACAACTTTTTGAGTTTTAGGGAAAAAAGTTAAAACTGGCTTACCCAGAAGGAGTGATGAATGGAGGAATGCTTTCTATTTGGCATTGTAGTTCCTGATAATCTAAGTAATGCTTTTATTCTTGTTCCTTTGGGGCCTTAAGTGTGATGCAGAAATTGTCTATCTAAACAAATTAATAAACATGTATTATTCTATTTATAGTATATAAAAGATTGTTTTATATACTTTGATTATTTGAACATGCCAATTTTATGATTATTATTTGCCGTATATATCTTTGTAGGCACCTTTAAAATTATACAGTCATTCCCAAGGAATCATTCTACTTAATTAATGAGTTATAGTCTTAATTTAGCCAGCCTTCAATTTTTTAGGGACAACTTTTCCCTCTTGCAACTGTTCTCTTAGCCATTTTAACTTCTGCTTTAGCAACACTAGAGTATTGCAGCAAGAGAAGATAGGTCATTAAGTCAACAAATATTTATGAAACCTCTTAGGAGAGGATGAGAAACTGATGTAAGCCTATCTCGTTCCTTCCCAAGTAGTTCTGATGAAAGGCTCAGGGAGAGAAGAGGTTGAACAGAAGTCAGTATCAAAACAGCTATTGAGATCAGAGTTATGGCACACATGGAAATGAAAATTGAATGGTTTCTTATTTGAATTAATTGCAGTGTCACCCAAGGACTGAATTGCCTGGTTTAATTATCTGGTTGAGCAAATTAATTTGATAATTAAAAATATTCCCTTTATGAAACATAGCATGAATAGCAAATAGTAAAAGCATATTTAGCTTTAACTTTTGATATTCCATATAATTCTTCAGCATTGCTCAGGTACAATGAGCCATAAGCAATTTCAAGATAAAAACTTGAAATGCATTAAGATTCATGATATCAACTGGACACTACCACTAAGTGGCTTTGATAGAATAGAATTTAGCTAATGAGAAATTTTAAATTGCATGTCTAACCTGTAGGATTTGGAGCCAAAACTGAGTGTTTTTTTTCTTGCTAATATAAATTCTATCAGACTAAGTATATTTTCTCTTTTGTTCCCTCTATGACTCTGGCACTTGGAACAGTTCCCAGCACAACATAGGTACTCAGATCAGTTTTGCTGAATGAAGGGGTGGACAGAGATGATACAGAGCTACTTAGCAGTGAATTAGGAAAAGGAAAGACTAATTCTTTAAGGAAAGGAGACATTGCCCCATCATTTTCTTTTCCTCTAAGAACTTAGATCTTTTTTGCTTATGCTTTTAGTTGGTTAAGGTTTTGTTTGTATTTGTTCAAAGCAAAAGAAGAGTAAAGCTGCTAAGGCAAAAAAAAAAAAAAAAATAGTGAAGGGGATGCAAAGTTCTGCCTCTCCCTTCCTCCAGTCTTTGCCCAGGTAATAAGTGCCAAACACTCTTCTTAGTGATTTTCACTTGTAACTAATATGTATTACATTTAAATAAATTAGAGGTTAGATAACAATTGAGGCACCATGAAGTAACTTGCCCAAGGTCACATAGGCAAAAATGAGTTGAATCAGGACATGGCCAGGCAGTCTGATTCCAGGGCTGATCTACTTACTGGTTATGACGGGTTGTCATTCCATCATTGTGAACAATTTCTCTGTGTTTGTAAGACATACAGTGATTGTTGAGCTCCTCATAAAAGAGAAATAGTTTCATGTATTACATTTCTCATAGGTTATAATGAATTTTAAACAAAACACTTGCCATCCACTGCTTCAGGAAAATAACATTGTAACAATAATAATATTAATAATAGCGAACACACAGCATTTACTATGCACTGGCCATTGTTCTAAATTCCTTACCTAGATTAACTTATTTCATTCTCGCCACTGTAAAATAATAGTAATAATTATGATTATCGTCATTGTTGATGAGGAACTTCAGACAGATAGAGTAAGTTTCTCAAGGCAACCCAGTTAATAGTAAGTGGCAGAGGTGATTTCAGTCTGCACTTTTAACCGGTATATTATAATGAGAATCATAAAATATCTTACCTGTATACTTTGTGTGCTTTATGATTGTTTTATTTTTCTAATTTATATTATCTACACGGATTTTGATTATTTGTGTGTGTGTTTTTTAAAATTCTACTTGATAGAGGGTCGACTAGAGGTGTTCCAAGGGGAGAAATTGCTGTCCTCCATCCCTATGTGGACCACATTTGGGGAGCTTGCCATTTTATACAACTGTACAAGGACTGCCTCTGTGAAAGGTAATAAAAGAGGAAATGCTCCATCTTTGAATTGTTGTGGCATGTTAGAGATAATCTAGTCCAGTCACATTTGCACCCTGATCCAAAGTCTTTTGTTTCCCATTTTACCTTATATGTTTTTATAATAGAAATGCTATGCCTATTAAGGGATTTATACTGAAGCACTTACCTATATAATTTAAGCTAAAAAGAACTTTTCTGGATACAAGTGTATAAAATGTAAAATGGCTTTTAACTATTCACAATGGTAAAGACATGGAATCAATCCAAATGACCATCAGTGATACACTGGGTAAAGAAAATGTGGTATGTATACATTATGGGATGCTACACAGCCATAAAAAGGAACAAGATTATGTCCTTTGCAGGGACATAGATGGAGCTGGAAGCCATTATCCTCAGCAAACTAACACAGGAACAGAAAACCAAACACTGCATGTTCTCACTTATAAGTGGGTGTTGGAGAATGAGAACACATGGACACAGGGAGGGGAACAACACACACTGGAGCCCGATGGGGAGAGTTTGGGGAGGGAGAGCATCAGGATAAATACCTAATGTATGCGGGGCTAAATACCTAGGTGTTAGGGTGACAGTTGCAGCAAAGCACCACGGTGCACGTTTATCTATGAAACAAACCTGCATGTCCTGCACATGTATCCTGGAAATTAAAATTAAATTAAATTAAAAATAAAAATAAAAATAAAAATAAAAAGGTTTGTTCTGCCAAAAACAATGGCTTTAAGCTGACTGATTCCAATATTTGCTTTAATTGCCACTTTACTTTTTACTACATAGACACATGCCTTTGGCTCATCCAGAATGTTTGCTTTCTAGCTAGTCTCAACGAGATTCTGACCATATTATAAGCCAGAGAAATTAATTAAACCAACGAAAATGTATCCATATCAAAAGGAATATGAATTAGAGTAATTGGAGTTTTCATGAATAACTCTTGGGATTACTTTATTTGCTTTTCTTTAGATTTATGTTTTATTGACTTTATGGCAATCTTGGGTTTCCTTCTGAATTACATAGATATGATGTTTTTCCGTGTTTGGGACTGGGTTATATGTGTTAGCCTTGCTGAGGTATTTGATTAAAATGCAGATTCTGGGTCTCTACTCCCAACCTGAATCAGAGTCTCTGGCAATGGAGCCCAGGGATCTTGTATTTCTAACGAGAATATGAAGATGATTCCAATGTAAAGTTTGGTAATCCAGAGCTTTGGGTTTTGATCAATTTTAGAGGCTTTGTTACTCTTTTTTAAAAAATTGTACAAGCACAATTCCATCTAGATTTTTTAGAGCCACCACTTCTGGCCCACTTTCTTTTTAAATTTTATACTTGCCCTTAAGTCTTTACTGTAAAAAATTATCTCAAAAACTTTCTTTCATAGTCTCTTTCAAATAATTTGTAGGCATTTTACACAAAAGTAACTGTAGAGATTCTTAAATAATATGTAGCTTCTTTAGCAACAGTGTCAGAACAACATAAAAAGACACAAAAAAAACACACATACACACAGATATCTCTAACTTTCAATTATCTGTTTGTGACTTCACTCTCCAGATTAGCTACAAATTGACTGCCTTTCTCTTGTATCACAGCAGAAATCTAGAGCACATCCTGATGACCTAGTGCATAATTGGGAATTGCAAACTAATTTGAATATCATCCTAACTATAACCTAATTAGAAAGGAAATTTTTTGCTAGTCATTTCCAAATAATAGTGTGTTTCAAAGCCAAAATGATTTATAAAATTGCTCACTATTTATTTTGCTGTCTCCTTCATTTGTATGTTTAAATAATGCATTTTCCAAGAAGTACCATTTCATAAGAACATATAACAAATCCATCGATTTATATTTTGGAATGTTTTCACAATGTTGTACTAAATGTTTTATTGTTTTCTTGATTTTTCTAAAGCTATTACCAATGTTAAAACGTGGGCACTAGATCGAGAGGTATTCCAGAATATAATGAGGAGAACAGCCCAAGCTAGAGATGAACAATACAGAAACTTCCTCAGAAGGTAAGAATAATACATTGGGAGACAGTGAAGACAGTGGAGTCTCCATATTGTGAATATATTGGTTTTATCAGAATAATTATTCAACTATAGCTACTCCCATTTAAGCATTTTCCATGTGACTAAACCAAAGGAACATAGCTTGCAGTAAATGCCAGTGCATACCAAAAACTATGTTTAATTTCTATTATCCCTGTATGCTCATTTACTTCTCCTGCTAGTTTTTGCCCTTGTATTGATGGAGTGATAGTGTACAGCATAGAAAAATGTGCAAAAAACCTAAACTATTAATTGGGTTGCTCAGTTGGCTTTGAAAGGCATTTGAAATTTGAAAGTGGTTAGCCAAAAGACAAGCTTTCTAAAAGTACTTAGCTTAGAATGGTATTAAAATTAATTAAATTTACTATGCTTATTTGCTTTACCTGAGACTTTCTTATTTGCATAGTCACAGCATCTTCCAAATTACTATTATTTGTAGCAAACTGACTTGCTAAAAATGTTACTATACTTGTCATGATGACAGGGACTTGGAACACACTCATTTTGTGAACTATTCTGTACCTCAACACCTGGGGTGAATCAATTTATAAGGAAATAAATGTCTGTGTAAGTGAAAAAAAACTAGTCCCACATTAAAACTTTATTTGGAAGTATAAGTTATTTATTTAAACAATTTCTGTGTCTTTAGTGGGAGTTTTGCAAGTTTCTGAAGCTGCAATACATTCTATAATGAAATGTTTTCTATGATATGTAATAATAATAATAATAATAATAATAATGTATCACATTATTTCCAAAAATAAATTATACATTCTTATGGTAATTTTTTCTAGCATGAGAATCCTTCAAAGCTAATGATTTTAGGGCCATATAGTGCTTAGCTTATAGTGTAGGCTCAGTAAACATTGAATAAGATTTCTCATCTAGAATCTTACTGATTTGTCCTCCCAGAGACAATAATGTCTCCTGGCAGAGAGCTGCAATAATGACAAGCAGGTTCTCTACCTATTTGCCAGCCAATGCATTAGCTATCATATTGTGGGGCCCACTTGAATCTAGGTGATCTCAATATCCACCAACTGAGCAACACAGGTTAGCATTTAAAGCTGATAAGCCACACTTAACGTAAGGGCCAAAAAGAGGTACCTAAAGAAACCATTGTGCCTGGGTTGTGTTTGAATGTCTGAGATAAAACGTGAACTAGGCATAGCAGTTAATTACCTTGGAGTCTAGTATGTTCTTAGTGGAAAAAGCTCAGATAATCTACTAGTGAATATTCATTCTTTCCTTCCCTCCTTTTGTTATTTCCTTCATTCAACTAATACTTATTAGCAGGCACTAAATATTGTTGATTTAGTGGTTAACAAGATAAACCTGATTCTTGCCTTCATAGCGGGGAGACAGAGAAAATATTTTTTCTCGTGTCTCTTTTGCCACCAACCTCCAAAGGTGCTAGGTTTATAACAGTTAATTTTCACTAATGTTATAGGTCCCTGTTTGGACCAGAAGTAAAACTTTCATGATAGCCTATGTTAATAACAAGTTCTGATGACTCTTTTACCATTTCATCTATAGTGAGATATATTAGGGGAATACATTTCTCTTTGTTTCATAATATACAGTATGTTTTTTATTTACATTTTTTATTATAAAGTATGTGATATTCTATGTGATATATAGTACATATGTAAGTTATAAGACATCATAACAAAATGAACACCCGTGAAGCTACTGCCCAACCTAAGGAAGAGAAAGCAGTTGTTGAAGTTCTTATGTACTTCCCCATGTTATTTCCAGCCTCTTCCTCCTCTTCTGCATGAGGGTATCTGCGTTCTGAAGTTTAGTGATCATTCCCTTGGTGTTGTTTATAATTTTGCCTGTAGCTTGATTTAGTTATTTTTGAAGTTCATCCGTGCCTCTGGCTATCATTAATTTTAAAAGACAGTACAGTATGACTAATAATCAGAGATCATTTCAATGTCAATTCCCATGTTCCCTCCCAACCCCGGATTCAGTCCTTACTTAATTATAAGGATTTAGACAAAAATCTGATTCTCCACTGGAAGCAGAGCTCCTTGCACAAACTAATAAAACAGATATTGAGAAGTGGAGAGGAACAAACTTCCAAATGCGATTCACTGTGAAAACCAAGAACAAATGTAAATTTATTTTTACCAAATAGACAAAATGTGATTTTTTTCCCGCTGTCTGGTATCTTACTATTTTCATTTATTTGCCTGTGGCACATGTCTGTGATTATATATCTATAATTTCCAGTGTATATGAAATTCAGTTATTGATGTGTTTTCAGTTATTTGGACATTTACTTTGGAAGAATCAAAGTGCATTATATTTTTTAAAATGTATGTAAAGATTTTAGAATCTGCATATGTGTATATTTATAGTCTAATTCAGGAAGGTAATTAAAGGTTTCTTTTTAATTTTGAAGTGTATCCTTGCTGAAGAATTTACCTGAAGATAAATTAACCAAGATCATTGACTGCTTGGAAGTGGTAAGATATTTTGAAGTAAAAAATAAATTTCATTAGAAGATATTAGAATGTACTTATATTATTAACACCATAAATAAATAAGAAAAAGATGTCAGAGCACCAGTCTACAGAGACCAAGAGCCTTTTTCTATGGTGAAAAATCTTAAGCCAACTCATGCTGCGTTAAGGGGTGGAGAAAGGTTTAAAGTCTTTAGATGTATAAAAGGAAATTGAATTTGCATGTGTAAAGGGAAATTTGATTTACATATTTTAATCTTTTTAGTATATCTTATAAAATAAACCTGCCTTACTCAAGAAGCATTTGATTTTCTACAATTAACATGACAATCCCTTACAGAGTTTTCATAGTATAAAGGAGTCACTGATGCATAATTAAGAAATGGAGCAGAGAAAGGGTATGTTGGTCCTTTTGGTGGCAAGCCTCTGAGTCAGGCTGTGAAACACTTTCTACTTGAACACTCTAGGCCACAAAAACACATTTTAAAAACTGTACTTAAGAAGCACTTTATCTATTTTAACATCTAGGGGGAAACGGCATATTGGAATGTGTTCAAAAACTCATTTTAGGCATCACCCAGATGGTTGGTTCTAGTCCAAGACGAGTCAAGTCTTTTCATGAATAATGCTTTTACGACATGTACCTTGGATTCTAACGATATTCATTTTGTGAAAACGTCTTCAGATTTCAGAGATTAAAATTCAAAGCAAATACGTTCTTTAACTTTTTGGGGGGTCAATTTCATTGAAACCCAGATGGCTTTTATGGAATTTAAAGGAGGTAAGGAATAGTAAAGGAGTCACATATAGAATTTAAGCTTTTATAAAGCTGTTCTCAGTGGGAGGAAAAAAACCCCCAAAAACCCTGCAAGGCTGATTGTTGACAGATTCATGCCTCTGTCAATCACAATATACAATGTAACTAATATCTGTCAAGCAGGGAGTAGGGACCATTTTATCCTTAAGTGTAAGTGACACCAGCAGTGTTTCCATTTACAATTTGTGGAACCCATCCAGCAGTTTATCAAGGACAGACCATGATGACACAGTGCCTGGCCTTGTGGCCCCAGAGGGTTCAGATATGAAGTCATTTTCAAGAAGATTGCTTAGCCTGCATCTCTGGAGAGTCTCCCATTGTAACATAACCCAGTCACAGATGGTACAAATTAATAATTCATCCTAATTTCTAAGGGTGTTTTTTTTTTTTATTTAAAGCTGGAGAGGCCCTAGTTTTTTTTGTTAACCAAGGAAATCTGTTTTTAATATAATACTAATAGAGTAGATTCACCAGAGGGGATTTCTATGTTGACAGCAAATATGAAAATTTAGTATCATTAAAAATAAATGGTAAATTAGACATGTTTATAGCAGCCACAGGCAATTGCTACAGAATATTTAGATGGGGGCTCAAATCCAGTAATAATTAACACACAATTCAAATTTGAAAAACTCATCTTTTCAAACACCCTGGAAAGGATTTGCTGTATCTCAGCATTTGCAGACAGCAGCACAGTTTATAAAGGGCTCTTTATTCATACCTGGCAAACAAATGTGTCTCTGTGATGTGTGAAAATTCTCAAACGTGACAGTGATTAACAAGGGAGTAATGGGATCTATTTAGCGCTAAGAAATGCATGTGATTTACCGGCGTAGCTTGGACTAATGACCCATCAACTTGGTCCTGAGAACAGCCAATCACTACTGCATCAGTTTCGACAGTGTCCAGAGTTCTAGGACCAGTTGTCCCACAAACTGTCCCCATAATCTTTGAAAAAAACAAGCTAAATCTGTCATGCAGTTTAGGAGTTGATTTGGAAGTTTTGCATGTAGCAGGGGGTAGGGAAGGGAGAATCAGAATTTCCCATAACCAAGTAGTTGATCTGATGTATTTGTTGAAACTTAGACGGTTGAACTCCTAGAACAAATGGCCCTGATTGTGCAATGTTCCAGTGGCATTTCTTGCTTTAGCTTAAATCAGTCAGAACATTTATAGAGGCAGCCAATGCCTTTAAGCCTCTTCTTGTGTTCTGATAAGAAAACGAGGGTGGGAATAACACCAACATACTAGAGTTCATTAAGAGTTAACTAATGAGAACTGTAAAGCATGATATAGATTCAGAACGGAGTGTACAGATTAACGACAATGAAAATAATAATGTGACTTATGCACCTGGCAATTATGCAGTATGGAAGATAAGAGTGGAAGTAGTTTCTGCCCCCACACATGGTGATGAATCCACTAAGCATGAGATTTGACTGTGACATCCTCCTGAACTACAAACATTGTGATTCATCATAAAGTCACCTGTTAGTCACAGTGCTTTGGTATTTGATCCAGTGGCCTTTTGCACTGTGACTCTAACCTGCCATCTTTCACAAAGCTGAGGTGTATGAGGCTGGGATGAGGGTGTAGCGTGGAGCACCTTTGCCCTTAGTCAGATTGCCTGTCGTGCTGACGAGAAGGCATATTCCCAGGCACCACCCCACACTTACTGAAACAGAAACTCAAGTTGAGGCCCCCAAATCCACACCTAACACTCTAATGGTGGGATTTTTGTGCTTATTAATGTCTAAGAGGCACTGGTTTAATTATGAATGTTTAGAGTTTGCAACCGTCTGCCTCTATCTTTGGGAATTTTCCATTTTAATCACTTAAAGTCTAGTCTTTCTTGTAGTCCTTACCAACACTTACATAAACCAGGATTTTTTTTTCCTGTCATCTTAATGGTTAAATCCAGAGCCATAAGAAAGTTGAAATAATTGTAGATTTTGCTACAGTTTATGAACCATTGAGCTAAAGGTGGGGCAGCCAGGTGTTGTAGAAAGTTCACTAGTCCAAAGTCTGGAGATTAGGGCTTGTGGTTCTTCCTCTGTCACTCTACCAGCTGTCAATGAATTGTGGTAGGCTTTAGCATATCAGCTCTTCATCTACAAAATAATGGAGTGGTGGGCCATATCTCTATGAGCTCTTTCAACATTTAAGTCATAGAATTCTATATGATTGGCTCACCCAAGTAGGAATAACTTCTGTTGTTTTTCATTTTGCAGTATCTGGTTCTTTGAAAATAACCAATCAGGTGCTACATGCCCGAATGGCTGACTGGGCCCACCTGATCCAGGTGTGCTTGCCTTAAAATTTCTGAGGTGTTCTAAACTCTTGTACTTGGAAAACAAAGATTAACTAGTAACAACATAAATAACTAACTGTAAACAATTTTTTAACCAACACACTTGAGTACATAGTCACATAATGCACAGAGGTGTGTGTATGTGTGTGTGTACTATACATCTGGTTGTATATCATCAGTACTTCCAATACTTTTTTTAATGAAGATTTCATTTGCTTTTTGCAAGATACTTGTAAATAAGATTTCTAGCTGCAAATTAAAGGCTCTAAGGAAGTCATTGCCTTCCTTCTTTGTCTTTGTCCTCTGTCACTTTGGAATTTCCTTCTGGTTTTATATATTGTATTTCAGGTACTCAGGCTCTAGCATTTTGCTAGATTATCACAGAATGAACATTTTGTTTACAGTAAAAATGGGTTACAACTCATTACCAGGTTATGAAACCAATTTAGAGGAACATTTAAAAAATCAGAATAGTAAGTATAAGTATTATTTTGAAAAATGTTTCAATTTTGTATAAATATGTGTACCTGTTCTTGTGTGTGTATTGGGAGTACATGCAGAATGTATTTCTTACTGTTGGTCAGAGTTAAAACATGCTTGAAAACCATTGCTCTGCAGGATAGGGTCTATGGCTTCTTGGTCTTCTAAGGGACACCTTTGCAATGTAACCACAAGGACAATAACCACACTATTTGCATTTCTCTTTTTGGTCTCAGTGACCACCCTGGCTTGACTGGTTGCACTCCCCAGTTGACAAACACTGGGCAGTCTAGCATCACAGTCAGTACTTACCACTATATATTTTTGGTCTGACCTATTTCCACAGCCTTTTCTGATCTATGAAGTTACTGTCAACACACTGGGAGGTATTATTTATCTTCCTCCCATGGTTTTGGGTGACAAAGAATCATCCGTGGAGAAAAATACCACTAGGAAGGTTGTCCCTTAAAAAATGACAAAGGTCTTCCTCAGTGTCCCCTTTCAAGCTTTTCCCCCTTTGAAGTTATTCGGTTGTCAGGAATTAAAGCCACACCTCTGCACACATCAAAGGCTTTATAATAACTGAAGAATAGCCTAATAGCACTTCAGAAATTCTCCGTGTTTCTTCTGCTCCATGTGGGTAATGAGGACTAAAATTGTGATGGGAACAGGAGAGCTTGAAGAGCAGACTGTCTGAAATAGGAACTTCGAACACAATCCCAGCAGCTATAGCAAAGAACATTGAATGTTAGCTACATGGTGAAGACAGCTGGACTGTGTGAGGGATCAGGATCATCCTATAAGGGTCATAGTCATCTCCAGTGCAAAATCACACTGCATATAGTCAAGGTTTGTGATAAAGCTAAAATTGGGAAGGGATGAAGGCTTTGAGTAAGCAAACTTTGAGGCAAAGAAACGCCAAATATCATTGCTTAAATAAAACAGAAGTTTGTCACTCATTAACGTAACTGTCCAGGGAAGATAGTCCCAATTGGCTCCACACAGTCATTCGGGAATCCAAGCTGATGTCTACTCTGCCATTTTCAACATGTGGTTTTCCAGATTTGTGTGGGCCATGCCATTATAATTGGGGAAAAAGTATAAAGACACATGCATGAAAGCATGAATGGGCTTGGTGTGGAATTGTCACAGATCACTTCCACTCAGATTCTTTTAGATAAAAGTTCATCACATGGCCATAGCTAACAGCAGGAAGGCTGGCAAGTGTAACTTACCTGGACAGTTGTATATTCCTCTGGAAGACTTTCGTGACCAGCTCACAGCCTCTTTCACAAGATTAACAGTCACCAGGTACCTGGTGTGCACTAAACATTCCATCAGGTACTTTAGATACACTGTCTTAATTAGTCCTCAAACAACATTAGGTGTAGTAGTAAATATAATCTTAATTTTACAGAAAAGGAAACAGAGGTCCAGAAGATGTAGGAAACAGCTGAGCAAGTCATTATCATCCTCCTTCTTAGCATGGCAACAATTAATTGTGCATTTACTATATTTTAGATGCTCCTACTATTTCAGGCAACATTGCCTTTCATTGGCTTATTGTGGTAGGCAGAATGGTCCCCTGCCCCACCCCCCTTCCAGATATCCAGATTCTAATCCCTGGAATGCATGAATATGTTATATTACATGGAAAAAGGGACTTTAGTGGTATGCTTAAAGTTTGGGACTTTAAAATAGATTATCATGAATTGGCTAGGTGAATGAACTATTGAATATAGTTGCATGAGCATAGAATTATTTCTGGTTGGGGTCAGAGAGATGCAGCAGAAGTGGAATCCAGAGAGACTCTGAGGGTAAGAAATGAACATGCCATCACTGGTTCTGAGATGGAGGGGGCTCTCTGCAGGGATGGGAGAGACCTTATGGGCGGTTCTAACTGTCAGTAAGGAAATAGGATCTTATCCTGCAGATGAATCCTTCCAGTAACCTGAATGACCTTGAAAATGAATTTTCCCCTGAGCTTTCAGAATGACATAAGCCCTATTGATAACCTTGAGCTCCGTCCTGAGAGACCCTAACTGAGAAACCTAATTGAGCAACACTGTGCCTAGGCTTTATGACTCACAGAAACTGTAAATAATAAAAGGATGTGGCTCTAAGCCACCAAGTTTGTGGTTGTTACAGCAGCAATAGAAAACTAATGTGCTTTCCTAAATCTTTGAAGATAAGGGTTGTTACTTTAATTTTATGGGTTGAGGAAAGTAAATTTATTGTAAACTGGGATTTGAATATAGACCTGTTTGGCTTCAAAGTACTTTTTAACTCCAGAAATATTATACTTCCTTCCATGAGATATTGACATATCTTATAAAATGTATATAGTGTTACGAAAATAAAAGGCATGTTTATTAGTATTAGGAGTAACATTTATTCCAGGAATGTTAAATAGGTTTTAAGAATAAATGATCAAGAAAGTATTGAAAAACAACAGATACAAAAGTAGTTTAGTTTGGAATTTATTTTCAAGTCTAAAAGAAAAACAAGAGAGAGCAATTATGTGGTTAGTTATGCCTTTTTAAAAATTAAAGAAGCCACTTTTGTTTGTATAAATAATTAAGAAATCCATCTTAGTTCTGTGACTTTAAGACAAGATCAAATTAAAGCAAAGTAGAGGTGGACAGTTTAATCTATCCTTTGTTTTCTGAGATATTTAGTCGCTCTTTTGGTCTGACAGGTGGATAGATTACTTTTCCCTCCTCAAGAATTTTCTAATCACATAAACATTTACAAGAGAAACAGATGTTAATAAATAAAAAGAAATATGCAATAATTTGAGATTTCATGAGGATAAATCTAAATTAAATAATAGAATTTACACGTGAAAATTTCCGATGTCAATGTTTTATGATGACAAATCTTTGGATATAGCATTATGACAGCACTACCTACTGTGAATGTAGAACCTTCCAAGAGGTTGCTTTTCAAGAAATTAGAAATTAAGGGTAATTTTCCTAGTATCTATTGGGGATATTATATAATCACTTGTTCTTTTTCTAGAGCCCAGACTCAATTTTTAGAATGTTGCTGATCACCAAACAGTTTATATTTAGATTATGCAGGTGAAAGCTGGTGATTGTTGCCTGGCTCTCATTTTTCTTTATATCTTTGGACCCTAGGCCTGAAATTCAGTATTCCAGGTGAATTTACTCTGTGAAAGAAGAAAAGATAAGTGCAGATAATAAAGCAAACGTCTCCTTACTTTTCTACAGTTTATGACTGCAATGTAAGAAAAGCTTACAGTTTCAATAGGCAAAAACAACAACCAAACAAACCCTAAAACAGGTGTGGAATACCCATTTCAAAGAAAAAAGGAGTTCTGCTTCCTTTATGTCTTCAATTATGAGTCTCCACTTGATCTTACATTTTCTTTCTCTCTCATCCCAACAGGAATACTATGACAAAGGAGATTACATCATTAGAGAGGGCGAGGAAGGAAGTACCTTTTTCATTTTGGCAAAAGGAAAGGTAACTACTAATTAAAGCTTTCTAAATAAAAAAGATTATTTTAAATCAGTTTGCCATAAACTCAACTATGCTTTGCATTGCGACATAGGTCCTCCACTTTGGACAGATAAAGGAGCTTCTGCCAGTAAAGTCCCATGCAATTCTGTTTCAACACTGGGTTTGGAGTGGAGGCCACAGGACCCCCTAAGAAATAATAACTTCTTAGTGATGTTACGTAGGTCACTTGATTTTTTGCGGGGAGACCTAGCTTAATTGTATATGAGATGGCTGGATTATTTATAAGGTCCCTTCTGGCTATGAATATGTGATTCTCAATAATCCCCAGATTCCCAGATCAGTACTAGAATATTTTCTCATCCAACAGATATGACAAGTAGCAGGTAGAGAATGAATTCAGCAATTGAAGACAGTGATGATTAGGTATCAAGCTTAGAGAACCAATATGGCACAGAATTACAATTGAGACAAAACAGCTCAAGTGAATTTAGATGCTGATGCAAAATTTACACGAACATGTACAATAAGTCTTTTTCTTTACCTAGATATTGAATGGATAACATGTTGCCAGTTGTTCCAATGTTGACTCAACAGTATTACTCAGAGATGAAAAGCATTTGTGAGATATTGAAGGGAAGGGTCAATTCTTGAGCACCTATGTGTGTAAACTGTCAGATTTTTACATATGTTGTATGGAAGAGTTTACCATCAGGGAGTCAGGCACTGCCGTTTGTAAACTGGATTGTGGTTGAACTTTGAATTTGGCCCCAAGTGAAGGAAAAACATGAACAAAATAGTTTCAAACCTCTGAAACTCTTCAATACTCAGAACTGCTTCTTGTCATTTTTTCCCAACCTAGACCCCATACTTTGAAGTAATTCTTGCTGATAAAAAATTGCATTTTTTATTTTTAAAATTTTAATTCATCGTGACATACATAAATGCCAAACAGAATTTCTATTCAGCCTGAAGCAGCACTTGTCACCATGTTGAATTGGAATAACTCTAGCCCCAAACAGGGCTTTTGCTGTTTGGCCCTGCTGGGTGGGGAGTTCTTAAGCCTTTCTGGGCAACAGATTGCTTTGAGATGCCCATGAAAGTTGTAGACCCTTCTTCAATCAACATTTTGCATTCAGTTTTAGGAGGTGCACAGGATTTGGCCAGTCAATCTATTGATACCAGACTCAGAACTACTGATACTCAACCTTATTTTTGATTAATTTGTCAACTCTATTAGGCTTTTTAAAATAGAAAAAGTTCCCACAAGACTATTATTATTTGCTTTGTGGATCTCTCAGAAGAAATCACTGGATTCACATTTGAAATTTAACTTTAGGAGGTGGAGTTTAGATGGTGAATTTTCCTCTTACAGTGGGTAGTTATTTGGTAATATTAGACCATAGGATTTCCCACATCCATCAAAATGGGCTGAATGTAGGTAATTGTCCTAATTACTGTAAAATTAAAACAAAGTATTGTCTTTTTCCTTGTCCAAGTTTATATAGGTCTGGAGGGTTCGGTTGAATGAATGTGTGTTCAGATTCTCCTTTTTCTTCAGTCTCTTTCTCTTTGTATTGTTTAACATTGTTTAGGTAAAAGTAACACAGAGCACAGAAGGCCATGATCAACCACAGCTGATAAAAACACTGCAGAAAGGAGAATACTTTGGAGAAAAAGCTCTTATCAGGTGAATTCATGAATTATATGCCATACTTTGGATAAATGCTTCGACTATTTTTTATATAAAATCATTTAGAGTTGTTAAATTGAGCTACCAAGTTAATGGCAACAAATATCCTAATATTAAATATTTTGAAGTGATTTCTTAAAAAATTTTTATGCGAGAAATGAGTATGCTAATTTGCAGAGGAAATAATTGGAAAATCTTAAGTTTGCTAGTGAAAATGAAATTGATGTTCTATTAAACTTTTTAGTTTCAAAAAAGGGTCTGAGAAAAGATTAAAAATGGAAAAATTACCTTTGTATACAGATTTTTATATTTCCAAGATTTGAAATATTGCCTACTTTAGAGTTTTCACCTTTTTAAAAATTACGAAATAATTTTATATATTTTGTGTGCTTTTAAATCATCAGGTCAAAAGTAGTATTTTTCTTAAGAATTTTTATCAGCTCGTTTTGCAAGTTTTAAAAACAACTCAAAATAGTATATTTGCAATTTTTACCACAACCTTCAGTCTTGAGGTATGAGTTTATTTATTGTTGATCTAATTTATGGAAGAAATATTTTTAAAAGTTAATTAAATGGCTCGAGGGACACTTTGCATTTCCTGGAACTCATAAAACCTCAAGTCTGATCAAATGCATTTTCCTAAATATAAATAACGTTATAAAATATTAAGTTAAAGTTAGAGCAACACACTTTATTGGAATTATCTATGTTTTCAAATTAATACTTGGAATTACTTAAGAAATCAGTTAAAATTTACATATGACTAAATGCATTTGTTTCAACTGTATGCTTTTGGAAAAGGAATAGTATTCCTGTTCATTTATCTTCTTAACCTTTGCCTCCGAAACCCCAATTCTGCTGATTTGTAGATCAGGTTTACATAAGTACAGAGCAAAGAAAAACTGTTCAGATATTATCTGAAGACAAATTTGAGTCTTTAAAAATCACAAATCTCTTAGTTTTTAAAGAAAACCAAGTACTAAAAATAAAGTTTTAGCTATTATGTAAGCAATTTAAAAGTGGGATTTAAAGATAAGCTGAATTCTTCTTTATCACTTTGTAGCTGGTAATGAACTTCTTTCAATATTAGGAAAATTCTTCTTCTTTTTGTTTATTTGTAACAGAATATAAATACATTCATGCAATATAATAATGTAATATCATTATCCAGGGCTTCAGTGTGTTTGTTCTTAACACTTACAGGTTTTCTCATACTTTCAAATAAAACAACTGAAGCTTGAAATTGCACAGAACTTTATAAATGCAGTATAGAGTCAAAATAGCTCTTGAAAGAAAATATGTTATTCAGTTTTGCTGGGCCTGAAATAATTTATGCTATATGTTGTGGCTAGCCAATTATAATGTTTTCCCATAAAAAAAGCATGGGAATTTATGTTTAAGATAGACACTCAACTCCTAAAGGTGTTTGAAAGCATTAAGCTAAAATCAGTGAGAAGGAAAGTTGGAGACAAATATTTTTATATTTTTGTGCCTTTTAATGCTATCACATTTTAGGGCCACTGACCGTGATTCAGTAATCCTTATATTCTGTATATTTCCATGACTTGACATTAAATAGTCCCTGGAGTTCTTTCAGAATTTTATGTGCAAAAATAAATCTATGGCACTTACACAGTTACTATGAAAGAAACATAAGTGTATTTACATACATCTAATACTTGTAAAATGTTTGCAGAGAATATTCTCAGTCAGAATCATGATACTGACATGCAAAAGGAATACCATATGCCTTTCCTTTCTCTAAGCTCACAGATCAAATGGTTGGCCCATAGTCAAGATCATGTCTGTGTCTATGTCTATGTCTATGTTTATGTCTATTTCTAGATCTGTCTGGCTCTACATCCACCATCTCTATCTCTATCTCTACCTTTACATATACAAGTACAAATTTTCCTGCTGCTGTCTCAAAGGTCCATGAAACTGAAGTGTTTTCACTGATATCTTCTAACAAGGACCCTGTAAATGTGGGAGGGATAGTGAGTTATGTCAGAAGGTCTCAGAATGTGAGCTAGGTAGATAGGGGTCTTTGAAATAGTAGAGATGGGCTGCCAGTGTTTTTCCTGTCCCATTAGTAAGAGAAGGCAAAGGAAATACACTTTGTGTGATAACATTTTTGATGAAGTTACCTAGAAGAGTCCCAAAGCATACTCCAGGGTATGCTTGGTACTCCCAAGTCACCTTAAATGAATCTCAGAGCACTGGGTGCCTTGTGGATGTACCTTTTTTGTGTGTGTCTTTTAGTTTATAATAGAGAGAGGAAGCTAATATAAGTAAAGGTCTCTAAAGAAGTGCTTTACCTGATACCCACTGGCATTCATTAGGTAATTAAATTTGCTACCATTAGATTATATACAATTGCAAGATGTCAATTATAAGATGCACCGCTATATTGTATACACCTAAAAAAAAGAAAATGCTGCAATTACACTACAATTTATCAATTGTAAGACATGCTCTAATTTCAGAGATTTTAATGGAAAAATATATACTTACACTTTGAAATGGAAGTATTTTAGTATTTAATTAATTGGGTGATATGGCACTGAAACTATTTTAATTTTATTAATGATTGATTTAACTTATGCTAATTACTTGACTGTTTTTCCAGTACATTTCTCTGATAAGTTAATTTCAGTTTTGCCTTCTTGTTAGTGAATAGTTTTCCTTTGATCAGAGGAGAGCTATTTTATTTTGACTTTCACAAAGCTCAGAATGAGATTTCATAAACATTTGTAGTCACTTATTCTTCTCTGTTCCCAGTGCAATTATCTTCTTCTCCTCTGAATTCCTTGTGTACATAACTTCTACTGGGGCACGTTTCAAATCTTTTTTTGGGGGGATATAAATTATGATGTTTATTTAAAAGAAGCAGTTTGTGGGAGGTTTAAGTGATGGTTGTGTTTTCATATAAAGTTAGTACATTCCCTAATAAAAGTGGATGTTTAATTTCTAATTATAGTGAAAATTGACTTTCCTATTTTTGTTTGCAGTGATGATGTGAGGTCAGCTAACATTATTGCTGAAGAAAATGATGTTGCATGCCTGGTTATAGATCGAGAGTGAGTATACTGATGTTGGAGGAGGCAGGCCACTGCCACCTTTGAAGACTTGGCCTTCTGTTACTTCAAGGCCGATCTGTTTTCTCATTCATCACCAGTTGGAAATACTGGCCGATCTCAGCTGCAAGTACATTCTATTAAAATTCATGGGAAGGAACAGGGCCTTCTGATCTGAATCGGTCTGGGGCAGGGGCAGATGCTGGAAGGCTAAATATTTTGTGTGCAGAGTTTGTATATAAATATCAGCAATAGACTGATTTAAATTCTGCATCTTCTAGGGAAGTAAGTTGATTAGTTCATTTACGGATTTCTTCCATGTAATATAGTGAACAATTACATAATTTATTTCTAAAATGCCTTTAGTAGTGAAAAAATTTTTGAACAAAACCTCCCTCAAAGCATAAAATATATATTAGCTACATATTTTTCCAGAGTGGATTTAATTGAACATTTGTTGTAATTTATAAGTGATGTGTGTCAATATTAATCTCTAAATGTCTTAGGTTATTCTTCAAAATAAGTCTCATTTTATATCCATCACTCATTTTAAATCATGTTTGAATCTGCCCCCCTGGGTTTCTCATTAATCAATTCAATATTTTTGGTTATCTACTTGACAAAATGAAGGAAATTCAGTGATACCGAAGGCAGGCCATTGTCAGAAAAGTCATAGTGTAGTCAAAGAAATAGAGCATACGCATATGAAATATTAACAAAAATTATAAAATGACAACAGATATCACAAGGTAGTATATAGTTGACTGTTAAATACAACATTAATTGAAAATAGAGTCTAGAGATATAGAGCTGGAAAAAAACTTTAGAGCATTTAAAAATATATTTTTATTATGGAAAATTTTAAACATATCAAAAAATAGAATGGTATCATGAACCCATAATGCAAGTTAAACAATGATCAATTTATGCCTTATTTATACCCCTTTACCACTTCCTGCTATCTCCACACTATTTTTAAGCAAATTCCCAACATAAAATTATTTTATCTATACATTTTAGTTGCATTTCTAAAAGCTAAGTATTACATGTAATGCATGACCACAATAAGGCTAACATGCCTGAAATGTTAACAATAATTCTTAATATCACTTAGAGTTATTTTAATTCTCTCCTCTACAGATACAAAATGAGTCCCAGGTAGGTTACATAATTTTCCCAGCAGTGCTCCCTGTGTTGGAGCTGTCCCTGTCCAGGCTTTCTAACTCCTTTCCCCATGCTTCCCACCATGCCAGTTGGTTCCCAAGCATATGTTCAAAAAGAGGAGCAATCACTATGCAGTAAAGTGGTCAAGGTTTTATTTTAATTTTTAGGTGTGGAAAAGGGATTTAAAGTATTAACAGGACTTTTCTAGGCAAAGAGGAAATGTCGAAGTCACCCTAGGTGAAATAAAACCCTCAAGCAAAAGCATAGGACTAGAAAAGTGTGAAGTGTGTTCAGATAAAGGTACTCTTTGGATGCCAACTCTCAAATGGAAAATATATTGGTACAGTATTGTATCAATAATGCATTGTTTTGTATATATGTTCCTTAAAATATGTGCAAGCACTGAGTGGCATTAGCTGTGTGGTAAAATATTATAAATGGATGCAAAATGCTAGGACTAAAAATAGGACAGAAAGGAGGAACTCATTTCCTTTTTCTTCACTGTAATCACATACACCACATATTTATACAATATCTCATGTATTCATAATCCATAAAGAGGATGCAATAATTTTGTATGGCTTACAAGTTACTTGCCAGTTTATAATTTTAAAATGTTTAGTTCACATGTGTATAATTTAGAGTCTGCAATATACAAAGTATTGCATTAGACACAATGAGACATAAAAATTACGTGAATATTTTCTGTGGATAAGACAAACTGATTATCAGACATACCTAGGTTTACTTACATCTTGAATTTACTGAGACAGTTCAGATTACACCAGCATATTTAATATTGACACATCATTTCACTCAGAAATATATTCCAGCTTGGATGATAAATTATATGATCATCCTAGCTATGACTTATAGACTAGAATAAGATCCCACAATAATGCTCTCATAGCAGCCTTTATACCCTTGTCATATTATTATAACACCTTGATTGCTTTATTTAACATCTGTCTCTCCATGCTTCTGTAAGCTTCATAAATACAGAAACATGTAACTTGTTCACTGCGGTTGCAGTGCCAGCCTTTGACATAGTCCTTGGCATATGGGAAGTGCTCTCCAGATGGTGGCTGAATACAGGGCACCATCCTTGCAATGAAATATAGTGACTGAAAGCCAATGACTTTTTATTTCTTCTTTCTTAATTCATGATTTTAACAAAGGCTTAGATTGCTTACAGTGCAAGAAGGAGAGTTTGAGTTATATTTCCTATTTTTAAATGTGATAAAATATGAAATAACCCTTTTGTATGGTGAGAGCTCCAAACAAATGGGAAATGCTATTTGTCACATCTCTATCATTGACTGTTGGGACAAATTTCAAAAAAAAAGTTCATTAGTTGTTGCTAAGGCTATATAGCATCTGAATTAATGTAGGCTATTTGAATATCACAGCAACAATTTTGTAGCTGTTTAAACTTGACTTTAGGATTAGTTAGTGGAGAACTTCTAGAGACCTATAGCACCCGTCTCACCTCTATTTAGAAAATAAGATTTGTTTACAGTAATACTGCAGTTAGTTTAATAGCCAGCAAAATAACGGTGAAGTATAGAATAAATAAAAGTAAAACAAAGTAAGAGTGTTTCCTTTTTAACAGAAAATTTCAACTATTGGAGATTAGAAAATTCATAGCCATCCTGTTTTATGTCCCAGTACTCTTCAGTCGACAAAGGTCAGTCCATAGAACAGGCTAGAAAAGAGTAGAGAATAGATCTGGAGGGGAAAGGAAAAATACCCTGCACAGTACGTAATATGTGCTTAATAAAGTAAATATAGATTGGTTGTCAAGTAAATGGGTAGAGGCAGTAAGTTGAGACAGCACAATATTGAGGTGGCCCTGGCTTATTAATTTTAGGTATTTTGAGGTAAACTCACTCTTTTCATTCTACTATGTACTAGGTACTTAAAATGTTACAAAGATGATTAAAGCATGGTCTTTACTTTTAAGAAGGATACTATTTTGTAGTAGGGAAAAGAAGTACCCTAATAATTACAAGTCAGGATAGATTGTTGGAGTTAGAAGCAGGGAAGCATTGGAAGTAATCAAGAAAGTTGGCCTTTCACTGGTGAAGAAAAGGATTATTTTTTCTCAAGGGCATAGGATTATGTTAGAATTCCCAATGATCATGAACAGGAGACAGAGTGATTAGATCAGGCCTATGAGAAACCTGTGATCCAGGAAGGGTGAGAAAGGTAATGAGATGTTGGCTGATCCTCAGAGAACTACTAAAGTAAGGTAAAATGTTTTGGATTTAATTATGAAGGAATGTGAAACAGAGAGAGTTATCTTGAGACAAGAGATAAATTTTATTCTTGATTTAAAATATATATAGCTTAACTTAATTAAGCAAAGTTAAAAGAATCTGTAACCCCTGTAACCTGTTGATTCAGCAAACACATCATGTAAGGCTGTTCCCTTCCCACTATCTTCTTAAAAAAATTGTTGTTAGACCTTGTGGAGAAATAGGAACACTTCTACACTGTTGGTGGGACTGTAAACTAGTTCAGCCATTGTGGAAGACAGTGTGGCGATTCCTCAGGGATCTAGAACTAGAAATTCCATTTGACCCAGCCATCCCATTACTGGGTATATACCCAAAGGAATATAAATCATGCTGCTATAAAGACACATTCACATGTATGTTTATTGCGGCACTACTCACAATAGCAAAGACTTGGAACCAACCCAGATGTCCAACAATGATAGACTGGATTAAGAAAATGTGGCACATATACACCATGGAATACTATGCAGCCATAAAAAATGATGAGTTCACGTCCTTTGTAGGGACATGGATGAAGCTAGAAACCATCATTCTCAGCAAACTATCACAAGGACAAAAAACCAAACACCGCATGTTCTCACTCATAGGTGGGAATTGAACAATGAGAACACTTGGACACAGGAAGGGGAACATCACACACCAGGGCCTGTCATGGAGTGAGGGGAGTGGGGAGGGATAGCATTAGGAGATATACTTAATGTAAATGACAAGTTAATGGGTGCAGCACACCAACATGCACATGTATACATATGTAACAAACCTGCACGTTGTGCACATGTACCCTAGAACTTAAAGTACAATAAAAAATATATATATATAAAAAACCTTAAATACAAGGCAGAAAACTATAAAAAAGTTTTCTGTTCTCCTTAATAGCCCCTTTGCTTTTATAAACCCAAAGGATCAATTATATATAGCTTTTAATAACCATTGTACATATTACATCAACTTCAATATTTCATAAATTATTTAAAAAATGATTTATAAAGTCATGAATAACCAGCTAGTGTTTTATGAACTTAAAAGAATGTCAAGTTGCCTTGGTAACTATCAGCACGGAGCATTTTATTTTATTCTATCTATTTAGAACATTCAACCAAACTGTTGGTACATTTGAAGAGCTGCAAAAATACCTTGAAGGATATGTGGCAAACCTGAACCGTGATGATGAAAAAAGACATGCAAAGTAAGTGGAGGAATGTTTTCCTGAGCTGGAGCTGACTTCTGGCAGCCAATAAATAAAGAAGGGGACAGAGGGTGTGACTTGCTGTGTGGTAACTTTTAATGTGCCTTCACTAGAAAATTCTGAAGAGTTCTTTTGAATTGTTCTTCCACAAAGACAACACCACTTCCACTAGAATGGATATTATCTAAGTCTATTATAAATAGTCTGCTCCTTTGTTTTGGGTGATGAGTAGGAATGTTAGGGAGAAATGTTCTAATCCAGGGCCTTACAAAAGGGATATTTTATGTTGCCTGGTGACTTAGCTCAAAAAGACATTAATATTTGATTAGAGGTAAAGAGCAGGGTTATAGTTAGAATTTTTTCAAAATGTAAGGAATCTATTGCCCAGGGGTATGTGGAGGAGGGGTTTGAGTAGGTCTCTAAATGTAGCAATAGTGATTAATTTCTTCTGTGTACTAGAAAACTCTACTTTTGTTAAATGAAAATTATTTGAAAATTGTTTGCTGAAACATTTTTTTAGAGTGAATGCTTAAGCATATGTTCACTAAATAGTGCTATCAAAGCCATATAGTCAAAATTCTTAGAAAACTTAAATTTGAATTAAATTAGAATATTCCATCAGTACTTCGTATGTTTTTGCAATTTTTACGCTGAAGGCCTTTTGTGGTAATAATTTATGAATATGTAACCCAGAGCAGTAAACCTTAATTAAAAGAGAAAAAAAATGGGTATTACTTAGACATAAAGTAAGAAATGTACTTTTCATATTTCACAAAGCAGTTATTTTGGTTCAGCCATGCAAAGCTTCAAGATCTGATAAAACTAGCAAAACGTGGGAAAGATTGTAAGTGTGGCATTCTCCTGTACATGCAGCAAAGGAAGTGGCTCCCTTGTTTCATTCCCATTCATTGACTGCTTTTCATGGTTGTTTTTTAACAGCTTTTTTGAGGTATATATATTTTTAGTTAAAAAAAATTTCCACACTGAGAAGAAACCTAAGAGGTACATTTTAAATACCACAAACTATACCCATTTTACCTCTCATTGATTCAATTTGGCATTCGTCTGTTTCCTGGTATATGCATATGTGTGAGTTTTATGTTTGTATATTCTATTGTTTTCTCGCTGCGTGGGACTGAATCTGATCCATAAAAGTTGAGATAGCTTTTGTGGCAAGTATAAATCATTGTTACAGCAGAAATTAGACTGTCGTAGGAGTGAAATTTATGTATGGCATGACACCTTCTTGATTATGGGTGTGTGTGTGTAAAGTTTCACTTCTCTTGTACAGGCGATCCATGTCTAACTGGAAGCTGTCCAAAGCACTCTCTCTGGAAATGATTCAGCTGAAGGAGAAGGTGGCCAGATTTTCCTCATCATCCCCATTCCAGAACCTTGAGATTATTGCAACACTGGGCGTTGGTGGGTTCGGAAGAGTTGAGCTTGTAAGGGGTTTACGTTTCAAGCATCTGAGAGAAGCCTTTTGACTTTTTTTTGTTTTATATTCCAGCATATCTTGGAGGAATATATGAATTGTTACTGCTATCTTAAATGTTGCTTTGAACTGAAATTGAGGAAGTAAACTTTTCACTCTGTATGTTGTATAGTAGCAGGTCTGTGCTAGTAAGTAACTTGTAATAATCAACTGCTAGTTCAAGCTTACATCACGTCTTTTGTGAATTTTCTTCTCGATAATTATCAATATACCAAGTAAGCACTTCCAAAAGGAAACATAAAATAATGTATTTTCTAACAGCAAATGTGTGTCTGTATACATTCATGACACATTTAGTCTCTATACACTAAAGAAAAGAAGAATGTGTCAAGTGAAAATGCCATAGAGATGAAATATTGAATGTTATAGTTGTGTTCTTTAAACAAGTGCAGTACCGTGTCTGTATTTCACCTTCATTATTTTATTTTTGGGTTGCTCAAAATTTCATATTGTGAGAAAAGAAAAGAAGATGAAAGGGAATATTTCATATTGTGAGAAAAGAAAAGAAGATGAGTGAAAGAGAAGCCTTCTGTAGTGTTGATCAGGATATCTGGGAACTTACAGCCTGATTTCAGTTGTGCTTTCCACATCACCCTCTCTCTGAGCTATCAGCTTCCAAGGAGTAGCAAAAGTGGTACTGTCAGAACAAGTTTTCTAAGGAAAATGTGGAATAGAGATCTGTGACCTTACTGGGTACAGATGGCTCTGAGGCCTTGGCAATTACCAAGTCCTTCTTAGCCCATCAGATTTTTAAGGATTCACCATACCTTATCTTCTGGGAACTCTGCTGACCTGTTGGTCTGCTGGCTGGCTTTGGGCATGAGCAGATTTGAAATGCTGTCAGGAGAGTCTGGACAGTACACTTCAGACCCAGTCCTTACTTCATCTCTGATGGGGGCAGGGACAAATGGTTCCTTAGGATAAATAATGTGTGTAATGTCTCTTATACCTTATGGAGAGATAAAGATAATATCCGTCTGCAGTGGTATTTTTCGTCAAAGTTTGTGGCAAAAGGATTCAATTAACAAAGCTGAGATCTGTTTTCCAATAATAATTGAAGCAGTAAATCCACCATTGATTTAAAAGTCATGGGCAGCACTAATGGCAAACATGAGCAAAATACGGAGTGCAGCCATTTCTGCACAATGTAGTTACTTATCTAGCATAGTCTGCTTACGGAGTTTTAAATCTATCAAAAAATTATTTTAAAATGTTTATTTCCTTTTAAGGAAATTACTTGATCGTACATCTAGAGTAGTACTGTTTAATAGAACTGTGCTGAGGGAAATGTCCTATATCTGTGCTATTCAATAGGGTAGCCACTAACTAGATGTGACTGTTGAGCTTTTGAAATGTGGCTAGTATAACTCAGGAACTGAATTTTTAACTTTATTTAATTTAAATTTACATAACCTCATGTGATTTGCAGTCATCATATTGGATGGTACAGATATAGAGCTTGATTTCATATATGTTGCTTTAGGCTGGGCGCAGTGGCTCATGCTTATAATCCCAGCACTTTGGGAAGCCTAGGTGGGAGGATTGCTTGGGCTCAGGAGTTTGAGATTAGCCTGAGCAACATAGTGAGGCCCCACCTTTATAAAAAATACAAAAATTAGCTGGGTGTGGTGGTTTACACCTGTAGTCCCAGCTACTCAGGAGGCTGAGATGGGAGGATAGCTTGAGCCCAGGAGGTCAAGGCTGCAATGAGCCCTGATTGCACCACTGCATTCTGGGCGACAGAGTGAGACCCTGTCTTAAAATGATAATAATAATAATATATCTTGCTTTGAAAGCAAAGTGAATAATAAGAAAAAAATGGCAATTCTAGTCAAAGTTTTTTATGTCACCCAATTAAAAACAGAATAGCTATCTAAATATTAAGTCTAACAGAATTTTATTTTGCTTTAATACAAAAATTTTAGAGCCACATCCCAGATAGATGAACTATTCTAGAAATAGTGATGAAAGGGAAGTGTGTACACTTGAATGAAAGTTCTCAAAGGGATAAGTGGCTAAGGGCTTTCATACTAATTAAACATGAAATTGTTTTAACTCTCATCGATTAGCATGTTTTATATAGATATAAGTTAATTTTGAGGTATCTTTCCATTTCTTACATAGGTTAAAGTAAAAAATGAGAATGTCGCTTTTGCTATGAAGTGCATAAGGAAGAAGCACATAGTTGACACCAAGCAGCAGGAGCATGTCTACTCAGAGAAGAGGATCCTAGAGGAGCTGTGCTCTCCATTCATTGTGAAGTAAGTGAGCACTTGGCTTCCAAGGACTTAGGATTTTCAGTCTCTTTATTTATGTATTTACTTAAATTATTTTTATTTTTATTTTTAATTTTTGTGGGTACATAGTAGGCATATGTATTTATGGGGTACATGAAATGTTTTGATACAGGCATGCAATGCATAATTACAGCATGGAAAATGGGGTCTCCATCTCCTTGAGCATTTATCCTTTGTGTTACAAACAATCCACTTATACTATTTTAGTTATTTTACAATGTCCAATTAAATTGTTACTATGATCCCCCTGTTGTGCTATCAATTGCTAGATCTTATTCTTTCTTTCTATTTTATTTTGTACCCATTAACCATCTCCCCTTCCTGCATGTCTCCCCACTACCTTTCCCAGGCTCTGGTAGACACTTCTCTATTCTCTATCTCCATGAATTCAATTGCTTTGATTTCTACAAAATCACTTATTTGTGATCCCACAAATAAGTGAGAACATGTGATGTTTGTCTTTCTATGTCTGGCTTATTTCACTTAACATAATGACCTCCAGTTCCATCCATGTTGTTACAAATGACAGAATCTCATTTTTTTTGTATGGTTGAGTAGTACTCGGCTCTTGTTTTAAACTTTCCATGCAAGAGGACAGAAAGAAGAGGTGGAGGAAGCCCCACTCTGGATTCTCCAACCCAGTCACAGCAACAGTACTAAAAATGTTAGAAGTTTGAGATCTGGGGTCAGATGTTTTCCAGTTGTTTTGATTCTTTTTTTTTTTTTTCTTTTGAGACGGAATCTAGCTGTGTCGCCCAGGCTTCAGTGCAGTGGCGCGATCTTGGCTCACTGCAAGCTCTGCCTCCAGGGTTCATGCCATTCTCCTGCCTCAGCCTCCAGAGTAGCTGGGATTACAGGCACCCACCACCATGCCTGGCTAATTTTTTTTTTTTTTTTGTATTTTTAGTAGAAACGGGCTTTCACCGTGTTAGCCAGGACGGTCTCAATCTCCTGACCTCGTGATCTGCCCACCTTGGCCTCCCAAAGTGCTGGGATTACAGGCGTGAGCCACTGTGCCCCAGCCTGTTTTTATTCTTGAGTAAACATCACAAAAATGTGTGTGTGTATATATATGTGTTTGAGTATGTGTATATATATATATATATATATATGACTATAAAGTTATTGAGAAACAGTTTGAACTAGTTATTTTATTCAGACTTAATGCAGAATTGGGGACTAGGGAAGCAAGGATTTGTGTGAAACTCCTCAGAGAGCATCCTGATCTTGAATTTCTGCAGAAGGCAGCGTTTGGGCCCATGTGGGAAGCCAAGGGGGAATGTACCCTGGTTCTAGTAGTAGCTGGGTACCAAAACATCCATCTTCAAAACATCCATTCTTTCTGTAGCTGTCACAAGAGTTTGCAGAAGAAATATTAATTATTATAGACCACAGCTCTCTATCCTTGTGAATTCATGGGTAGTGGTGTAAACCAGTTTATGCTTTCATATATGTCGTAATGCCCCAGAGTGTAGTTTTAGTGATTTCTGGGTAATGTAAAGTGTCCCTGCAATGACTAGAATTTATGCTTTTTGATCAAATGCTTTAAAAGACTCTTTCTCCCTATCCGTCTTTCCAGACCCACTTTTTTCCCCAAGATCAACAAAGAAGTTTGAACCCAGGCAGTGCTGGCAATAGAGAGTCATCCAATTATCTTTATTTTATTTTCCTAGAATGGATGCCCTTTTAAAATTAATATTTTATTAACAAGCTATGATGAGCAGCTTCAGGGCATGGATTAGATTGCATTCATTGTCTTATTTTCAACTCTTTCCAAGGTGCCTGGCATGTAGTCAGGCAATAATATGAAGAATAAATATTAATGACAACATTTATTGAGAAATTAACATACACCAGGTGCTGTTCTAAGCTATATCTATATGTATAGATAATCAACACATTTATCTCACTGGTCAATTAGAATAAAATGGATATATATATTTTTCAATGAATATATATCAATAATATACATAATAATATGTAATCCGTATAGAGTAAAATGAATATATATGTTCGTTGGGAAACAATGAGAAAACAGAGGTTGCATAGCTAATAAATGTCTGATCTGGATTCAAGTCTTGGCAGCTTGATTCAGAGCCCACCCTTTGAACCACTTTACCTGATTGCTTCTTCTATCTGCATGTGATATGGCTGTTCTACTGTCTGCTTTGGTCTGGGTGTGGTGCTAGGGAGAAAAGGGGGTCTCTTGATTAAGGCCCCAAAACTGCTTTTACACAAGGTTGAAATATGATGCCCTGCCTAGGTCCCACTTCGGAACTGAGGCCCCCATTCCCCCAGCTTCAAGGAGTGTGTTTGTCAGCTGAGGACTCTATCTCAGTTCCTCTCTGGGCATTGGTTTTTGTTTTTATTTGGTGAAGAGAACCACCTTGCTCAAGATCATACTCTCTCTTCGGGGACATGCATCCAACAACTGCAGAGCCTCTTGAAGCTGAGGCTTTTGTCGAAACTAAAACATAGCCCAATTCTACTTCCTCCCTCCCCCACAGGTGTTGTTTCCAATTGCACTCCCTACTAATCTGACTGCTTGCAAATCTCAGTCTCAGAGTCTATTTCCAGGGGATCCAACATCAATTAACCAACTAGGGGATATAAGACATTGACATGAATAACTACTATGCAAGGCAAATCTTAAAGGTGACATATTCAGAGGTCTCTGAGGTTTTGGAAAAAGGAGAGGACATATTTGGTAGGTGGGATAATGAGATGTTTTGTTAAAAAGATGGCCTTGGAGGTTGGCCCTGAAGAATGGGTAACATTTACGGTAAAACTGAGATTAAGAAGTTCAGTCTGTGGTTAGAGAAAGGCCAATCTAAGTGAGATCCACAGGAGCAGAAGCAAGGCAGTAGGGACATCAAAGAGGATTTGGCGAGAAGCCCAGTGTAGTTGTGGGGTATTTATATGGAGATGAGGATCATTGTTCATAATGTTATGATGATAGTTCTAAGCAACTTTAAAAAGGTTTTTAAACTAGATTTCTAATAATAACCATGTTTTTATCTGTCTTCACAGATTATATCGTACTTTCAAGGACAATAAGTATGTATACATGCTTCTGGAGGCCTGCTTAGGTGGGGAGCTATGGAGTATATTAAGGGACAGGTAATGAAAAAGTTTATGTACTCACATCTGGTTTAAGGGATGCTATATTTATAATCATTAAAAGGCATAGAGGAAATCATTAGGAAATTATTATAACAAAATATCCCTTGATAAAATAAAGTAGTAATCGTGATATTTTCTTAGCTAACGCTACAATAGTGCCGTAACACCACACAAGGTAGTTGTTGTCATCTCTGTTTTAGGAAGTAAAGAATCCCAGACTAGAGAGGAGGTGAACTATCCCAGGTTACATGACTAGTATAAAGCAGAGTCAGGGTAAAAGTCCAGATGTTTCTGATTCCAAATCTCCTAGCAAAAGCAGTGTGATAAACAAAGGTGGGGGTGGGGAGTGGGTAAGCCCTCACTGAAAAGCAGAGCAAGATGCCTGCAAAGATTCAGTTTTACACAAGGGGGTAATTTTCACACAATTAAAATCATAGATATATACTAAGCACCACCTATGTAAAAGGCTTCATAGTGCACAGTGGGGGTCAGGAGGAGATGCTCTAGACAGTGTGGACTTTTCTAATCAAAAGAGTAAAAAGTAGAAACTTTACCTCTAACGAGTTTAGAGTTTCCTTGGGAGATTACCTATACAGTTTTAAAACATTTCATTGTTTAGTGAGAAAACTAAGTGATGACAAAGAAGTTGGAAATTTGTAGTTAAATGCCAAATAGTGTTGTAGATGGTGAGCTCCGAGGAGGGGAGAGAGAATATGATGATAGAGGAAGGATTCAAATTAAACTCTAAACATGACCCAAATTTGGAAAGGCAGAGAGGCAGGGAAACTGCTTTAAGACAAAGCAGGGAAGTTGAGGTAGTATCATGTCTCTTTGTGGATGGTGAACAGAAGAATTTGGGTAGAAGTTAAGGGCAACAGAAGACATGAGAACGTAGGTTGGCATTAGATTGTGGGGGTTGATGCAAGGCCACATATTTACAGTCAGACCTGTGCCAGTGTTTTTCAAAGTTGGCCACACATTGCATTCATGTGGAAAGCTTTTACAAAGTAAAAATGCTGGGGCTCTAATGCCAGAGGTTATGATTCATTTAATCTGGGATGGGGTCCAGTAAATGATTTTTTAAATGCTTCTCAGGCAATTTTAATGTGCATTTATGATTGAGAATCACTGACTTAGGCAAGGAAAGAACATTGAGCATCTGAGTAGAAGATGAATGTGTTGTATCAGGAACATTCCATTGGACAGATTTGAATGGGGAGAACCTGGAATGGTGAGGAGACTTTCATGATACCAGCAAATGCATTAGCCTCTTCTATCTTTGCTTCAATAGGCAAATTTGTTGAGAAAATCTAAATCATTTTAGAAAAGGGAGTTACTGCTACCTGTTAGGCGCTGTGCTTAATCCTGAAAATGTTTTTAAGTAAGTATCAAACCTTTTTTACTGATATGGATTCTGAGCCTCAGAACAGTTAAACAACTTTCTCAAAGATATAGTGAGTGAAAAAAACGGAAGTCAAACCCAGTTTCTGTCACTCCAAAGCCATGTTCCTCTGTGAGATCGTGTGGCAAATCACCACTGCATTAAAAAAAAATTCAGTCTGTAAAACTACACACAATGCTGACAGAGGGGACTCTAATAAAAGATCAAGGGGCCCCAAACAGAAAAGACTTATGATTCCATTTCTACCGGGGTTACTCTGATGTGCTATGCAAACAGGAAATGAAAATAATCACTTGAGTCATTTTTAAGTCAAGCAATAAATTGCAAAAGTCTGGTTCAAGCTCTCCACTATAGTTGCATTTTCTCCAGAGTTTGTGATGGGTGGCTGAAGAAAGTCTTTGTTTTTGGATTTTTCTCTTTTACATGTTCATGTGTGATTACCAACAACAGTTGTTGATATTTTAATTTTAGTGAAATAGTTCTTGTTTGTATCACATATCTCCCTGAATTGCCTTATGATCTGCAAACAGCTTAATTCATGAGTAGTATAAAATACATTTTATTGTTGATACCCTGCAAAATATTTATATTGCATAAACTTACCAATCCAATAATTGATTTGACACCTAGAACAGCACCAAAGACGTGTATCCAGAGTATTAAGAGGGAAAATGATTTCGTTGCAGAGGCAGCTTTGATGAACCCACCTCCAAATTCTGCGTTGCTTGTGTGACAGAAGCATTTGATTACCTGCATCGACTAGGTATTATCTACAGAGACTTGAAACCAGAAAACTTAATTCTAGATGCTGAGGGTTACCTTAAATTGGTAAGACAAGTTTACTCACTTACAGTCTCATATGAGATATTTCCCCTGGCAAAAGTCGTGTTATAGTTGCAATTTTCTTTTTAATTTTGGTGCAGCTGTTATTCTCTCTTTGGGGGTATGGCCTTTGACATTTCCAGACAATACAGGGAGCAATGTTATGAGTACATTATTTTTGACCTAAGGATTTAATGTTTAACCATATTTGTGACTCCTACTGAAGGGTCACATAATAGAATGCCTTTAAAATTGGATTTTATCAGTATTTTTGTTTAATTTTTAATAATTTTAACTATTTTTAAATTGGTTCTTGCTATACATAGGGAGTGGCTATAAGGAATAATAAAAGAAGATAATATGATTTCTACCCCAAGATATCCACTGTGTACATATAAAGAGAAGATAAACATAGAGATGTTAGTAGTTTTCTTGAAATCTTTTGAGGTGATTTTAATGGGGACCCAGGGTTTAACATCACAACCCTGGAGTACAGGCTTCTTGAGGACGCAGACTTTCCTAGCTGTCCATCTTTGTAATCTGCTGGTCCCTAATATGAACTCCTTTGCATGTTACACTAAGGAAAAAATTACTACTAGTCACATAAACTGCTTTCAGTGAGAAGCTATAATAGACTGGACAGTCATAACTGAGGAGAAAGCAAGGCACTTTGGACCTCGGGAAGGAACCCCATTAGAATGGGGAACCCAAGCTTTTACCTGAGTCCATTTTTACTTCAAGGACGTTAAACCATTTCTGAACAAAGATATTAAAAGTTTCTCACTTCAGAACTTTTATAAAAGGAAATAAAAATAGCTTGCATTTAATGGGCAGTTACTATTTTTAAAGCTACTATGCTAAATCTTTTACAATTAACCTATTTAACAATCTATAAGATAGGTTAGATATGTTTCATCACCCGCATGTTATAGTTGTACAATTCAGCCACATGAATTAAATTTATTATGTGTAAATGCTAAGATATTTTTCTCCGTGGTAAAAGAGTAAAATAAAAGCCCTTTCATGTGAAATCTGGTTAACTTCCAAGAAACACTTTTAATCATTCAAGCTTTATTTTATCCATGAAAGATAGCTTTGAGAACTGGTGAGGTACTAACACAAGACCCCAATCGCTTCTGTTCTTCACAATTCCTTCATTGGTTATGCCTCCTACATCTCTTTACAGAAACTCCAGTTTGGAGTATTGTGAAAGTAAAACCAACGTGAGGGATGCAGACAATTCAGTAGCTCCATCTCTTTTTTCTCATAACTGATTTTTCTTAAAAAGCTGTTTTTTTTAAAAAAACATATTTCACATGTATAGGCATAGAGGTCAATAAATAACTGCTGTTATCCATTCTGCTAATTCATTTACCAATCAGCTAAACAAGAAGTAAGAACTATAACCTTCAGTGATTAAAAAGTGAATATTAAATATTTCAATTTGTAGGTATGAATTAAACTATATACCTTGAAATCCTCTTACTACAAAATGTCTACTGGATGAAACATGAAAAGCAGTATTAGATATATGGCTGAGTTTATAAGACAACATGAGAATTCCTCTGGGGTTTGAAATCAAACTTGAGCAGCAGTATCTGGTGGAAATCACACATCGAAGCTGCCATCTTACGTGCACATAGCAATCCTAGGTGGTCTAGAGGTTTGATTTTAGTAGCTGTGCCTTCTGGGAACAGGAGACCAAGCGTTGGACCTGTGTAGTGTGGGTAGGTGAATCAGAGAACATTGCATGAAACCAGGAATCACATAGATTAAACTCTCGGGGAAATAGGAAACAAGAAAAAAATATCAAATTTGTAATGACAGATTATATGCAAAGAAACATGCTTTTCTCATTATTGGCTCTTGGTAGAGGAATAGAAACCTATCCCTAAGAATTCTTGGCTATAGGTTGATCTTAGTGGAGGTTGGGTGCCCAGTCTTCAAGGATGGAAAAATCTAAGCAAGAATTTAAATGAAATGAGTCTATGTTGGTGGCATGCCCAAGTTCCCAAGAATCAATGTATATTCTTTCTGGAAGAATATACTCTCAACTCAGGACACAAAGAACTACTGGATCTAAAGTTCTAGGGAACATAAGCCAACATTAAAAAACATAAATGTATGAGGAAAAAAGCTACTATAGGCTTTCATTTCCAGAAACAAAAAGAGCAGAAGCAGACACATAAGTGCCTCATTTATTGGAGTAATCAGATATAGACTATAAAATAAATATATCTAATATGTTTTAAAACTAAGAGAGGGATAAAAAATGAGCAAGGATCAGAAACTCAAAAAAGATCTAAAAGATATGGAAGGAAACTAACAAAGCATCTAATAAGAAATTAAGAGTATAATGATTGAAATTATATATGCAATGAAAGCTTTCATTAATGGTGGAGTAGCTTGCATTGGACTACCCTTTTGATAAGATTAATCATAATTGAAGGCATTGAAAAGAAATAAAGAGTAGATATTCAAGCTTTGTAAAAAGGAAATCATGCTGGGTGAGATCCACATTAAAACAGCTGTTATACAGCTGTTCACTTCAGGACAATCTTCAGTGTATAAGGAAAGGGGAATAAACCTCTAGTTAAAATTGTACCTCATAGTAAGGTAGTGAGCATTTTTTATCAGGTTGTGAACAGGATAAAAATATCTCTTCTTATCACTTGTATTTAACATTGTAATAGAGGTCTTAGCAAATTAAACTAAGAAAGATAAATGAAACCCCCAAAGATTATAAAGGAAGAAGTTACCTGTTTTTATTTGTAATGTGAATTTTTATTTAGAAAAGTCTGAAGACTCTACCAAAGAGGTACTTGAAACAAGAGGTAAGTTAAGTATGATTACGGGTACAAAGTAATATACAAATATAAATTCTGCATTTACTTACTAGCAATAAAAATTTGTAAGTGAAATAAAATAACCTTCATAACACTAAAAATTATAAAATAATTTTCAGTAAATTTAATATGTAAAAAGTATGAGACTTCTACATTAAAACCCACAAAATATCACTGAAAAGAAACCTAAATGGCAAGATATACTATATTCATGGATTAGATAATTCAATATTTGATAAGCTATTCTCCTCAAATTGATCTAAGATTCAATATTACTGCATTAAAAATTTGAGCAGCCATTTTTTTTAGAAATGGAGATGTTTATTCTAAAATTTACCTAGAGATGCAAAATGATTAGAAGGGTCAATAAACACTTTGAAAAAGAACAAAATTAAAGAATATATACTATTAATATCAAGACTATAAAGCTACAGTAATCAAGGCAGTATGATATGGGTATAGGAAAAGACAAATAACTCAGTCTAATAGAATAAAGTCCAGAAATAAACACGCACAGTCAGCAAAAGAATCTTTTCAAAAAACATTGCTGAAACAACTGGATATCCATATGTGGAAAAAAATTAACCTAAAGCCCACCACAAACCATATACAAAAATTAATTCTAGATGAATCCTAGACCTGTAAATCACCTAGACATAAACATAAGGTAATATTTTCACAATTTGAGGTAGGCCAGTATTTCTTAGAATACAAATATTTGCAATATATATTTACATTACAAAAGGCTTGTATCTAGAATATATTTAAAAACTCCTACAAATCACTAATAAAAAGACAAATCAATTTTTTAAAATGGTCAGCATCTTAAAAAACCACTTCATGGTGGCTGGCAAGATGGCCGAATAGGAACAGCTCTGGTCTGCATCTCACAGAGAGATCAATGCAGAAGGCAGGTGATTTCTGCATTTCTAACTGAGATACCCGGCTCCTCTCATTAGGACTGGTTAGACAGTGGGTGAGCTGAAGCAGGGTGGAACGTCACCTCACCTGGGAACCACAAGGGATTGGGGAACTCCCTCACCTAGCCACGGGAATCCATGAGGGACTGTGCTGTGAGGAATGGTAAATTCCAGCCCCAGATACTAAGCTTTTCCCATGGTCTTTGCAACCCGCAGACCAGGAGATTCCCTCGGGTGCCTACATCATCAGGGCCCTGGGTTTCAAGCACAAAACTGGGTGGCCATTTGGGCAGACACTGAGCTAGCTGCAGGAGTTTTATTCTCATACCCCAGTGGCACTTGGAATGCAAGTGAGACAGAACCATTCATTCCCCTGGAAAGGGGGCTGAAGCCAGGGAGCCAAGTGGTCTAGCTCAGCAGATCCCACCCCCATGGGGACAAGCAAGCTAAGATTCACTGGTTTGAAATTCTCCCTGCCAGCACAGCAGTCTGAAGTCGACCTGGGATGCTCGAGCTTGGTGGAGGGAGGGGCATCCACCATTACTGAGGCTTGAGTAGGCAGTCTTACCCTTACAGTATAAACAAAGCCACCGGGAAGTTGGTGGAGCCCGCTGCAGCTCAGCAAAACCACTGTAGCCAGACTGCCTCTCTAGATTCCTCCATTTTGGGCAGGACATCTGTGAAAGAAAGGCAGCAGTCCCAGTCAGGGGCTCATAGATAAAACTACTCTGTCCCTGGGACAGAGCACCTGGGGGAAGGCGTGGCTGTGGGTGCAGCTTCAGCAGACTTAAACATTCCTGCCTGCTGGCTCTGAAGAGAGGAGGGGATCTCCCAGAACAGAGCTCGAGCTCTGCTAAGGGACAGACTGCCTCCTCAAGTGGGTCCCTGACCCTTGTTCCTCCTGACGGGGAGACACCTCCCAGCAGGTGTCAACAGATACCTCATACAGGAGAGCTCCAGCTGGCATCTGGCAGGTGCTCCTCTGGGATGAAGCTTCCAGAGGAAGGAAAAGGCAGCAATCTTTGCTGTTCTGCAGCCTCACCTGGTAATACAAAGGCAAACAGGGTCTGGAGTGAACCTCCAGCAGACCTGCAACAGAGGGGCCTGACTGTTAGAAGGAAAACTAACAAACAGAAAGGAATAGTGTCAACATCAACAAAAAGGACTTCCACCCAAAAACCCCATCTGAAGGTCACCAACATCTAATACCAAAGGTAGATAAATCCATGTAAGTGAGGAAAAAACAGCACAAAAAGGCTGAAAATTCCAAAAACCAGGAAAAATAAAATCCTTTACAGAGAAGCAAATGCTGAAAGGTTTTGTCACTACGAGGCCTGCCTTACAAGAGCTTCTGAAGGAAGCACTAAATATGGGAAGGAAAAACTGGTACCAGCCACTGCAAAAACATTCCAAATTGTAAAGAACATCGACACTATGAAGAAATGGCATCAACTAATGGGCAAAATAAGCAGCTATCATCATAATGACAGGATCAAATTCACACATAACTATATTAACCTTAAATGTAAACAGGCTAAATGCCCCAATTAAAAGACACAGACTGGCAAATTGGATAGAGTCAAGATGCATCAGTGTGCTGTTTTCAGGAGAACCATCTCACATGCAAAGACACACATAGGCTCAAAATACAGGGATGGAGGAATGTTTACCAAGCAAATGGAAAGCAAAAGAATGCAGGGGTTGCAATCCTAGTCTCTGGTAAAACAGACTTTAAATCAACAAAGATTTAAAAAGACAAAGAAGGGCATTACATAGTGGTAAAGGGATCAATGCAACCAGAAGAGCTAACTATCCTAAATATATATGCACCCAATACAGGAGAACCCAGATTCATAAAGCAAGTTCTTACAGACCTACAAAAAGACTTAGATAATAATAGTGGGAGACTTTAACACTCCACTGTCAACATTAGACAGATCAATGAGACAGAAAATTAACAGGAATTTTAAATATTCCTGGAATATTTAATATTCAGGAATTGATGTCAGCTCTGGACCAAGCAGACCTAGTAGATGTCTACAGAACTCTCCACTGCAAATCAACAGAATATATATTCTTCTCAGCACCACATCACACTTATTCTAAAATTGACCACATAATTGGAAATAAAACACTCCTCAGCAAATGCAAAAGAATGGAAATCCTAAGTCTCTCAGACAACAGTGCAATCAAATTAGAACTCAGGATTAAGAAACTCACTCAAAACTGCACAACTACATGGAAACTGAACAACCTGCTCCTGAATGACTACTGGGTAAATAACAAAATTAAGGCAGAAATAAATAAGCTATTTGAAACCAATGAGAACAAATACACAACATACCAGAATTTCTGGGACACAGCTAAAGCAGTGTTTAGAGGGAAATTTATAGCACTAAATGCCCACAGGAGAAAGTGGGAAAGATCTAAAATCAACACCCTAACATCACAATTAAAAGAACTTGAGAAGCAAGAGCAAACAAATTCAAAAGCTAGCAGAAAACAAGAAATAACTAAGATCAGAGCAGAACTGAAGAAGATAGAGACATGAAAAACCCTTCAAAAAATCAATGAATCTAGGAGCTGGTTTCTTGAAAAGATTTACAAAATAGACCACTAGTCAGACTAATAAAGAAGAAAAGAGAGAAGAATCCAATAGACACAATAAAAAATGATAAAGGGGATATCACCACTGATCCCACAGAAATACAAACTACCATCAGAGAATAGTATAAATACTTCTATGCAAATAAACTAGAAAATCTAGCAGTGGATAAATTCTTGGACACATACACCCTCCCAAGGCTAAACCGGGAAGAAGTCGAATCCCTGAATAGACGAATAACAAGTTCTGAAATTGAGGCAGTAATTAATAGCCTACCAACAAAAAAAAAAGCCCAAGACCAGATGGATTCACAGCCGAATTCTAACAGAGGTACAAAGAGGGGCTGGTACCACTCCTGAAACTATTCCAAACAATAGAAAAAGAGGAACTCCTCCCTAACTCATTTTATGAGGCCTGCATCATCCTGATACCAAAATCTGGCAGAAACACAACAAAAAAAGAAAATTTCAGGCTAATATCCCTGATGAACATCAATGTGAAAATCTTCAATAAGGTACTGGCAAACCGAATCCAGCAGCACATACAAAACTTTGTCCACCACAATCAAGTCAGCTTCATCCCTGGGTGGGTTGCAAGGCTGGCTCAACATATGCAAATAAATAAATGTAATTCATTAGATAAAGAGGATGAATGACAAAAACCACATGATTATCTCAATAGATGCAGAAAAGGCTTTCGATAAAATTCAACACCACTTTATGCTAAAAACTCTCAATAAACGTATCTCAAAATAATAACAGCTATTTATGACAAACCCACAGCCTATATCATACTGAATGGACAAAAGCTGGAAGCATTCCCTTTGAAAATCAGCAGAAGACAAGGATACCCTCTCTCACCACTCCTATTCAACATAGTATTGGAAGTTCTGGCCAGGGCAATCAGGCAAGAGAAAGAAATAAAGCATATTCAAATAGGAAGAGAGGAAGTCAAATTGTCTCTGTATGCAGATGACATGATTGTATATTTAGAAAACCCCATCATCTCAGCCCAAAATCTCCTAAAGCTGATAAGCAAATTCAGCAAAGTCTCAGGATACAAAATCTATGTGTCAAAATTAGAAGCATTCTTATACACCAATAATACACAGAGAGCCGAATCATGAGTGAACTCCTTTTCACAATTGCTGCAAAGAGAATAAAATACCTAGGAATACAACTTACAAGGGATGTGAAGGACCTCTTCAAGGAGAACTACAAACCACTGCTCAAGGAAATAAGAGAGGACACAAACGAATAGAAAAATATTCCATGCTCATGGATAGGAAGAATCATTTATAGATTCAATGCTATCCCCATCAAGCTACCACTGACTTTCTTCACAGAATTGGAAAAAACTACTTTAAATTTCATATGCAACCAAAAAAGACCTGTATAGCCAAGACAATTCTAATCAAAAAGAACAAAGCTGGAGGCATCATGCTGCCTGACTTCAAACTATGCTACAAGATTACAGTAACCAAAACAGCATGGTACTAGTCCCAAAACAGATATGTAGACCAATGGAACAGAACAGAGGCCTCAGAAATAATACCACACGTCTACAACCATCTGATCTTTGACAAACCTGACAAAAACAAGCAATGGGGAAAGGATTCCCTAATCAATAAATGGTGTCGGGAAAAACTGGCTAGTCATATGCAGAAAACTGAAACTGGACCCCTTCCTTACACCTTATACAAAAATTAACTGAAGATAGATTAAAGACTTAAATGTAAGGCCTAAAACCATAAAAACCCTAGAAGGAAACCTAGGCAGTACCATTCAGGGCATAGGCATGGGCAAAGACTTTATGACTAAAACACCAAAAGCAATGGCAACTGAGCCGAAATTGACAAATGGGATGTAATTTAACTAAGGAGCTTCTGCACAGCAAAACAAACTGTCATCAGAGTGAACAGGCAACCTACAGAATGGGAGAAAATTTTTGCAATCTACCCATCTGACAAACGGCTAATATCCAGAATCTACAAGAAACTTAAAAAAATTTACAAGAAAAAAAAAAACATCAAAAAGTGGGCAAAAGAGACAAACAGATACTTCTCAAAAGAAGACATTTATGCGTCCAAAAAACATATGAAAGAAAGCTCATCATCACTGGTCATTAGAGAAATGCAAATCAAAACCACAATGAGATACCAGCTCACGCCAGTTAGAAGGGCAATCATTAAGAAGTCTGGAAATAACAGATGATGGAGAGAATGTGGAGAAACAGGGATGCTTTTACACTATTGATGGGAGTGTAAATTAGTTCAACCATTGTGGAAGACAGTATGGCGATTCCTCAAGGACCTAGAACCAGAAATACTATTTGACCCAGCAATCCCATTACTGGGTATGTACCCAAAGGATTATAAATCGTTCTACTATAAAGACACATGCACATGTATGTTTATTGCAGCACTACTCACAATAGCAAGTGTTGGAACCAATTCAAATGCCCATCAATGATAGACTAGATAAAGAAAATGTGGCATATATACACCATGGAATACTATGCAGCCATAAAAATGGATGAGTTCATGTCTTTTGCAGGGACATGGATGAAGCTGGAAACCATCATTCTCAGCAAATTAACACAGGAACAGAAAACCAAACATTGCATGTTCTCCCTCTAAGTGGGAGTAGAACGATGAGAACACATGGACCCAGGGAGGGGAACATCACACACCAGGGCCTGTCGGGGGCTGGGGTGTCTAGGGGAGGGATAGCATTAGGAGAAATACCTAATGTAGATGACGGGTTGATGGGTGCAGCAAACTACCATGGCATATGTATACCTATGTAACAAACTTGCACGTTCTGCACATGTATCCCAGAACTTAAAGTATATCTATTAAAAAAAACACTTCACAAAAGAAAATATAGAAATGGTCAGTAAGTCATGTCAGTAGTCATCAAGGAAATGCAAATTAAAACCACAGATTTGCCATTTCATACCTACTTAAAAAGGTTTATAATACCAAGTGTTGGTGAGGCTGTTCTCTTACATTTCTAGTAGGAAAAGAAAATTGTAAACCATTCAAAGAATAGCTAGTCAGTTTTTCACAGAGTCAAACATAACTATTCCGTGACAAGAAATTCCAGTTTTTTGGTATTTATCCAGGTAAACTGAAATCATGTCTTCAAATATCTTGGCCTCAAATTTTATAACAACTTTATTCCTAATAGCCCCCAAATTGGAAACAGCCAAAATACCCATCATCAACTGAATGTATAAACATATAGTAGTGTACTCAGCAGTGGAATGCTGCTCACCAATAAAAAGGAACAACATGAATGCATTTTTTAAACTGATGACCAAAGGAAGCCACACACAGAAGAGTACCTTCTGCATGATTCCATGTATCAAAGTTCTAGAACAAAAAAAAGTTCTAGAACAGGTGTCAGACATAAATACAATGGTTGTCTCTGGGAAAAACATTTGACTGGAAAGGAGCTTGAGGGAATTTTTTTAAATAACAGGAATGCCTATATCTTGACAGTATGGTGGTTGCAGCTACATCGGTATAATATGCATTAAAATTCAATGAACTGTACACTAAAAATCTATGGATTTTATTGCTTATAAATCAATTTAAAAAACTGTAACATAAAGGTTAAATAGCAGATGATTGACCCAACAAAGAAAAAAATCTGAACTGAAAGATAAATTTAAGTAATTTACATAGAATAGAGACATAAAAACATGGAACATAGGAAAGAGAAATGAAAAGAGTTGGAGAATAGAGTGGAGTCCTAGACAAAAATCATATAGAGTGAGGCAAAAGCAATATTTAAGAAATCGAAACTAAAAAATTTCCAGAAATTAAAAATGACACCAATCATCAAATAAAGAGACTCCAACAATTCTAAACTGGGATAAACAAGTTCCTATTTTACGTAACAAACCATTCCAAAATATAATGGCTTAAAACAACAATAATCATTTATGATCTCAGGTTTCTGTGGGTCAGGAATTTGGAAGTGATTTTGCTTGAGTTCTCTGAGGAAGTTACAGTCAGATGGTATCGGGGGCTGCAGTCACCTGGAGGCTCAGAGACCCATTAGAATAGAGGAACCGAATCCAAGGTGACTTCCTCATGTGCTGCAAGCTGATGCTGGCTGTTAGTTGGGTGCCTTAATTCTTCTCCAGGTGGGTCTCTTGCTGGGACCAATTGAATAACTCATGGCAGCTGGCTTCCCTCAGGGTGAATTATCCAAGAGACAATGAAAAAGCTACAAAGCTTTTGGAAGACCTGCTCTTGAAAGTCACACACTAGCACTTCCAGTGTATTCTGTTGGCTACACAGGGCCTGCTCTTGTTCATTGTGGGATGAGACGCTTCAGAATAGCAAAAAGATATCACAGATATTTGCTATTGTAGTAGTGAAAGTACAAAACAAAAACAAACATAAAGTCTTAAGAGTTATCCCATGGAGAAAAGATAGCTTATATATAAAGGAATAAAAATTAAGCTTTCAGTTGACATCTCAACAGCAACAATAGAAGCTAGAATGCAGTAGAATTTAAAGTTCTGAAAAAAAGTAAGTGAAAAACTCCATGTCCAGGGAAACTGTCTTTCAGAAAGGGTGAAAGACATTTTCAGACAAAGATAAAGGGTGTTTACTTCTACATACAAAGGATATGCTTAAGAGAGAAGAAAAATGATCCCTGATGAAGGATCTGATATGCCACAAGGAATGGTGACCATAAAGAAATGGTAAACATGTTACCTTGTTAAAAAATTATGGCATAAAGTAATAATTATTCCAATAGATAGTATTAAAATTTTAAAAATGTGAAATAACTGAACAACAGTAGCATGCAAACTGAGAGTGGGTATAATGGGAATTAAAATAGAAGGATCAAATTCTTTTTTTGAGAAAATGTTATTTTAAAAGAAGGCTGCAAAAAGGAAACAGAAAATCCAAAAATAATCAAAGAGAAAGCATAAATTAAGGAAATAGAAAAGAGATCCAGTATATGTAAATGGACTCAACTCTCCAGGCAAAAAACTATTGTCAAATACATTTAAAAAATAAAAATTGGCCAGGTGCGATGGCTCAAGCCTGTAATCCCAGCACTTCGGGAGGCCAAGGCGGGTGGATCACGAGGTCAGGAGATCAAGACCATCCTGTCTAACATGGTGAAACCCCGTCTTTACTAAAAATACAAAAAATTAGCCAGGCATGGTGGCAGGCGCCTGTAGTCCCAGCTCCTTGGGAGGGTGAGGCAGGAGAATGGCGTGAACCTGGAAGGCAGAGCTCACAATGAGCCGAGATCATGCCACTGCACTCCAGCCTGGGCGACAAAGCAAGACTCTGTCTCAAAAAAAAAAAAAAAAAAAAATCACCTATGTGATGTTTACGAGAGAGATGCTTAAAATACGAGGATACACAAAAGTTGGAATTAAAAGGGTGGAATTCCTAGAGATAAATGGGGTTACCACATGATCATGAAAGGCCAATTTCACCAAAGTGATATAAAAATCCTAATATTCTATTTACCTAATAAAATCCTTCAAAAATAAAAATAAAAGGAATTTGGCAGATAAGGATATATGAGCAATTGCAGAAATTTTAATATATATTCCTCAGAAATTGGTAGAACATTTAGATCCAAAATCACTAAAGCTTTAGAAGATGTACAAAACACAAATAATACACTTCATCTAATGGGCTTGTAGAATATTGTTCCCGATAGGTGGAGAATACACATTAACAAAATTTGATCATATACTGGGACATTAAGCAAGTTTCATCAAGTAGCAAAAATGGGAATTGACTGGGCTGGCAGCCCAGCCAGAGCTGTTTTAGCTGAGGCTCCTGAGCAGACTGCAGTGGGATAGAGTCTGGAAAGGGTGGCCAAGGGTGAGGTGTGCCCTGTGGCAGTACAACAGGACTTCCATCTGGGTGATGGACACTGTGGGCAGTCCAGTTTTGGATACAATGTCTTAGTGACTTTGGTCTCATTCTGCAAATTCCGATAAGTGGCATTTTCATCCTCCTTCATCAATTCTTGGCAATATCTATGAGGGGTCAGATACCTAAGGGAGGCAAGTAAGGGAAAGTTTGCTTGTCTGTTTGTTTTTTCAGCAGAGGAAAACCAGGGAAAGCCCAGAAAAAAAGGCCTAAATAAGAGGAGAAAAGTCTGGGTTTGGAAGTGTGTCTTTGGAGTCTGTAGTGGTGTGTCCTTTCTTAATAATTATAGATGATGAGTTTGTGGTGAGGGGTTAAGACCTCGTTCTACTCTTATTCCTTAGTCATGATTGAGATTTTCAGTCTGATTTTTTTCCGAAATGAATCTCACCTGGGTTCAAGGTGTTTTTCTCAGAAATCACACTGAGAGGAGATTAAAGAACTAAAGGATCATGAAAACTCTCACATCATTATATCTTACCTGCCCATCCCAGAGTTTCCTATATCTTACTCCACTTTTCAGGCCAAGAAGAGCTGATGAAGGTTAAGAACCTTTCTTCTGGTTGTAGTGAATGAATCGATAACAATATTAAGATTAGGACAATACTTAAAGAATTTAAAAGAAAGCCCACTTTGTTCTCAACCTATGCAGCAGCATTTATATAATAGCTAGCCTTTTTTTGCGATTCTTCAGGAGAAAACTTGGTTTTACTCTAACAAATAATAATCCAATAAATCTCAGCTGCTGCTCATCAATAAATGTCCTATATGAATGTATTGTTAACTCATGTGAGTAATGCACCTCAGCTAAAATTCAGAGCCTGCCCACATGCTTTTGCACAGGATGTGTTAACAGAGCAACTTAATCTTACTTATATTGAGTATAAGAAAATATAGTACAAGACATATTAAATGTTGATATTATTGCCTGATTATCATCTGTCTGCCTGTCTATACTGATAGCCCTATAATGGCAAACTATGCTAGGGTGTTTACTGCTGAAATTAGCATGTTGCTTAGCATATAAGAATGAATGAAACCAAAAGTTATTTGAAAAGATCAATGAAATCAATAAGTCTCTATCCAGATTAACTAAGAAAAAAAGAGTGAAAGAGTAAAGATATAAATTACTAATATCAGAAATTAAAAAGGGCACATGAATTCCATATATTTCATGGATATGGATTCTACATATTCCATGGATATTAAATTGATAATAAAAGAATACTGTAAAGAGCTCTGTGTCTACAAATTTGATAACCTAGATGAAATGGACTAATTCCTTGAAAGACACAGTCTGTCAAAAGTCACACAAGAGGAACAGGGAATCTGAATAGGCCTATATCTATTAAAGAAGTTGAATCAATAATTAATAACCTTCTAGAGCACAAAGAACCAGGCTTAGATGGGTTTACTGTTGAATTCCAGACAACATTTACATAAGAAATTATACTGATTCTCTACCATGTCTTTTAGAAGATGAAGCAGAAGGAATACTCCATAACTGATTTTATGAGGTCATTATTACTCTAATACCAAAAGCAGACATAGACATTCCAGGAAAAAAAAACTACAGACCAATATCTCCCATGAATATAGATGCAGAAGCTCCCAGCAAAATATTGGCAAATAGAATCCAACAATGTATACAAAGGATTATATACCACAGCCAAGTAAAATTTATTCCAGGTATTCAAGACTGGTTCAATATTTGAAAATCAATGAATACAATCCATTACACCAGCAGGCTGAAAAAAAAGCATTATATTATCATATCAATAAATGCTGAAAAGCCATTTGACAAAGTCAAATACTCATCCATGATAAAAACTCTCAGTAAACTAGGAACAGAGGAGAACTTTCTCAACATGATAAAGAATATCTGCAAAAAGCCTACAGCTCACATCATACTTAATGGAGAGAAACCAGAAACTTTTCCACTAAGATCAGGAATAAGGCACTTACTCTCTTACCACTCCTTTTCAATATCACACTGGAAGTCCTAGTTAATGCAGCAAGACAAGGAAATACAGGGTATATGGATTTGGAAGAAAGAAATAAAAGTCTTTGCTCACAGATGATATGATTATCTATGTAGAAAATCTTAAAGAATCAACAACAACAACAAATCTCATGGAATTAAAAAGCACTTACAGCAAGGTTGCAGGATACAAGGCTAACATGCAAAAATCAATCACTTTCCTGTACACTAGCAATGAACAAGTAGAATTTGAAGTTAAAAACACTATACCATTTACATTAGTACTCACAAAAATGAAATTGGTTTAAATATAACAAAATATATGTAAGATCTATGAGGAAAACTACAAAATTTTGATGAAAGAAATAAAAAAAAAACTAAAATAAATGGAGAGTATTATACATGTTCATGGATTGAAAGACTCAGTATTGTTAAAAGAAAAACTTCAGCCGAATTAAATGTAAAGGAATTTAATTGATCAATGAGTGATTCATGAATTGGGCAGCCCCAGAATCACAGCAGATTCAGGGAGACTCCAGGGGTGCCTCATGGTCAGAACAAATGTACAGACAAAAAAAGGGAAGTGACATACAGAAATCGGAAGATACAGAAACAGCTAGATTAGTTACATGTTGGTGTTTTCCTTATTTGAACACGGTTCAAACATTCAGCAGTGTATGAGTAGTTGAAGTATGGCTTCTGGGATTGGCTAAGACTCAGCTATTGTTACAGGTGCATACTCCTAAGTTAGGTTTTCAATCTCGTCTACCTACTAGGTTAGGTTGCAGTTAGTCCACAAGGACTCAAATATAGAAATATGGAGTCCTTCTCAGGCCATATTTAGTTCTCTTTGACAGTATCCTTAAGATGTCAGTTCTTCCCAACTTGATCTATAAATTCAATTCAATTTCTTTGGGAGGCCACGAGGTCAGGAGATCGAGACCATCCTGGCTAACACGGTGAAACCTTGTCTCTCCTAAAAATACAAAAAATTAGCCGGGCATGGCAGCAGGCATCTGTAGTCCCAGCTACTCGGGAGGCTGAGGCAGGAGAATGGCATGAACCCGGGAGGTGAAGCTTGCAGCGAGACGAGATCTCACCACTGCACTCCAGCCTGGGCGACAGAGCGAGACTCTGTCAAAAAAAAAAAAAAAAAAAAAATTCAATTCAATTTCAATCAAAATCTCAGCAGGTTATTTTGTGTACAGAGAGAAACTCATTCTAAAGTTTATATGTGGAGGCAAGAGTCCCAGAATAGCCAATGTAACATTGAAGGAAAACAAAGTTGGAGGACTGACACTTCCCAATGTTAAGACATACTATAAAGCTACCATACTGAAGACAGTGTGGAATTGACAAAAGGAAAGACAAATAGATCAATGGAACAAAATATAGAGCCCAGAAATAGATCCATGTAAACATAGTCGATTGATGTTTGACAAATAAGCAAAGCAATGCATGGAGCAAAGATAGTCTTTTCAACAAATACTGCTGGAACAATGAGACATCCAGATGCTAAAAAGTAAATCTAGATACAGGCCATGTACCCTTCATGAAAATTAACTCAAAATGGATCAAAGACTAAAATGTATAATGCAAAACAATAAAACTCCTAGAAGATAACATAGGAGGAAATCTAGAGGACTTTGAATATGGCAATGACTTTTTAGATACAACACCAAAGGCATGATCCATGAGAGAAATAATTGATAAACTGGACTTCATTAAAATTAAAAGCTTCTTGGCTGGGCCCAGTGGCACATACGTGTAATCCTAGCACTTTGAGAAGCCTAGGTGAGTGGATCACTTGAGCTCAGGAGTTCGAGAGCAGCCTGCGCAACATGGTGAAACCCCATCTCTACGAAAAACACAAAAATTAGCTGGGCGTGGTGGCTCACACCTGTAGCCCCAGCTACTTGGGAGGCTGAGGTAGGAGGATTGCCTGAGACCAGGAGGTTGCGGCTGAGTCGAGCAGAGATCATGCCACTGTACTCCAGCCTGGGTGACAGAGTGAGACCCTGTCTCAAAACAAACAAACAAACAAACAAAACAAACAAACAAAAACTTCTGCTATGTGAAAGGCTTTCAAGAGAATTAGAAGACAAGCCACTGATGGGGAGAAAATATTTGTAAAAAACATACTTCATTAAAGGATTGTTATAAAAATATATAAAGTGCTTTAAACCATAAGAGAACAAACAACTTGATTAAATAATGGGCAAAAGACCTGAAGACACCTCACCACAGAAGATATATAGATCTCAAATAAGCATATGAAAGATGTTCAAAATAATAAGTCTTTAGGGGATTGCAAATTAAAGTAATGAGATATCACTACACACCTATTAGAGTGGCACCTATTAAATTCTAGAACACTGGCAACACCAAACGCTGATGGGAATGCAAATGGTACAGCCACTTTGATAGGCAGTTTGGAGGTTTCTTGCATAACTACTCATACCTTTACCATATGATCCAAAAATCACGTTTCTTGATATTCATGGAAAGCAGTTGAAAACTTCTGTTTACACAAAAAACTATACAGAGAAGTTTATAGCAGCTTTAATCATAACTGCCAAAACTTGGAAGCAGCCACAGTATCCTTCAGTAGGTGAATGGGTAAACAGTGCTAAATACAGACAATGGAGTATTTTTCAGTGCTAAAAAGAAATGAGTTATCAAGCCATGAAAAGACATGAAAAAACAAAATGCATATCATTAAGTGAAAGAAGCCAGTCCACAAAGGTTACATACTTCATTATTCAAACTAAATGACATTTTGTAAAAGGCAAAACTATTGGAGACAGCAAAAAGATTAGTGGTTGGTGGGGTTTGGGGCAGGGGAGAAGAAATGAATAGGCAGGACACAGGATTTTTAGGGCAGTGAAAATACTCTGTGTGATACTGTAACGGTGGATACCTGTCATTATACATGTGTCCAAATCCATAAAATATGCAACACCAAGAGTGATTCTTTATGTAACAGGTGGACTTTGGGTGTTCATGATGTATCAATATAGGTTCATCAGTTGTAACAAGTGTTTCACTCTGGTGAGGGATGTTGATAATTGGGAAAGCTATTTATATATGGGAGCAGGAATTATGCAGGAAATCTCTGTGTCATTCCTTTCAGATTCACTGATTGCTCTAAAAAAGTGAAGTCTTAAAAATTTTACTATATCACCACTTTACCAGATTAAATGAGAAAAACATTATATAACTACCTTAATAGATGCTGAGAAAATTTTAACATATTATTACATTCAGTTATGCTAAAATATCTTAGCAAACTAAGATATTTTATCTTAGGTTATTAATAAGGATAATAATTTTATTAACCTAATGAATGATACCTTACAAAATTTAGGGCAAACACTGTACATAATTATGAAACATTAGAAGTATACCACTGACTCTCAAAAGTCAGTGGTATAAGCACTTCTCCTATTTGGTATTTTACAGGAGGTCCCAATGCAGCAAACTATGAATAAAATTAGAAGATGGATTGAAAAGTAAATGATAAAACTTTCCAGGTGATATGATTAAATCTATGGAAATCCAAATGTAACAAGAGGCCAGGCACAGTGCCTGTAATCCCAGTACTTTGGGACACCTGAGGAGGGAGGATTGCTTGAGTTCAGGAGTTTGAGACCAGCCTGGGCAACATGGTGAAACCTCATCTGTACAGAAAATATGAAAATTAGCTGGATGTAGTTGTGCACGCCTGTAGTTTTGCTTACTTGGGAGGCTGAGATGGGAGGATTGCTTGAGCCCAGGAGGTTGAGGCTGCAGTGAGCCAAGATCATGCCACTGCACTCCAGCCTGGGTGACTGAGTGAGACCCTGTCTCAAAAAAAAAAAAAAAAAAAAGTAACAACAGGGTAAATAGATAACCTATGGATGGGAGAAAATTTTTGCAAACTAAGCATCTGACACAAGTCTAACATCCAGGATCTATAAGAAACTTAAACAAATTAACAAGAAAAAAAACCAAACAATCCCATTTAAAAATTGGTAAGGGACATGAACAGAAACATCTCAAAAGAAGACATACATGTGGCAAACAAGCATATGAAAAAAATGTTCAACATCACTAATCATGGGAGAAGTGCAAATAAAAACCACAGTGAGATACTATCTCACACAAGTCAAAATGGCTAACATTACAAAATCAAAAAATAACAGATACTGGCAAGGTTGCAGAGAAAAGAGAACACTTATACCGCTGAGGGGATTGTAAATTAGTTCAGCTATTGTCGAAAGAAGGGTGGCAATTTCTCAAAGAACTTAAAATTACCATGCAACCCAACAGTCTCATTATTGGATATATACCCAAAGGTATATAAATCATTCTACCATAAAGACACATGCACACATATGTTCATTACAGCACTATTCACCATAGCAAAAACATGGAATCAACCTAAATCCCCATCAACAGTAAAGAAAATGTTGCACATATATAACATGGAATACTACACAGCCATAAAAAATAATGAAATCATGTGCTTTGCAGCAACATGGTTGGAGCTGGAGTCCATTATTCTAAAAGAACTAACACAGGAACAGAAAACCAAATACTGCATGTTCTCACTTATAAGTGGGAGCTAAACATTGAGTACATATGGACACAAAGAAGGGAATAATAGACACCAGGACCTACTTGAGGGTGGAGGATAACAGGAGGGAGAAGATCAAAAAACTACCTATCAGGTACTATGCTTATTACCTGGATGATGAGATAATCTGTACACCAAACCCCCGTGACACAAAATTTACTTATATAACAAACCCATGGACCTTTTTTTTACTTTTAATAAAAGTTAAAAAAAAAGAATCAACTAGAGAGTTTAGTATAGTTGTGGGTGTAAAATTAATAACACAATAACTTAGTGTATTTTTAAATACCAGAAACATAGTTGATACATAGGCATAAAAATATCATTTACAAAAAGCATGGAAATATGTATCTAGAGCTAATTGTAACAAAAGTGTATAAGAGCTTTATTGAGAAACAAAAATTTATGGAAAGATGTTTAAAAGACCTAAATTAATAGGTAGTATGGCTTTTTCTCTCTTCTGGGTACAGAGCTAGACAGTATATCTCAGACTTCTTTCTGATTAATTGTGACCTTGTGGCATAGTTCTAGATAGTGAAATGTGAGCAAAAGTGACGTTTACCACTATCAGACCTGAACTGTAAAAATTGTTTGCAGCTGATCTTTATGCACTCTTTCTGGCTTGTTAATGAACATAGCCAATTGGAAGTTGACAGAACCCTAAAATGGAAGAAACCTGCATTTCTGAATCACTCCTCAGCTATAGATTAAATACACTTCCAATGGAAATTCCAGAAGAACTTTTTGTGAAGCTTGGCAAACTGATTCTAAAACTTACGTAGAGTAACCAAGGGCCAAAAATAGCCAAGACATTTCTGAAGATAAACGAGGAGAACAGTGTGGAAATAAATTGCTCCCTCAGATATGAGAACTAATTATAATGCTATAGCTCAAACTAATTATTAGCGGAGGAAAGGCAAGTTAAGACCACAGTGATTTTATACTCACAGGTGGCAAAAAATAAAAAGTTTATATTACTAAATGATGGTGAAGATGTAGAGCAGTCAGAACTCTTATACAAAGGGGTGGCAATATCATACAATCCCTTTGGAAAATAATTTGAAAATATCTAGTAAAGTTGAAGAAACCATGTCTTTGACCCAGCATTTTTACTCTTGTATACATTTCTACTGCGTAACCTAGAAAATGATGTTAATAGAAGCATTTTTGCAATAATACACGATTGGAAATAACACATATGTCCGTCAACAGCAAAATGGACAAAAAATCGTGCTATGTTAATCCAATGGTGTTATAATACAGCAGTGAAAATAATGGACTATATAGGGTATAGATTAAATTGACAAATATAATTTTTCAGTAAAAAAGACCATTTGCCCAAGATCAAATATAAGATTTATCTAAAATAAAAAAAACTATAAAGTATTTAAGGATATTAGATATGTGGATAAATTAGAAATCAATGCAAGCAAATGATGAACACAAAAGTCAGGGTAGTGGGACTTTTGGGCAATGAGCAAGAGGCCACTGGGAGGAAGACAGAAGGCTTCTGTGTTGGTTCTGTTTAGTTACTAAACTTGGTAGGTGCAGGGGTGTTTTTATTCTCATGCTTTATAGCTTGTTTATATGTCACATTATTTTATATGTATCAATTATTTTTTAAATTGAAAATTAAAAATAATCACCAACTCGAACCATATTTTTATTGCCAGACCATTATTAGCCAGACCATTATTAGCTGTACTTGACAGTTAAGTTTCTCTCACCAATGTACTTAACACATGCTGTTGCTTCTCACTTAAACACCTTTCACTTCCTCATCAATTTATATAAGAAGAAGGTTCCCTGTGAACCTGGTTCAAATTTTACTATAGACAAGTATCCATGACCTTCCTAAACCTCATTATATCTTACTAAAACTGACATTAATGATTATCTCTTCATTCAATTCTTTTTTTTTTCACCAAACACAGGTTGAACATCTGTGTTGCAAATGCTATAGGGGTACAAAATGTATAGGATACATTGCCTTTTCAAAGGAGCTAGATTTATTCACAACAAGACACCACTGGCACCAGGGATGTAATTCTGGAATATAAAAAGTGTTACAGAACCTCATAGGAGAAAGGAATTGGTTCTGTAAATTCAAGTAAGACTTCAAATAAGTGGTGGCATATGAGATGAGCCTCAAAAAGTATTTCCTGTTTGTCCTGGGGTATGCAAGTCTTCCCTTCATCTCGTCCACCTTCTACTAAATACTCTTAGGTATTTCAGCTGAATCTGTACATCAAACATAGAGTGGGTCATTACTTGGAAAGACTCATTCATCTCGTATCTTTGCCTCTTTCACTTTCACTTCCACTCAATCGAAACCATCCATTGTTGCCTCTTTTAGTGGATGGACGTTAGTAGCAGAAAGACATTAAATCAACTTTGGTTGTTGGTGGACAGGATAAACAGATTCCATTTTACCCTTGTCTAGACTTGGGTAAAGGAAGTACACTAAAAATGCCACATAAATATTTTTTTGGAATGGCATGTCACCATGAATCATCTGGTTTAATTAGACTGGTCATTTTGTGTCCATTTATATGTGACCAAGAGAACCAATATCTGACAAATTTACTGACCCAGAGAGAAACTTCTGGGAAAGAGTTCATACTTACTGGATACCAGCTCCAGCAAGCCACAATGCAAATTTTTCTATTTCTGAATGATGCAATCATCAGTGCAGATTTAGAATCATTTTAAAACCTTCTAGTTTATTAAAATCTTTGGAGATGATGTTTTCAGCATGATGTACGCAATCGTTAATAATGAGAATTTAATAGAGACAAGGGCAAACCTGTGTACAACTTCCTCAGGTACCCATCTTGAAACCTCAGTTTTGCTAGTAGAATGTGAAAAAAAAAAAGGGGGGGGTGCTCTTCTTGAAACCTGAGTTTTGTTAGTAGAATTTGAAAAAAAAAAGGGGGGTGTCTATTTTCTTGTCTCCTAGATTGATCCCTTTAAAACATGTCAGGCCATTCCGTACCCCTTCTGTTAATCTTACTGTGATTTCTTAGAAAAGAAAAAAATCTGAAGTTATTTCTGTGGTTTACAAACCCACAATGCTCTCACTTCCTGCCTCTCTTCCCCTCATCCATTTTTGCCCAGCCACGCTGGCCTTCTTGCCAGTTCTTGATCCTGCCATGCACAATTCCATCTCAGGCCTTTTCACTGGCTCTTCCTTTTGGCGGCATGACTGCTGCTCGGTTACTTACAGAGCTCTCTTACTTATCCCACTGAGATTTCTACTCAAATCTGCTCAGATGCTACCTCCTCAGTGAGTCTTTTTGGTTTATAGTGGTACTCAATAAATATTCATTGAGTTATTTATTAACTTTCTGTTGTCTAGAAGAGCTGGGGTAAAAAAAGACTGAGACTTTCTGGTAGTATCCATGGTGGTACAAGACAGACATAGCATGATTATTATAGAAAATATACAAAACTTGATGTAGAAGATTTGGGGCCTTCTATATTAGGCACTTGTTTTAAATAGGTCTGAGTGTCCAGTTTCCGCTGACAAAATGGATTAGACCAAAGTTGATATGATCAAAGGAGATAAAGAAAGTGATACATTTATATAAATCTTGAAATTTTAATATAAGTATTGCCATCTCTTTAGGCCAATATGCAAATATTACAAAAGCTAAACCAGCAATTCAAATGGAAATATCCCACTTTCAGAGCTAGAGAAATTCTCCTAAGTAGCTAGTAAGCTTCCAGTGATCCTTATGAGGAAAACTTAAATGCAGTTAAAAAAGAAATGAGTCAAAAGTCTGTTATAAACCAACAAAACAGAATATTTTCATATATGTGTGCATACAAATGCAGTTATAAACATTACTTTCTTGCCTTTTAAATTTCGGTCTTTATAAAATTAGCTACGATTTTCATATTGGTTCTTTCTCTGAGGAATACGTTGATGTGCTAGTCTCAGCTGGTTACAAATTTTAATTTTGTAATATTCCCAACCACACAATAGGTATAATCACTGTGAGTCATTCTGTGTGGACGAAAAAAATCAGCAAAGCCCACTTCAAATTAGATTGTTTAAATTCCTTTTTTCCAATAGGAAAATCCTTGCTGTTGTGTGATAAATACTAAAAGCAATCAGTAAAATGGTAAATTTCTAAGGAGTTTATTTAAGGTAAATTAAGATTTTAAATACCAATATTTGAATAAAAAAATAGGGGCTGGATTTTACAGTTCAATGACATACTTTTTTTAGATGAGGGCTTATTTTGATATGTGAACCTTGTTTATTTATTTTTTTAGCCAAGATTGTTGCTGTATTATTGAGAAGGGCTATGTGAAATGTGAAATGCTGAAGCCCAGAAACAATTTGTGACTGTTTGTTTGAGGAAGGTGGAGGATAGTTTTATTAGAATAATATCTGTATATATTGGAGATGAAAAGTATTTGCTAAATACCCCTGTGAAAGAAAACCAACTGTGTGTTTTGCAGGGAAGGATTTCAATCATATACACTGCTTCTATTCAATGAGGCGCCCTTCTGTAGCTCCAGCTTTTTTTCTGTCTATTCTGTGCACGGAGTTCTTTGAATAGGGCCTCAGAGAAGAGGAAAGGTCTATTTTGTGAAAACAGAGGATGGTAGCACTGATTCATTACCCTGGGAGAGTTCCTAATCCTCAGTCAGGGCCAAGCTCAGATGTCACTTGCTAATAACATCTTCCCCAACCATCATCTCCCTAATATTCTCGACATATATGATTTTTGCCCTATGAGTTTATACTTTGTTCAATTATATCATGTATAACATGATACAATATTAATCATGTATGTGTACATTTTGCTAATGCACTGAACGTCTCAGAGTTAACTCTATCTATAGGCCTAGCACACAGCCTGACCTTGACTGGGTGCTGAATGTATGTTTTCCGAATAAATAAGTTAATGTAGATGCTACCCACCACTTGCCTTCCTGAGAGAGACAAAAAGTGTATAGAGCCCAGAAAGTTGGCATGATATTACCCTGACTTTGCTTTTGACTGCCAAAATGTGTACGGTGCAGACATTGTGTATAATGGTTTTCAAAGACTGTCCAGAGTTTTAAGCCCCCCTTCTCGGCATTAGTCCATTTCCCAAACTCTCAATTTTGTTATTATTTTCACATTCATGATGGAGCTTTACTTGCACAGGTGTCCATCATTTCTTCCTTGTCTCTTCTTCCCAAATAATACCACTTTTGAATTAAACATGTGTTTAGTCCTGCTTGCCCTGAGCTTCAAAGTTGTTGTTGTGGCTCCCCTTTGCTAAGCCATTCCTCCATATCCTCTAGGGTCGTGGGCAGAGAGGTATGTGCATGGAACTTTCCGTAGTGCAACTAGATACACACCTGACCCTGCAAAGGAATACACGAGGTGGTCTCTTTGTCTCTCTCTCTCTCTGTGTGTGTGTGTGTGTGTGTGTGTGTGTGTGTATGTGTGTGTGTGCATGGTATAAAAAGAAGGGTGGGGTGTAGAAAGCAGATTTCAGAGGTAAGAGGGAGGCTTAAAGAGGAGCATGAGTTTTATGGTTTCTGCACAATTTATTTGCTGTTCTTTACCAGGTTGACTTTGGATTTGCGAAGAAAATAGGGTCTGGACAGAAAACATGGACATTCTGTGGGACTCCAGAATATGTAGCTCCTGAAGTCATTCTCAACAAGGGACATGACTTCAGTGTGGATTTCTGGTCACTGGGAATTCTAGTGTATGAGCTCCTAACGGGCAAGTATGTACCTTCAAGTTTTATGCAGCCACCTCTTCAGAGAAATGCAAAAATAACCTAACTACTGATAAAGTGTATATACTTTAAGAGTGTAACATTTTGAAAATGTTTTCGATTAAGTATGATACCTTTTTCTCATGACATTGTTTCACATACAATGAACTTGCTGGTTTATAACATAAATAAAAGATTCAGGAAGGCAAAGGAAAGAAATATAGAATTGCTGTGGTTTACCTAATGTGGCAAGACCTATTACTGTAGACAACAAATTAAGTATGAAGGCTTTAATAATTCAGCATAATAATAAGAGAAGGAATGAAAGTTGTGGGCTGTGTTATTATTTCCTCTTTTTTGTGTAATGGAGAAAACAGCAATCTGAGTTCAGTTAAATCCATTGATCAATTAAACTGAAATTATCCATCTTCCCAACATATCATTAACCAGAAATGCTAGAACAAAGCCCCATTTCTGGATTTAAATTTTAATCCTCTTGTCAGCTGCTTTCTAGAGGTGCTAATGAACAGAGACAAGACACTGCAGGGGTTTTAGCAGTGAAAATTGAATTGTCATTCCCAAAGAGATTAAAGGACTGTATTAATGAATCTAGGATCTCAAATATTTAAATTCACATACACACATTACACACCTATGCAAACACACATACACAGGCTATATGTGATATTACCTCACATTTGTAAAGTACTTTACATTTTACAAAGCACTTACATGTGTATTATATAGTTTAGTTTTCACAAACTTGTGTGGAAGATAAGTCAGGAATTTTTATTATGATTATTTTATGATTGACATTTTCATTATGATTATTTTATGATTTACATTTTATAGATTAGAAAACCAGGTGAGAGAGCTACCTGTCCAAGATCAGTAACATAATACTAGATCTTCTGACTAAATGTGATGCACCTTCCTTCTATATGTGTTTATGATACAATGCATGGGCATACACACACAGAATTCAAATCAATTTTCTTTCTGGTTTTCTAGCTCCATTTCTGGTTAACTGATTTGATCATCCCTATAACCCTTTATAACCAAATATTCTCTGTCTTAATTTCAGAGAGGATTTGCATCTGGAATGATTTAAGAAATACTAGAACGAGTCTATTGGTGAAGATACAAGTCTTAACACATACTTTACGAAAAGAGTTTCATAGAATCTTCTTGAACTTTTTACACTACAAATTTCAGTGTTAGACTGTCTGTGGCTACATTTTACACCTTTGTCCGCATGCATTGAGAAAACAAATATGAAAGACCATTTTATATTGTCTGTAATTATTTTCAAATATTCATTGCTTAAGATTCTGAAGGAAGGAAAAGAAAATATTCAGTCATTCAGAGAAAAGTTGTTTAAGGGCTTGGGCACAACGAATTCTGTTTCAAACATTTGTTTCTCTGAGAAATTTGTCAGCTGCATTTGTAAGAGATACATGCTGGCTTCTGTAGGTAATCAGATAGGTATCTCAGTTTTCACCAGCTGGAATAACATATTAGAAGGAGTAGGTCATAAAGAAGTTGAGAAATTGTTTTGTTTTGTTTGTTGAGACACGGTGTCACTCTATCACCCAGGTTGCAATGAAGTGGTGTGATCACTGGTCACTGCAGCCTCCACCTTCTGGGCTCAAGCAATCCTCTTACTTCAGCCTCCAGAGTAGATGGGACTACAGGCACATGCCACCATGCCCAGCTAATTTTTAAAATTTTTTTGCAGAAATGGAATCTTACTGTGTTACCAAGGCTGGGCTCAAGCTCCTGGGATCAAGCAGTGCATTCATCTCAGCTTCCAAAAGTGCTGAGATTACAAGTGTGAGCCATCACACTAGGCCAAGAAATTGTTTTTGTAACAATTGTTTTGTTTGACCTGTAAATGATTTTCTGGGTAGGGCATGAGAAAGGTTAACTTTAAATGCCCTGAACTCCAGAGCATAGGAGGGAAATGAAAATTAAACAAAACAAAACAAAACAAAAAAACAAAACCAATAGTGTAAATATATAAATAAGTTGAATATATCATAACAATGTTTTTGGTTTCCTGCCTCATTTTCTTTACAAGTGAAATATAGTTTAGTAAAAAGTTGGTACACTGACTGTCTCACTTATTACCTAGAGAGGGAAAGCTCAGTAACACAAGGTCTCCAGTATGACTAATATATAGCAAAGTAGTTCATGAAAGTCATCTTTAATTTTCAAAAATTAAATGGCATAATAGAATAAATATGAAAGTGTTTTTATTATTTATTTATTTTTGAGATGGGGTCTTGCTCTGTTGCCCAGGCTGGACTGCAGTGAGGCAATCTCAGCTCACTGCAACCTCTGCCTCCCGAGTTCAAGCGATTCTCCTGCCTCAGCTTCCTAAGTAGCTGGGATTATAGGTGCCTGCCACTATGCCCAGCTAATTTTTGTATTTTTAGTAGAGACAGGGTTTTGTCATGTTGGCCAGGCTGGTCTTGAACTTCTAACCTCAGGTAATCTTCCTGCCTCGTCCTCTCAAAGTGCTAGGATTACAGGCATGAGCCACCATGCCCGGCCTCGAAAGTGTTTTTGAAAGCAAAGTATATGAGTTAAAATGTTATCCAAATTCAGTGGCCAATTCTCAGTCTTTGTTTACCGATCTTAGCAGTACTTTTTAAAAAATACTCTCGGGTGGGTGTTGTGACTCATGCCTGTAATCCCAGCACTTTGGGAGGCTGAGGCGGGCGGATCATGAGGTCAAGAAATTGAGGCCATCCTGGCCAACATGGTGAAACTCCGTCTCCACTAAAAATACAAAAATTAGCTGGGCTTAGTGGTGTGCACTTGTAGTCCCAGCTACTTGGGAGGCTGAGGCAGGAGAATCGCTTGAACCCGGGAGGTGGAGGTTGCAGTGAGCCAAGATTGCACCACTGTACTCCAGCCTGATGACAGAGTGAGACTCCCTCTAAAATAAATAAATAAATAAATAATAAAAAAATACTCTCTTCACTTGGCTTCTAGAATTTTCTTCTCTATTCTTTTCCCACATTGGTGGCTCCTTCTCAGTCTCCATTGCTAGATTCTTTTCCTCTTCCTACCTCTCAACATTGGACCGATTCAGTTCTTGACCTCTATTCTCTCTTTTCTACCCACTCACTCTCTTGATGATACCATCAATTCTCATGGCCATCAATACTGTCTGATCAATCCCCAAGTCACACTTTCAGCCTTAACCCCTTTCCTAAATGCCTATGTCATAAATCCACCTTCCTGCTTAGCATTTCCATTTGGATGTTTAAAACGTAACTCTTGATTCCCTTCCCCATAACCTGCTCTGCACACCACCCCAACTCCGTCTTTCTCCTCTTAGGAAATAACTGCAACAAGGCCAAAACACTTTAGCATAATTCTTGAATTCTTTGTTTCTCCCACATGCCTTATTCACCCCATTAGCAAACCTTGATGGCTTTACTATGTGTCTTAGTCAGCTTGGGCTGCTATAGCAAAATACTATAAACTGGGTGGCTTAAGCAGCAAACATTTATTTTTCACAGCTGCAGGTTGGAAGTCCCAGATCAGGTTACCAGGATGGTTGGGTTATGGTGAGCATCCTAATCTGAGTTACTGCTGACTTCTCCTTGTATCCTCACATGGCCGAAAGCCAGGCAACTAGCTCCCTAGCTTTTCCTTAGAGTGGCACCAGTCCCATTCATGAGGGCTTCACCCTTCTGATTTAATTACCTCCCACAGGCCTCACCTCCAAATACTATCACATTGGGATTAGGGTTTCAACAAATGAATTTGGAGGAACACAGACATTCAGCCTATTGCACAGTCTAAGTAGATCTATAATCCAGCCATATCTCACTACTTTCAGCATTACTATCCTAGGCAAGGTTACTGGGGCTCCTTGCCCCTGACTTTCTCACTATCACCATCATAGTTTATCTCCACACATTAGGAAAACCTTACTCTGGCTGCTGTAATTTAGATCATCCTGCTCAGAATGTATCCCCAGGTCCTTCCGATAGCCCACTTCATTTATGCGATGTTGTCCTCATCTATGTACTCCCCTCTTGCTTCCTCACTCCACACTGCCCACTTCACTATGCAAGACCACCCAGGCCCACTCCTGACTCATGGCCTTTGTGCTTCCTGTCTTAGAACCATCTGCCACAGGTAGTGGTGCGGTGCATTCACTTCCTTCCCTCGCTTTATTCATACGTCTGCTCAACTGTCAGCTTATGAGAGGCTTTTCTTATTTACTCTATCTCAAAAAATCACACCTTCTGTGTCCCTTTATTATTTTCAGTGACTATCGACACATGACCAATTACCTGTGTGTGTGTGTGTGTGTGTGTGTGTGTGTGTGTTTATTGTGTGCTAAGCAATATTAAATTAGTGAGATGATTTTCTAGGATATATCTAAATTTGTTGTAAAACAACCGAGACAGAGAGAGGAAGAAATGAAAGAAGGGAGGGAAGGAAAGAAGGAAGAAAGAAAATTCATTCCAAATGTGATCTCAGACCCTGTTATTAATGTGTCCTGTCCTGGATTTTCTCTAGCCCACCCTTTTCTGGGGTTGACCAAATGATGACCTACAATTTGATTCTCAAAGGAATTGAAAAAATGGATTTTCCCAGGAAGATAACACGACGACCTGAGGATTTGATTCGGAGGCTTTGCAGGTGAGAATGACAGTCAGTAACCCCTTGTCTTGAAGAAAGTCTAAAGGCTTCAGTTTCTGTTTCTACACATTTTAAAATTAGGTGCATATTTACCTTTTGTGCTGTTTTTATATAGGCAAATTATATTTAAAGAAAGTCATTTTCTGTTTTGCAGTGTAGGGAGTTTTAGTTGACCTCACATTACAGAATCACAGTACCTACTTATAAAGTAGTTTAAAAAAAGATCTAAATTTTTCAGACAACCTTTGGGTATCATCTTTATCTGTTATAGAGCAAAATAAACCACAAACCTTAGGCTAAAAAAGGAGTAATTTACTATTTCAGCAATTAAAAAGAATGAAGTCATATCATTTTCAGCAACATGGAAGGAACTGAAGATCATTATCTTAAGTGAAATAAGCCAGACACAAAAAGACAAATATTCAATGTTCTTGTTTCTATGTAAGAGCTAAAAAATTTGAACACATGGAGATAGAAAACGGAAATGTAGATATCAGGGACTCGGAAGGGAGAGGGGAGGCTGAAGGGAAGTGGGTTAAATATGTAATTATACAGTAAGATAAAAGGAATAAATTCAATGTTCAAAGAGGACAATCGAATACTTAACAAAAATGTATTGTACTCAGGCAACGGGCATCCTTAATACCCTGAGCTGATCACTAGGCTTTATGTATGCATTACGAATTTTCTCATGTGCCACATAAATTTTCACAAAATTAAAAAGGAGTAATTTATTTATAATAATCTTGTTATTTTGAAAGAAAATTAGTCGTTATAATGAAGTGTTATTATATGACCTTTTACCATTTTCATTTTTTAAAAAGTGCTCCTCTGTTCTTATTTTAAATTACCCCAATTTCTACTTACCATTAAAAATAATTTATCAGAGAATAGGAGACTTCTGGATTTTTTTTTTTGTTCAAAATTCATTTTGCTGTTTTTTTCCTATTTGAACTTTTTAAAAAGCATTAAAATTTAGTAAATTTAGAACTAAAAACCTAGCTATGGGTTGCCAGTATGAATTCCTGCATGCTTCTAAGATTTCAGCTTAGATGTAAATGATTCTCTAAAGCTTGCCCTGCTTTTCTCAGCACAGTTGGCAAGATAGTGCCTGCTTGTTCGTTAAAGTATTTATTCATACCTTATACACACACATATATATATATACACTCCAAAGTCTAATTTAACTGTGGCTCCTCCAGGGAGGAGGTCATGTCTTTTCACCTCCCTAAACTCAGATGTCTGGTCTACAGTAGCAACTTCATGCATGTTTTTAATGAATTAATTAATTAATTAATTAACAAATAGATGTTAAGTTTTAATTTAAAATTTTCTGAATTATAATTATTATAAATATAATTATTATAAATTGCCTTTTACAAATTATTATTTTAGGCAAAATCCAACAGAAAGGCTGGGAAATCTGAAGAATGGAATAAATGACATTAAGAAACACAGGTACATAATTATTTCTTTGCCCCGAAAAATATAGAAATTTAGAGAACAATGTGGTACTTGCAAAAGCTTCTCTCAGGAGGCCACAAAGGTCCCTTTCCAGACTTTCAATTTTTTCTTTATGGTGCTTTGCTTTTTATCTGTGTTTTAGTAGATGTAGTTATAATAATCAATCTCAAAGTGATTTGTCTCATGCTGGAAATTCATATCAAGAATGACCGAAGTTACAAAAGAAGTTACAAAATCACGTCTTCAAGTCATAGCAAATTAACTTTTTATCCACTTCTGTCTTTATTATTCTTTTTATTATTATTATTATTATTTTTGACAGAGTCTCACCCTGTTGCCCAGGCTGGAGTGCAATGCCACGATCTTGGCTCATTGCAACCTCCACCTCCTGGGTTCAAATGACTCTCCTGCCCCAGCCTCCCGAGGAGCTGGGATTACAGGCGCCTGCCACCACACCCAGCTGATTTTTGTATTTTTAGTAGAGACAGGGTTTCACCATGTTGGCCAGGCTGGTCTCAAACTCCTGACCTCGTGATCCATCTGCCTCAGCCTCCCAAAGTGCTGGGATTATAGGCATGAGCCACCATGCCTGATCCTAGTATATATTTTTATTGATCTATACTAGCTGTACATATTTATTATACTTTGAAATATCAACTTGGAATCTGTGAAGGAATTACATTCTAATTTGGGCATTTAACTTGTAAGTAAAAGAAGATACCATTGTTGTTGCCAGTATTCAAGAGGATGGGTCACCTAAATCAACTGTGAAAAAGTATTCTATTTCAGGTTTAATTAATAATATATATTTATTTTAAATATAATTTTCCTTTGAATATCCTCAAATTCTGAACCCTCATGTTGTATTTTACTTTTTGGGTAATGGACATTGATTTCACTGGTTTCCACAGAACCTCAAACCATGCTTTATCCTTTTGCAGTAATCTGACATGTACTTTTTCAGTTCTGTGAATTTTTAAAGCTGGCCTTCAGAACCGTTGATAACCTTCATAAGACGGCCTGTTGTGGGGTGGGGGGAGCGGGGAGGCATAGCATTAGGAGATATACCTAATGTAAACAATGAGTTAATGGGTGCAGCACACCAACGTGGCACATGTATACATATGTAACAAACCTGCACGTTGTGCACATGTACCCTAGAACTTAAAGTATAATAAAAAAAAAGACATCCTCTCTGATGTATTAAATATTCAAATGTGGCAGTTCAAACCTTCAGGTTTTGGCTTGTTAAATCAGTGCTTGGATAACTGCTGCCATCTTTAAGATGTTTTCATTTTGCTCATGATTCACAGATATAAAAAATTACCTTTAAGAATATGTAGATAGTGCAAAATACATTTGAGGCTTTTATTATTGAAATCCTTTGACTACACTGATATGTTCACTTTTAGAAATGAAAACACCGCATTCCTTTATAGATTTTTTCACTGAAGAATTAGGGGCACATCTACATGGTATGAAAATAAAGGGAGAAGGGCTGTTGCTGAATAGAAATGCTATTCATGTTTCTTAACAGTAGCAGTACAGCTTCAAAACAAAAACAAAAAATCAACCTGCCAATTCTACTGTATGTGTTAATGAACTTACTTGAAATAAAGCCATGTATTCAATACTGTAAATTCATATTGAGCTCTGCCTTAAGGATATTTTTAGGAAGAAAGGGAGGGAGGAAACATAGGAAGGAAAGAAAGATAAAGACACGTGTAGATTTTATAGAATCAAAATGCTTGTAGTATTCTAATATTCTGTGCTACCCTTTGGATTGCCTTCAGCTGTAAAGCTCATTATTTGTCTTAGATTCTAATTTATTTTCTTCCAGCACTCCATGCTGTTATCACAATTTCTCTTCTCATCATAAAATGACACAGAAACACACTATTCATATTGAGGAAACAAGTGCTCTGTCAATTAAAGCCATTCTTCCAATATACATTCTTCCTTTCTCTCATTATAGAAGGGTCTTCATGTTTTGCTTTGGCATAGCTGGGAAATAGAAGTGGTATATGTGTTAACAGGCTCCAGCTTAGCTTTTACTTCTTCTTTATCTGAGGCTCATTTAAATGTAGCTGTCAAATTGTCATTAGATGCACATGCAAATTGCTGCTAAAGGATTTTCTCACCTTACCATAGTAATAAAGAATTTTGAATTTCCTTCCCTGTAGGGACTAATTTGTCTATTCCTTCTTAATAGGCAACATTGTCTTTGCTATATGTAATACAGACTCTGAGTGCAGAGTATAGAGTTGATTAATAAGATATACCAAATTTACAGTGTCTTCGGTTGTGTAAATGCTCAGAAGCATTTTTTCATCTATTTTCATAGTGCTTTTTAAGCTATAAAGCTGAAGGTGGGGAACATCAGAAAACTTGATCTTTCTCTCCAAATGGGAGTGTTTAAAAACCTTCCACAAGTCTTTAAGCTGCGTAGCTTCTCTACTCAGTATATTCTTAGAATTAAAAACAAACAAACAAACGAAAAAGCTTCTTTCTAAAGTTTGGCATCAGATTTTTCTCAGTCTCTTCTAAAGTAAAACTTTTTTTTCTTAGAGAACCAGTCACTTTAATTTTGTATTTTTTTTTTTCTATTTGTCTCTCTTTTTTTTTATTATATTTTAAGTTTTAGGGTACATGTGCACAATGTGCAGGTTAGTTACATATGTATACCTGTGCCATGTTGGTGTGCTGCACCCAGTAACTCGTCATTTAACATTAGGTATATCTCCAAATGCCATACCTCCCCCCTCCCCCCCACCCCACAACAGGCCCCAGTGTGTGATGTTCCCATTCCTGTGTCCATATGTTCTCATTGTTCAGTTCCCACCTATGAGTGAGAACATGTGGTATTTGGTTTTTTGTCCTTGCAATAGTTTGCTGAGAATGATGGTTTCCAGGTTCATCCATGTCCCTACAAAGGACTTCAACTCATTATTTTTTAGGGCTGCATAGTATTCCATGGTGTATATGTGCCACATTTTCTTAATCCAGTCTATCATTGTTGGAAATTTGGGTTGGTTTCAAGTCTTTGCTATTGTGAATAGTGCCGCAATAAACATACGTGTGCATGTGTTTTTATAGCAGTATGATTTATAATCCTTTGGGTATATACCCAGTAATGGGATGGCTGGGTCAAATGGTATTTCTAGTTCTAGATCCCTGAGGAATCGCCACACTGACTTCCACAATGGTTGAACTAATTTACAGTCCCACCAACAGTGTAAAAGTGTTCCTATTTCTCCACATCCTTTCCAGCACCTGTTGTTTCCTGACTTTTTAATGATCGCCATTCTAACTGGGTGAAATGGTATCTCATTGTGGTTTTGATTTGCATTTCTCTGATGGCCAGTGATGATGAGCATTTTTTCATGTGTCTTTATGTGTCTTTTGGCTGCATGAATGTCCTCTTTTGAGAAGTGTCTGTTCATATCCTTTGCCCACTTTTTGATGGGGCTGTTTGTTTTTTTCTTGTAGATTTGTTTGAGTTCATTGTAGATTCTGGATATTAGCCCTTTGTCAGATGGGTAGATTGCAGAAATTTTCTCCCATTCTGTAGGTTGCCTGTTCACTCTGATGGTAGTTTCTTTTGCTGTGCAGAAGCTCTTGAGTTTAATTAGATCCCATTTGTCAATTTTGGCTTTTGTTGCCATTGCTTGTGGTGTTTTAGACATTAAGTCCTTGCCCATGCCTATGTCCTGAATGGTAATGCCTAGGTTTTCTTCTAGGGTTTTTATGGTTTTAGGTCTAATGTGTAAGTCTTTAATCCATCTTGAATTAATTTTTGTATAAGGTGTAAGGAAGGGATCCAGTTACAGCTTTCTACATATAGCTAGCCAGTTTTCCCAGCACCATTTATTAAATAGGGAATCCTTTCCCCATTTCTTGTTTTTGTCAAGTTTGTCAAAGATCAGATGGTTGTAGATGTGCAGCATTATTTCTGACGGCTCTGTTCTGTTCCATTGATCTATATCTCTGTTTTGGTACCAGTACCATGCTGTTTTGGTTACTCTAGGCTTGTAGTATAGTTTGAAGTCAGGTAGCATGATGCCTCCAGCTTCATTCTTTTGGCTTAGGATTGACTTGGCAATGCGGGCTGTTTTTTGGTTCCATATGAACTTTAAAGTAGTTTTTTCCAATTCTGTGAAGAAAGTCATTGGTAGCTTGATGGGGATGGCATTGAATCTATAAATTACCTTGGGCAGTATGGCCATTTTCAAGATATTGATTCTTCCTACCCATGAGCATGTAATGTTCTTCCATTTGTTTGTATCTTCTTTTATTTCATTGAGCAGTAGTTTGTAGTTCTCCTTGAAGAGGTCCTTCAAATCCCTTGTAAGTTGGATTCCTAGGTATTTTATTCTCTTTGAAGCAATTGTGAATGGGAGTTCACTCATGATTTGACTCTCTGTTTGTCTGTTATTGGTGTATAAGAATACTTGTGATTTTTGCACATTGATTTTGTATCCTGAGGCTTTGCTGAAGTTGCCTATCAGCTTAAGGAGATTTTGGGCTGAGACGATGGGGTTTTCTAGATATACAGTCATGTCATCTGCAAATAGGGACAATTTGACTTCCTCTTTTCCTAATTGAATACCCTTTATTTCCTTCTCCTGCCTGATTGCCCTGGCCAGAACTTCCAACACTATGTTGAATAGGAGTGGTGAGAGAGGGCATCCCTGTCTTGTGCCCATTTTCAAAGGGAATGCTTCCAGTTTTTGCCCATTCAGTATGATATTGGCTATGGGTTTGTCATAGTAGCTCTTATTATTTTGAGATACGTCCCATCAATACCTAATTTATTAAGAGTTTTTAGCATGAAGCATTGAATTTTGTCAAAGATCTTTTCTGCATCTATTGAGATAATCATATGGTTTTTGTCTTTGGTTCTGTTTATATGCTGGATTATGTTTATTGATTTGCATACGTTGAACCAGCCTTGCATCCCAGGGATGAAGCCCACTTGATCATGGTGGATAAGTTTTTTGATGTGCTGCTGGATTCGGTTTGCCAGTATTTTATTAAGGATTTTTGCATCTATGTTCATCAAGGATAATGGTCTAAAATTCTCTTTTTTTTGGTTGTGTCTCTGCCAGGCTTTGGTATTTTAAAACCATACAGTTGTATGTATCTGTCCATTCTATATTAAATAATCTTTCCCAGAAATAGCTACAGAGCTCTGCTATCTTGTGTCTAAGAGCTAATTTAAAACTAGACACCAGTCATGTCTCCCAACACCTATCTTAAAAGAAGGCTGATATACTTGTAAGGTACAACGATATCTTTCCTGACAGGAAGAGGAAACATTTGTTTCAGGTTCAGGCATACCTTGTTTTATCACACTTTGCTTTACTTACTCCACCTTGCAGATAGTTTATTTTTTACAAATTGAAGGTTTGTGATAACCCTGCATCAAGCAAGTCTATCAGGGCCATTTTTCCAACAACGTTTGCTCACTTTGTGTGTCTGTGTAACATTTTGGTAATTCTTACAATATTTTACACTTTTCATTATTTTTATATCTATTATAGTGATCTGTGATCAGTGATCTTTGATGTTAGTATTGTAATTTTGAGGGCATCACAAACTGCAGCCCTATAAGATGCCAAACTTCATCGATATATGTTGTGTGTTCTGATGACTTTATCGATGGCCCATTTTCCCATCTCTCCCTCTACTCAGACCTCCTTATTTCCTGAGACACAACAGTATTGAAATCAGGCCAATTAATAACCCTACAGTGGCCTCTAAGTATTCAAGTAAAAGAAACAGTCTCATGTCTCTCACTTTAAATAAAAAGCTGGAAATTATTAAGCTTAGTGAAGAAGGCATATCAAAAGCTGGGATAGACTGAAAGCTAGGCCTCCTGTGCCAATTAGTCAAGTTTTGAATCCAAAGGAAAATTTCTTGAAGGAAATTAAAGGTGTTACTCCAGTGAACACACATGTATTAGTCAGGGTTCTATAGAGGTATAGAACTAACGGAATAGATATATAAAAGGGAGTTTATTAAGTATTAACTCACGCAATCACAAGGTCCCACAAGAGGCTGTCTGCAGGCTGAGTAGCAAGGAGAGCAGTCTGAGTTCCAAAACTGAAGAACTTGGAGTCCGATATTCGAGGGCAAGAAGCATCCAGTAGAGGAGAAAGATGTAGACTGGGAGGCTAGGCCAGTCTCTCTTTCCACATTTTTCTGCCTGCTTATATTCTAGCCACACTGTCAGCTAATTAGATTGTGCCCACTGAGATTACGGGTGGGTCTGCCTTTCCCAGCCCACTAACACAAATGTTAATCTCTTTTGGCAACACCTTCACAAACACACCCAGGATCAATACTTCAATCCAATCAACTTGCCACTCATTATTAACCATCACAATGCACATGGTAAGAAAGCAAAACTGGCTTATTGCTGATATGGAACAAATTTTAGTAGTCTTTATAGAGATCAAACCAGACACAACATTTCTTTAACCCAAAGTCTAATCCAGAGCAAAATTCTAACCCTAGTCAACTCTATGAAGGCTGAGAGAGGTGAGGTAGCTGAAGAAGAAAAGTCAGAAGCTGTCAGAAATTGGTTTATGAAGTTTAAGAAAAAAAGCCATCTCCATAACTTAAAAGGGTAAGGTGAAGCAGCAAGTGCTGCTATAGAAGCTGCAGCAAGTTATCCAGAAGATTCAGCTAAGATCATTGATGAAACTGTCTACATAAACAACAGATTTTAAATGAAGAATAAATTGCCTTACATTGAAAGAAGATACTGTCTAGGATTTTCCTAGCTAGAGAGGAGAAGCTAATATCTAGCTTCAAAGCTTCAAAGAACCGATTAACTCTCTTATTAGGAATGCAGCTGGTGACTTGAAGTCAGTGCTCATTTGCCATTCTAAAAATCCTAAGGCCCTTAAGAATGATGCTAAATCTACTCTGCCTGTGCTTCATAAATTGAACAAAGCCTGAATGACACCATATCTGTTTACAGAATGATTTACTGAATATTTTAAGCCTACTCTTGAGACCTACTGCTCAGAATAAAATGTTTCTTTCAAATATTACTGTTCATTGACAATGCACCTAGTCACCAAAGAGCTCTGATGGAAATGTACAAGGAGATTAATATATTTTCATGGCTGTTAACATCCATTCTGCAGCCCATGAACCAAGGAGTATTTATTTTTAATTTTAATGTTTTTGAGGGTCTCATTCTGTTACCCAGGCTGGAGTGCAGTGGCACAAACATGGCTCACTGCAGCCTAAACCTCAAGGAATAATTCTGACGAATTTAAAGTCTTGTTATTGAGAAATACATTTTGTAAGGCTATAGCTGCCATAGTGATTCCTTTGATGGCTCTGGGCAAAGTGAGTTGAAAACCTTCTGTAAAGAATTCACCATTCTAAATGCCATTATAAACATTTGTGATTTATCAGAGGAGGCTAAAATAGCAACATCAATAGGAGTCTGGAAAAAGTTGATCCTAACCCTCATAAATGGCTTTGAGAAGTTGAAGACTTAATTGGAGAAAGTAAATGCAGATGTGCTAGAAATAGCAATAGAACTCGAAATTTGAATTGAAGCCTGAACATACAACTGAATGTTGCAATCTAATGATGAAACTTGAACAGATGAGGAGTTGCTTCTTATGGATGAGCAAAGAAAGTGGTTTCTTGAAATCCAGTCTACTTCTGGCAAAAATGCTGTGAACATTGTTGAAATGACAACAAATGATTTAAATATTACGTAAACTTACTTAGTTGATAATGTAGTAGCAGGGTTGGAAACAATTGACCTCAGTTTATTTATTTATTTGATTATTTATTTATTTTAGAATCTCACTGTCACCCAGGCTGGAGTGCAGTGGTGTGATCAGGGCTTACTGCAGCCTTGAATTCCTGGGCTCAAGTGATCTTGCTGCCTTAGCCTCCTGAGTAGCTGGAACTGTGGGTGCATGCCACCATGTCTGGATAATTTTTTAACAATTTTTTTGTAGAGATGGGTGTCTTGCCATGTTACCCAAACTCCTGGCCTCAAGAGGTCCTCCCACATTAGCCTCCCAAAGTACTAGGATTGTAGGCATGAGCCACTATGCCCAGCCTAACCTCAGTTTTAAAAGAAGTTCTACTCTGCATAAAATGCTATCAAACAGTATCACATATTGTAGAGAAAATTTATGAAATGAAAAGTTAATCAATGCAGCAAACTTTATCATTGTCTTATTTTAATAAATTACCACAGCCACTCCAACCTTCAGCGACCCCTACCCTTGTCAGTCAGCAGCCATCAACACCAAGGCATGACCTTCCACCTTTTTGACCATAGCAAAAAGAATATGATTCATTGAAGGCTCAGATGATTGTTAGCATTTTTAGCAATAAAGTATTTTAAAATTACGTACATTTTTAGACATAATGCTGTTGTACACTTAATACACTGCAGTTTAGTTTAAACATAACTTTTATATGCACTGGGAACTCCAAAATTTGTGTGACTTGCCTTATTACAGTGGTTTGGATCTGAACCTTCAATATCTCCAAGGTATGCCTGTATTTTAACATTGTTTTTGATATTTCTAGTCTTTGAAATTACTTTCAAGAATAGGCTCTATGAGTCTTCTGAAATGAAGAAGCAGTTTATATGCGGTTGCTGCTAATATTTCTCTGGTGAATATTTTTTACACACCAGTGCATGCTGGCACTTGCATTACTTAAAATGTGGTTAGTGTCAAAAGGCCATGTGTTAAGTGAATAGCCATGCATGTTAAGTAAATACTGTGATAAGTCAGATTGTAACAAGTACTCTGTAAGCAACACATGGGCTGTTTGATTCAGTAGAGTGATGGTAATGATTTTTATTAATATTTATGAAGCACCTCGGGGTAGAGAGCATTGTAAAATATGTTAAAAGGAATTGTTGCCATATTTGGTGACAAAAGAAAAGAATCCATAGAACTGTGTACCTAGAAATCCCTAAAAGTGGAGGCTCAGTCTATGCAAAAAAGCAATGGGTAGAACAAAGAGAGGACTTCTGTGGTTTTACAGCAAGGGCAGAGGAGGGATATAAAACAGCTGGGTTGCTCTCTGACTCTCACTTTTTGACTGGAGTTTCAGCAGCTTATGGCAAAATGATATTTTGGTTTAGAATAGCATCTGAAATGGAATGCACTAGAGTCTGCTCTCTCTGTTTTTCGTTCCTTTTCTATTGCTAAGCTTAGACTTGTAATAGGAAATCCAGTCAAGCACTAAACCAAACCCAAGTCTGGGGATGAGAAGAGAGTGAGAAAGGTGGAAGAGCCTAACTTCTGGTACGGCCAACAGACAGAGCAATGTGACAGCCTCCTGAAAGTCTCCCTGCCTTTAATCACAGGGACGCATCACCATTCCATTCTGGTCCCTGTGGTCTTTATCTCTAAAGCAGTCAGAAGTATCTTTTGAGAAGTAGCTTGTGTCATTTACTTAGAGCTTTCTGATTCTTTCACTACATGTAGAAATCTTGATTCCTTACTGTGCCTGCAAAGCTGTACGTGATCTAGCCTCTGGCTCTCTCTCAGACATCTTTTTTTTTTTTTTCTAGTTTCCTCTGCATTCACTATACTTCAGCTCATTCCTTCCATCTGGAAGGGCTTTGCCACAGATCTTCCCATGGTTCCCCCTTCTCTTCATTCTGGCTCTTTCAAATATCACTTTTTCAAATACTTCCCTAGCTATAAGCAGCCCCTCCCAACCTGTTCCTATTCCCATCATCACCTACCACTTTATTCTCTTTTATCTTCCTTGTACTTACTACTATATGAAATTAATTTAATAATTTATATTGTTTACTTGACTTCTTTCTATCACCTCCCAGCAAAATAAAAGCATCTTAAAACCTTCCACAAGTCTTTAAGGGGTGTAGCTTCTCTACTCAGTATATTCTTAGAATTAAAAAACAAACAAACAAACAAATTTCTTTCTAAAGTTTGGCATCAGATTTTCTCAGTCCCTTCTAAAGTAAAACTTTTTTTTTCTTAGAGAGCTAGTCACTTTAATTTTGTATTTAAAAACAATACAGTTGTATGTATCTGTCCATTCTATATTAAATAATCTTTCCCAAAAATAGCTACAGAGCTCTGCTATCTTGTATCTAAGAGCTAATTTAAAACTAGGCACCAGTCATGTCTCCCAACACCTACCTTAAAAGAAGGCTGATATACTTGTAGGGTACAACTAAATCTTTCCTGACAGGAAGAGGAAACATTTGTTTCAGTTACAGGCATACCTTATTTGATCGCACTTTGCTTTACTTACTGCACCTTGCAGATATTTTATCTTTTACAAATTGAAGGTTTGTGATAACCCTGCATCAAGCAAGTCTATCAGGGCCATTTTTTGTTGCCTGAGACCAAGTTGACTTTCCATAAATATTGGTTGGCTGGCTGAGCTGACCTCAGTGTGCCAGCAGAAAAGATCAGTGGCTATAGAACAGCATGATTTCATGTTCTTGTTATAAGATCCTGAGAAACAGAGTAGATTGTTTCTATTCAAGAGAAATGAGGCCTCCTGACTCCTGGTGTTATATTTCTAGACCATCAAGCTTGAAATATATGCTTGAAATATACGAAGATCAGATCAGCCCTTTTAGATTAACGATGTGTAAGCAATGATGAAAGAACTTCTGCTTAATCCCATATTTTCACAGATTACTGTAAAATACTTTTTCTGCTTAAGTGTGTTCCTTTGCAGAGTCATTCAATCACTCAACAAAAATTTATTGAGCCCCTGTCCCATATCAAGCACTACTTCAAGTGTTGGGGCACAGAGAAAAGGAAATAGATAAAAATCTCTGCCCTCATGGAGCTTGCTTTCTAGTGGGGAGATAGAAAGTAAACAGGATAACTAAGTCAAGTAGTATATTAGATAGCTATAGATGCTAAGGGGGTAAAATAAAGTAGGGAAGGAGGATAAGAAGCTTGTGTGTGTGTGTGTGTGTGTGTGTGTGTGTTTGTGTGTGTTGGTGGGGGAGAGTTTCAATTTTAGATTGGATGGCCAAAGAAGATCTCACTGAGATGAACGTTGAGAAGGGACATGAAGGTGTTGAGAGAATAAGACATGGAAATCTAGAGAAAGAACAATCCAGCCTTGAGTACAAAGGCCTTAAAGTGGAAACAACCCTAGTTGGTTAGGAGAATAGTGAGAAGATAAATGAGTTAAGGGAGAAAGAAAGAGAAAAGTAAAACAGTGGTAAGGTAATGGAAGGATGGTGGTAGAAACAATGATTTTATAAAGCCTTGTCGGTTACAGCAAAGACATGGAACAGACTTTGCCTTTTACACTGAGTAAGATGGAAAAGGTGGGGAAGTATTGAACCGAGGCATGTTGTGACCTGACTTATGCTATAAACGACCAATCTTGCTGCTAAGTTATCTCCAGCACAAAAGTAGGGCTGGTTCCTTGCTAGTAGAGTGAAGGTATTGAAGACTGGCCAGATACTGAATATAGATAGAATGTGAAGCTAGCACTGACAGGATTTGCTCATGGACTCGGGTAGGATATAAGACAAAGAACAACTACAAGAGCTTTGGTTTGAGCAACTGAAAGAATTGAGATGAGGTTGGTGGAGAAAATTTTAAGCTTCTGTTTGGATGTGATACATGCCAGATGCCTATTAGACATCTAATTGTGAGAAGATGAATAAGAATTGTAGACCTTAGACCCTGATGGAGGGGTCTTGGTTGGAAATAGAAATTTCGGAATAATTAGTGTATAAGTGCTATTTAAAGCCATGGCAGATAACTTGACATGCTAATAGTTTATCATCCAAGTAATATTCCTTTTTGTCCTCTCTTTCTCTCTTTCTCCATTCCTTCCTTCCTTCTTTCCTTCCTTCCTTTCTTTCTCATTTCTCAGGTGGTTAAATGGTTTTAATTGGGAGGGACTGAAAGCACGGAGCCTTCCATCACCTTTGCAAAGAGAGGTATTGTATTTATTGTATTAATTTTTTATTTTTTTCCCAGGGATTTGTTTTTGTACACAGATTTTAGATGTATGTGTATGTATATGCCCATAACAGATTTTGGGTGTTTTTTTAAAAGCAGTTTTTATTTTAAATTAAGTGAATTTGTCTTAGTAATTGTGATTATAGAGACTAAATAGTACTGCCTAGTTGACGGACATTAACTTACCTATCAAGAACCAAATACACGTCAGTGCCACTTAAGTCCCAAAGTAGTCAGTGTTGTTCAGGCTGACAAGTGACTGTAGAAATTTGATGTGAACAATGTATGTAACTTAAAATTTTCTAATAGCCATTTTGAAAAGGTGAAAATAATTTTAATTATCATACCTCCAAAATATTATTTCAATATGTAATCAATATAAAATATTAGTGAGATAGGTTATGTTTATTTTTCCATACTAAATTTTCTAAATCCCAAGTGAATTTTACTGTTACAGCACATCTCAGTTCAGATGAGCGACATTTCAAGTGCTCAGTCACTTCGTGTTACTAACGGTTTTGTTATTGGATAGCGCAGCTCTAGAGGCAGCAGAACTTCAGCTAACATGGGAGGAAGAATGACTCAGAAATGATCTAGGTCAGCATACTACTAAGTTTATGTTAGTGTTTTTTCCAAAAGATTGCGAAGATCTATATTTCCTCTTATACATTGGTAGATTGCTATCTGACTTTTTTTCATCAAAGTGTAGTTGTGGAGAATATGATTTCCAGTATGTTGTAAATGTTGATATTTTAAAATAAAACACTAGGCCAGGCATGGTGGCTCACGCCTGTAATCCTAGCACTTTGGGAGGCTGAGGCAGGCGGATCACGGGGTCAGGAGATCGAGACCATCTTGGCTAACATGGTGAAACCCTGTCTCTACTAAAAATACAAAAAAATTAGCCGGGCGTGGTGACGGGCGCCTGTAGTCCCAGCTACTCGGGAGGCTGAGGCAGGAGAATGATGTGAACTCAGGAGGTGGAGCTTGCAGTGAGCCAAGATCACACCACTGCACTCCAGCCTGGACGACAGAGCGAGACTCCGTCTCAAAAAAAATAATAATAAAAATAAAATAACACTACCGTTACTTCATTCCTTTAAATATATTTACTATAATCTAAATACATTGAGATTTAATACCTATCTGCCACTTATAAAGTTTGGGCAGAAATATTGTATCACTCCTTTTCATCATATCATCATATTTTCATTCTATGTTCCCTATAAGATTTCATCCTAACGTAAAATGCTTCTATGCTTGACAATCTTTCTTGATCATTCTTTAAATGCCTTTAAATTTTAGATTTAAAATTTGTGATAACACCAATATTCTGAATTCTATTGTAATTACATTTTTATGGCATGCAGTGTCAAATGGCATAAATATATTATGAATATCTAAAGGTAATTATTAAATAAACATTTTTTGAGAAGAAATTATTTCATGTACCTATGGATAGATATTATTTATTAGAAGAATGGGATCAGATTCAGCATCAATTCTATTCCTTTTTAAAATTATTGTTATGCAGATACAAGTTCTAAGAGTTGTGTTCTCACATATATAAGTGGGAATGGAGGGTTTTATTACAGCGATGTCACTTTGAGCTCCTTCTGAACGATCTCTAGCTCTGTTCCTCCACCACATTATGATCTATCATAAATAATATTTTTAATGATTTTTCAGCTGATTATTCAATTAGGCATTACTTACATTTGTTTGAAAGCAGAGTTAGAAATCATTTTATTTGTGAAATAATTTAATACCAGCATAATTTCACTCTCTCAACAGGGTCATTAATATTTTGAATTGTTCCTTTTTTGGCATTCTGAATACTTTATATGGATCAATTAACCATAAAAAATTTCAGGATTGGTGAGAAACTTATACAATGGAAGAAGAATGCTAGCAGATTTCGATTTTAAAAGAGTTTTCAATTAAAAAAATAAATAGACATTATTTCTGTCACTTTTTTTTTTTTTTCTGAGACAAACTCTCACTCTGTTACCCAGGCTGGAGTGCAGTGGTGTGATCTCAGCTCACTGCAACCTTCACCTCTCAGGTTCAAGTGATTCTCCTGCCTCAGCCTCCAAAGTAGATGGGATCACAGGTGTGTGCCACCATGCCAAACTGATTTTTGTATTTCTAGTAGAGATGGAGTTTCACCACATTGTCCAGGCTGGTCTCAAACTCCTGACTTCAGGTGATCTGCCTGTCTCGGCCTCCTAAAGTGCTGGGATTGCAGGCGTGAGCCACAGCGCCTGGCCTATTTCTGAACTTTTTCTTTAGGAAAACTCCTCATGCCAGGTAGTTACTATTCAATGTTATCTGATGACCAAATCTATTTGGTTGTAAAGAGAAGATCTCATGAGGCTGAGACTAGGACTCAAGAATGATAATTGGTCATTTTTTTCTTGTATGTAACTTCCAAGTGGTTGCTGTATGAAATCAGTGTTCTGAAATAAAAAACATTACCCATATGTGATAGCATGCTTGGTCAACATTATTCTTCCTTTTGTTTTAATTATTTCTATATTAGCTCAATGGACCCATAGATCACAGCTACTTTGACAAATATCCTCCTGAAAAGGGAATGCCTCCAGACGAGCTATCAGGCTGGGATAAAGACTTCTGACAGAAGAAAAGTTGATTACTGCCTGTACACTACAGAAGAGGACCTCAAGGATCAATAATCCAACACATTATTTTCTTTTCAGAGTATTATAATATCTTTGGAAGACCATTAGGGAAAAGAAATTCCTGCACAAGGGGAAGAGGAGAATGGTATGGATGTGGTTCTGAGTTATAGTGTCTCATTTAGATGCTGTGAATTATCGATGTATTACATTATTTGCTTTTCTCAACTGCTAGAGGCTATCCCATTTTCCTTTCCACAATCAGAGCCATTTTTGTTAAAGTGGCAGTTTTTTCTGCAATCTATTGTTCCATTCCAATCATATCCTTCTCGTTTGAGTACTACTAACGTTTAAAAAGGGTCTTGCCCTTGAATAACTAAGTCATACAAATAGAAGGAAAAACAATGGTGAATTTTGGAGAGCTCCCTAGCTCTCAGCAACTTCATATAAGCATGATGGTATCTTAAAATGGTGGTTTGCAGAAAGCATGGTAGCCAACAGAACCTCCTGACTTTCACCTGCTTTTAACCTGAAAATATATTAATATGCCTCTGACATGAGTCCAGGGAGAGGCAAGATTGAGCAATAGTCAGTGGCACCTTTTCCTAAAGTAACTGAATCAATCAATCCAATCAGGTAATTATTTTCTATTGGGGAACTTAGAAAAAAAAGTAAAGCAAGAAATATTTTCTCTCCTTTATGATCAGTGATACCTTAGAGACTTTTCAAAAGTCCTTGTTAAAGATAGTTACAATGTGTGGTTAAATGATGCTAAAATATTTTCACAACCAGAGTAGAAAATGTCCTGGAACAAAATTGTGAAGGCTTTTCCCTCCCAGTAAATAGAAAGGAAGATATATTCTAATAGGTAAGACTGCTAACTCTTTGAAAATCTGAGGTATTTTGAAAAATTCTGTGATTGTTGCTATTAATAAACCAAAATTGTATAGAATCATCGTTACTTTTTAATATAAATCCCATTGACAAATGTTGATGCACTGTAATCACTGCTGAGTTAATAGCTCTTTTTAAAGACATCTGAGTCATGGATGTGTTTATAAATTTAGATTGTTAAGACAGGCAAGCCACCGGAAAAGTGATAGGATTTCAGAAGTAAAAGGGACAACAGCATTCCTCCTATCCCTTCCTTGCAATCTCCCAAATAATAAATAGGATAGTTTCAATAGCATGGGACCTAGTACCTAAGAAGTTTGCTGATGAATGGTTGTATGTATTGACCACGAGCATTCCCTTACCCTCCTTCCAAAATGAATAAGAAGCAGAGACTTTTCTGTATTTTTTAAATCTAGCAGAGTAAAAATACTGTATAAGTTCTGGGATTATTCAAGCTTCTGGTTATATTTTCATATGATAATGTTCTATGTCAAGAGGAACCTTTACCCAGTCCCCACTCATAATTTCCTCATCCAGAAAAAAGCCAGCTATATGCTTCCTTAATGAGTTAAGCTAGACAAGTGAAGCCCAATCCAGAAAGGTGCATCCTTAACAAATTAGATTTCCACATTTATAATCCTTTTGCTGAACCAAAGAGTTTTTGTTTCCTGGAGCTGTATTTTTAAAGATTATGTATTGTACATAGAATAATCATTTTTAATAGGATTGACATAACCTGCTTAAAGAATTTCTAAGAGTTTTTAAAGATTTTTATTTGAATTTGGTTTGTTTGTACTGTATGTTTTTCCATGTATATATTTTTAAATTACCAACCTATAAAGATAGAAAATTTATGTATTGGGTGGATATTAGAACTGTACAGTTATAATAGGAATGATATTCTCAAAGCAGATTAATAGTTGTAATTTTTAAAACCCTACATATATAGAAATAACCAAGTTAGAGTACTACAGGTTTATTTTTCCTGTGATTGACCATGTCAATGTGTTATCCTCCCACGTGATTTTTTATTGTTTCCTTAGAGTACTTTAAAAGATGAAGAAATGAGAGACTGAACCATTGAATAATCCCAACTCCGCTATTTCCTGACTGAGTGACTTTGGGAAAGTGATTTAGCTTTTTTGAGTACTAGCTTTCTCATTCATAGAAAAAGGCAGAGTAAAGTAATATTTACTTTAGAGGCTTGTTTCAGGGATTAAGTTATGTAGAGAGTCTTTTGCCCGGTGTCTCTGAGATAACCATTGCTGCATAGACGGGAGCTACTGTTACTGTCTCTATTAAAATTAAAGGGGCCTTAATAACCATTTAGTCCATCTTATGTATCATTGGTATCTGTATGCAGAATTGTACTTATCAAATCCAGTATCTGTCATTTTTTTTTCTTTTAAATCATGAAGTAAAAATGATTGATCAAAAACTTCGGTGTATGAGATGAAGGGTTAACCCTCACTAAAGTGAAGTGCTTCATTAAGTTAACCTAAATTTTAATTTTTATGAATTAAAGATACACACATACAGGGAAATATGGAAAATTACCCTCATATATGCATACCCATCATTTTCCTAATCATTAAATCATTCCCAATCTCTCTTGTTAGGATGTAAACTTAATTTTTCATCCTTGAGCTTCTTCCAAGTGTGACCAACTTTTCATAATTATAAGTCCTTAATGCTTTCTTTAAATATAAACACATCTGAAGAAAAGACAGTGTAGTAGTGAAAAGTAAGAGATTTAGAGAAGAAGAAAAAAAAAAAAAAAACCTGGGCTTGAATTCCAGCTCTGCCCAGATTTGTGTAACCTTGAACATTAAACCTCAGCTTTACTCTTCTGGAACTTGGAGATATACATTTAAAGCTTTGAAATCTTGTGCCAGAATATTATTACTAGTAAGTCATTTGTAATAAACATTTGAAAATAAGTATATATGTATATTTCTTTGGGCACAATGACAAATCCTTGTTCTTTATTGCTAGGCATTGTACTAGGAGTATTTATATCTATTAAGTCATTCACACAAGATACTAAAATAATTATAAACACACAGATAGTTGACTTTATTCAAAAATTTTTTATTTATTGGCCTTAAATATGCATTTTTTTTACAAAGAGATGCTCATTTTATTTTATTTTTAAATTACCTGAGGGATCCAGTATGATGATGATGATAATGATGATGGTGATGATGATGATGATTTTATATCTTTCTCTTGTTTAAAAATTCTACATTCAGGGCGCACATGCATGTTTGTTACTTGGGTATATTGCATAATGGTGGTGATTTGGTTTTCAGTGTACCCATCACCCAAATTTAAATACACATTTTATTCACAATTTAGCTCTGATGGTTTTGCATGGCTTAGTCCCAGTTGTTATAACTGTGTAACAAATTACCCCAAAACTTAGTTGCTTAGAACAACCATTTTGTTACTCTCCTAGATTTCGTGGGTCAGGAATTCAGACAACACATGACAAGGATGGCTTGTCTCTGCACCACAATATCTGGGGAACCAGGTGGAAAGACTCAAAGACTAACGGTGACTCAGTGGCTAGGAGCTAGAATTACCTGAAGCCTTGTTCACTCACATATCTGCTACCTGGCTGGGACTTCTCAAAGACAGGACTTAGGACCAGGTTGCCTACACATACCTTTTCCATAGCTTGGATTCCTCACATAATGGCATCCTTAAACTAGTCAAACTTCTCTTGTGGCTCCTACAGTGATTATTCTAGCTAACAAAGCAGAAGCTATACTATCCTTTATGAATTAGCTTTGAAAGTCAAATAACATCACTTCTCCCACACTCTGCTGGTGGAAACAAAAACCCACCCAGATTTGAGGGGAGAGAACATAGACTTAACTTCCTAATGAAGAGAATTTTAAAGAATTTGTGAACAAATTTTAAAACTGCCGCAATTCACTTTCTGGCCACACATTACTTATATTACTCCCATATGAAAAACAAATTTATTCCCTCCCAAGAGCCTCCCTAAAAATATTATCAGGCTCTGGCTCATGGTCCTGGGTCATGTCGTCTAAATCCAATTTAAGTGTAGATGACACTCTTCAGGTGTAATTCCTTCCATACATTATTTTAAGTCTAAAATCCTGTGAAATAAGTAAATAAGTAATCTGCCTGGACAGTCACACATGGAGCGGTAAAAAGCAAAGGCCGACCACACCAGATACTTGGATTAGGAGGAGAGAATGGAAGGCACAAAGCAATAACTAGTCTATGGTAATCCTGAAATTTGGCCAGAAACATGTGAGCTTTTCTTGGCTTAGGACTCACTCCTACTCCCTGTGAGTCATTCTTTATAGCTCATGGCGCCACCATTTAGAATCTTGGTTCTGCCTTCTGAGCCATCCTTCCTCTTCCATAAGATATAGCTGATTTTTCAACTGAGTAGACATCTTAGCCCCTTTGATGCCTGTGAAAATTTGATGGTAGAAATGCCTCTTTTCAGCTTGTTTCTGCCTCTTTATTTCAAGCTGATATATTTCTTTTAAAAACTTCATGACTTTTTCATATACGAATTCATAATCCAGTCCACTAGACAATAGCCAATCACAAATCTTTCCTCTAAAGATGCTCTGAGAAAATGCACTTAAGATTCTTAGAAGTTTTACTTTTTATGAGAGGAGTTCTGTACAGCACATGCAAGATGCCTCAAAGGATTGTTTGAAGGGATTTGGTGGGCACCTTCAAAGATAGCCTCCAGCAATCCCTGCTTATGGTAATCATGGCCTTTTATAATCCCCTCCTTTCCAGTACTGGCTGAACCTAGTGACTTCCTTCTAACAGAATATAAACAAAGTGAAGGGATGTCACTTCTGAGATTGGGTTACAAGGGGACTCCACGTATATTCTCCTGAGCCTCTCTCCCTCTCATTTGCTTGCTCTGATGGAAGCCAGCTGCTGCAATTTGAGTAAACGTGGCAAATAACTGAGGGAGGCTCTGGCTAACAGTCAGTGAGAAAATGAGGCCCTCAGTCCAGCAACCTATGATGAGCCAACTCCTGTCAACAATCACATGCCTGAACTTAGAGCAGATCCTCCACTGAGTTGAGCCTTTAGATGGAACTGCTGCCCCAGCCAATACTTTGCAGCCTAGTGACAGCCCATGCACCAGAGGACTCAGACAAATGATTCTGGAGTTCCTGGTCCACAGAATGTGTGAGATAATAATTGTTCATTGTTTTAAACTACTAATTTGGGAAGGGAAGATTGACATAAAATGGAGGAAGAAGGATAAAATGGACAGAAGAGAAATAAGTTGAATCCTTGAGGAAAAAACAAATTTGTAGTGACAAACTGGAACACATGAGGACAAACTGGAACTTGCATCTGTCTTTCCTGGTTGCCAGCCTTGGTCATTTAGGTGACCTACAGGATAAGCTGGCATCTTTAAAATATTCCTGCTTTAGGATTTGAAGATGCTGAAGGAACAATCTAGCTGGAGCTGGAAAGACCATAAGCCTGGCTGTGCTCTATACCAACAAGGTGAGTCAACAGATGAGACAATGTGTATGAGCTGCAGCAGTACTTGGACTTATACTGTCCCCTGGAGTGCAAATATAGCTGCTTCTCATGTCTGCCTTTCAGATCTTATGTAAATTTCTCTTGTGAAAAGGCCTAACTCAGAACCATACTGAAAAGGGAATTCTGGGAAACATATTTCTGGCTTAGCTAAATTGACACAGTACAAAGTCACTCAGTTTTAAAACTAGTAAAACATATTATATATTATTATTATGTAATTTATTCAGTTTGATTTAGTAATGAGATTTGCTTTACCTCTTTCTACCCAATAATCTTTGAAATATATTTAGGGCATGGGACACATGACTCAATCAAAATCAGTGATAACAATTTGTCTCAAGTGATTTACAAGCAAGCTATAAACTGAATTAGAGCTGGAGCATTTTCAATTCTGAAAGACATAAAACCAGGATATTTTTGTTTATTTAATTGTTGGTTGCTAAATTAAAAGTGGTACAATGAAAAGTAACATGAAATTTGTTTTGATAAGTATAAACTTCCTCAGTAAGGGAAACACAAATAGACATGCATTTTGGGGGAAGAAGCAGAAGATGATGTGATAATAGAACAAATGGGGCTTACTCTTCAGGCAGATGAAAGCAAGCTAGGAGTCACACTGGAACACAAGCTGATATGAGCCAACCACCCAATCCTGCTGCTTAAAATTCAGGAGGATCCTCAGATTGCTAAGTGGATCATAACATGCAAAAGCTCTATGCGCTTCTGAATTCTGTTTGTTCAGCCTCTTTTCCTTTGATACAGGGTCTTGCTCTGTGTTCCAGGCTGGAGTGCAGTGGCACAATCACAGCTCACTGCAGCCTTGACCTCCCTGGCTCAAGCAATCCTCCCACCTCAGCCTCCCAATAGCTGGGACTACAAGTGCGCACCACAACCAAAAAAAAAAAAAAAAAAAAAAACCAAACCAAAACAACAACAACAACAACAACAAAAACCCAAAACACAATTTTATTTTGTATTTTTTGTAGAGATTGAGTTTCACCATGTTGTTCAGGCTGGTCTTGAACTCCTAGGCTCAAGCAACGCACCCACCTTGGCCTCCCAAAGTGTTGGGCCTACAGGCGTGAGCCACTGCACCTGGCCTTAGTCAGCCTCTCTTAAGGTCTTGTGCTCGGTTTTGCTTTTGGGAAAGATAGTCAAAATATTAAAGTGTGCCTTTTCTCTTTGAGGGCTCATAAGGATTAATGAGAGTAAGGGAGACCTCTTATTCAAATGGGTGGTGAATGCAAAGAAAATTATTACATACATGTCTTAACTGATTCACTCAACAATTATGAATTTGAGCACTTATGTTCCAGGCATTGTTCTAGGTGTTGAGGACACAGCAGGATAAAATTATAGTTCTAATAAATGCTTATATTTATTATATAACTATGTTAACAGTAATGATCTCCAGGTGGTATAATCATGTATACTTTTATCTATATTTTCTTTGTTCTATACATTGAAATTATATTTTATAATAAGAAAAAACTTCTTTAGAAAAAGAAATTTGAATCAGAAATGTAGGCTAGATATCAGAAAGATTATTTTTAAAAAAGGGGGGACTGTTGAACATTTATAAATTTTACTACATCACATCAGTTTTATTGGCAGCAGACTGGCATAGCCTTTCTCAGGCCTCAACAGTATTCAGCACCTTTATTCACTTGAATCTTTGAGTTAAACTTTTACAGACTTCCTGGTGATGCTCTGTATTAGCCCGTTTTCATGCTGCTGACAAAGACATACCCAAGACTGGGTAATTTATACAGGAAAAAGCATTTAATGGACCTATAGTTCCATGTGGCTGGGGAGGCCTCACAATCATGGCAGAAGGCAAGGAGGAGTAAGTCATGTCTTATACGGATGGCAGCAGGCAAAGAGAGAGCTTGTGCGGGGGAACTCCACCTTATAAAGCCATGAGATCTCATGAGACTTATTCACTATCATGAGAACATCACGGAAAAGGACCTGCCCCCATGATTCAACTGCCTCCCACCAGGACCTTACCACATGTGGGAGTCAAGATGAGATTTGGGTGGAGACAGAGCCAAACCATATGATTCCACCCCGGCCCCTCCCAAGTCTCATGTCCTCACATTTCAAAACCAATCATGCCTTCCCAACAGTCCCCCAAAATCTTAACTCATTTCAGCATTAACTCAATAATCCACACTCCAATGTCTTATCTGGGACAAGGCAAGTCCCTTCTGCCTGTGAGCTTGTAAAATTAAAAGCAAATTAGTTACTTTCCAGATACAATGGGAGTACAAGCATTGGGTAAATACAGCCATTTCAAATGGGAAAATTAACCAAAACAAAGGGGCTATAGGCCCCACGCAAGTCTGAAATCCAGCAGGGCAGTCAAATATTAAAGCTCCAAAATGATCTCCTTTGATTCCATGTTTCACATCCAAGTCACGCCAACGCAAGAAGTGGGTTCCCATGATCTTCAGTAGCTCTACCCCTGTGGCTTTGCAGGGTACAGCCTCCCTCCCAGCTGTCTTCATGGGCTGGTGTTGAGTGTCTGCAGCTTTTCCAGGCACATGGTGCAAGCTCTCAGTGGATCTACCATTCTGGGGTCTGGAGGATGGTGGCCCTCTTCTCATAGCTCCACTAGGTGGTGCCCCAGTAGGGACCCTGTGTGGAGGCTCCAACCCCACGTTTCCCTTCTGCACTGCCGTAGCAGAGGTTCTCCATGAGAGTCCCACCCCTGCAGCAAACTTCTACCTGGACACCCAGGTGTTCCTATATATCCTCAGAAATCTAGGTGGAGGTTCCCAAACCTCAATTCTTGACTTCTGTGCACTTGCAGGCTCAACACCATGTGGAAGCTGCCAAGGCTTGAGTCTTGCACCCTCTTAAGCCATGGCCTGAGCTGTACCTTGGCCCCTATTAGTCACTGCTGGAGTGGCTGGGATGCAAGGCATCAAGTCCCTAGACTGCACACAGGATGGGAACCCGGCACCAAGCCCATGAAACCATCTTTTCTTCCTAGGCCTCCAGGCCTGTGATGGGAGGGCCTGCCGTGAAGACCTCTGACATGCCCTGGAGACATTTTCCCCATTGTCTTGGGGATTAACATTCAGTTCCTCGTTACTTATGTAAATTTCTACAGCCACTTGGATTTTTTCTCAGAAAATAGAATTTTCTTTTCTATCACTTTTGTCAGGCTGCAAATTTTCCAAACTTTTATGCTCTGTTTCCCTTTTAAAACTGAATGCCTTTAACAGCACCCACATCTCCTCTTGAATTCTTTGCTGCTTTGAAATTTTTTTTCACAAGATACCCTAAATTATCTCTCTATAGTTCAAATTTCCACAAATCTCTAGAGCAGGGTCAAAATGCTGCCAGTCTCTTTGCTAAAACATAACAAGAGTCACCTTTGCTCCAGTTCCCAACAAGTTCCTTATGTCCATCTGAAACCACCTCAGCCAGGACTTTATTGTCCATATTGCTATTAGCATTTTGGGCAAAGCCATTCAACATGTCTCTAGGAAGTTCCATACTTTCCCACATTTTCCTGTCTTCTTCTGAGCCCTCCAAACTGTTCCAACCTCTGCCTGTTACCCAGTTCCAAAGTCACTTTTGGGTATTTTTCAGCAGTGCCACACTCTACTGTTACTGTTATCAATTTAATGTATTTAGTCTGTTTTCATGCTGCTGATAAAGACATACCCAAGACTGGGTAAGGTATACAGGAAAAAGCATTTAATGGACTTACAGTTCCATGTGGCTGGGGAGGTCTCACAATCATGGCAGAAGACAAGGAGGGGCAAGTCACATCTTATACGGATGGCAGCAAGAAAAGAGAAAGCTTGTGCAGGGAAACTCTGCCTTATAAAGACATCAGATCTGCTGAGCCTTATTCACTATCATGAGAACAGCATAGGAAAGACCTGCCCCCATGATTCAATTGCCTCCCACCAAGTCCCTCCGACAATGTGGGAATTCTCCAGTATTTGTTTTTCTGTTTCCACCTTAATTTACTCAGGATAATGGCCTCTGTTTCCATCCATGTTACTGCAAACACGAATGGACATGATCCCACTCTTTCTTATGGCTACATAGTATTCCATTATGTATAGGTACCACATTTCCTTTATCCAGTCCACCATTGCTGGGAATTTAGGGTGATTCCATGTTTTTGCTGTTGTAAATAATGCAGTGATTAACATACGCCTGCATGTGTCTTTATGGTAGAATGATCTGTATTCCTTTGGGTATATACCACATAATGAGACCGCTGGATCAAATAGTAACTCTGTTTTAAGTTCTTTGAGAAATCTCTAAACTGCTTTCCATAGTGGCTGAACTAATTTATGTTCCCACCAACAGTGTATAAGTGTTCCCTTTTCTCCTCAACCTCACCTGTATGTTATTTTTTTGCCTTTTTAATAATAGCTATTCTGGCTGGCGTGAGATGGTATCACACTGTGGTTTTGATTTGTAGTTCTCTAATGATTAGTGAAGTTGAACATTTTTTCATATGCTTTTTGGCTGTTTGTATGTCTTCTTTTGAGAAGTGTGTGTTCACGTTCTTTGCCCATTAAAAAAAAATCTTTTTTCTTCTGGACATAAGGTCTCACTCTGTCACCCAGGCTGGAGGGCAGTGATGCAATCTCAGCTCACTGCAACTTCGGCCTGCCAGGCTCAAATGATTCTCCTACCTTAGCCTCCTGAACATTTTTTTTGAAACAGCCAAAAATTTAACTAAAGAGCTTCTGCACAGCAAAATAAACTATCAAAAAAGTAAACAGCCTACACAATAGGAGAAGACATCTGGAAACTGACAAAGGTCTATATATCCAGAATCTATAAGGAACTTAAAACAGGGGACTACAGGCGTATGCCACCACGCCCGGCTTATTTTTGTATTTTGTATTTTGTATTTTCAGTAGAGATGGGGGTTTCACCATGTTGGCCAGGCTGGTCTTGAACTCCTGACCTCAAGTGATCCACCCTTCTTGGCCTCCCAAAGTGTTGGGCTTACAGGTGTGAACCACCGTGCCCAGCCTACCCATTTTTTAATGGGTTTGTTTGTTTTTCACTTCTTAATTTGTTTAAGTTCCTTATAGAGTCTGGATATTTGTAGACCTTTGTCAGTTGCATAGTTTCCAGATGTCTTCTCCTATTGTGTAGGCTGTTTACTTTTTTGATAGTTTATTTTGCTATGCAGAAGCTCTTTAGTTAAATTTTTGGCTGTTTCAGAAAAATGTTTAGTTCTACTTCTACCAGACTTCCTATGCCTTGTTCCCTCACCTTTTCCCTCACCACCAGGCAGAGTATCTCCTGACAATAAATTATCTGTGCCAAATGGACACATATTAATTAATTAATTACTTGACTGATAGATTCCCTCAACTAACATTAGTGCGACTACTCTGTGCCAGGCACAATTCCAGCACTGGTGTTCAGCAATAAACAATATACACTTTCATCATAAAACACATATTCTAATTGCATGACAATGACAGTAAATAATTAAAAACAGAAGGTATTACAAAATTTAACTCAACATACAACTTGTGCATAAAAAATTTAAAAGTAGTGCCTGTAGCTTATCTCATCTCTTTTGAGCTTTCACCTACTAGTTAGCGGGTAGGGAAAGTCTCATTTGGTTTAAAGTTGATCTAATCAAATACTTTTAGCAGTCCCTCTAGGGCAGTGGTTCTCAGATTTTGGTGTGGAAGTTGATACATGCATTAAGACTCAGGCCACACCCTTTAAGGAGCCTGGTTCTCTCTGAGCTTTCTTAACAACCCAGGTGGATCTGACAAACAGCAAAGTATCAGAATCTTTGCTTTATGAAAATTTCAGTCCCTCTTAAACAAAAATGCTCAGATTGTCATTTAGCATCTGTTCTAAATATGTTCCTTACCAAGATGGGGCCAATGTCAGTGCTCTAAGGCAGGATATCTACTTGGTTGCTGTTTGGCTGATACTCATGGTCAAAGTCTATGGCTAGGGAAGCCCATCATTTGTCTCTCTGGACTGGGACAGGGCCCAAAGCCCCTTCATTGACTCAGATTCTGATTGGTTATGCTAGCACTAGAGACCTTCAGGGTTTGACTATGGTCTCTTGCAATTCTAGGCAAGATTTGCTCTGGAGAATTCACTACAAACCTACCTGCTCACTACTAAGGGAATCCCCTCTGATCAGCTCTTAGCTGGACATTCAGGGTAATAGATTCTGTTTTCACAATGTAGAAGCCAAAAGGATTCACGATAATTATAGCTCAGGGCCTCCTGCTGCCCAGCTGTGCTGCACCCTCAATATTACTGTGCTACAGTCCGCCCCAGGGAAGCCTGTGAGGAGCCACAAACACAGGAAAGGGGGGATTTTTTTTCCTTTCTCTTTCCATAGATTCCCGAGGGTAGAAAAATGCAGGCTTTCTCCTCTTTCTGCTATGTCTGGACTTCCCTTACATACATAAAACTCTTGTCTCTTCCACAAAGCCTGATCCTATATAAGCTGAAGGAGGAGATACAGGAATTTAGATAATCCTTTCTGAGGGCCAAAGCTTGTCCTTTGAATTTTAAAAGCTAAATGTTTCCTAGGACTTTCTCAGTGCAATCCTACTGGAAGTAATCCTGTCGGCAGGTGGATGATTCCAGAAAATAGCCAAGATTTATTTTTGGTAAGCAAAGGCAAGATTACATTCATAATTTAAAAAGAGAATTATTTCCCCTTTGCAAAAATAAATAAAGCAGAAACTTTCATCACTGTGATAAATGCTATTAATACAATTAAACAGGATGGTGGGATAGAATGCTGCTGAGAAGAGGTGAGAACGGCTTTGAATAAGTGGTAAGGAAATGCCTTCCTGAGTCGGTGACATTTGAGCTGAAACCTGAATGATGAAAAAGAAACAGGCTTGAGACAGTCTAGGATAAAGTGTTCCAGGCGGAGAAATCAAATGCAAAAGCTGTGGGGTATTAATGAATTTGGCATGTTTCAGAAACAGAAAGCAGTCCTGTAAGTTTCCAGAATTGTGAGAGCTCAGAGAGGTAGACGGGCCCAGACTGTGAGTCTCATAGGCCACAGTAAAGAGTTTGGTTTTATCCCAAATGAAATATGAAGCCATTTGATCTTTTTTTTTTTTCTTTTGGAGCAGAGGAGGGATCTGATTTATGGTTTTGAATGATCACTCTGGTGGCTATGCTGGGATGAAACATAGATTGAAGAATAAAGGAAGCAGGCAGTTGAATTACTTAATTCAGGGGAAAACTGATAGGGGCTGGCTCAGACTAGAGTGTCAAGTGGGTCATGGACAAAGAATACTGGGTAGACTGGAATTGTGTTTCGAGAGAGAGGTGATGAGATTGGATGTGAGAGTGAGGAAGAGAGAGGAAATAAGCAAAGATGATCCTTGGGGTTTTCAAAGTTCTAATTTGGTAATCGAATGTACACAAGTATGTCTGCATGTATATATGTATGTGTGTGTGTGTGTCTGTGTATGTGTGTGTAAAATATCCTTTCTTCTAGTAATGTTTGCAGACTGTGGTCTCAGTTATTTTTCAAGTAAAGTTGCAGATATTGGTAATTACAACTGTATGAGGTAAAATGAAAGGAGAATCACATTTTAAGTACTTCTGTGACAGCAGTGTGCTAAGTACTTTATATATGTTATCTCACTTGAAATTTTTGCCTCCATTTTATGTAGTTATTATTATTACCATATATTAGGTTGGTGCAAAACTAATTGCGGTTTTTTGCCATTACTTTCAATGGCAAAAACTTAATGATATATGTGGAAGCTTGACCCAGGTTGGAAAATAAATTAGCACACTTCAAAGACTTATTCGACTAACATTTTTTAAGGACCTACTGTGTGCATTATATTTATTGTTGTTACTCAGAATGAGTAACATCATTTCCATCACTTTGACCATTTATGGGGAATAAAAGAGTTAAATTCTCATTTTTGTGTGGTATATTTTCGGAGTCAAAACTGCTTAAAACAAAAGACCTTGCATTTCATGCGCTAACTATAATATGTAATAGCTATGGTCAAAAATATTCTCAAGTATGCACCATACTGGGGTGTCAGTCAAAATATCTATATTATGTACAAACAGTGCTGTTAAGGTTTTAGATGATGGAATGTGATCAGAGTGGGAGAGTTTTGAACTTAGCTTTTTATCTCTCTTCATTCGAAGTTCAACTTCTGCTGCCTTTCAAGTTTAACAGAGTTGGGAATACTAGCTCTTTCTTTTTGTCCTTTAGCCTGTTCTTATTTAATTTTTTCTTACATTGAAATTCAACATTCACTCAATAAACATGTTTGAGCACCTAACATACAATAATCCATAGAGCAACTGAAATCAAATACCACAAAGAATTTCTTGGTTATGGTTGTGATTTCATATTACATATTAATGACTTGGCCTTGGTTCAGTACTCTTTTTATATTATAAGGGAATATTGGATATCATATAAAAAGAATCATTGTTTAATATTAAGGGGAATATAATAAAATTTAAACTTTATGGTTGCTACAAATGTTAAATATATTTGCATACAAAAAGAGAGAAAAGACCAAAAGAAAATAACAAAAGAAAAATGTTGACCTCTGAGTTGCAGAATAACAGATTATTTTCCATGCTTCCTACCTTCTCAATATTCCTCTAAATTATTGAAAACATATGCAATAAAAATTTTGGTTATGAACAAGATTTCTTTTTTGTGTGTGTGTGGTAAGAACACAACCTGAGTTCTACCCTCTCAAGTTGTTAAGTGCATAATACAGAAATGTTAACTATAGGCACCTTGTTGTACAGCAGATCTCCAGAAGGTATTCATCTTGCAAAACTGAGACTTTATATTTGTTGAATAGCAACTACTCATTTCCCCCTTGCCCCAGCCCATGTAACCACCATTCTACTGTTTCTTTGAGTTCAACTATTTTAGATACCTCCTATGAGTGGAACCATGCAGTTTTTGTCCATCTGTGACTGCCTTATTTAACTTACCATAGTGTTTTCCAGATTCATCAGTGTTGTCACATGTAGCAAACTTTTCTTGTTTTATAAGGCTGAATGATTTTCCATTATATGTACATACCACATTTTCTTTATCCATCCATTCCTCAATGGAAATTTAGGTTGTTTCCCTATCTTGGCTATTGTGAATAATGCTGCAAGGAACATGGAAATGGAGATATCTCTTTCAGATCCTGATTTTAATTCTTTTGGATACATATCTGGAAGAGGGATTGCTGGATCATATAGTAGTTATATTTTTTTTTGAGAAATCTCTATACTGTTTTTCATAGCAACAGCACCATTTTACATTCCCAACAATGGTATACAAAGGTTCAAATTTCTCCACATCCTCACCAACAATGGTTATTATTATTTTTTGATAATAGCCATCCTAACAGGTATGAGGTGATTTCTCATTGTGGTTTTGACTTGCATTTCTCTGATGATTAGTGATGCTGAGCATCTTTTCATATACCTGTTAGCCATTTGTACATCTTCCTTAGAGAAATATCTATTCCAGTCTTGCCCACTTTTCATTGGTTTATTTGATTTTTTTTTCCTATTGAGTTGTAGGATTCAAATAAATAAAATCAGAAATAAAAAAGTGGACATTACAATTCGTGACACAGAAATAAAAAGGACCACAAAAACTACTATAAACAATTATGCACCAACAAACTGGTAATCTAGAAGAAACAGATAAATTCCTAGACTCATACAGCTTACTGGGACTGAACCATGAAGAAACAGAAAATATGAACAGACTAATAAGCAAGGAGATTGAATCAGCAATCAAAACTTCCAAGCAAAGAAAAACACGGAACCACATGTCTTTGCTGGTGATTCTACCACACATTTAAAGAAGAGCAAACACCAGTCTTTTCCAACTACTCCAAAATGATTGAAGAAAAGTGAACATTTACAAACGTATTTTGAGTCCATCATTACTCTGATACCAAAGCCACACAAAAATCTCACTAGAAAAGATAATTACAGTCACAAATGTCCTTGATTAACAAAAATCCTCAACAGACTACTAGCAAATCAAATTCGACAGTCCTTTAAAAGGACCATACAGCATGATGAGGACCATACATCATGTACCACACATCATGGGATTCATCTTTGGGGTGCAAGGATTGTATGACATGCAAATCAATTAATGTGAAACACTATATTAACAGAATGAAGAATAAAAATCACATGATCATTTTAATGATGCAGAAAAAGCATTTGACAAAACATAATAGTCTTTCACTATAAAAACTCAAAAAACTAGATGTAAAAGGAATTTACCTCTACATAATAAAGGTCACATATGATAAACTCACAGCTCACATTATAGCAGATGATAAAAAAACTGAAAGTTTTCCTCTAAGATGACGAAAAAGATGAAGATTCTCACCCTCACCACTTCTATTCAATATAGTATTGGAAGTACTAGCCAGATCATTTAGGTAAGAAAAATAAATGAAAGCCACCTAAATTGAAATGGAATAAGTAAAATTGTCTCCGTACATGACTTGATCTCATATAGAATAGCTTAAAGACTCTACAAAACAAAACAAAAAATCAAAAAACCTGTTAGAAGTAATTTAAAAAGTAAGTATAATTGTAATATACAAAATCAAGATATAAAAATCAGTTATGTGTTTATACACTAATAAACTCTCTGAAAAGGCAATTAAGAAAACAATCTTACTTACAAAAGCATCGAAAAGATAAAAATATTTAGGAATACATTTCACCAATGAGATAAAAGATTTGTACACTGAAAAAATATAAAACATTGATGAAAGAAATGGAAGAAGCTATAAATAAATAGAAAGGCATTCGACATAAATGGATTAGAAGATTTAATAGTGTTAAAATGTCCATACTAGCCAAAACAATCTACAGATTTGATGTAGTCCCTATCAAAATCCAATGGCATTATTTGCAGAAATAGAAAAAAACAATTCTAAAATTTATATGGAACTACAAAAGATCTTGAATAGCCAAAGTAATCTTGAGAAAGAAAAACAAGCCTAGAGGCATCACACTTCCTGATTTCAAGATCTATTACAATGTTACAATGATTAAAACAGTACAATATTAACATAAAACAGACATATTGACCAATGGAACAGAACAAAGAGCCCACAAATAAAACCATACTTAAAAGATTAACTGATTTCTGACGTGCTGGACAAGGGTACCAAGCATGAACAATGGGGAAGAATAGTCTCAACAAATGATGTTGAGAAAACTGGATATCCACATTGAAAAGAATAAAACCGGATATATGGAAACAAATTAGATATCCATATAAGCCATTCTGAGAAATCAGACTACTAGGAAAATCCTATTAAATATAAGCCAGACAATCATATCCCTTCTCTCTACAAAATCCTGTGATGACTTCCCATCTCACTCAAGAGGAAAAGCCAAAATAATTAATAACCAATAGCCTAACCCATTCCATTTCCATCTCTGTTACCTGTCTGACTTGATGTCCTACTTTTCTCTCTCACTCACTCCATTCCAATCACATTGGCCCCCTTGCTCTTCCTCAAACATGGCAGTTATACTCTCAACTCAGGGTCTTTGCAAGCACTTCTTTCTCTTCCAGGAATTTAAGTATTTACCTGCATGTATTTACCTCTCTTTATGTTTTGACTCAAATCTAACCGTCTTAGTGTGTTTTTTCTTGATGACCTATTTAAAATTGCATCCCCTCTAGTACTCTTTATCCTTCTTCTCCTTGTTACTTTTTTGATAGCATGTTTGAATCTCTAATATAATATAATATACATTTTATATGTTTATCTACACATTTTTCTTATTTTCTGTCTCCCTCCAGTAGAGTATAGCTTTGATAAGGACAGGGTGCTGTCTCCCTGGTATGTAGAAAAATGCTTCACGTATCATGGGCAATTAACAAATATTCTTGGATGAATGAATGAATTTTAGGTGAGGTAACTGAACCTAGAAGAGTTAAACAACTTCACCCAGTGTTAGCAAACTTCATCATAGCCTCCATCTTCTGATTCTATTGTCCAATATATCTTTTCAGCATACTGCTTTACTCTTATAATATCTACATACTAAATTAAATTTGAAATTTTTTTGGTTGTCTGCTACTTATAAATGCTTATAAATGAATAGATTTGTTTTCTTATACAAAGACCACAGAATTCAGAGTATGGCTTTGACTTGTTGATTTCTCGAATAATCCCTTTGTAGGATTTGACTGTTTTCTTTTTTAAGATAAATCAATGCTAGAACCTAACATAGGCCCTAAAATTTTCAAATTAGCATGTTAAGCAGAAGAGCACATTAGAACAAGTTGTGCACAGATATACAAAACTTCACTTTCATGTTTTTAATGTAAATGTCCAATTTACAGCAAATTTAGGGCACGTTTGATAAAATTTTTCAATGAGACCATTAACATTATCTAACATTCTGACTTTCACTTCAAGCTGCAAGGTCCAACCTGTCCTTATACAATTTTGCCTGAGAATTTTAGTGTTGATCAGGGAATTAGAGAGAGAGAAAATACAGTATGAGACTATTTTCCTACCTGAACTGTGTATGTCAAGATGAAACCTCTAGGGGTAGGCAACGTTATATAATTTTACAAGTATCAAAAATATACAAGGTGATTTAACCTGCGAGCTTACTGTTTTGTAGGTCACACTTATGGGACCCTACTACTAATTGGTTAAGTGATGGGTTATTTCCCCAAATAACTCAATCATTCTCAAGTGAACTGATGAACCAATGTGAATATTGATTCAGGGGAGTCCTGTAACATTTGTTACAAACTTGAGCTGTTCAAAGGAGACAATATTTAGACATATTAGTATATATCTATGAGATATTTTCTCTGTTTCTAAATGAGAATTAGGGTTACTTGACTGACAGTGAGCATCCCGGTGAAGAGGTACTTAGGGTTACTTGACTGACAGTGACAGTGAGCATCCCGGCAATTCATTTTTTTGTGCAAGTGGTAAGGAATGAATTTAATTTGAAAAAGTGAGTGCTCAGCAATTTTAAAATTATAAAATGCTATTCCTTGTTGTTTCTTACTTTCAGCCACTTCTCACTCACGTTTATACTTGATGAATTTGCATGGGTTTGTCTTTCTCTTTGCTGTGAATGAATTATCTGTTTGTGAGGCTCTTCAGTGGAATTTTGAAGCTGCACTTAGATATTGATGGAATCTCTCTCTCTCTGTCTCTTTCTCCTTTATCTGTATTGCTTTTAAACAGAAAGAGTGTTCTAAACATTCCTGTCCTCAGTCAAATATTTCTGGATTCAAAGAGTTTGATGGGTTTGTTACAAGCTGTGTAAATTCAATAAGTATTCAAAGCGTAGATAGAAAAAGATGACAAATGCTAAATTTCCTATGTCCTCTGTGACTGAACAACAAATAATGTGACAAAAGGTACCCCTGAATCTATTTCCTGAAAAAGTTTTAATCGAACATAAGATCAAAAGAAACTCCATTCTAGAACCATTTGGCATTTAGTACTTGATTAGATTAAAAAGTAAAGCTATTTCTTGATGTTTCCTATTTCAGTGTAGCAACAGCCGTCACCAGACAAATGCAATCGTTCAGAATTCTTTTTGGGCAGGAATAAATGACGCTGAGAACAGGGATGTGCAGATTATTTTCTCTTAGAAAACAATAAAGAAGCAGGGGAGAGAGAAAGAGAGAGAGAGAGAGATTATATGAACATCTAAATGTAACTTCAAAATTCCACTGAAGAGCCTCATTAATGGATAATTAGTTCACAGTAAAGAGAAAGGCAAAACTCTATGATCTTCAACCTTGTCTGGAATCACTGGAAGAGAGGGCTGCCTAAAAACTATTTCTGCACAGTAGCAAGGTCACATTCTGGTTAACCTGGGAGGGGTCACTGGGTCCACGCAGAAGCTAGGATGCAATAAGCAAGCAGTCTTGCCTCTTCAGGCTAATAGCTGCGCTCCCTCTAGTGGTCACAATAATGAACTGAGATCTAGCGTCTTGAAGACTTTAAACCAAAGTAAATAGACTGACACTGTTCTCTGGATGTGGCTGCTGCTTCAGGCAGAGCATCTGGGAGTGGCTAAACTCCGTGATATAGAGTGGAGTTTATATCAGATCTCTATATCAGATGCTTTGATACCTCCCGTTTTGCCAAGCAGGAGTCTGTTGTGGCTGAGGCCTTTGTAGGCCAGGAGTGCTGTGGCTCATTTTAAGCCAGCCTCACACTGATGTCTGCTGTATGGTGCATTTTATTATTAATATTATTTGAAACAAGAGAAGATAGTGGAAAGTGTACTGAGTGGAGTGTCAGGAAAATTGCCTCTGCTCTGTGAGATCGGGCAGGTCCATGAGACTCAACCTCTATGTGACAGTTTTCTTCATGTCTAAGACCCCAGGGTGAAATGCAAAACTTTTCTCCATTCGTTTATTTAATACTAACCAGGTGCTAGGCTGGGCGCTTTGTGGGGCTCAAAGGGTGTCAAGCTCAAGAGAAAAGATAAAATTTTAATGTAAATATCTAAAATACATCATAGGAAGTACTAAATTTCACCAGAAGGCCACAAGAGAGTTACATATAGAATACTGAGGGTTAGATAAGTACCTAGAGGTGGTAGGCCTGAGGAGGTGTCATGAATATTGATCTGTATCAATGTGAGTATTGTCTCTCTGTCTATTCTCTGTTTGTGTATACATGTTTAAACACAATATATAAATATATTAATGTATGCATATATAATATACTCATGTATAGTCAATAAAATGAAACCCATAATCGATAAAAAGATAGATGACCACTTGGGGGAAGAGGTTTGCAACATGAACAGCACATAAAGCTTCTATATTGTGGGAGGCGGAGCTTGCAGTGAGCCGAGATTGCACCACTGCACTCCAGCCTGGGCAACAGAGCCAGACTCCATCTCAAAAAAAAAAAAAAAAAAAAATCCTATATTGTTAATGTATAAGGAACTCTTACAAATGAATAAAAAAATCAAATGGTTTAGTGACAAAATGGGAAACAGATATAAACATGCCCTTCTCAAAAAAAGAACATACAGATTTCCAAAAATATGTGACAAATACATCTAAGCATACTAGCAAATGGACAATTTAAATTAAATTTTAATTAGTTAAATTATTTTTAAATATTATTTATTATTCAATTGAATAAATTTAATTGTAACTAACAATACAATTAAAAATTCTGATTAAAGCAGTCATATTTGAAAAGTTTGAGGATCACTAGTATTGGCGAGGCCATGGAGTAAACAGGTTTTTAGACACTGATGAAGGGAGTATATATTACTACTCCATCTGGAGAAAAGGCTGGTGATGAGTCAAAATGTAAAAGATTTGATTTTTAGGGGTATATCTTAAAAAAAAACCTGGATGAACAACTACACAGAACTGTCTGTGTAATAATGTTCATTTTAGCATTTTGTGTAGTAGCAACAGAAACAAAAAACAACCAACCAACCAACCCTAAATAACTTGCTCTTTGGGAGTGGTTAAATAATTGGGGAAGAGCCACATGATAGAGCATTTCACCATAAAGAAAACTTCTTAGATCTACATTTATAACATAAAAATACTTATGTTATGGAGAAAATAGCTTATAAAAGATTATGTATAATATGCCACAATTTTATTACAATAGTAAACTGAGTGTACATGTGAATTAGCATGTAAAAACATCCAGAAAAATATAAATTAAAACATTATTATGGTGATCACTCAGTGCTGAGATTACAGGCAATTTTTATTTTCTTTTTACACCTTTCTCTCTTGTCTATATTATCTACAATTATGAAAAATTACTTTTATTACTAGGCAAACCAATTAAGCAAGTTTTACTGAGGATGAGAAAGCCTGAGCAACTGGGGCAAATTTCCATGAAAATCCCTAACTACATCTTCCACAGTATTTCCTAATCTGAAAGTACAATTTCCTGCTTCAGTTTATAGTACTGCAGAGGTAAATAAAGGGACTAACAAAAGAGATGCATCTTTTCACAGACCATAGAAGTTCCATTTCACTGGTGAAAAATTCTCTTTTCATGTCCCTTAGGCACTATATTAAGCTTCCATATGGATGAAGGTAAAAAGGACACTTGCAAAGACATAAAGACCCTCTCCGAAGGAAGTATAATGACAGAGAGCTTATGTGGTCAGGACACATTGCCCTCTGCAAATAGTCAGCCCCCTATGAGCCTGGTGTGTGTATTGTCATCAGCATCAGGTGTGAGAGCTGAAGAAATGGCCGTGAGAGTTAAGCCTAGGGGAAGTGGGTATGACTGATGACTGTGCAGGCCTTTCATGAGCTCAATGACGGTCATGACCGCTTATCTTAGAGCTCACGTCCTGATGTCTCCCCACTGGGCAGGTAGCACATTATCCACAGCCCCTTTAAGGATGCCCTTCTCTACTCTTGAATGTTGTTGTCAAACTTACTCTATATGCTGCCACAGTGGAGGAGCCAGATAGCCTTGTGCTTGAATCCTAGCATTACCATTCAGTGTTTATGTGATCCTTGGGCAAGAAACTGAACTCTCTAAAACCTCAGTTTCCTCATCTATAGAGCAGAGATAATCCCATTGCATTTACTTCTTGTGAAGATGAGGGGACACAAGTATAGTGCCTAGCACACAGTGTTCCAGAAATGAAAATTAAGCCATTTCCTGTATATTAAAGCAAAGTGGTTATTAACTTCCATTAGTCATAAGTTGGGTGAACAAATAATTTATTAAACAAATGAGATCACTTGTGACAGTGAAAAGGCGTGCTTTGGTTATGCCGAGGCAAAGTGTGTAATCTGAAGCTGGCTGGATGTAATCTGAAGAATGAGATGGATGGTCATTCTAGTTATAAGGTTCTTCATTTGATTTTCTGAAATTGTACAATGTTTACAGCAGTTGGTGCTTTATTATCAGCACTGAATCTATGTGACTTCTCTAGGGGACATAGGTTGTGAGAACGTGAGAATTCCCTGAGCACATATCCACAGTGTATTTTGTTGCTTTACTATTATTTGCAAGCACAGCAGTGTTTTCTTGGTATGTTATTTGACTTTATGTCTCCGGTGCCTAGCATACTGTACACACTAAATAAATGTTTAGTGAATTCATGACCAGATACCATGGAAATATTAGGCTCAGATGCCAGGAAATGGCCCCAGCACTTTCCGGGTGGTTCGTAGCAGTGAGCCCAGCTTTCTGGCGGCTGGATGATTGTACTCTTATGATCAGCCTGAGGCAACAGCAACCACCGCTGCTGTCTCTTGCGTGAAGAATAGTGGTTGCTAATTGCTGCTCTTCATAAGATGTTCTGGGGATTTCTGAAGGGACTGGGACACCACCTGGCTTCCTTGACATCCTGTGGTGTCACTCCACTTTGCTTGTTGAATCACGCTGTGTGTACTGGGCTGTCAGTTCTTTGAGAGCTAGCACCAAAATTGTTTTGTTTACGCTTGTGTTCACAGCCCAGATAGCATACCGAACACAGCGCTTAATAAATGTTTGTGGAAAAAAATAAATAAAAATGGTAATAATGAAATAATTATGAAATAAGAAATCAAAAAATAAATGGGAAGAGCATTGTAATTTTTCCTATGAATTCACTTATCTTTAGGCCTCATTTTCTTATCTATAAAATGGGAATAATAAGCTCACAGAATAACATAATGCATGCCCATCATCATGAGTCGTTAGCACTATTAATAGTGGCTATGCTATTAGCTTTGGATTCAGAAGATTGGAGTTTGAATATAACTTTTATTAACTGCTAGATCTTGAAAGTTACTTAGCTTTTCTAAGTCTCAGTTTCTGCTGCTGTAAATATTAAACTAGATGTTGTGAAAAAATTAGTATTATCTATTGCTCAATAAGTGGAAGATATCAATATTGTTATTCGTGTCGAAAGTTGTTTTAAGGTCTCATAATTTCATATTTTTGTTTCTATTATTTACATAACACCTGTAAAATAAAAGAGTATCATTAACATTCTTATTCACAATTAGAAAGCCAGGAAGATTTATTAAGTTTGGATCATTGGGAATTTAGAGTGAATTGATAGATATGATGTGTAGAAACGAACAGTAACTAAAAGTTGTATGGTATTTTATGGTGCACAAAATATTTTCACAACCACAAGATTCACAACACAGGAATAAACTATGCGGTGTTGGTATGTTTGTATGCATGACCGTGTATTGCATTTGTTCCGCATCACGTTGTTAGGGAGCGCCCATGAACACTAAAAGCCATGTGTAACTCATTTACCTGGCTGACTTAAGAGGAATTTGATAGCTTCCAAAAGTTTCCACTCTCTTCCCTAGCCACGAAATCAGAATGCAGGTGCATCAGAGAGACTGAAGAAAGTTTAATGTAGATTTGTCAGGTGTAGGGGGGAATATTTGGAGAGAAAATTTCTGTGTGTGTGTGTGTGTGTGTGTGTGTGCATGCATACACACAGGCATGTCTGTCTACACAACACACATGAGGAAGAGGTTATAGAATGAGAAATACTCTTTCTGCATTCAATGAGAGAGAGAGTGGAGAAAAAAAATTGTAATGACTCATTCTGAGCCATGGAAGAATTTCAAAGCAAGTGCTAGAACTCTTTACTCTCCCGTCTTTAGAAGTCTCTCATTTACTTATTTACTGGTTTCTCAAATAGAATTTCTGAACACTTGTCAACTCTAACACTTTGTGTATCATCTTCTTGATTACTTATTGCTCACAGTTTCCATTTCAAACATCTTATTTCAGTTATTAAGTTTCTACTTAAAACTAGGTTGGAAGCAAGAATGAATAATTCAGTACTCATTTTCTTTATCCATTTCTTTCTGTAGATAAGATATTGAGAAGAAAATTCTAAAGCATCCTACACATTTTGAAAAACATAACTAAGATATATTTCATGCATATGATCTGTGAGTTCCATTCTAAGTGCCAGAGACATTAACACTTCTGGTCAGTTGGCAGAAACTTCTGTACCTTGAAAAGCTAAAAAAAATTTTTTTTAAATGTTTTAGAGGAACACAAGTTCTTCAGAATACAGAAAGCAAGTATATTCTGTGAGCTATAGAGACTAAATATTTCCCCTTTAAAACTGAAGCTTTTCCAGACAAACATTCATCAAACAGAGAAGTAGCTGGAGAGGCTAAAACTGACTGTTTTTGTCCAGTTTATACCCACAACTTCCTATGTTAGCCTTGAAAATGGTGACTTTTCTGACATAATCATCTTTAAATGTTTATTACTTATTTTAATAACAATCTACTTATCTCAAAGAATGTTTACTTTGTGCTATGAACATTTATTATCTCAAAGGAAGGTAGACTGATAAGAAATTTGGGGGAAATTTTTACATTTTAGAATATATAAATATATGATACAATTTAAATCAAACCTCTATAAAGTAATTGTGATGTTTCTCTACAACATTGTACATGGCTGTAAATGATTTTGATTTGTGAAGTGATTTGCCTGTATAGAAGAATTATTAAACTGAGTTATTGTCAAACAGAAATTGTAATAGTTGATGAAAAGTTTAAAATAGTTTAATACTGTTTGACTTTATCTATCCATCCATCTATCAATCATCTATCTATCTATCTATCTATCTATCTATCTATCATCTACCTACCTACCTACCTATCTACCTAGATTCTAAATGTTCAGAAAGAGCAAAAGATCAGTTTCTTGCAAAAGTGGACCTGAATGACTGAATTAGAAATAACTGTGGGCAGATTTAATGCCATCAAAATAAGTTGTTTAGAATGAAAGGCAAGATGTGTTAGGAAAGCTTTCTTCAAAGTGTAATGCTGGCATAAGTAGCACAGCTGTGTTTGAATGGTAATTAACATCTGCAATGTAAATCTCAGTTGAGTAAATACTGGACCCAATACCAGAAGAAATGACCTGAGGGAACTTATATGTCAGGGAGTGATTAGTATATAATCTCAAAGAAATACGTGTTATAAATTTGTAATTATTTTTCAATTTTTAGTCAGTCATGAGGACACTGAGTCCTTTACTGCTTTTCTGACCAAGTATCTCCCTATTTGACAGTGTCTCTTATTCAGTTGAGGGAAACACAACAGGCAACATTTTTTTCTGAAAGGTCAAAATCTGTTTCCTATTTATCCCTTAGATCCACGCCATCCAAGAGAATTGTCTGTGGTAATGGAAATGTTTGACATCTAGCTGATCCAATAAAGATATCCAATAAAGGTAACCATTAGTCACACGTGGCTATTGAGCACTTAAAATGTGACTAGTTGGAGTGAGAAACTGAATTTTAAAATTTTATTCAGTTTTAATTAATTTAAAGTTAAATAGCCACCTATGGCTAATAGCTGTGGTTTAGCACAGCCTCAGATTCATGCTCTTCCAACTCTTTCGTCTACTAAGGGAATTTTTCTGAGTGGTTTAACATTATTTTTGCTAGACCTTTAAACCTTAGGCCAAAATGAAATTCCAGTCTGCCTATCATTCAAACTACTGAACAATTGCTTTTATTTAGAGTCTTTCCACTGTCAACCACTGCTACTTATGTCAATTAATAGATGAATTACTATTCAGGACCTCTTGTCTCTGATGATGGTTGTAGTAACACTCTTCAAATTCCCAGTGGTTCAAAACAAACATTATTTTTTGAGTAAGAGGTTTTGTAGTCCAAATAATTACTTTTCATCAATTATGAAAGTCTAGGATTTGGCTTTGTCATTTTTCCATAAATTCAGTAAACAAAAAAATTCAAAAAATACTTGATCAGTAAGTAGCTTTAATCATTCCATTTTTAAAATTACTTTCGTTTTACTTTGCCAATTCAGATTTGTAGGCCATCATCTATACATGCCTGACAACCATTCTAGAGGCTACTGAGACTTTCTCAAATTCGAATTTTATTCCAGAAAGCTGCAAAAGAAATAATACTAACAAAGTCCAAGATTCTTTAAGATTTTTTATGTAAGTAAAATATGACATTTTAATCTAAATCAATATACTCATGTTTAGATGATTTCTTCCTTGTTCTCAAAGCTTGAGGTTATTTTCTCATAGGCAGTCCAAAAAAATGTAGAGGAGTCTGCTTGCTACAAGACAGAAATCTCATTCATCTAATGTTAAATTATAGATCTCAGTTCTGTAACTAGTTAGAGTGGGATAGAATTTAAAGTCAACCCCATTACACTGTAAAAGAAGAAATGGGAACTGCTGATGACATTAGAAGCAAAGGAACTTTGAAATGCTCTCAGCCTATCCTATCACACCTGAAGCCTCTCTTTATAATATGCTGCTATTCCTTGGATGTGTTAGAAGGTGGCTGTCAAATCAAATGAAGCAGAAAGCAGAGCTCCAAGGGACCGGTTTTGATACACACATTCCCTAGCTATGCTTGTCGTCTACCTCTGCATTACAAAATCATCTGAAGATTACTAACAGTTCCAAGCTTCCATGTATTATCACCAGCCTATGGGCGCTGGCTTCCATTCAGTATTTGCCTATGTGACTGTTTCAGCTGCCAAATTTTTGATATTGTACCATTAATTTTTTTCATTTCTAATAAATGAGATAATTTAGTGAAATCATATATGCTAGGCCCATTTTTAAAAACCCACTTATGTTCATGTGTGTATATGTCAGTGTTTATAGTGATGGAAAATCTCCAGAAAACAGGGCTGAAGTCCTGTAAACACCAAATGTTTTCCTTAAGTGAGTTCATTTTGGGGAATGCTCTTTCACATGATTCTTGCACATAATTGCCTCACCTCTGGACTGCTGCATTCACATCTGGCCTGAGCCCCCATGAAGTGGGGGTTGGTTTTCATTGCAACTTGATGGTAGTTTGCCTATGTGCTGAATCTGAAAAGGTAGTTGACTAATATTTTGAGCAAAGGGTTGGATCATGACCATATTTCTCTCCCTGCTTCTGTGATGTTCTAGTAGAGCTAGGCATTTCTCTCTCTGTTTCTTTCCCTTTCTTCCTCCCTCCTTCCCCCATCCCCAGTTCCCAGTTGTGAACAAGTTGGAATGAAGGGAATATGAGGAAGAAACACCTGCTACCCGCTGATTTAACTTTTTCTAGGACATGTGTGTGTATGTGTGTGTGTGCGGTGTGTGTGTCTGAGTATAGGGCTGGGATCAAGGGAATAAGGGGAAGAAAACACCTGCTACTCTCTGATTTAACATTTTCTGGGATTGGATTTTTTATTGCCCTCAAGGCAGTATTTTGATGAAACAAAAAGAAATGAGGAATAAACTGAAATCAAGTTGTCACCAACTAAAATTGACAACACTGAGCAGGGAGGGTAAAAATAATGCTTCTCAGGTTTTCTGACCTTGTTAATTATCAACAGAGTAGCCTCCAACTGTCTTGCAAAATAGAGTTCTCTTTTTCTATGGGAGGTATCTCAAATACTCAGACAACTATGGCCTTGGACTTGAAGCAAACCAAAGATGGATTTTCTTTCCACATCCTCTGATGGACCTAGAGAAAGTAGGCATAGTACACAAGGCAGGGAAATTCATACCAAAAAAATGAAAATAAAATAAATCCCAACTACCTAAAATGATTAGTGTATATAGTGTTTGCTTAAATTTCATAATTTATGTTTATTTTAATTTAAAAAAGATAGAGACAGTTCATATCACAAGATATGTTAGGCAAGTCACTTTTACCCCATTTCTCATTTTCCTCTAAAGGGCGCTCAACTTCCACCACACTGGCTAAGAGAAAACAGTGCTGGGAGATACTTCTTGTTTTTTTCTTCCTCCTTTCATAGCTCTTCCCCACGGGAGAAGGAGCAATGATCCTACCGATGACAGGGTAAAAGCTGGTGATTTGACCATTGGTTCATATTTTTAGTGGGGCCATGTTAAGATTTCAAATTTCAGTCACCTGTGCTGTTGTTCTTTTGGGATGTAGGGGAGGCCACAATTTCCTATTTAGTGGCATTGTGGAGATGAAGGGGAGGCTCTTACTAATATACTACCTCTATTCTCCTTAGACAAGAACAGGAATTCCTTTGTACTCTCTGAGTGGAAACGGTGTTGAAGTAATATTTTCTGCTCTTGTCCCTATCCTTTCTCTTTAAGGGGAGAAACATATCTGATTGATGATGATAAGAAATGGGAACTGAGAGTACACAGTTCAGCCCCACTTTGACTTTCCCTTTTGCAGAATTATTTTACTCAAAATGCACATTTTTCCATTTTCCAAAAATTTAGCTCACTGAGACCGTCTCTGTACCACCCGGGTTGACCTGAAATTGGGCGGGGAAGTTCAACTCAGGGGAAAGTTCTCAGATCCCAACACTAATCAAACATTACCATTATTAAAACTTTTTCTTGCTTTCTTTATGATGTGATAGTCTATTTTCCTCAAATTTCTCAGGACTCCAAGGAAAGATGGGTGAAATTACTCTGGCAGCTTTCTTTAAGTAGAGGCAACTGAGGTGAAGCGCAAAAGAATAGGACAATTGGGATGAGATTATCACTGCTGGAATCCCAGCCCTGATGCTACCAGCATGGTTCTGACCTAAGGTGTGTCAGTTATTCTCCTGGGTCAGTAAGATGAGGACAATACGCACCACTGCTTCTCAGGGTCAAATGAGGACTCATTCATGGAAGTGTATAAAATGCATTTAAAAAAATCAAAAAGCGAATTTTGAAGAATATTTACTTTGTGCTATGAACATTTATAACTGTTTCATGTATAAGGGCTCAAGTAATTTTCACAGCCCTGTAAGGCAGGCTCTGTGTTTTGTTCTCATTTTACACATGAGGACATGGAAACAGAAAGAGGATTAATAACTTGTCTAAGGTTCCACAGTAAGTGACAGAGTTGAGATTCTAACGTAAATTGTTTGACTGTAAGCCTGTATATATAAAATTCAATATGCATAAAAATAAACTTTCATATTCCAGAAATAAACATATATAATATTTTAGTCTTTTTTCTACAATTCCTTTGGCTTTGTTTTTTGTTAAGGTATTAGATGCCTTAGTTATTTGTTAAAATATAGTAAGATAAATAATATCACCTACTTTTTATTATTAAAGTAAGAGGAAGAATGCTGTAAATAAAATGTAGGTATGAAAAGTAGAAGAGTCTCACAAACCCCACCACATGATAGAAGTGAGATACAATCAACAATCTCCTAAGTTGAGGGACAGATGATCTATTCCCCTGGTCCTTTCTTGTGTTCTCTCTTTCCCTTCCATCATGACTTTTGTTGTTGCTTTTTTTCCAAGACATGATCAGGAGAAAAATGTTTATAAGTTGTGATTTAATATGGATATTTGACTCATGGATTCTGGTATACTAGAGCAAAAAGGAATTTTAACCACCACCTGGAGAAAATTAGGACGTCTAAGAGGTGAAGGAACTTAGGAAAGTGCTCAAGCCCAGAGCTTAGCATTGCCATAGATTCTGATGTTGCTTCAAATGCAATTGAAAAAAACGAATATAACCCAAATTAAAATTTAAATATCATATTGTGAGAACATCCACTTTTTGTGAACAAAAGAGTATGAAGGGAAGGCTCACAGGTTCTCACATTTTGTGTGTTGTGGATATAAATACATACCTCTGTAACACTGTGCTTTTCCTATGTGAATATATTTTCATTTTACTGGTTGATATTCACTTGTTAATAGTTACATATAGCTAACTTCCAGTTCTGAGACTGCAGACAATGTAGGCATTAATGCTTTATATCATCAAGCACATCTCTACCCATTAAAATAGAGTTTTGTACGATGTGAACAATCCTTGGTAATACTAAGTGGTTGTGTGCTCAACGTTCTTATTCTTAACCTTAACCCCCACCATACCTTCTAATAGCTACAAAGATCAATTCTAAGTGGTATTTCAAGACAATCCTCTGGCATGAGAACTAAGGCAACTCTTTTGGAAGTATTCATTAGTCACAAAACTGGCTACCCTGAAAGTATGATGAGTCCATCAATATTCCTCAAAGGCATACATCACTGCTAGTAACTGATAGAACCAGAATTCAAACTCAAGGTGGTATTATCTCAAGGAAGATGCTCTCTCCATAATGTTACAAAGGATTCTAATACCAGTTTTTCCAGTAGCTAGTCTTATGCAATTGGGCATACTTAATTCAGTATATCATAGTCAATACTGTTTGGTTGCAAGTTACAGATATTGGCTTAAACCAGCATAAGTACAAGTGGGTAATTTGTTGAGTTATCAGGGATAGCCTATGCAATCCAAGGACAGAAAGTTCAATTTATGAGAAAAAGGTACAGGAACTAAAATATCATCAGGAAACAGAGCAGCCACTCTTTTTACTATGCAAGGCCCAATGCTCTCTCCATCCCTGGCCAATTCATTCTTCTCTCTCCACAACTAGCTTTTACAACGTTTCCACATGCCTGCTAAAAATCAGTGGCAGCCTCCATTGCCAGCCATGCTGCTAACTAACCTTTCAGCTTTACCAGCACTGGTCCAATTTTGTCATGTGTCAAGGAACCCATTCCTGTTGGTGGGGGCCAGCTCCAAAGGGAGGCACGATGGGTAGACATCCAAACCTACAGTATAGCATGTCTACATTTCCTCACTGGAAAATGGGAAGGCTAGATTAGATAATAGTAAAAATAATAACAATTGATATGTACTAAGTCTTTATTCTGTTTTAGACACTTGGCTAAGTCATTTACATATATTATCTCATTAAACCTTGTAACAACCCTATGAAGCAGAAAGTTTATTGTTCCATTTTATAAGTGAGATAAATGAGGCACCGAGAAGTTAAGGAACTTGTTCAAGATGATCTTTAAAATTTCCTTGTAGTTCCAAAATGCAAACATCACACACAGTGTTACAAAGATGGATTAAAATAATAACAATAATATAAAAACATATTTTATTTCTTAATTTCAGGTCTTTTTTTTTCCTTAAAGAAAAAACTATGGCCTAAACAAAAAATGGCTAGAATATATCTCAATGATAAGATTAATTAAATTTAGATAGTTATCATTCTAAAAGAACAGGACATGGTAAGAATGACAGATGAAATAAAATTGTCAAAATAGTGAGTCAGACATCCAGAAAGAAAAAAAAATCTCCAACTATAAAATGTGGAGTTTGGTTAAAAAAAGAAAAGAAAATATGAAACAATTTAAGTTGAGTTTCTCAAGCTTGAAAGATATATTTTTCCTGGTGGGTATATTTCAATATTGTTTTACAATGATAATCATGTTATGTTAAGAGTAAGTAACGATGCTCCATTTAGAATACCATTTGAAAATGTTCAACTCTATGCTTAAGCTTTATTACCTCTTTTCAAATGCAGTACACTTGAAAATGTCTGGAAATATAGTCTTTCCCAATAAGTAAAAATGAATAGTCAATGAAGCAATTTTTATTTCCATACTGTATAATGAATAGCTTTTCATTACTGAAAGAAAATGATACAAATTCAATAAAGCTTATACATTGGTAGTGAAGTATCCTTCACAGTTTCACTGCAATATACCCTCTAAGTGGATTTGACTAAAGAACCAAACTGCATTTTGCATCTAAAAACTGTAGTAAAAAGGAATTTTTCTTGCTAAAATTATTATCATAATTAAGGATGAAAATTATTATTATAGGAAGGCAATGGTCATTAAATAAATTAAAAGCATCTTTGAACTTTTTCCATATACATATATAATATATATATATTTAAAATTGCCATTGACTGTACAAGTATTAAACATTTACAGAAACTGTGGAAAGCTGAAGGGAAGGACTGGTTTTTAGAAAACAAGGAACATTTTATCACTTATAAACTACATTAAAATACAACTCAGGGGAAAAAAGAGCTATACAGAAAAGTCCAACTTACCCAAGATTTCTTATTTAATCTCTTCTTTAATCTTACACTTCAGGTGTGCATAGCTATTCCTCACCCAACTTTGATTCAATAAGAAGTCAATGCCTAGACATTAGTTACTTGTTAGCACAGGGAAAAGTGAAAGCAGAAAGACTAAACTGAAAGACTAAACTGAATGAATTATACAAACATTTTTAATAAATCAGACTCAGCAGTATTACTCACATTTGATTGCCTATGGAAATATTAAATGGGCAATAAGAGTTTTATTCAGAAATATTAAGGTAAAAAATCTTAACATAAATGATTATCACTTAACATACAGCAAAGGGAATGTAAAAATTTATCTGGAATGTTGTAGTCCTGAGATCTGAGGAACCCAGTCTTCCAGTTTAAGTTCTACAATCCCAAATCCTGTAAATTGTATTTTATTTACACACGTTACAACAAAGTATTTTTGAAATATTCTATTGACATTGGCAGTCCCTTAATTTGAATTCAAGAGAGCAGTTATTGAGAAAAAGAATTATTTTTATCAAATAAAAAAATTAGCTGGGTGTGGTGGCGGGCACCTGTAATCCCAGCTACTCGGGAGGCTGAGGCAGGAGAACTGCTTGAACCCGGAAGGCGGAGGTTGCAGTGGGCCGAGATCGCGCCACTGCACTCCAGCCTGGGCAACAAGAGCGAAACTCCATTTAAAAAAAAAAAAAGAAAGAGAATTATTTTTTTCAGTAACTGACTATGTGTTGGTGTGTGTGTGTGTGTGTGGTGTGCACGCTGCATGGGGTAGAGAGATTACTTGTGGGGGGAGAGAGAGAGAGTATTATGCATGATTTAGCAAAAGGAGTTTATAATTGTAGCTTCTCTTCTCATGGATGCCAATTTAATAATTTAATATCAGAAGATTTCTAAAACTTCTATGTAGGAATTATACAGAAACTAGTACCTAACAATTTGTAAAACAGGCACTTACTCAATTTTCTAACTACTCTTAGTAAATCTGTATTAATTAAAATACTAATACATTTACTTCAATCTCTACTACTGAAAGATAATCTTGCTTTATTCTTTGGGAATAAAACTCTTCCAATTTATACCATAATACATCCTCAATTCAGTAGTAAAATGATAGTTACAAAACACCCAGAAAAACTGCTGGTTAAAACCTATTTCCATTGCTAAGAGATTACCCAAGTTCTTTCATTGTGTTGTAATTTTATATCAATTGCTACTTAAAATATAATCTTAACTAGTTGGTACCTGTAAATTTTATTATGTAGTGGGTTTTTGGCCATTGTGGGGTGCAATCTGTAATAAGTAGGCATTGATTCAAATTAAGAAAGGTAACAAACAGGCATTTGGATATAAGAAGGCTAAGAAGTGATACTGGGAATTGCCAGAAGTTTTGGTTGATACATCTCTAGAAAAAAAACCTAAACTTAGAATTTCACCAAATCTACCAATGAAAAAGTTTTCTTTATTGAAAAACAGTATGATCAGGATGGTGGCCACACTCTGGCCCCCTTCTATCATATACTTTTATTTTCAAATGTTTGAGAACATGTATTAAAAAGTAATTTTATCCTCCATCTCACTTTGAATCTTTAATTTTATGCTACTGTAAGAACTAGAAGAAAGCATGGTAACTCAGGCACGAGAACTTCACTCATTTTTTTTTTAGAACTGGTGTGTCTCACTCACATAATTAACGCACACCCACACCAACATTTGTGTAGCCCAAGGTGTCAAAGAGCTTCTTTTCATGGGTTCTTCTTTTAGTAGGTTTTCAATAAAATACCACTTAAACCAAAGTGAATGCCATACTAATTTACAAACAGTGAAGTACAGGATGTTCTTGCATTTAGTTTATTAAAAGAGGGACTTACAGTGTTTTTATATCTATCACTGTCATTCCTTCAAGGAAGATGGGTATGAAATAGCTGGAATTATAAACTTAACCCTTCCAGCTCATGGCCAGCCTCTTCACTTTACCAGTGAGGACACTAAAGACACACAGGTAACACAGTGCCTTTCACGAAATAGATGCTCAAAACATATTTATTAAATGACTGAACCACCATAATTAGCTACAGGCAGAGACAGAACAAACTCCATGTCTTCTGATACTGCACAGCCTCCAAAATGGCTGAGATATTTCTAAGTATCAGATAAGACTGAACTAAAATGAGGATTAACCACAGATTAACACCAACAATGATCTACAGCCTGAAAGCATTTCCATCACACAAATAAATATAGTGAGAAGAAGGATTTCAAAATAATTTTGAAGAGTAAAGTTATAAGAGGACACATATATGTATGTGACACATAGAAATGGAAAACAAAAACAAACAAGTGTCTATATTTGATTCCCATACCTGGTGAATAATGTTTTGTAAGCTTTGCTAACTTGTAGATTTTATGACTCAGACAAAAGCCCTGATCGATGTGAAAAAGTGCCTGACTTAGATGTGACTGAAGAATGATATTCAATATTTGGTTATGGTTAAATTGGTCATTTAAGAAGATCTTCAATATTCTATCAGTTTTTGGGCCTCAACATCTACCAATAACTTCATAGGAAGTAAAGGCATATCAGGAGAATTAAAGAGTTAATGGCTTTAGGAAGGATTTTTAAATTCAATTTAGAATAAATAAAAGCATTTGTGAAAAAGAAGTACAAAAGAGGAATTATACTTGTGTTTTCAAAAACTAGGTTGCTGATTCCTTTTTCTGGTAGGAAATGAAATGAAAACAACTGTATTTGCAATTAAATAGCTGGGTCAAGTAGTAACTCTCTGTATATGCTCTTGAATTATTCTATCATATTTGGCAAAGTTCTTATAACTGAACGGTGTTTGCCAAAATATAAAATTAAAAAAATAAAGAATCCTGTGTAAACTGAATTATAAAACCATATTAAGCAAACCATCCTACAGAGGGCACAGGCACCTGGCGCATGTGCACACATACATACACACTAATGCTCAGCAGAAACTTTCCATTACACTTACACAATGACTTGTGGAGGAAAAACAAGGGTAAACAAGAGTCTCAAGAACTTAAGAAAAACATCAGAGTTGATTATTTAGCACTTTCTCAGGAATCTAAGGCAATAAGCCTAATTCAAAATGTGAAATTGTTCTCTATTTCCCATTAGTCATTAAATGAGAAAAATGACAAGCTATTGCTGCTTCTCCATTCTGTTTTCAAAGAACATTACAAAAATAAACCAGTTTGTTCTCTAACAGTTCTAAAAACAGTTTGATAAGTTGTTGTGTTTGATTACAAAAAGAGAAATAGATGTCCATATTTACTAAAAATCTCACTTTAAGTTACATTCAGAAACAAATACAGTCCTTTTCCTTGGTGGCAATCTTCAGTCTATTTGCTCATTCCCCTCTGACTATAGAAATAATCTTTTGAAACAAAATGCATTGGCAGTGCAAAAAAAAAAAAAAAAAAAAAAAAAAAACAGGAAGAAGTCCATAAAAATAAACTAATGATTGAATTAAGCATTCAAATGTATTCTTTGCCAGGTTATCTGCAAGCGCAAGACTCTACTGTCATGTTAGGATATACTTTAAGCACTACATTCTTATTTTCATCAAAGAATAAAATACTGAGCGAGGACATCTTTTCTGGTACACAGCAAGGCTCAGGAATCCCGGGAACGACCCCCACAGCTCTCACTATACTCTGGATGGTAGCATGATTTGATGGCTTCAAAGACTAGAAAAAGAAATGAAAGAAGAACACATATGTTAGGTGGAACTGCGTTTCCACTCCTCAGTCCTCATTACACAAAATGCTTATCTAATGAATTTGTTTCAACAATTTAATAAAACCTCTGGCATCATTATACACTAAGCCCAATCTCCTATCCCACCACTACCAAAATGGTTATTATTTATTAAGTGCCTGCTGCATTCCAGGCATGTTATATGTAGTGTCTCTAATTCTTACAACAAAGCTAACATTTCTTACATTTTACAAAGGCTCAAAAAGCTTAAACGACATATCTAAGGTCAAATAGCTTGTAAATGGTAGAGGATTTAAACCCAGTTATCTCAGCAAGAATCATTTAATTACAAACAACTTAGCCCCCAAACATGGAGTTAATATATTCCACGGTGTTTTCAATAACAGGATTGCAACAAAAAATGATTTGTTATTGACCCTACATTAATCAAAACCCTAACAAGCACTCTATTTAACAGAGACACATTATTGCCACTGCTATAGTGATATTTAGGCATTGTTGTTAAAATAAAACCAAGCAGGTCAGAGGGGTATTGATTTATTTAATTTAATAGTTGCCAAGATGGATTGGATAGTTACTATTCCACTATGTAATTATTCAACTCTCCTTAGAAGTACAAACTGGGGGGTAAGAAGACCACACCATTGGCCACTGGGGGTCACTGTTGCTCCACTGGTTTAGAATTAAGCATGGTGGCGTTGTGTCTAAGAGTGGGCCATGTCCTCTGGGAATTCCCTCTGGGAATTATGAGGGCCTGAAGTTATCCTATGGCTACCAGAACTTTCATCAAAGAAGCCTGAGTAAGAATCTTTTCCCTGAGAAAATGCCAGATGGGACCACTAGCATCCATGTGAAGCATGTGGTTTTATTTAGAGAACCCCATACAGCTCTGCTCTAGCTAAAAGTACTAAAGGAACAATCATTTTTGCAAGTCCAGAATGTTCGGTATTGCCAGAGTGGTAAGAACTTCCTAAGAGATGCCCCACTGTGCAACACCTGTTTTTCTCGATGCCTCTTTTAGGCAGGTGAAAGTAGTTTTGTTTTAAACACATTGAGAAACAGAAGTTTGGTAACTTGCCAGAGACGAATTCAGGAGTAGGACTTTGACCAAAACTTTCGCTTTTTAATTTCAGGACTTTGAGCCATGTTTCTCATGGCTCAGAGGAACCCCACCCCAGTGAATTGGTATTTTAATTTCAAACTCCTAAAACTTCCAGCATGGGAAACTGGAACAAGTTAAAACTTTAAGGGTATATACAAACCAAGGGAGAAGCAAATAATATAGAAAGCAGGCATAATCTTAAAAAAAAAAAAAAAAGAAAAGAAAAAAAGGATTATTTTTGGCAGAGAAAGGTTAAATCTCATCCCATCTTTTAATATCAATGAAATAAAATCCATACGTCAGACTTCAATTTTATTGTGATTAGGCATAAGTAACTAAATAATTAGACTTAATGATGGGCAACTGTTCTTACTTTTTTTTCCTAGCGATTTTCAGTATATGTTAAAAAGACTGGTTAACTTTGAATTAATTAGCTTTAATTCATTACAAAGCAAGTTATTCCTCCCTTGAGGAAAGGAAGTCCATGCTGTTTTATTTTGCACATTGTATGCCCTGCATCACCAATAATATCTGTGTAACTTACACAAACTACAATCAATATTGTACAACAAATGTCAGTAGCCATTGCTTGTTATTGCTATTGGTAATTTCTAAAGAAAGCTTTTGCAGCCATCCACTTTTCTCTACTGATTTAAAGTTATTTTCATGACTCAATCATCTAAACAGCTTGTCATAAAGCAAAAACAATTTTTAAACCAGATTTTCCAAAATTATTCTGTTATTTTAATGTTTAATGACTCCTATAATATTTGAATTTCATACAAAGTGGATCAACTTAATTAGATGAGACCTTGGGTGCTAAATTCTGCTGTGCATTGCTGTTCCTGAGCACCTAGTATAATCTAGGCATGGAATAAATGCTTGTTAAATGGATGAAATACTTTAAAGAAACAGCATACCCTCCATTTTATCCATTTCTGTGGAAATAATTCCTATCAACAAAAATACAAGTTTCTGTGCAAATGACCTGGTGTAGATATGGAAAATATTCATGGGTGTTTCCTAGGAAAATTCCTGTCCTTTTTTTTTAAAGCTTCAACTAACAAATGATAGATTCAGAAATGACGAGTATATGAGTAGTCTCTAGTGGGCTCTCTGGAATTCGGACAGAAGCCCCTGATTCTGCATTGGTGTATCTTATCAGGAACCTCTCAGATTACTAGGGAGTTTCCCCTGCTTTTTTTTCTCACTATGAAATTCTCTGATCAACCTGCCATTACCAGAAATAATTATGTCGTGCACAAAAGATCCATGTGGTAATTTGCTGGTGTAAAGCATATTGCCAGTCCGGAATTTCTGTTTGTTTCTGAGTTCAGGTCATGTTTCTCATGACTCTTTATTAAACAAGTTAAAAAATTAAGAAATATATCAATTACTAATGCATATCTGTGGTATTTGCCTTACCAGCTCTTTCTAATGAGGGTGAAGCACGACTTCAATAGTAGTTAGGTAATTTTTTGCTTAAGTAACTCAGCACATCAAGGTTTAATGTTTTTGGGGTTCATTTTTATGACCAGAGATTAAAATTGGAAGATTCAGGAAATTGATTGAGGTTGTATCATTTTGAACTCATTAAATGTGAATTTCTTCTTTGTATAGAATACTTGGTTCAAAGTGTTTAGATTCTTTGCTGCCTAATTCTATGTGTTTGCTATTTCTAGCTTTTGCAAAATTCCTTGAAAAAAAAAAAGCAAAACTAACTTCTCTTGGATCTTTGTCAGTGACAACAGCTCAATCACTTTCATTTGAAATTTCTGTTTTCCATCTCTTCTAAGGTGATGAGGAGAGGCAAAGGTATAGAACTTGGCATTAACTGTATGGGTATTTTTCATCTCATGGCAGAATTCCAAGAATCTCTCTCTGGGAGAACAGATTGGCTGTAAGGGCTAGAAATCAGAAAAATCCCAACTGCCGTGTCTGTGAATGAAATCTACAATGGTCAGGCCTGCACCTGCCAAGCTGTGTATGATGTCCTCGAGTTGAATTTGATTACAAATGCATTAGCAGGGGAGAGCATGTCATCAGCTAAGAGCCTTCATTCCTGACCTGGGCCATGGAGTTTTACTCCACAATTCTTCCAGTCCAGCCCACATGGGTGTGATAGCCCAGAAACTATCTAATTGGAATCAGTGAAAGGGCAAAGCCTGGAATTTGGGAAAGGCAGAAAGAACACAGCTGTTCTGAATTAGAGAACAGGTTGTCAACTTTTGCAGACAAAAAGCCCTGCCATATAGAACAGTCTTTGGCTCAGGAGGCCAAAAGAAAGGAGGGCCAACAAAGCAGTCTAGCCTGGGGGAACTTTCTCTGGGGCAAAAACTATATCTAAAGTCTGAAAGGTCTTTGGCACCTCAGTTATTCCACATGTTTTGTGCTGATCTGACCAGCGGCCTTGATTCTCCTCTGTTGCTTAGACTATATTTTTATTTACAAAGTTCACTCTGGTTGCAGTACTGGACACTGTGCAGATAACAGAGATGTTTATTAATTACCCCTAATGTAGCAGCCTCATTTGGCTGCATGTTTCCCATCTTTTTGGTCACTGTACCACTTGAAAGACACAGGCCTGGAAGGCTTGAAGGGAACCACTAGAAAGCTTTAAAAGTTAAACAGATCCACACAAGGTGATGAGAGATTGAGAACTCTATGTAACAGCCAAACTTCCACTCTCAACTTGGCAAAAGGAAATCTGAAGCTCAGAGAGAAAGCTCCACACTTATCCCTGTTATGTCTCCCTGGAGTTCTGATGCCATTCCAAGTTTTGACAAATATTATGATGAGTTCAGTTGCTGCAACTGATGCTCTCCTGATTCTTTTACTCTCCAAATAAACCTCCCTGGAAGAGCTCACGGGTGGTTGAACCCAAAGGGAGAAACCTATTTTCAGCTTTGTGATGTTTGAAAAGGGAAGAGAAACATTTAGAAAACATTTTCCTGCCTTACAACTTTTATTTGCTTGATCTCGTTTCCTGTGTAGTCTTTCTTCAGAGTCCTACGTTTGCTTTTCTTTCTCCTCAGTCTCAGAAAGGGCGGTGAATAATAATGTCAATAACAGGTATTTACTGATAACCTACTATGTGTAAGGTGCTCTACTGTCTCATTTTTCCACTGTTTTTGTTATATAGAACCTATTATTTTTACTATTTACTATTTGACCCATTTCAGACTGTAAAAATAACTTGTAGAGAGTCTGAATAACTTCTCCAAAGAGTCATAGCAGGTAAGTGGCAGAATCAAGATTCAAGTTAAAAGGATTTGACTCTCATGTTTGCTACTCAAAGTGCAATTTGTGGATCAGCAGCATCTGCATCACCTAGGAACTTGTTAGATATGCAGAATCTTAGGCTCTACTCCTATATCCACTGGATCAGAACCTACATATTAACTAAATCCAGGGCAATTTGCCAGGACATTAAGGTTTAAGACGCCCTGCTATGACCAAGCATGTACATTTAATTATTCTCCTGCACTAACATACTTCTTTCCTTAAATTTATTTCTGCTATTTTTACCTTATTCCTCGTCAGTTCTTAAATTATTATTCTTTAGATCACTGAGAAACATGATGGAGCTCTTCTGAAGTAACAGCAGGTTTCGGAACAGTAAAAGCAGGTAGAACCAATAAATGAGAGGGACAAATTGGAAGTAATTGTGGTGGGGTGGATACCAAATCAATTCTCTAGAGTTAGAGGTTCAAAAGCAAACTAACAGTATCTCTGCATTATCAATGGCTTCCTGAGTCCTGAAGATTGTAGTCAGGAGAAAAGGGAAAAACGACTTCCCCAGGCTACCCAGAATATATTACCCTTTATAAGTGAGAGGGATTATTTGGAAAACTTCGAGACCCAACTAAAGTCAGTCATCCTGGGTTTAAAGACAGATTTGGAAACCATTCTTGCCTCTCAATGCCAGAAGGCAAGCTACACTGTAAAATAAAGACTCATCACTGCTTGTTACATTTGTCATCTTTGTTGTGTGTGTGTGTTTTAATGTTATCTCAGTTGAACAATTTTGTTTGATCAGTAAAATATCCTTTATGAATATTTAGACAAGATAAGGCTCTTTATATAATTGCAAGTGTATAGAATTTGTACTTTGTGTTTGGGTTTATGAAACATAAAATGATCAAAAATCCTTGGGAAAGAAGGGGTCTTAGAGAAGTATTATAACAAGAAAATAAAATTTCAATCAAGTTTGTGGCCCTGAAAAGGCTAAACCAGCCTGTGCCGTCAGCCCTTTGCTTTTTTTTTTTTTCCTCTTCAGAGTCAGAGTCTCGCTGTCTCACTCTGTCACCCATGCTGGAGTGCAGTAGTGCAATCAGAGCTTACTCCAACTCTTGGACTCAAGTGATCCTCCTGCCTCAACCTCCAGAGTAGCTGGAACTACAGGGGCATGCCACTGTGCCAGACTAAAGCCCTTTGCATTTATGTTTGTTATGCTTGTCATCCCAATGATTATAGCTAAGTGTTACACTTGGCTAGAACATGAAAATGCTATTTTAGAGATGCATAAGCAGAAGTTGGTCATTTGTTGAGACAAAGGATTTTTTCTTCATTATCATACAATAGCAAAAATGGACTCATTTCAAATTTTGAAAAAAAAACTGTATTCTTCCTCTGAATTCTGTTCCTTCAGCGACTTATTTTTTTGGTATAACAGAGATATAAACTGCTACAAGCTGAGAATGGAAGTGTACCAATAAGCTTAACTGAAGGCTGAAGAGTGCCACTATATTTTACTATAGAGGGTACTACTTAAACTTTAAATTCAAAGAGAACAGTCACTTGAACTTGCCATGCAAGTTGGAGGTGGGGGTTGGAGAGACTTCTGCAAATATATTTGTCAGGAGACTGAGAACTGATATGATAAAGTTCAGACCTTATGGATTTTCGAAGAGATACAGGTAAGCTCTGAAAGGTTGAAATTAGTTTTGGCAAAAGTTTACAGAGTCATCATATTCTATTTAGCTTTCCTTTTCTGATGTTTAGCAGTGAAGCAAATGAAATAAGCATGTAGTGGATTTCATGAGGCCAGTTTACCTGAGTCAATCCTGATCCTGACCTCTGTGGGGACAACTTAGCTCACAAGAGGGTATTTATTAAAACATGTTCTGCATTAGGGCATCAATCCCATAAGCTCTTCTCTGTGCTCCCATGACATTCACTTATTCCTTGAATACTCTTCCAAGATCAGCCTTCTACCATTTGGGGCTTGCTTACATGGACAGGTGCAGGTTCACACATAACCATGTGGCTGAATATGCACCATGTTGAGAAGCAACACAACAAGTATGTTTCACACATATGTTTCTTCCTCATATCCTTCTTTATACCAATATTGACTTCATATTACTTTAACAACCATTAAAGAAAAACCAAGAATAACCATATTACCTATTATGGTTTAGAATGTAGTAAATAAGGGTCCCAATGGATTTTGCAAATGGAAACACAAACACTTACACAAACCCCCCTATATGCACACTAACTTAGTCAATGTGTCTTTCTACCAATGGAAATAGGAAGTAAGGACAGGACAGAGAACAATGGCTACCTTTGGCATGGGGAACTGGCACGCTCCAGAGCAATAATAGGCATCAAAGGACTTGGGAGAGATAATCCATTCACTCCAGCCAATATCTGCAAAGTCTACTTTGAGGTATCTCCTGGCACAATTCCGAGGTTCAATCCATTGCTTTCTCCTTGCCTTTTTCAGGGTCTGCTCATCAAATTGGAGTGTCTGGCTCTTCTGATGAGGTCCCTTTCTCTGTTTCTTTTTATTCTTACTCTTTTCAGGGGGCTGAGTCTGAAGGGTCTTGTAAGGCTTTCTCTCCTCCCACACTTCATCCTTTTTATACTGGTATTCTGCCCCAGGAAGCTCGTTGTTCTGTAGAGGCAGCAAGACCCCAGTAGAGCGCTTCTTCCTCCGTTCAATGGAGAGGGCAGCTCTGATGTGGCTATCCCATTTGGGAACAGTTCCAGTGGGAAAATTTTGGTGTCCCTGTAAGCTTGATACCACACTTTCTGGCTCAGAAATGGCAGCATCATTGGCATATACCAAGATATAAGGCTCTGGAAAAGGTAACCTCCTCTTTGGCAGCTGGTGTCCCTTGGAGGTAACGTTAAATCCTATGAGGAACGCTTCATTTCCTTTGGCCTTCCTCAAGAATTGAGTGATGTCTTTAGACAGCCAGGACATAATATCTCGATGAGATTTGGCCATATCCACTGACAGATGGCCAAGGAGTTGACTTGGGTTTCTGCTGAATTTGAGGGTCCATGCAGAAAGATCAATCTGAATGTGTTTCCTCTGAGCATGATGGGAGCATCCTCCAGACACTGGACAACTCAGGCTGATGTTTCCTAGCTCTCCAATATAGAAATATAGTGTGGCAGACAAAATGTTTTCAGACTTGGTTAGCGATGTCAGATTGAAGATATACAGTCCTTTTCTTTCAAGAGTTTCTAGGAAGGAAAAAGAAAGAGAGTAAATAGGAGTAAACAAGACCGTTACTTCACTATATGACAATTAACTCAAAATGAATCAGAAACCTAAATATAAGAACAAAATCCATGAAATTTTTGGAAAGAAATCTAGGGGTAAATCTTCATGACTTTGAATTTGGCAATGGCTTCTTAGATATGACACCAAAAGTGTAAGCAATCAAAGAAAAAGTAGATACATCACTAAAATTGGTAAATTTATAAAATAAACTGGACTTCATTAAAATTAAAAACTTTTGTGTATCAAAAGACATTATCAAGAAAGTGAAAAGACAACCTCCATAATAAGATAAAATAATTGCAAATCATACATTTGATAAATCTAGTATCCAGAACATATAAATAACAGTTACAACTCAGCAATAAACAGACCAAGAAACCAAATAAAAATGGGAAAATGCCTTGAATAGACATTTCTTCAAAGAAGATATACAAATAGCCAAGAAGCACATGAAAACATGCTCAACATCATTAGTCATCAGGGAAACACAATCAAAATCACAGTGAAGTACTACTTGATACACACTAGGATGACTATAACAAATAAACAAAAAAACCCAGAAGGTTACTGAGAAGGTGGAGAAATTGGAACACTCTCAAATTGCTGGTGGGAATACAAAATGGTTCACCTGCTGTGGAATACTCTTTGGCAGTTCCTCAAAAAGTCAAACATAGAATTATTATGATTCTGCAATTGCTTTCCTATGTATACACCCCAAAGAATCGAAACAGGCACTCAAACAATTACATGGTTATAGCAGCACTAGTCACAATAGCCAAAAGTTAGAACAGCTCAAATAACTACTAGTGGATGAATGGATAAAGAAATTGTGGTATATCCATACAATCAAATATTATTCTGCCATGAAAAAGAATGAAGTACTGACACATGCTACAATGTGGATGAACCTTGAAAAAATTATGCTAAATGAAAGCAAGACATGGAAGATCACATATTGTTTGATTCCATTTATATGGAATATCCAGAATGGTAAAATCCATAGAGACAGAATCAGATTGGTGTTTGCCAGAAGCTAAAGGGAGGGGCTAATGAAAAGAAACTCCTTAATGGTTACAGGGTTTTACTTTAAAATTGTGGAAATATTTTGGAACTATATAGACTTGGTGATAGCACAACATTGTGAGGGTATTAACTGTCATTATATTGTTTACTTAAAATTAGTTAAATTTATGCTATGTGAATTTCACCTCAATTAAAACAAAAAACAATTATGCAGTCTCTTGTTTTGGAGGGTTCCTGGAAGTGGAATAAAAAGAGAGTAATAAACAGGAATAATTTTAAAAGACAGAAAAAGGTTAGCAAGAATCAGCCATTTTAATTAATTTGCTCTTTCCTTTACTGAAGCACCATAAATGTGTGAAAATTTTAACACAGAAATAAACTTAAAGGGGTGAAAGCTCAGAGTTATGGAAGACTGCCAAGACTTATTCCTACAAATTTGACAACGTATTGTAATGGCTTTTTATCTGAGGCACGTATAGCCTACGGGCTACAAACACAGGGTTTGGAATTACACTCACCTTGATTCGAGTACTCACTCAGCCACTTGTCAACTTCACAACACTACACAAGCTAATATTCTTATTCACAAAATGAGACAATATCTACCTCCCATGTCATCAGAATTAAATGAGACATGTATAAAGCAGTCCATAAAGTGTCTGTGAAGTGTTTCTTAAATATCAATTATTATTGTTATTAGTTCTGGTATTAACAGTCTTACAGGGATTACATCTTCTTCTACCTACTTCAAAAAATGTAGGATGAGGCCAGGTGCAGTGGCTCATGACTGTTATGCCAGCACTTTGGGAGGCCAAGGCAGGTGGATCATTTGAGGTCAGGAGTTCAAGACCAGCCTGGCCAACATGGTGAAACCCTGTCTCTACTAAAAATACAAAAATTAGCAAGGCAGTAGTGGCACACACCTGTAATCCCAGTTACTTGGGAGGCTGAGGCAGGAGAATCGTTTGAGTCTGGGAGGTGGAGGTTGCAGTGAGCCGAGATCGCACCACTGCACACCAGCCTGGGCAACAGAGTGAGGCGCTGTCTCAAAAAAAAAAAAAAAAAAAATTGTAGTATGCTTGATAAGCATTGGGTAAGCAGGATCCAATGCATCTCAATATTCAAATAATACATCTGAAAAAAATAAGGCATACTGCAAAAATATCAAAAAAAAAAAAGAATGCTGTTGTGGAGCTTGTTTGAAGTTTATGACATTCCATAAATTTCAGAGGTAACTTTCTGTATAGTGCAACAAAAATGATTAAAATTGTTCACCAATACTTCCAATTCTTCAAATCCAGAAATGAGAGAGAAGAAGAGAAGGAGAGATTTATTAATAAGGGCAGAATTTGATTCCTCCCCTTTAGCTCATAAAAAGAGATCCACAAGACTGAGGTTAGAACTCTGGAATCTCCCATCCTGGGATCAGTCACCAGAGCCTAAGCCCTTCTCCATGCACTTGTTCCATATACATATTTGTTTCAGAAACACACATGCAATCGTGAAATTATGTTCTTGATCAAAAACATGTTTCAGTAAAAACAAAACATTTTTATAAAGATGTGGAAACTTAAAATGAGTTCATTGAGTCCCCAAGCACAAGGGAAGTGCAATGGGAAACATATTCTATTCATTTTTAACACTGTGTGAAGGAAAAGGAGGAAACTGCCATTGGTGCACATTTGTATAATCCATGACACCAGGATAATATTTTACAGACCTTTATAACAAAGCCATGGCATCAGGACTGTTAAGAGACTTGAGCCTTAATTCATACCAGTCACCGGAGCATATACTTTTACCCAAATTTCGTGTAGCAGATAGAAGTTTAAAGTGGAAGGAAGAGAAGCCACTCTGTTCTAGGTATGTGGCAATCCAATGGTTGCCAAACAAACATGCTGGTAGGGAATAAATGATTTCCGAGGAATATCGGTGGCAGTACCTTAATGGGTAAACCAATCCTGCCCTTTACCCCACATTTTGCTTCAAAATATTTTCTTCTTTCAAACATGTTTCCTTCTAGTCACCTTGTGACCTGCTGTTAATTAGCCTCTACCTCTGTGTCTAATCTACAACATCGTCTTGTAAAAGTCTCAGAATCTGTCATACTGCCTCTTCCAATGGCTCTCATTTTAAACCAGTGCTTTATTATGAAGTCAGAGCCATTGGCCCAGTTGCAATTTCACTACAACCAATAGCAGCCCTCAGACAAATAACCTAAGCTCTTTAAGTTTTGGTGTGCTCATCTATAAAGTGGGTCTAGTAGTAGCAACTATAGAGTTGTTGCAAGGATTAATTGACAGAAGGCACATAAAACACATAGAAAATATTCAATAAATGTTAGCTAACTAGAACTGTGGTTTCCAGTATGATAGTATGTAGCCACTTACGTTCAAATTGAGATGTGCTGTAAGTGTAAAATACACACTGAATTTTGAAGACTCGGTAAGAAAATGAATATAAGATATAGCAATACATTTTATATTAAGCCAGCGGGTGTTAAAGTGACTTTATTTAACTATATTGCATTAAATATATTATTAAAATTAATCTCACTTGTTGCTTTTCACACTTAGAAATGTGGCTTCTAAAATTTTTAAATTATATATGTGACTAACAGTTGTGGCTCCCATTAAATCTCTATTGGATGGTCGTGGTCTAGAATAATCACTAGTTTTGTAGTCAAAATGGAAAGGAGAAAAAAAAAAAAGACTATGCCATGATGATAATACAAGTAGCTACGCCATGATGATAATACAAGTAGCTATGCCGTGATGATAATACAAGCTGCCGAAGGTGTTAGCTATGCTTGGAGCAGAATTGGGAGCCATTAACTTTACCCAGGTAGAGGCAAAGAAACACACAGGTAGGAAGTAATCTTTGGACCAGACTTTTAAAGATGAAGGAAGAGGGAAATCTTGGCGAGGGGATGGAAGGAACACATTCTAGCAGTATGCAGTGCTGTATATCTGGAAGCTTTTGCAAAAGAAATGTTGCCAATGTTTTAAATAGAAAATATAAAAATACTTACAATTAATCTAGTTGTTGAAGTTCTAGTAGTTCTATAGAATTGAAGTTCTAGTGAATGTCTAAGCCATCCAAGTTGAGCAAGGAATGGCCAATTTGAAGCCTAACCAAAGGTATTATGTTACGCCCAACACTTGATGTGTTTGCTCTTGTTATTTCCACCTAGGCTAGGGATCTCTGCCTATTCTAGATCCTCTCCCTCCTGGGTTTAAAAAAAAATCAAGAAGCAAAACAATAAGCTAGAATTATCAGCCATTTCACAAAGCCTTCATTGACTTTGACTTTTTTACCCATACTTTATTTTTGCCTTCTCTGATTCTAAAACATTTTATTTTTGTGAAAGTTAATGATCTTCTCTCCAAAGCAACTTAACAAATAGTTACTGAGCATTTACAATGGACGAAAAAAATAGTAATAAGCGAGCAGCATGGAGTCAAGTGAATGTATATAGAGAAGTAAATAAGAATGAGGTAAATGCCTTCCTGCAAATAGCAGTGCATGATAATATCTACTCAATTAATTTCATGCTCTTTTACTTTTTAGATTTTATCTTAACTTGTAAGGTGAGTAACTTTCCATACTTATGAACAGAAGATTTGCATTGTCTCTTTCTTCCCCATGAGTTATAGCACAGCTTTATCTATGCACACAAATATCTAAGTTTGAATATCAGTAAATAAAAAATACCTTAATATTCACCTTTTCTATTCTTCTGAAATATTCAGATGCTTATCTATTGGGAATCATTGAATCAAAAACCTGAAGTGTACTTCCTGATTAATAAGAGCAAACTGATATAATAATAATTAAAAAATAAGGGTGGATTTTTTCAGGTTACAAAAAATACACGTTTTAAGGCTGTGGGTAGTATTCGGTACTAGAAAATATTAATTGTATGCTACACTGATCATCTAAATATATCTGGAATTGCATGCCTAATTTTGGGTGCTCTCATTCTAACCAGTTTATTAATACAGAAGAGAGCAACTTGGAAAGCAACCCAGATGTTGAGGGGTCTGGAAACTATCTCATAGATTTGAGTTGAATAAATAAGAAAACATTGCCTGGAGGGAGAAAAAAAGTTTAGCAATGACATGAGAATTATTTTCCAATATTTAAGGGACTGTGGAGAGATCAGGGTTTTTCTTTCCAGTGTCAAAGATGAGAATGCAGTCTAACGGTGATAGTTAAATGGAGGCCAAATCCAAGCCAATATAAGTCATGACTTTCAAACTGTTTTACTTAGTGAGTCCCTGGAAATAAGTGAAGACTATTACAGGAGGATGTTTTTATGATAGAGTAGAGTGTGAAAGGTGAACGAGAGAACCTCTCATCCCTTGCAAGTAACTACAACCGGCTTTGTTTTCTAGCTTTCCGCAAAGTAATATTTTGATGCCAAAATGTGACTACCAATAGGTGGTGCTATTTTCTTACTGTTTGCTGGCACTGGCACATGGGAATATATTTACTGCAGTCTAGTTAGGGTTTACCATTGGCATTATAATCTTATATTTTGAATTTTCTAGAGTTTTAACACCTGAGAATTGAAAAGGAGGTTGGAAGTCAGGTGAGTTTCTGAACAAGCCATACTCTCTTTTACACACTTGTTGGGACTTTGCACCTGTTGCTGCTTCTCTCTGCAATGTATCTACCCACCCTTTTTCTCCTTGATAATCCAGATTTGTTTTTTAAGGCAAGGCAGAGATACCATTCCTGGATGCAAGCTTGTCATGACAACTCATTTCCTTGGCTAGGATCCTGCCTCTATGACCATTGTCATTACACCTTTGCTCCTTCTTAAGGCCGTAAGTTCCTTAAAGACAAGGCTCTAAATTATATCAGACTCTTCAGCCTCCAACACAGGGCTTGACCCTAAAGCTTTTTTTATATGAATGAGCAAATTTAGTTCAACCTACTCATTAGAGAAATGCAAACATGAAGGACCCTAGGAGTTAGCAAACTAGTTAGCAATTGACTTTGGAGAGAAAGTCAGATAGGCGTTTTAAAAGGAGTTTGATTATTAAATAAAGGTAGAAGATTTATTTCTGTTTTTATCTAAAAACAAAGCACTTGCACCTGATGAAACCAAGGACTCATTTCAGGAAGTCAGGTTCTGACTTCGGGACTTAAGGCCAGCCATGCTATTGCAACACTTCAGTACCTCTCCAGGAGTAGCTGAGGCTGTGTCCAGGGAGTGGTAAGGGGAAGTTCACCTTTGCGCTGGCCCACACAGAACGTTTGCAAAGGGAATTAGAACATACAATGGAAAGCTTTCTATGTAAAGTCTGATTTTAAAACACATAGACTAAATGAAATCTTGATGATTAGCTAAATCCCCAGGAAGCAGGGAAAACATTTTAGTCGCACAGAAAGTATGTAACTAAGAACAACCACCTCCCCAACCTCCCCCTGCCCCAACTTCTTTCTTCAAACAAAGTACAGCTGCTAGAAATGCCAGGGGTGCCTAGGACAGGGGCACATCAACCCTCAGTCGCTGGCTGAATATTTGCTGCGGATTACTTAGTCAAGATTGCAGCATCCCTCTGCTGCCTTTAACTTTCAGGCACAGGCAAAAGGAAGAATTTCTATGGAGAACACAAAGTCATAGAATTGTGTTTCTCCTGCACAGTCCCAGTCAAATGACTGTGCTTTATAGGATCTCAAAACAACCATTCTCTATGTCCAAAGTAAAAACAGCCAAAGATGATATGATGTATGTTTTTCTAGAATAGTAAAATGTTCATTAATCAGTTTATCTACTCTTAGCCTCTGCCCAAAGGCATTCCTAGACTGTGAGCGCTCAGAGGGCAGACCTATGTTCTTAGATCTTTGAATTCCTAGTACTTCACACAGCCTGGAGCACTTAAGTCCCAAAAGGTATTTGTTAGGTGTGTTGAATGAACAACTCTGTAAACTTAACAGATTTAAAAGTGTTTCCTACTTAACACCAAAGCAAAAAAGCTTTCAAGTAATTTCAAGTTCCCAAAGTCAGCAAGAGCCCTTCTTGGGTATAAATACCTATGATGTTTCCTTTCAGTTCATTAGAAAAGAAGAATTATTATAATCATTGCGTATGAAGTAGAATAGTATTGCCATTTAATATATAAATGGTAAAATGCCCCATAAGAAATTCCTTCAAGGCAAGTTTATTTTTAAAGGATATTTGCCTGGCTGATAGCTTTTGAACTATCTCATCTTTTCTCCTGAATATGTAACTCAACTCATCTGAAGTATTTAGCGAGTGTCAACTACACGGCAAACTGTGCTAGGTCCTCAGAACACACAGATGAATTGAGATAGACTCCATGTCCTCCAGGGACTTGCTTTGTAGGCCCCTGCTCATACCATATTTTTCCTCCAGCAAATTTATTATATCATAAAGTCTCTGCAGCTATGAGTGAAGGCTAAGCAGTCTTGATTAACTTATTTCGAAGACTTCTTTATGGCAAAACCATCATAAAGGCAGTAATATACCTTCTAAGGTATATATTTTAAAAAGCTTACCATTATATAAGTCAATAAACCATTTGTCTATGGATAGGCCCACTAAAAGGGCCAGATGAGATCAGGAATAACATGATAATCAATTCTAGATTTTTAAGAGGCTGGTTTTGATATAAAATACTCAAAACTCTAGGGACAGAAGCTTAGAGCAGTGTTTCTCAAATATGGATCAGAATCTTGTGGATGGCTTTTTAAAACACATATTTCTGAGCTCCATCACCAGAGTTTGATTCGGTGGGTCTAGCATGGGCTGGAGAATTTCTAACAAGGTTCTAAGTAATACTGATGCAGCTGGTCCACGAACTATACTTTGAGAATAATTAACTTCAAGAAATCTCTCTAAAAAAGCATAACCCTACACCCCTCAGCCACCACGGTCAGGACAGAAAATAGTACATTTGTTGAATATAGGTTTGGGATATCATAGATTGCACAGATGATTACCAACTATTTTTACATCATCATCTGTGCTACAGACAAGTACATATTATCAACATTTGAGATATGTTTAATGCTTTGTGGAAAGCCAGAGGGAAATAATCTCAAAATATTAAGAATATTAGAATACCGAATTTATATAGGACTTCTAAACTTTTAAAGCATCTTTGCATTCAATTTGTCAATTGAGTTTCACCATCTTTCTGTGAGACAGGCACAGGAGGTATAATTTAACCCATTTGATAGATGAAGAAACTGAGAATAGCAATATTAGATGACTTTACTTATTAGCAGTTCAGCCAACAATGGAAGTTAGATCTCCTAACTCTTAGCTTTAGGTAATAGAAAAAACAAAACACTAATAATCTTTTCTCTACTTGAAAACCATTTCACTTAACACTAAGTACAGCAATTACCCTTAATTCAGTCTTTAGATTAATTTCATGCAATTAAAGAGAAAGGTTTTTGAAGGAAAAGCAAATAATAGTATGTTGGACAGTTGGTTTAATTATAAAATGGGTGGGCTGAACAAAGAACCATATATTTTTAAATTTATTGAATGTAATTATTTTATAAAAGAGATATTTAACAGTACCTTAGTAAAGTAAAAAGAACTAACTGAAGCTAGTAATAAAGTGAGATCATTTTGCACACACACTTATATTCATAGTATGCCCAAATACAGTCAAGGTACTGCATTTACCATGGTTCTATTGCCACGAAAAGATGGCTTTTAAAGAAATATAGATCATTGAAAAAGTCAATAAAACCACCATGGTCATTTGATTCTATGATCTACATGCTGATGTTTTAGATAAACAAAGAGAAATTCATGCCTTTAAAGTATTATCCCTTAAAATGTGTGTTATCCAGGAGCACTGCTGTATATGCCATTAAACTAAGACACAACCACCGCTAACGTGTAGACAGACTAGTAATTTTATTGGCTGTTACATATATTCCATATATGAAAGCTTTTTGGGTTATATTTCATCTTTTACTACTGTCAAAAGTAGATATGATCCAGGTATACTTGTATTACTTGATTAATACAAAGTCAATATTTCTATTACAAATTCTATTTTCATGGATTCATAACATAATCATAAAAATTTACTCAACTGAAACATGGCATAGAAAAGTCCAACTTAAGATTATTTGTGATGCCAAATGTCTTTCCACTACTACCCCCAAAATAAAGACATTAAGACACTAACTGATTATTAGTATATACAAATTTAGCATGTGGGAGAATCATCAAATTTGGGGAGAGATGTTCTGTTATTGAAGCACAAAATCCTGACTAGCCAAAAGAAAATATATAACAAGTTGCTCAAGCATTTTCATAAGGTTTTTTGATAGGTGCGATATTTTTATTATGCCTATTAAATATAACAAACACTGGGGATTTATAATATAAGGAATTTGATTGACATCTTAAGTAAATGTGTCTTTCATCAAGGTAGTAATGGTGATAAAACATTAATAAAGTGATATATATGATCATTAGTGAATTTTTCCACAAATAAACTAGCTTTTCTTTTTAAAGCATAATACCTGTGTGAAACAATGAATATTAATCTTATAGATGAAAATAATGAAGGAGAACTCATAAAGATATAGGAAAAAATAAAATTTAATGACAGAAGATATCTAAAATTACATTCAGAGACGTTTATGACATAAAAGCAGGAAGATGGGACAATGCCAATTGAACCCAAGTCCAAAAAGTGATAATATAAGTAAATATACTGAGATAGGTACTGCATGGGAGATGAAAAATGAGACAGTGTTCAGTTGAACCACTGTTTTCCCAACTAGACATCTTAGAAGGACATTTCTGTAAAATGCTTTCTCCAGGAGAAAGTATTCCCCTTTTATGGGGACTCATTAGCATTTAAAGGTCTTGAAAGGTCCCACAGCAGAGAAAATTGATCACATTTTCCAAGTTTGACCATGGGGCCCAATTTTATATAATACCTGTTAACATCTTGCAAAGACCTGTTTTTGTGACATTTTCTCCTAGAAAATTAGATTTGGCTATTAAAAATAATAGGTTTTGAGATGAGCTCAGTATGTTTGAAAAATTATCTGGCAAATACATCATAGCACTTGTTTCTGCTTCCATTAAAGGAAGGACTTGTTTTCTTGAATGCTTCTTCCAAATATAAAATTATATGATGCAAAAATGCTTAAAAGCAGATTTGATATTCATGTCCCTATTTAATTTTTAGAAAAATCTGAACTCATTCAATCAAATGTTTACGAGCTTCCACTACTTAGGTAAAATATATGTAACCTTCTAATTCATTCTGAATTATGTATCTATTTCTAGTGTACAAATATTCCTTGAGTGAATTATTTGCTTAGGAGATTTCTTTTCATTGACCCCCATGGTCTCTTGGTCTCTTCAAGTGTTTCTAGCTGAACAACAAAGTTAAACTTAAATTTTTTATATGTAATTCATTCCCTTTCTCCTTTCCGTTAGCATGAATAATGAAGAATTCATGGCATTATGATTTTTTAAATGTCAGAGATTATAAAGCTGTCTTGCTTGTTACAGTAAAAACTTCATTAAAGGCTATCATGTATTCAGAGTAGTGTGTAATTCAAAGCAGCTGCACTCCCATCTCCTCTTCCCCAGATGTACTATTGTCCTTTAAATGAAAACATCAGATTATCCAAGTACTTTTAAATTTTGAGCCTAGTTTCTAGGTGCCAGGCACTTCAAGGTAACTATGTTTTAATAGTTTTTATAGTCCCTTAGCATCAAACCTATCAAAAATGATGTTTTCCCACTGGTTCCATATATTTTGAAGGAATGGCTCCTATTGGAATGATCATTCAACACTTAGTTATATACTATCTTTGCCGAAGCCTTATATTTTAGCCTTATACTTCAGGAACATTTCAATATTATAATTACTTATCTTAAAAGGACTTTGGTCATAGGAGGAAAGAATCTCCTCTTCCTCATTGCAGGAAAATATTCACTTGTGAGGCTGGATTGCCTCAGTTATTTTTTTAAATCTATGAAGTATGTGAGATTTTTTTAAAGGTGACAAGTACTCACTAAAATGTGCTATTTTTGTAGGTGCATGTCATAAATAGTGATAGTTTCCTAATAACATGTGTGCTTTAATTGTTTTTCCTAAAGAGATTACATTTGTCATTAAGAAAAGGAAGATTAAGTGACCATGGGAGTCATAAGAAAGTGATGATCCTAAAGTATCTTAAAAGATCAAGACAGAAGAAAACTTCATGTAAAATATTCTTCTTTATCATGTAGTAGCCAGAGACAACTTAAACCGAAATCAAAATAAATGCTAATTTCATATCCTTCTGTCTTCCTTCACATGGTGTGTTTTTATGAAACTGACCTTCTCTGTCACTAATAGATTTTGTAAATTACCTTTTGCAAGGGGAAAGATAAAACCTATCTTTATGTAAACCCTTCCACATCACAAAAAACTTACAAGCACTCCAAACTTACGGTTTTGGCACACCAACTACATAGCATTCAGGGAGGAGAAAAGGGGTTAGCAGAAAGTGTATTTAGGATGAATGCCACCCACCATCAAGTAATGGTTTAAGTAGAAAGTAATCAGAGGGAGACCACAGCAGCTAAATTTCAACCAAAGATATTCTAGGTTTAGAACAATAAATAATTTTAATCAGGTATGTTCCAAGGAACAAATAGGACTCTAAAGCTATAACTCAGCCTGAATAAGCACTCAGAGGCTGCCGGATCAGCAGCTGCCCCATACACAGCACACCACCTGATCTTCCATTAAAATTTCTAACGTCTTCAGTACAGAGAAACCCATATGTTCTAAAACTTAAAAACTCTGGACTGGAAAACATATCTACTATATTAATTTAGACAGCATCTTTCACCTACAAGGGAACACACATCACAAGGTGAAAGGGTGTTATGGAAATGCTGATATGGATGAAGAGAGAGGGACACACATGAAAACCTTAGCACCTTCCTGGAGTCCTGCCTTATTAGAGCCAGAACTGCCTTATAATAGTCTTTTTAGTGTGTTAGTAACTAAACACTCTTGGAAGGGGCCCAACACGAACCACCTCACCAGGAGTCTCAATAAGGTAACATGACACTTAAGCTTCCACAAAAACCAGAGTCTACATTTGATGAATAAGTCATTAAGACAGTCTCTAGGATGCTAAAGGGATTAGTTTTCTTATCAGGGCACACAGCCTTGTATATATGCATCAAGCTGCAACTCATCATTTCAAGGGAATGTCTGGCCTCCATATCAGAGTTTATTATTTGATGCTATGAGACTACAGTAAGGCTGATAAGGCACACTCTGGAATTATATTGCAAGGAATGAGTTGATGCCAAAAAGAATATGGTGCCTGAGTTATTAAAATCTTTATCCATGGTTAACTTAGCCTAAAACAAATAAAAGCTGTACAATGCGTGAATGAAACAAATTCAAATTCTACCTCCAAACTATGTGGTTCATTCTATAAATGCAACTTGTTAATCCAAAAAATATTGTTGTTTATCTTAGGGGCCTCAGCTACTCCCCAGCAATATAACCAAGAAAACAAACATCAAGATAAGAGTGATTTGAGTACCTTCATTTTTGCCACCCGCCTAGCTCACCCAACTTCCTTTCAATCCTTGCAACTCCCACATGAGTTCTTCACTGAGTTATGCCCCTAGAGTTGCACTAAAGTAAACAGAGTATTCACTGGTGTAGTCAGCTGTCAGGACAGCCTCCTCCAATGGCTAGGATGCTGTGGATAACACAGAGCAGGTTTCTTTTTCCTTACTGGTGGCGCTCTCCTCACAGATCATGCTCATGGTTTTAAGAAGAAAGTAAAATCTGGTTCAGTTCAGTCTCTAGCTAAAGACTTCTGCATTAGGAAGCATAATTCACATCTATTGTAAATGTCATCATGCCTATAAGCTCTAGAATATATTTACACAGACAATGCACGGCTTTCCTTGATGAATGCCTTAGTTTTCCCTTTTTCCGGGAGTCTTGCATATCAAAACTTTGGGAGATTTCTTTCTAGTGATTCTGACAGTATTGATTGAGGCATGGCCTCATTTTCTTGAAAATTCTTGGCTATTGTTCAACTGTTCACTGAAGATAGGCTTTGCAGTTACATTTCCCCTTATCATGAATGTAGTGAACAAAAAAGCCTGGTGAATCCTCAAGCATAAAAACAGAGTTAGTGTCCAGGAAGCTTTCCCTCAAGCTGTTAACACAAGGGAGGGAGGCTGTTAGCATAAGTTATTCCCTTCACCACAGGGGCTAGGAGAAACCTTGTTAAGCCATGAATTTCAGTCCGAAGTGATCTGTGCTGAAAAATGGGATGAGCAGATTTTCTTGGGCAGATTCCAAGAGGTGTTTACATCCAGGGTTGCTCCCTCCCCTTGTCTCACAGCTCCTCCCAGGATGGATGGTACAACCCCTATTTACCCAGATGCGTTTTAAATAATCGAAACACCCAAGCACCTGTTTTTTTTGTTTTGTTTTGTTTTTGCCACTAAGGAACTATCAAGTAAAGTGTCAAATACAGTACAGTAACACAAAGGGCGCGAATTAGGAGCGGGTGCAATATCTGGAGAAGAGACTGGGGAAGGAGAAAAGGAGAGGGGAAGGCGACTTATTCAAGTATGATTTCTCTCGGGCCCGGGCATTGGCATAAAATGGCATCTGCCTCTTAGTAAACATGGCTAAAGCCCAGTCCAAAGGAATTTCCGCTGGCCGATTTAGGAATCAACAGAATAAGGTACCCTAGAGGTGCTCCAGTCACTCAGGGCAGGAGGCCTCACAGGCATGGGGTGTCGCCCCTTCCCTTTTTCCACGAAGTTCCTCCAGCCTACCCCTCCACTGCTCCGCGCTCTTCATTCTATTTCCCCCTCTCACTTTGGATTTGAAAACTGGGCTTACAGGAGATGCAGCTGGCGACACGCGGGGTGTGACTGGACGGAGGAATCCAGAGGGCAGCTGAGGAGGGCAGAGAAAGGTCCCTAGGCAGCGCCACCAAGCAAGGGGCAGACAAGGAAGGTGTGGGGGGTCCTGGGAGAAAGCTGGGGCGGGACCACGGGAAGGGAGTCTCACCTCGCGCACTCACCTGCTGCTGCCGCCCGAAAGCTGCGAACCGTGTTGCCTTCGCGCAGGGGCTGAGGGCGCCAGGGCTGCAAGCCTCCCTCCAGGGAGCCCGGTGTCCGCGCCGCCTGGACTGTGCTGTACCTGTCATAGAGCCGCAGCATGTGCTCAGAGACCTTGTCTTGCGGCTGCAGCTCGGTGTCCGGGCCACCACCTGCCGTGCGGTCACCTGGCACAGCTTTGCGGAGCTCCGAGAAAGGTGGCTTCGGTCTCTCTCCCTGCGCCAGGCTCACGCAGAAGCAGCCCAGCCACAGAAAGAGCAGCCTGCTCGCCCCAGCCATGGCTAGGTACCCGCGCGGCGCGTCGGCTCCCGGCGTCGCTGCGGGACACTCCGAAGGCGCAAGGAGCCGGCGGCGGAGCCGAGGGTTGAACTCCAAACCAAGTGGGGCGAGGGCGCACGGAGCCCGGGACACGGCCGGGTGCAGCGAGATAGCGGCCAGCGCAGCGTGACAGGTGGGTTCTTCCCCAGCAACTGCGCGGACCTCACCCGCGCAGGGCGCTGCGGTCGCCGTCTCCACTCCAACGCTGAGAAAGAGCTGTAGGTCGAGGCGTGTGTGGCCCGGGTGTTTTCAAGATCTGTCTGTACCTTCCCTCCTCGCTTTATTTTTGGGAACACCCGGCCAAACTGGCCGCGCGAGGGACTAGGACTAGCTCTGTTTGGGGCGCCAGGTCGGAGCCGGGGCTGTGCGCAGCGGTCCGGAGAGCGCTCGATTGCCTTTTCCAGGGATTGGAGCAGCTGCGGCGCGGCTGGTCCGAGTTTTTAGTGTACGTGTGTGTGTGTGTGTGTGTGCGCGCGCGCGCGCGCGCGCGTGTGTGTGTGTATGAGAGAGAGAGAGAGAAAGAGAGAGAGAGAGACTTAGTTCTTTCGCTCTCTAGCTGATCTGTAGAGTCCTCAGCCAATCTCTCCCACTCCCTTGTCCTCGCCCTCTTAGCTTGCACCAGGCTGGGATAGAAGCAAAGCGCGGGGCGGGGGGGAGTAACCAGAGAACTGGCAGCGGGAGGGAGAGAAGAGGAAGTAGGGGTGGGGATGGTTGGGGAGAGGAAGGGAAAAGGAGATTTAGGACTAAAGAAATGGTAGGAGGGACGATTTTTTGTTTGTTTGTTTGTTTTAATTCTCCAAGAACAGTGGCTGTGTGGTGGCTAGCAAGAGGGCAGAGGAAAACAGAACTTCTTCCTGGCTTTTCGCTCTTCTGATTCCAAACAAAGTCACAACGTGAACACCATTCTCGCTTACTTTCCTGAGCCTCTTCTGACGGACACTGCGGGCCCCTGCACCTGTAGCCCGTCATCATAGCTTCCTGTCTGAGAGCATACCCATCATAACGCCCTTCTCTCCCGCATCATCTTCTCTCGAGGTGAGAAATATGTGCGAGTCAATATCATGTTAAAAACAAAGAAGAAAACAAGCAAACACACCACAACCCAACCTACAGCTTCCCCCAAAGGTTTCCTTCCTACAGGTCCCCAAAATGTTTCCCAGCAGGATGGGGCAGTGGTGGCTAAAAACAAGGGTGTGTGGAAGATCCCGGAGTCCCGAACAGAATATAAGAGTTGCTAGCTTTGTCTTCCTAATTCTCTCTTGTCATGGCTGTACAATGGAGATTAAACTATGAGCAGCCTGGAGCAGTGGCTCAGGCCTGTAATCCCAGCACTTTGGAAGGCCGAGGCGGGTGCATCACAAAGTCAGGAGTTCGAGACCAGCCTGGCCAACATGGTGAAACCTCATCTCTACTAAAAATACAAAAATTAGCTGGGCGTGGTGGTGCGCACATGTAATCCCAGCTACTGGGGAGGCTGTGGCAAGAGAATGGCTTAAATCCAGGACATGAAGGTTGCAGTGAGCCGAGATTGTGCCACTGCACTCCAGACTGGGTGACAGAGCAAACTCTGTCTCAAAACAACAAACAAACAAAAAAACAAACAAAAAACAACTGTGAGCTAACATTTTTCTCTGCACTTATGCTCTAGACATGCCTTGTTATTTATATTTCAAGTATATTACCAAATAATTTTCACAACAAAGCCCATTTTACGGATGAGGAAACTGAGGCAAAAGGATACATAGTAAGTGACAGAATTGAGATCCAAATTCAGGGAGTCTGATCTCTGGCCTCAGGCCAGATCACCACCCTATTAATAGTGAAATTAGCATTTAAACTGAAGTTTCAGTGTGCAATCCATGTAAATGTTCTTAGTGCAGTTCTTGACCAGATGCAGTAAAATCCTCAGTCAATGTCTATTGCATTTATCCCTCTTCCCCTCTGTGGGGCAATGGAGTTGATTGAAAAGAAGATAGGCTCCTGGAGTCACACCATGTCTCCAAATCTGAGTTTCTTCTTTGATGGTGAATAACAACACATTCCTTTTAGAGTTTTGTTTGGATGACATTAGAAAGCAGTGCTAAAGTGACTGGCGCACTCACTAGCCTTTAATAGGGGCTCAATCCCTTTCTATCCTAAATTTATCCCAAATCCAGACTACATTCTCCCCACTCAGTCACTTCTTAACCCACTGCGGTTTGGATTTTGCCCTTAGCCACCCCGGGAACTGTTCTGCAGATAATAACACATACTGCAGGAGTAGTTGTGAGGATTAAATGAGATCATGTGTTTGATCTTTGCTTGGCATAAAGAACATAATAGCTTTTGTGATTAATAATGAAGATCTAATTGCAAAATTCAATAGGCCCTGGAAACTCTCTCTTTGATTTTTCCCTGTGAACGATTGGTTGTTTTTCCATTCCTTTCTGCTCTTTCTCAGTTCTGCGAGCTGCCTCCTTTTTCTAGGCCTGCCTCAAGCGTTCCTGAGTCTTTACTCTGCCCTGGGAAAATGCCAAATCCAGAAGAAAATTCTTTTTCAGTTCTTCTGCTTTGGTGGTCACCTCTGGCCTTTAAATATATAGTTCTGGGTCCCCCTCAGCTCCAGTCCTCATTGCCAAAAGTTCATCCTCTTCCCCTTTGAAACCATCTTTGAGACTTCCCTCCCTTTAGCTACAGTGCATATTTCTGTCACAACATTTGCCACTCTGTACTCCACATGATTCTTCATTCATAGATACTGAAGACTGACAGCATGTCTACAATGGCTACCTTCACTTTGCTGTACCTCCAATCTGTTATTCAAGCCATAAGCATAAAATAATAGTGCCATCTCACAGGGTTGTAGTAAAGAATAATTGGATAGTCCATTTCAAGAGATTAGCATAGTGCCTAGCACATAGCAAATGCTTAAAAAGAGTCGGCTGAGACCTAAGAGAATTGCTTGTCTGTTTTTGTCTAAGGCAGAGATCAAGGCATACCCATCTTTATATTTTAATGACCAGCCATTTCATTCAGAATAATCAAAGTAACAGGGGATGATGAGCAAGTAGAATAATCCCTAACAGAGATTTCCAGCTGTAAATCCAGACTAGAACAGAATATGGATATGGGAGCCAGCAAACCAGAGAACACTAGTAGCAACCAAATTTTGGACTTATAATAACTCATTTGCAACTAACATACATCCAGGAAGAGGGAGCAATGGATGAAATGGATGAAGCCAGCAGCAGCATGTCCAGCAATGACAAATAAATGGCACCCCTGCCAGACTCTTTGAATGACTTCTTGGGAAATTGAATTGAAAGCAAATTAAATGGGAAAGAAACAATTCCCTCATCAGCACACCTGGAGATGCCATCTTGTGATATTCAAGATAGTAGCACAGTGTTTCTTTTATCAAAGGCTACAAAATCCCAGCTCTGGATGGATTAAATTGTTTCAGAATGCTGGCACCTTGAGATGCCTCCACTCAAATGGTTTAAATCATAGGATTCATATTTCTGGCTGAGCATCTGGTTTCCTTGATGTATGGAGGGTTTGCAGCTTTTCAGGAGGAACTGAGTTGAACATATTGGTAGTATACGTGCCTTGTATTTGATTTCTCTGTTGTGTTGCATTAATTAAGAGTTGTTTTAATTTTTAAATAATAGATCTTTCCTGTTTTATGTGACTGTTATAGCCAACTACTGAATCAGAGGATACTTACCAATCTTTTTTCCTAAACATAAGGAGAGTTAAAAGAAGGCACTTCTAAAACAGAAAACAACAGCAGATTAGTGGATTAGTGGATTCTGTTCCATTAAACTCTACTTTTGACTATAAAAACCCTATGTGTGTATGTATGAATGCATGTGTATTATGCTTGTCTTTATTGATATTCTTTAGTAATATACATTTATTTTCTAAAAACTTCCCATCAACCATTATCTTTGAATACTTATGTAAGACTATGTTAGCAGTTGTGAAGTTTTGGTTCCTTCCTCTTTTTTATTACTCCCATCCTTGATTCATTCACTTAATACATATTTAGTATCTATTGTGTTCTTGACAATTTCGTGTTGAGAATACAAAGATAAAATGAAATGCTTCCTGTCCCCTGAAAACTTAGTCTACTTGGAAGATAGGAATAACCACTTGAAAAACCTGAAGGTATTTTTTTTTCCTGGCTGAGTAAGGCAGAGAGTGCTGCATGGAAGAGATGGTAGTTGAACTGAGATTTAAAAGCAAAGTAGGTGGTTTTCCAGGGGTATTTTAGATAGGCTATTTCAGACAGAGGAAGAATATCATCTACACTTAGGTGGGAGAAGTCTTTTTCTTCTGGGGTCCTCTTCCAAATTCATACCAATCTTTCTCTCCATTATTTCTTTAGTTAACTCACTTGAGTTATATGCTTGTATTTAGTTACCAATAACTCCACAAGTATTTCTAACCTTAAGTCTCTACAGTATTTCAGCTTCCCCCGCCCCAGTTTTTATAAACTGTGTTTATCCTGTTGATATCATAAATTCGGTGCATCTAAAATGAAATTGGTCATCCATCTTAATTATATTCTTGGTTTCCAAACTTTTATGTTGGCACTCTTATCCTTTTAGCCATCCACGTTCCAAGTCTTAGACTTCTAGTCACCTTCTCCTTCTCTCTGAGCATCATAAATTAATTGCTAAATCACATAGAGGCTATCTCTGTTATTTCTTTCATTTATTCTCTTTATTTCTATTGCAACCCCTTTCATTTAGTTATTAATTTATTTTAATCTAGGCTATGTTTTTAGTCTCCTAAATAGCTTCCAGTTCTTCCCCACTCCAGATGAATCTCATTTCTATTGCTGCGTAATAAATTACTACAAACTTAGAGGCTTAAAACAACACCCAATTATTATCTCACCATTCTGTAGGTTAGAAGTTCAGTGGGGCTCAGCCACATTCTCTGCTCAGGATGTCACATTCAATGTGTTGGCCAGGTGGTATTCTTATCGGAAGGCTCTGGGTAGAAATCCTCCACCAAGCTCATGCAGGTTTTTGGAGAATCAAATTCCTTATATGTAATTGTAGGACTGTGCTTCCATATTCTTACTGGCTTTTAGCCAGGGCTTGTTATCAGCTACTAGAAGCCACTTGCCATTTTTTCTGTGTGTTTCCCCTCCATATTAAAAGCAGTAACAAATAATTTTTTGCATGTTGAATACAGTACTTCTAATTTCTTTCTCCAGAAAGAAACCCCATCTTTGTAAAGAGCATGTCTGAAGTGAGGTCTGCCAAGGATAACATCCCATTCTTAAAGCCAACTTTGCCATTCAACATAAGTGAATCATATAATATGCCATCATATTCATAGTTTCCTCCAACATTCAAAATGGAGGGGATCATACAAGATCATGGGTCACTGGGAGTCAATTTAGAATCCTGCCAACCATAGTAACCATGTAAATACTGCCACTAGATTTATGTTCCTAAAACTTAGTCCACGAATGTTATAAACTTTCTCAAAAAACAATAAGTAACTGCTCATTACCAACTAAATTAAAAAAAAGAAAAACCACCAAACACCTCAGTTTGGTACTTGTAGCCTTGCCCAACTTGTCCTCAACCTAGTTTTCTGTATCTCTCTCCTTTCTCATGTATCTTCTATGCACCAACCATACTATGTGCTGCTTCTCCACTTTCCTTCACTTGGCATATTCCATTGCCTGGTTTGTCCTCATTAAGACGCATCTGAAAATGCTACCTTTCTCATGATGTGATTCCTAATTAGTCTGATGTGTTGTGAGCTCTTAATCCTTTATATTTTCATAGCATTTAGTACTTATAGCATTAAGAGATTCTGTGATATGCTTCTTTTGTTTACTTTTATAAAGAAATGACTGTTTCTCTAATAAAATAAAACCCAGCTCCTCCAGGCTTGGCAGTACTGGGAGACCATCCACCTGGAGAGGGAGTGGCTAGACCTCTTGTCTGACTCCTTCTCCAGAAATTTTCCATCAACCGATCCTTCTCTGGCTGATTCCTATTTCTACTGTACTGCACTGTGGGATTCTGCTACTCTCTTCTCACTTATTCTGCCCTAAGCTTGAATACACAGATCATCCTTAATTTTTGTCTCAGATTTGAGACAAGCCTGGAACTTGCTGACAATAATTGACTACAGGCTCATGGGAATAAACACACAGAGGTCAATGCACACCACCATATTAGGTTGGTGCAAAAGCAATTGCAGTTTTTGCCATAGCTTTTAATGCCAAAAACCGTAATTACTTTTGCACCAAACTAATATATCTGGCAAAAATTTTTGCTGTTGATTTTCTGCTATTTGGATCTTTTTCTTCCTGGCTCCTGTCCTACTATCCTTTTTGCTAACAATTTTTTACTGAATATCCACTATGAACCAGACGTTCTTCTAGGCGCTGGAGATGCAATTGAGAACGAAGTGAAAGTTTGTCTCTTTTTTTAAAGTCTAGAGTCAAGACAGTACAATCAAGAAAGGCAGAAACAGATGTTCCCCCTCTCATTTGTTCATACATATTCATCAAATGTACGTTATGAACCACACACTATTCTAGAAGCTGAGGATATAGCCATACAAAAGACTTGTGAAATCCCTACCCTCATGGGGTTTATATTCCAAAAGAAATAGACAATAATCTCAAACCAAAAAAAAAAAAGTATTTTCTAGAATACCATGAAAACAGTAAAACTAAGTAGTAGATCAAGAATGGTGTGTATGTGGGTGTGGTAAGTGGGTTGATTCTCTGGCTGAGAATGGGCGGAGTGGCGGTATTCTAGGGTGGTGAGGTGGTCAGGAAGGGCTTCTCTGAGGACATGGCATTTGAACTGAGACCTATATGATATGAAAAACAACCATAATAAAGTCTGGAGGAAACATGTCACAGACAACAGGAATAGCACTTGGAAAGGAGGGCTGCCTGCTGGGGACTGTCCAGTGACTAACGATCTCCCATTTTCTTAATGATTTACATTGAGAATAATCAGTCATTCAGGGGGCTTTACGCAAAGGTTTGGTCCTGTTCTCTGTCCTAAATAGGAACATCAGACAAGAATCCAAGGGATACAACTGGGGTTGGGAGGAAGTGGAAGTAGAATTACATTACTTTACTTCTTTTTAGATGCAGGGACCTCAAAGGTAGGATTGTTATTAAACTTTTACTCCTCCTGCTTTCCCCTGATTTCCTTATATACCATTACCTGCTTAGTAGATATTTGCTGAGCTGAATCAAATTGAATAATGACAAGCTAAAGAGATGTCACATCAAATATCTCCTGCCAAACACATTTGTTTTCCTATATAATACACAGAATAAAAAATATGTAGTCATATTCCTAAAGCCCAAAATAATTTGATTTTAGCCTTTACTTATTTCCTCCTTTTTGAACTTCATTTCAACTGCCCTAAACTAAGACATTCCTTAAAATTTTAATGATATGAAAAGTAAAGATGACTAAACAAATATAATAAAGAATAAGAATTAGTCAGCTCCTTAAGGGCAGAAACTGTGTTTTATGTATTTTTGCATCACCCATAGTCACAGGACCCAAACAAAGCCAAAATTAGCATTTTGAGATATATCTTCCCAGTGGCCTGTTTTCTATGCCAAGAGCATAGAATATTTCTGTGTGATTGTATCTTTATAATCATATAAAGCATTTTGATTTTTTCTATTTAATTAAAAATAAGGAAATTGTATTATGAGAGCAGAAATCCCTTTTTATGCCGCTTTATATCCTCGTTCATATTAATATATCAGAACAACAGGCACACTAAGTTTTTTTATTTTTTTATTTTTTTTGAGATAGAGTTTTCCTCTTGTTGCCCAGGCAGGAGTGCAATGGCATGATCTCAGCTCACTGCAACCTCTGCCTCCTGGGTTCAAGCAATTCTCCTGCCTCAGCCTCCCGAGTAGCTGGAATTAAAGGCATGCACCACCACACCCAGCTAATATTTTTGTATTTTTAGTAGAGACAGCGTTTCACCACATTGGTCAGGCTGGTCTCAAACTCCTGACCTCATGTGATCCACCTGTCTCGGCCTCCCAAAGTGCTGGGATTACAGGCATGAGCCACCATGTCCGGCCCACACTACGGTTTTATAAGTAATTAACATAGTCATATTTTCCTTTGTATTATTCAATTCCACTTTTACTCAAAATTTCTACTGATAATGATGCTATGAGAATTTATCACTATGCCTCCCCACACCAAAAAAAAAAAAAAAGAGGTAGACTATTTTGAGTCACAGCATGACAAATTTTGCAAGCCAACCTTGAAGGTTTTCCTTGCTCAGGCTCTTGATTTATTTCTTGTGATTTGATATTTGGGGAGTCTGCTCAGGTGCCCTTTGTACTGTTTCCCACGTGCAGCCTATAGGCTCTGCTCTATGGAACGCTACCCACTGTCCTAATCTATTTCTTTCTGCAGGCAGTTCAGCTGGCATCCCTCCTCTGTAATTTGTGTTTAAATTCTTATGGCTTCAGAAAGGCCTTCTTTTTACCAGCAGTTTTCTTTCTCTTGGTCTTATCAGCCATTTCTGTATACAATGCTTTACCAGTCTGATTTTTGTCTTTTGGGAAAAGTTGTTACTTTAAAAATTGTTTTCTTCTTAAAACTTATCTCGCTTTTTTCACTTAATTCCTTTGGTGATTGTTTTGTGAATTGAGTTTCTAAGAATGTAACAAATTTATTGCTTGCCCTGGCATTTGTGCCCTTCACAATGCATTGAATATTTCTGTTCATTTTTCTATAATCATTTTCTCCCAGGTGGTCATGTCTCCAAGCCCCCATAGGTAAGGATTAGCTGCCAATGCTGAAATACATGCAGCAACCTCTTTCCTTCTCCCCTGTCTGGCTCTAGGGTTCACTCTCCTCTCTTTATCGTCTTGTACTTTGTTAATTCTTTCTCCTCTCATCCCTCTTCTTTCCCACCAATCTTACCCTTAAATGCAGTCCAGGAGATCTTGGCAATGGGACTGTGGATTGAAGAGGTTACTGACCCTCCAGTATCTGGAGCTGAAAGGCACTTAAAAGAGGTGATCTCGTTTGTCACCTCAGCAACTCAGAGATTCATTCATTAGCATGGTTGCTGGCATCTGCCTTTTCACCCTACAAATTTCCAGGTGTAGCTGCTCAGATGACCCATGTAAAACCTTAACAGGATCAATTAAAGTTGCTTAGGTATGGTGATGAATGCTTTAAAAATGTGGACAGATGGGGGTGTAGAAATGATAAATATCACCACTGGGGACTAATTTTACTCTTTACACGTGCTTCGGGGTTTCCAGGTGTTTTTCTGGCGTTTCTTCCTTGAAGGAAGTAGTTTAAAACTGCCCCTGGATATCTGCCCACAAAAAAGCAAACAGCTTTCTTTGACCACAAATGATCACCTACCAACAACTCCTCCACCCTGTTTTTCAATTTTTGAACTCTGGAGTAAATTCTTGCCTTATAAAATTAAGATCGAGATGACTCTGGCTATGAGCCAAGCTCTGCAAACCAGTTCTTTTACTGGGCAATGAAAAGTGATTGCATAAATGCTATATAAATATTTCAAGTATCTATGTTGTCAATCCTGGTAACTATTGCTGAGCTGTAAACAGAGCAGGAGTGTCTGGGTAGTGCTGGGTGAACTGAGAAGGATTTGACTGGACAGGAATGAAAATAGAATGGAAACTGACAGATCCTAAGCAAGACCAAGGGCTGCTGCTTTTCTATTTTTGTAATACCACATCTATACTAAGTATGCAATACATTTTATTGAATTACATATTTTCAAGGAAATGCAAATAATCAAATAGAGATTTGTGATTATCTTTGTAGCTAGTTCATGATGTATTTTTGGGTTCCTAGGCACTGACAAGGAATACCCCCAAGGAATCTCTTGCTGTCTTGTGACAGTTGTTCTTGCTTTAAAACATTCTAGAGCACATTTCCTGGTAATATGACACACAACCAAAACCAAAATGTTAATCCTCTCCAGATCAGTGACTTTCAGATTTCATTCCTTATTATGATTTGATACATAAACATATGAGAAGTTAAATAACAATATTAAATGGGCATTTGAGTACGTTTGTATCTCTATTTAGAATGTAGCTTTTTAAAATTTTTATTTTTAGAGATGGGCTGTCTGTCACCCAGGCTGGAGTGCCGTCGCTCCATCATAGCCTCCTGTTGCCTCTAACTCCTGGGGTTCCTCCCACTTCAGCCTCCCAAGTAGCTGAGACTACCAGTGCTCACCACCATACCCAGCTAGAATGCAGTGTTCTAAGGACAAGAATCATGCATAGCACTTGGAGAGCTTTTTGCCTACACTAGGTATTCAGTAAATACCCTTGAGGAAAGTAGTTGAAAGAAGAATATTGAAGAACAATTAGTGATATCCTAATTCTGTCATCTAAGATGGCAGAAAAATGAAAAGAAAAGAGGCTTCCTTTTTTTTTTTTTTTAATTTTTAAGGTGGCCATACTCTAGACCTCAATAGCCTCAATAGGAGCTATACAGAGGAACTACGTGTTGATAGCAGAAATTTGCTTTCTTTTTAGAAGAAAGGCAGCACTATTTTTCTTTCAGTGATGATTGGTTAAAAAAGAAAAAAGAACAACATGTACAATTTTTTTCTCTCTACATTCAGCACTTGCTCATAATGTGTGACCACTTTCTCCAAATCATTTAAGTGATGGATGCCATAATAGATATGCAGGTAATCCTACAGCAAACCTCCGTCCCTGAGTTCCTAGTTCCCACTTTTCTCTTGAATCATAAGTAGTAGACTAGCTACTTAAAATTAATTCAGGAAGTCAGATACAAGTCCCAAGAAAGGGCAGTGGGCAACCAGGCCTTTTCCAGGTGGTTTCAGATTGTTCCATTTCCCTCCAACCCTCAGGTAGGAAGAGATTTCAAATGTTGATCTCCTTGGAAATGCCATGGTAAATGTCTCTCCTGTTAGGTGAAAGAAATCCCACCTGGTGGCAGTGTTTGTAGTCCCAGGAAATGCCAGGAAACAATTCACTGACTAACAATATTTAGGCACAAAGAATGGAACTACAAAATGTTTTCAGGGATCCTGCCCCCTCCTAATATAGAGATGGTTCGGACAGAACCAGACCCATCTTGATGTCAGGTAGTTCTGGGCATAAAGGTAATTCCTTTTGTTTCCACTTTAGCCCTTGAAACAAAGCAAAACCTCAGGGTACTGACTGATGTAGTAGGAGAGGAAGTTTCTTTCTGGGGATGGTGTCTATGGTGGCAGGGTACAGGAATTAATGGCCCCCAGGGCAGGTCCCTTTGTGAGTTATGAGAAGGGAGCAGTCTTTCCATCAGCAATTCAACAGGTCCTTTCTTTGGTTCTTGATATTCAGCCAGACTTCAAGAGTCCCCTAATAAAATGTAGATATCCCTGGGAAGGCTAACACCTTGAGCATTATCAACTGGTATCAGTTAACACCTTAAGAGAAACTTAGGACAACTGCCAAAATTTGGTAGAGAACAAAAAAAGGGAAGCAGAAACAGCATGCAATGTAAAGTATTGCCTTCCTCACCACTTTGCTGAGGAGCAGCCCTGCTAGAGCCTCCAGAACAAGTGGACTCTGTCTCATCTCAGTGGCCTTGGGCAAGTTCTTCCTCTATGCTAGTTTCTAGTTTACCTGTTAATTGGAGAGAGTAATTCTTTTTCTCATGAAGGGTGTTGGGAGAATTTATGGTCTATAAAACATTTGAGATTTTCAGTGTGAGGCAGTTCATAAGTACAAAGTGTTATTATTGGTTTTATTGCAGGATTGTAAATGGAATCTAAGTAGCATCATACTGGCGTTATTTTGTGGAAGTAGTTATCTCCAGTTGTGCAGAGAGGTGGACCTATCTGTATCTACTTACCTGGCCGTGATAGAAGTCCTGTAAGATATTGATAAATATAGATTAAGTCTTGATACAAAGGAAATGTTGTTGCCTTTTATTACCTAACACAGGTGTTTTATAGTATGTTTTATCTGAGAGTAATATCCGAATGAATAGCTAAGCCTGGCTCAAAGTCAGTCTGGGTAGGGATTTTTAAAAAATCCTGTGAAAAGGTGGGAAGGCCTTCTTTTCCACTTCCACAGATATCACTGTTATCCTACTCTTCATTGGCAGGACATACTCATATTCATTCTGGTTAAGGGATGGTACTTGTTTGTATCCCTTGTCTCTTTCCACATACAGAGATAGGACTAGAAGAGCCAAGGATGGCCTTTCACTTCATACTTTTTCAGGAATCTATGTTGACTCTCCAGGGCCTAATGCATTTAACATTTGAACTTCCCAGTCCAGAATTCAAGGGTTTCTGTGAATCCCCTCCATCAAATTTACTTCCATTTTCATTTTTTTCCCATAAATTCAATACATCTATTTTATTTGCTGCTAGTAACCTACCTACTCTGTAGGGTAAAGTCCATGACTCTGAGGACAGTTTTTGCCTCAGTACTATGAAAAGCATCTGGTACATGGTAGCTGTTCAAGAAATAGTTGTTGAATGCATGAATAAATTATTTAAACTCTGAAACCCTTTCCCTCATTCTCTCTCCTAATGTGTTCCTTGATTCTATAAAGTTTTGCCCAAACTCAATTCCTTCAGGCAAGCTTTTAATTCAATGTGCCACATCACTGGAAATACACTACATGCTTGACATGACATTATGATCTCCTTGACTGAGCCCACTTGATTGTACTCATCCTTCTATTAGACTTCATACTTAAATTTGAATTTCACTCCTCTGATTTGCTGCTTAATAAAATGAGTGTTAATGGTTTTGTACATGTCATACACATTACAGAATGGGCTTAGGTGTCAGATCAGAGCCCTAGCTTTGCCCGTAACTAAATTATGATTTTGGGTAATTTACCGATTTTCCCTAAGTTTCTCTATGTATCTCTCTCTCTCTCTCTCTCTCTTTCTCCTTCTCTGCCACCCCCCGCACCCCCAAACACACACCACAAGTGTTGTAGGTGATCAGAGACTATATGGGCCACTGTCACGGGTGGTAATGTGGTTTGGCTGTGTCCCCACCCAAATTTCATCAAGAACGGTAACTCCCACAGTTCCTACGTGTTGTGGGAGGGACCCAGTGAGGGGTATTTGAATCATGGGGGCGGGCCTTTTGCGTGCTGTTTTCACAATAGTGAATAAGTCTCATGAGATCTGATGATCTGAAAAAGAAGAGTTCTCCTGCAAAAACTCTCTCTGCCTGCTGTCATCCATGTAAGACATGACTTTCTCCTCTTTGCCCTCTGCCATGACTGTGAGGCCTCCCCAGCCATGTGGAACTGTAAGTCCATTAAACATCTTTTTCTTCCCAATCTCAGGTGTGTCTTTATTAGCAGCATGAAAACAGACTAATACAGTAAATTGGTACCAGTAGAGTGGGGTGCTGCTGAAAAGATACCCAAAAATGTGGAAGCGACTTTGGAACTGGGTAACAGGAAGAGGTTGAGACGGTTTGGAGGGCTCAGAAGAATACAGGAAAATGTGGGAAAGTTTGGAATTTCCTAGAGACTTGTTGAATGGCTTTGACCAAAATGCTGAAAGCGATATGGACAACAAAGTCCAGGCTGAGGTGGTCTCAGATAGAGATGAAGAACTTGTTGGGAACTGGAGTAGAGGTAACTCTTGTTATGTTTTAGCAAAGAGAGTGGTGGCATTTTGCCCCTGTCCTAGAGATTTGTGAAACTTTGAACTTGAGAGAGATGATTTAGGGTATCTGGTGGAAACATTCTAAGCAGCAAAGAATTCAAGAGGTGACTTGGGGGCTATTAAAGGCATTCAGTTTTATAAGGGAAGCAGAGCATAAAAGTTTGAAAAATTTGCAGCCTGACAATGTGATAGAAAATAAAATTCCATTTTCTAAGGAGAAATTCAAGCTGGCTGCAGAAATTTGCATACGTAACAAGGAGCTGAAAGTTAATCCCCAAGACAGTGGGGAAAATGTCTCCAGGACATGTCAAAGGTCTTCCTGGTAGCTCCTCCAATTACAGGCTGAGAGGTCAAGAAGAAAAAAAGTGGTTTTGTGGGCCGGGCCCAGGGCCCCTGTGCAGTCTAGGGACTTGGTGGTCTGTGTCTCAGCTGCTCCCCTTGTGACTAAAATGGGCCAAGATACAGCTCAGGCTGTGGCTTCAGAGGGTGCAAGCCCCGCACCTTGGCAATTTCCATGTGGTGTTGAGCCTGTGGCGGCACAGAAGTCAAGAATTGAGGTTTGGGACCCTCTGCCTAGATTTCAGAAGATGTATGGAAATGCTTGGATGTCCAGGCAGAAGTTTTCTGCAGGGGCAGGGCTTTCATGAAGAACCTATGCTAGGGCATTGCAGAAGAGAAATGTGGGGTCAGAGGCCCCACACAAAGTTCCTACTGGGCACTGCCTAGTGGAGCTGTGAGAAGAGGGCCACCATCGTCTAGATGCAGAATGGTAGATCTACAGCTTGCACCATGCACCTGGAACAGCCACAGACAATGCCAGACTGTGAAAGCAGCCAGGAGGGAGGCTGTACCCTGCAAAGCCACAGGGGCAGAGCTGCCCAAGACCATGGGAACCTACCTCTTGCATCAGCATGAACTGGATATGAGACATGGAATAAAAGGAGATCATTTTGGAGCTTTAAGATTTGACTGCTTCACTGGATTTTGAACTAGAGTGGGGCTTGTAGCCCCTTTGTTTTGGCCAATTTCTCCCATTTGGAATGGGTGTATTTACCCAGTGCCTGTACCACCATTGTATCTAGGAAGTAACTAACTTACTTTTGATTTTACAGGCTCATAGGCAAAAGAGACGCCTTGTCTCAGATGAGACGTTGGACTTGGACTTTTGAGTTAATGCTGAAATAAGTTAAGACTTTGGGAGACTGTTGGGAAAACATGCTTGGGTTTGAAATGTGAGTATGTGAGACTTGGGAGAGGCCAGGGGTGGAATGATATGGTTTGGCTGTGTCCCCACCCAAATCTCATCTTGAATTCCCATGTGTTGTGAGATGGACCTGGTGGGAGTTAATTGAATTATGGTGGCAGGTCTTTCTGCTGCTGTTCTCATGATAGTGAATAAGTCTCACAAGATCTGATGGTTTCATATGAGGGAGTTTTCCTGCAGAAGCTCTCTCTTTGCCTGCTTCCATCTATGTAAGATGTGACTTACTACTCCTTGCCTTCCACCTTAATTGTGAGGCCTCACCAGCCACATGGAACTGTGTCCATTAAATCTCTCTTTCTTTTGCAAATTGCCGAGACTCAGTTGTAGGTAAAGACAGGCAGATTTATTAGAGAAGGTGTGAAAATATGTTGCAAGGGTGCAATGGGCACATCAGCAAGAAAGGAGCTGACTGCCAGGAAACAAAGCCTTTCTGGGGATTTTATAGAATGGTGCTTGTGCTGTGTGCTGAAGAGGGTTTTGTGCAGCACTAATAATGCCAAGGTTGCAGTGAGCTAACTTGCATTTTTCTGTCAGCCTGGGGTCTGTCAATATCTGGGTGCAGGAAGATTGTGAATTATTTGCACAGCTGGGCTATTTGTCCTGAACCATAAAGGAAGGCAGAATTATAGCTTATCTGCTTTCTCTTTTGCTTTGCCTTGGTCCCGCCAACCTAACTTCTTTGTCCTAATTAAGACTCCACAACAAGTGTGCACACTTGTATATAATATTATTTGGATATTTGGAAGATAAAATTAATAAAGCCATTCTCCTAAATTTCTAAGCTTCCTTTGGAAGTGAAATAGGGTTCTTAAGTGGTTTCTAAAAAGATTAGTACATGGAGAGTAATGTTAATATAGGGAAACTTCATAGTTAGGAAAGAACTTAGGCAAAATTTACCATGTGGTCCAGAAGGAACTTTTTTTTAAAGTTTTTAAAAAAATTTTTTTTCTGTGTACTCCTTTGTAAAACCTTGTACATTTATTATGATGTTTTCAAGGTTCATTCATGTTGTAGCATGTATCAGCACTTATTCCTTTCATTGTCAAATATGATTCCTTGTATGGATATACCACGTTTTGTTTATCTCTTCATCAATACTCAAATGTTGATGGACATTTGGCATGTTTCCATGTGTTGGCTATTACAAATAAAGCTGCTATGAACATTTGTGTTTAGTTTTTCCTTGATCACAAAGGCCACATTTTAAAAAATTTAACTTATATGAAATAGTCAGAATAGGCAAATCCTGGAGTTGGAGAGAGTAATTATTTAATAGGGACAGTTTTTCCATTTTGCGGTGTTGTGAAGTTTCTGGAACTACCTTGCTTTCACATCTTTGGTACACATACACACACAAAACCTAGTGTGGTGCTAAGTTAATATCATTTGACTTGTGATTGGTTGGATCACTTGTTCCAGAAATAATTGGAATGATCCTGAAAACCTATGTACATAATGTTCCTTTACACCAGTCAGTTTGCTGCAGAAAATAACCACTTTAGTGTGAGCAACTTGTCCTGGTTTGATCATGACTATCCTGGTCTTATCACTGAAATGTTCCTGTCCCACACAACCCCTCTTTCCTGGGCAAACCAGGATGGTTGGTCACTGTATTTGTCAAGGTTTTCCAAAGAAACAGAACCAATAGGCCACATACACAAACACACAGATAGAGATATCTATTTCTCTTTAGATTGATCTATCTCTCTATCTATCTAACTATCTACCTATCTATCATCTATCAGTCATCTATCTAATCTACCTTCCTATCTAAAGAGATTTATTTTAATAATGTGGCTCATGCGGCTATGGGAACTAGCACATCTGAGATCTGTAGGGCAGGTTTGCAGGATGGAAACAGTAAACATTTATATGTTGCAGTCTTCAGACAGAATTTCTTCTTCCTCAGGAAGCCTCAGTCTTTGCTTTTAAGACCTTTAGCTGATTAGACAATGTCTATTCACATTATAGAGGATTCCTGGTGGAGTACAATTTTGTTGTGTATATACACTACATTTTCTTTATCCATTAGTTCATTGATGAACATTTAGGTAGATTCCATATTTTAGCTATTATGTGTGAATAGTGCTGATATAAATGTGGGAGTATAAGTGTCTCTTCAACATACTGACTTTTTTTCCCTTTGGATAAGCATCCAGGAGTAGGATTGCTGGATTGTATGGTAATTCTACTTTTTAGATTTTTGAGAATACTCCATGCTTTTCCATGTTTATACTAATTAATTTAAATTCTCACCAACAATGTATAAGAGTTCTCTTTTCTCTGTGTCCTCACCTGAATTTATTTTTTGTCTTTCTGATAGCAGCCTGTATTAGTTAATTTTCATGCTGCTGATAAAGAGATACTCAGGATTGGGCAATTTACAAAAGAAAGAGGTTTAATTGGACTTACAGTTCCACATGGCTGAGGAAGCCACACAATCATGGCAGAAGGCAAGGAGGAGCAAGTCTCATTTTACATGGATGGCAGTGGGCAAAGAGAGAATGAGGAAGACGCAAAGCAGAAACCCCTGATAAAATCATCAGGTATCATTAGACTTGTTCACTACCACAAACACAGTTTGGGGAAACTGCCCCCATGATTCAATTATTTCCCACCAGATCCCTCTCACAAACTTGGTAATTACGAGAGTATAATTCAAGATAAAATTTGGGTGGGGACACATGGCCAAACCATATTATTCAGCCCTTGGCCCCTGCCAAATCTCATGTCCTCATATTTCAAAACTAACCATGTCTTCCCAACGGTCACCTAAAGTCTTAGCTCATTTCAGCATTAACTCAAAAGTCCACAGTCCAAAGTCTCATCTGAGACAAGGCAAGTCCCTTCTGCCTATGAGCCTGTAAAATCAAAAGCAAGCTAGTTATGTCCTAGATACAATGGGGTACAGGCATTGGGTAAATACAACCATTCCAAATGGGAGAAATTGGCCAAAACAAAGGGGCTACAGGGGCCATGCAAGTCTGAAATCCAGCTCGGCAGTCAAATATTAAAGCTCCAAAATGATCTCCTTTTATTCCATGTCTCACATCCAGTTCATGCTGATGCAAGAGGTAGGTTCCCATGGTCTTGGGCAGCTCTGCCTCTGTGGCTTTACAGGGTACAGCCTCCTTCCTGGCTGCTTTCACAGTCTGGCATTGAGTGTCTGTGGCTGTTCCAGGTGCACGGTGCAATCTGTAGGTGGATCTATCATTCTGGGGTCTGGAGGATGGTGGCCCTCTTCTCACAGCTCCACTAGGCAGTGCTCCAGCAGGGACTCTGTGTGGAACTCCAACCCCATATTTCCCTTTTGCCTTGCCCTAGCAGAGGTTCACCATGAGAGTCCTGCCCTTGCAGCAAACTTCTGCCTGGACATCCAAGCATTTCCATACATCTTCTGAAATCTAGGCAGAGGGTCCCAAACCTCAATTCTTGACTTCTGTGCCCCCACAGGCTCAACACCACATGGAAGCTGCCAAGGCACGTGGCTTGCACCCTCTGAAGCCATGGCCTGATGTCTATGTTGGCCCCTTTCAGCCACAGCTGGAGCGGCTAGGATGCAGGGCACCAAGTCCTTAGGTTGCACATAGCTTGGGTCCCTGGGCCCAGTCCACAAAACCACTTTTTTCTCCTCGGTCTCCAGGCCTGTGATGGGAGGGGCTGCCACGAAGACCTCTGACATCCACTGGAGACACTTTCCCCATTGTCTTAGGGATTAACATTTGGCTCCTGGTTACTTTTGCAAATTTCTACAGCCAGCTTGAATTTCTCCTTAGAAAATGAGATTTTATTTTCTATCACATCATCAGGCTGCAAATTTTTCAAGCTTTTATGCTCAGTTTCCCTTATAAAACTGAGTGCTTTTAACAGCCTCCAAGTCACCTTTTGAATGCTTTGCTGCTTAGGAATTTCTTCCACCAGATACCCTAAATCATCTCTCTCAAGTTCAAAGTTCCACAAATCTCTAGGGTAGGGCATAATGCTGCCAGTCTCTTTGCTAAAACATAACAAGAGTCATCTTTGTTCCAGGTCCTAACAAGTTCCTCATGTCCATCTGCGAACACCTCAACCTGGGCCTTACTGTTCATATCACTAACAATACTTTGGGCAAAGCCGTTCAACAAGTCTCTAGGAAGTTCCAAACTTTCCCATATTTTCCTGTCTTCTACTGAGCCTTCCAAACTGTTTTAACCTCTGCCTGTTACTGAGTTCCAAAGTCACTTCCACATTTTTGGGTGTCTCTTCAGCAACGCTCCACTCTACTGGTACCAATTTACTGTATTATTCTGTTTTCATGCTGCTGATAAAGACATACCCAAGACTGGGCAATTTATAAAAGAAAGAAGTTTCACTGGACTTACAGTTCCACATGGCTGGGGAGGCTTCACAATCATGGTGGAAGGCAAGGAGGAACAAGTCATGTCTTACATGGATGGCATCAGGCAAGGAGAGAATGAGGAAGATGCAAAAGCAGAAACCCCTGATAAAACCATCACATCTTGTGAGACTTACTCACTATCATAAGAACAATATGGGGGAAACCACCCCCAGGATTGAATTATCTCCCACCAGGTCCCTCTCATAACATGTGGGAATTATGGGAGTACAATTCAAGATGAGATTTGAGTGGGGAAACATAGCCAAACCATATCACAGTCATTCTAACTGGAATGGGATTATCTCTTGTTGTGGTTTTGATTTATATTACCCTGATGATTAGCGATGTTGGGTTTTTTTTCATATACTTCCTGGCCATTTATATGTCTTCTTTAGATAAATATCTATTCAGAGTCTTGGCCCACTTTTTAATCTGACTTTTTTTTTCTTTTTTTTTTTTGCTGTTAAGTTCCTTGTTTATTTTGGACATAAATCCCTGGTTGGATGAATAGTTTGCAAACATTTCCTCCCATTCTACAGATTGTCTCTTTACTCTGTGGATTGCTTCCTTTGCTGTGCAGATGCTTGTAAGTTTAGTATAGTTCAATTTGTCTATTTTTGTTTTGGTTGCCTGCAGTTTTGAAGTCTTAGACATAAAATCTTTGCTTAGACCAATGTCCTAAAGCCTTCTTAACAATATTTAAGTAAACAATACCATATTGTTAATTGTATGCACTGTGCTATACAGTACATTGCTTGGATTTTTTCATCTTGCATAAGTGAAACTATGTAATCTTTGATTAACAACTCCCTGATTCCCCTTCTTCTCTATAAAATGTTTTTACCCTGGTCATAGGTTGTTGGGAAAGAGTATGTAAAATATCACTTTCCTGGTTCAGTGTGTGATTCAGTTGGTATTCAACATATAGTGGCTACAGACAGAATAATAGACAGTTTAGGTAGTTAACGTCCACTGGGCACTTTTGTATGCTAAGCCCTGTGCTAGTCACTTTACAGGCATCATTTATTTAATCCTCATAATCTTCCAATTATGTAGTGATTGTTACTGTCTCCATTTAACCTGTGAACATAAATAGGCTTGGAGGATATATTAGTTCATTCTCACACTGCTAAAAAGGACTGCCTGAGACTGGGTAATTTAAAAAGGAAATAGGTTTAATTGACTCACAGTTCCACAGGGCTGGGGAGGCCTCAGGAAACTTACAATCATGGCAGAAAAGGAAGCAAACATGTTCTTTTTCACATGGCAGCAGAAGAGAGAAATGAGTGCCCAGTGAAGAGGGAAACCCCTTATAAAACCATCAGATGTTGTGAGAACTAACTCACTATCATGAGAACAGGACAAGGGAAATTGCCTCATGATTGAGTTATCTCCATTTAGTCCCTCCCCTAACACATGGGGATTATGGGAATTACAATTTAAGATGAGATTTTGGGGGGGAAACAGTCAAATCATATCATTCCACCCATGAACCCTCCCTAAATCTCATGTCCTCAGAATTCAAAACACAATCATGCTCTTCCAACAGTTCCCCAAAGTCTGAACTCATTCCAGCATTAACCCAAAAGTCCAAGTCCAAAGTCTCATGTGAGACAAGGCAAGTTTCTTCTGCCTATTAGCCTGTAAAATCAAAAGCAAGTTAGTTACTTCCTAGATACAATGGAGGTACAGGTGTTAGGTAAATACACCCATTCCAAATGGGAGAAATTGGCCAAATCAAAGGGGCTACAGGCCCCATGCAAGGCTGAAATCCAAAAGCACAGTCATTAACCCATAAAGTTCCCAAATTATCTCTTTTGACTCCATGTCTCACATCCAGGTCACACTGATACAAGAGGTGGGATCCCATGACCTTTGGCAGTTCCGCCCTGTAGCTTTGCAGGGTACAGCCCCACTCCTGGCTGCTTTCATGGCTGGCATTAAGTGTCTGTGGCTTTTCCAGATACACAGTGCAAGTTGTAGGTGTATCTACCATTCTGGTGTCTGGAGGATGGTGGTCCTCATCTCACAGCTACACTTGGCAGTGCCCCAGTGGGAACTCTGTGTGGGGGCTCTCTCCCCATATTTCCCTCTGCACTGCCCTAGCAGAGGTTCTCCTTGAGCGCTCTGCCCCTGCAGCAGAATTCTGCCTGGACATCCAGGCATTTCCATACATCCTCTGAAACCTAAGCAGAAATTCCCAAAACTCAATTCTTGCCTTCTGTACACCTGCTGATTCAACACCATGTGGAAGCTGCCAAGGCTTGGGGCTTGCACTCTCTGAAACAACAACCTGAGCTGTACCTTGGCCACTTTTAGCCATGGATGGAGCAGCTGGGATGCAGGGTACCAAGTCCTCAAGGTCCACACGGCAGGGGGGCTTGAGAGGGGCTGCCGTCAAGGTCTCGGACATGCCCTGGAGACATTTTCCCATTGTCTTGCCTTTGTTACTTATGCAAATTTCTGCAGGGGGCTTGAATTTCTCCCCAGAAAAATGGTTGTTTTTTTCTGTCACATTGCCAAGCTGCAAATTTTCCAAACATTTTTGCTCTGCTTCCTTTTGAACACTTTGCTGCTTAGAAATTTCTTCCACCAGATACTCTAAATTATCTCTCTGAAGTTCAAAGTTCCACAGATCTCCAAAGCAAGGGCAAAATGCCACCAGTCTCTTTGCATAGCAAGAATGACCTTCACTCCAGTTCCCAATAAGTTTCTCATCTCCATCTGAGATCACCTCAACCCAGACTTTATTGTTCATATCAGTATCAGCAATTTGGTCAAAGCCTTTCAACAGGTTTCTAGGAAGTTCCAAACTTTTCCATATCTTCCTGTCTTCTGAGCCCTCCAAGTCGAGGAAGTTTCAACTTTCCCACATTTTCCTGTCTTCGTCTGAGCCCTCCAAACGATTCCAATCTCTTCCTGTTACCCAGTTCCAAAGTCACGTCCACATTTTTGTGTATCTTTACAGCAGTGCCCCAATACCTGGTACCAATTTACTTTATTAGTCTGGTCTCACTCTACTATAAAGAACTCCTGAGACTGGATAATTTATAAAGAAAAGAAGTTTAATTGACTCACAGTTCCACATGGCTGGGGAGGCCTCAGGAAACTTACAATCATGGAAGAAAGGGAAGCAAACACGTCCTTCTTCACATGGTAGCAGGAGAGAGAAATGAGTGCCCAGCTATGGGAGAAGTCCTTTACAAAACCATCAGATCTCATGAAAACTAACTCACTATCAGGAGAACAAGATGGGGGAAACCACCCCTGTGATTCAATTATCTCCATCTGGTCCTTCCCATGACATGTGGGGATTATGGGAACTAAATTCAAGATGAAATCTGGGTGGGGACACAGCCAAATCATATCAGAGGAGTTAACTTACATTTCAAGGTCAAACAGCTAATAAATGGTACCCTTAACACTGGAACCCAGACACTCAGGTTCCAGAACCTGTGTTCCTAATCCTTCTATCACACTATTTGGAAAAATGAGTTAAGGCTAATGTCCTTACATGAGGCTAGGTTCGAATAATTATTCAACTAGTCATTTCTTAGCTGGATATCTTTGTGTGAATTATGTATGCTTTCTGAGTCTCTGTTTCCTTACTAAATATTAGTAATAATAACTGTAGTCAAAATTTCCATTCTTTGAAGACTTCATGTTTGCAAATTCAACCTACTTGCTAAAATTTATTTGTATCCTCCAAATCAATACTGGGGCACTTTTGCAGTCATTCTTGAACATGCATGGAGTGAAAAAATGTGAGTCACCTAATCTGCGCATTCCCAGCTGAGGATAAACAAGGCAACACTGCCTTCTTATTTCAGCTCTCATACTAAAAAGAACTGTCCTTTCCACAGTCTACTGAGTGACATGTTTTTCACATTTTGTGTACTTTTGTTGGTAATTTCACTGTTTACTATGGTCCCCAGGCATGGTGCTGAAGTACTGTCTAGTGTTCTTAAGCACAAGAAGGCTGTGATGTGCCATATGGAGAAAGTAAATATGTCTTATAAGCTTCATTCAGCCATTACAGTAATGTGGGCCATTAGTTCAATGTAAATGAATCAACAATATAGATTAGGTAAGGTGTCTTTAAACAAAAACACACATAAAGCAAGGTTTTACATTGATTGGTTGATAAAATATTGTGGCCAGAGGCTCCCAGGAACCTATTCCTATTTTTCCCTCAGGAGCAATGATTTAGTATTTGTTAATTCAGTGTTCATGGTGACTTTATAGATGTAACTATTTTGAATAATAAGAATTGCCTCTATTTCATAAGAGCATTAAATGGATTAAAGAAGATCAGAAAATTGCAGTTTGATTGTTTTTTCTCTTTCAAGACTGTTGTATCATTCTAATTTAGAGATCATTTAGTGCAAATCTAACTATGTTGTTTCAATACATCATTTCTAAAAGATATCCTTAAAAATACATGGTATAACCTACATCTCAAAGAAATTATAGTATTTTAAGAATTTTATAGTTGAAGGACATGTAATAAAAACTATTTCTTATACATTTACTGTGAATTATGGTATAGAATCAAGTAATTACCGTTTCAAAAGACAAACTCTTACTGCTCCACTTCTAATAATTGATTGAAACAATGATAGATCAGTAAGCTTTTAAATATCCATACAATTGAACAGAATTCTTGAATTGTGCACTTAAAAAATTAAGATTATTAAGGGCTTTTCAGTAAAACAAACAAGAATTAAACATTGAAGAAACCTGTAAAAACTCATGTACATTGTAAAAATATTGAATTTATAGGCCGCTATCTAAACACGTCCTTTATTTGTCCACATTACTCAGATATCAATGTGGAAAATTTGATTCTTGCTCAACTCTTTTATGCTTTCATAAAATGTCTTATTAATTTATCCCAAAGACAGTAATTTCTACCATCCTCAACTCTCTTAATCTCTTCTTAAAATGTGTATTTTATTCTTTGGAAAGAAATACTTTTGCATTTAAGATTTACAAGATTGGTTTTAAAAGACAACATTTAAATGCCAACCCAATGGGATTTAGTGAGCTGATGGCGGCTCAGTTCTTCCTACTGGGAAAGTCATCCTTGGTGGATACATATGGCAAACTCCTGCTCAACCCTTGAGAAGGGGTTCAGATTTTACTCACTTCATGAAATTTCCATAGCCAAGAGTAGCTTTCCTGTGTTCCCCAGTAGCACTCTTAATATACTGTGTTGTCTCATTTTTCACTATTATCACCTGATGTTATTTTCTCTGTCTTCCCTACAGGGTCATGAATGGTTCCTAGCATGAAGAGGATGTTCAAGGAAGGCTTGTTGAATGAATGAATGAATGAATGTTACCTGAGTTCTCAGTTTTAGTGTGTGTTTAACCATAGCGTGTTGCCTTTCTTATCCAAGCCACATAACTAGTGTGTGGCATGTTGGCATTAGAGGAAAAAAAAATGAAGATTTTCTCTTCTGTGAAAGGAGGTGAGTTCATGTCCTTATTGATTAAAAAAGAGGTCATTCTCAAATGTGTTTTTTTCCTCCAACACTTATCTTTTTTTAGGAGTGATGAAGGGTATCTCCATCAATTGTAAAACAAACTGTTAGCTCTAATGCAGTGTGTGTTAACATTATGGATCTTACTGATGAATTTAAGATAAGTAACATTGAAGTCTAAGCCCCACTCTTGACCCCAGTGCCTGGAGAGCTGTGAGCATTCTGACATGTCTTATCAGTTACCACCAATTTAAGGAAAACTTAATGAACTTACTGATTTCTTTGTGTTATGTGATTCTTAGAATAATTTAGGTCACTTTTATTAGGAATTACACCTCTATCTATCATGTGGCCTTTCTTAACTAAATTTTTTGTGCTCGCTTCTTCCTCTTATTCTCTGCAATTGTTCCCAACTTTTGCCAGTTCTGACAAAGATCTGATCGCTTGTTTTATACTCTCATTGACACCACTCTAATTCATTTTTCTTTGTCCTCATAACTATGTTAATGCAGCAACCTCAAGAAATAGGTTTCCAACCTTTCAAATTCTCGATTCTTCCTCCCATCTATTTTGCACATAGCTAATGTTATTCGTCTTTCTGCAGTATAAATTGCTTCTGCCTTTCCTCTGAGAAAAACACGTTTAATGACTCCTCATTGTCCATCTCATTAAGAATAAAAGGCTTGGGCAACTCAGGGAATGATCTTCCAGGGAGACTCCCAAATACTCTTGCATTTCTATGATCTGGCCAAAAAGTTTATGCTCTCTGTCCATTTTTGCTCACTGCTTTATCCCCAGGACCCAAAATTGCATGTGGCACATTAGTAAGCACTTACACATAAGTTTTGGTTGAACAAATCAATTAAGAAAACTGATTTTAAATTCCCTTTGACTTGGATTTTATCTCTAAATGAAATACATAGTTCGATGATACTTCATACAAACATACATGTAGTCACATACAAAGGCACTATGTATCTGTGGGAGACACGAAGTTATTAATTTAGTTCTAGCTCTGTTTTCCATCCAATCTATACATATTTAACTTTCCTTAACACTTTGCCTTTATACATTAAGCTGCCCAGAAATAGCAATGGTTTGTTGATGACTGATTTTGTCTTAGTCTATAAGCATATCTAGATGTTGTTTTTATTCATATTTCAAGATGTCTTAAAGTGGGGAAGTGATGAAACAATGGGACATGTGATTATTTGGCTTTTCCTCATTTCCTCCAGGCCCATTGCTAGCAAATCTTCAGTTTTCTTCTCTACCATTATTCAGTGAGTAGGAAAGGTTAATGGGAAATCTCTTCAGTAAATATTACCTCAATTCAGTGATTTCTCTTTTCTATTGCATTTCTAGTGATACCACTTTTCTGCTCCATACTTGAGTTTTCTAAGCCTGCTTTATTTCTAACCCAACTTTTCACTACAAGGAGAGGGAATATCTGGTTCTTATCTCACCAGGTGCAGTGTTATTTTATATTGCTAAAGCAGCATAAACCAATTTTTATTATTTTTGCTTCTCTTGAGAAAACTTAAGGAAGCATAGATCAATTATTACCGTTTGCTGCCATTTACCATTATGCTGCCAATTGTTAAGGAGGCGTAGATCAATTTTTACCATTTTTACTTCAGTTGAGAAGAGTCTTTCAATTCTCACTAGTTGACCACTCTACCCATTAAATCCTGAGAATTCTTTCTTAGTTTGTGACAAAGGCTTGGCTCAGCTGTGACTTTTTAATCAACTCTCCCGGGATGTCCATGGTGGCCTTTTCTACTTCTTTCTGGTCCTTTTTTTTTTTTCCTTGTTCCTACTCCCTTCTTCCTGTCCTCCCTGCATGTTTGTGTTCTTACCCAACATCTGCCCTTGGCCTAGGGGGCAATTTCCAGCTCTGGGTATTGTCTATTTTTTTTTTTTCCTTTTACAACAACTCCCTCATGGCAATAAACACACATTTGCATTTCAATAGCAACTCCTGGGTATGTTTAAAAAAATACCACCCACATATAATTAATATTTAACATAGGAAATTCTGGTTCCCATTTCTGTTCTCTCTCCTCCCTCTCTCCTCCATCACCCATTGCTTTCAGAAGGGGGCTGTATTTCTCACACATTGCCAGCTGTGAGTGCAAGTGAAGCTTAAAATAGCCAGGCTTGACCGCTTGTGCTTTTCACACTTTGAACCTGTGATGACTGTTGTTCAACTTATGATTGTGGCTGCTATCTCTCGCCTTTTCCCTCAGAGACTCACCACACCTTGTTTCTTATAAACTATCCAGTACTTGACTTACAGAAAGAAATAATGATGACTCCTTTCTCTCACTTCACACCTCCAGGCAATCCCTCTGAACCATCACAGAAAAAGATGAAGACTAATTTGTCTACCAATGCTCATGTTTCTCTTTTCCACTCTGTCCTCAACCTCATCCCCACACCTCTAGGTTTGTACAAGTAGATTGAGAGTAAGAAAATCAGTGAAGACATACCAAAGATTTTTCACTTTTTTAAGGAAGTAAAATAAAAACAATTTAATTTTGTATATCATTTGTAAATTTCAGAGTATTCCAATTTGCAAGCCACAATAATACTTTGGAAGTAGAAAGGACTATTATATTACAATATTATTAATCCAATTTCTTAAGGAAGAAATCAAGGTTCAAGGAGGTTAACTGATTGTTTTTCCACCAACAAACTGAAAAACACACACCACACATCATAAATTATTTTGCATTTTCTATTCTCTTGTAGTCCAGGATTAAGCTCATTCATTTATTCATTCATCCTCTAATATTTCTTGAACTCCTACCATGAGTGAGGCTTAGTGTTAACTGCATGTCTGGGTTGTACTTATGTTAGAGGTATGGTTTAAAGTCATTCTACAGATGTCTTAACTAACCTTTCTTTTCCCAACCCCCTTAATGCATTGACTCTACTTTAGCACTGCATAGCTGATTCTCACATGTGATCTCATCTATCCTTCCTATAGTGGACCCATGAGAACAGATTTTCTGCAAGAATCAGCCAGGGACTTCATAACTACTTATAGTGACATTTACTTTTTCAAGAATTAATGGATTCTTATTTATTGGTCTCATATTTTCCTGCTTGTATACTCTTTCATGTTATTTTTTCTATTTAGGTTGTACAATGATGAAAAAATAAGTCATATATAAGTATTTTCCATCTCAAGTTGAGAAAAACCACATAAATATTCATTCTTCAACCTTTTATTAGACATCAACAATAACATATCTTATTTTTGATATAATGTATCAATGTTTAATAATAGACAAATCAGAAAAGAGCACAGCAACAAATATGTCTTTGATGTGATATCTGAAATAATTTGGTCCTGGTGTAATGGGCAGTTCCACTCATTTGAATATGCATGAGACAGATAACAAGGAAGGTATGATGTTGCCATCCTCAAGGTTTTTCTTGAGTGAATTATTAAGGCAATAAAATATAGGCTAACTAAGACACAGACAAAAATATTTTCTCACATTGTAAAGGTACTTATTATACAAAACAATAGTTGCATCATAAATTAAAAGGAAGGTAAAAAGGAAAACATTTTCCCACGAATGGTTTAAATTATATCAACAAGTCCATAATTTTGGTAAAAAGTAAATATTCTTTTTATTGTACAGAGCCATTTTTTGTGGTAAAGTGGCAATATCTCTGTATAGGCCTCATCTAGTCATTGGTTAAATTGATTAATAGTTTAGATAAAATAATGAGCTAACTTTTATTGAAAACTTAGTATGTGTTAAGGACTATTCCAAGAACTTTAAATTTATTATCATATTAATTTATCTTTACAACCCAGTGTAGTAGGCACTATTATTATTCATTTTGCAGATGGGGAAACTAAGGCTCAGTGGGGTTAAATAGTATTTCCTAGATCACACAGCTAATAAAATTGAAACAACCTGGTTTCAGAAACATGAACTCTTGAAATTAACTCCTTCAAGCCCATGTTCTATCAGATACATTTTGAAAGGCCATTCTCAGAAAGTTCATTGGTAGTGGAAGAATTAAAAGTCTATTCTGACCATATTTTTTAAAGGAAAACTTAGGACACATAGTTTGACCAACAGCAACGTGCTGTGTATGGCATATAGCAGTCACTGAATAATTTCACTGGGTCATCAGGGAAGGATGTTTGAAATCGGAGTTTTCCTCGAAAATCTTGGAAGGTCTGGTATTGTATACATGCCCTTCAAGGTGATAACCACAGAACTTATGCATAAGATGCATATTTGATAATCCTGCTTGCTATGGCCTGAGTGTTTGTGGCCCTCCAAAATTCATATGTTGAAACTTAATCCTCAAGGTGATAGTATTAAGAGGTGAGGCTTTTTGGGAAGGGACTAAGTCATACGACCTCCACCCTCATAAGTGGGATTAGTATTGTTATGAAAGAGGTTAAAGGGAGCTCCTTGGCCTCTTCTGCCGTGTAAGGACATGGCAATAGGGCATCATCTGTGGAGCAGAGAGAGAGAGAGTCTTCACCAGATGCAAAATCTACTGGTGCATTGATCTTGGACTTCCCAGCCTCCAGAGCCATGAGAAATAAATTTGTATTATTTATAAATTACCCAATATAAAATATTTTGCTATAGTGACCTGAACAAACTAAGACACTTCTCTAGAATGAAAGAAGTTTTTATATTCTTTTTCAAAGGGTATTGGCATTTAGCTAGTCATTCGTCTACAACTTAATGATTTAATCTTTTTTAGACTTGGTTGTAATATTTGATCTTCTGGTAATTCATGAACTGATTGAATGCTTAACTTTGTGGTAGAGGAGGAAGCATAAAATAGTCTTTGTATTATTTATAATTATCTTTAATCTAGGCTTGATGGAACAGTGTGGTATATTTTGACTGCTCAGTTGGGATAAGTTGCTGGAGTTTTTCTTTAAGTGAAATACTGTAGACTGGGTTGCTACTTAGCAACCAAACATATAATCAAAGCAATGGGAAGGTTGGGGGTAGAGAAATTCTTGCACTTTTAATTTGTTTATAAAAATAAGGCAAACATTTCAAGAAGAAACATTGTCCAGTTCTAAACTCCAACAGAGGTTACATCTTCCTAAATCACTTCTTTGGAAAATTCAAATAGTCCTGTCTCTATTTGAGAGAGGCCCAGCATCAATACTGGTGAGTTTGCGTGTGGAAATTTTAGGCTTTTGTAGAAGTCAGGGCTTCACACAAAAGAGGAGAAAAACAGTGGAAACAAAACTTGTGTCTGGCCTGTTATTCCTGCAGACCCTCACCTCCTGATGTCATGAATCTTGAGTGAGTATTTTAAAAACAAATTATAAAGTATAAATTAGCTTAGCATCATGTTGTACACCATAAATATATAAAGTTTTTATTTGTCAATTTCAAAATGAATAAAGACAGTGAAACAATACAAAATGTATAACATAGTTTAACTTACTTGGAAGTTATCTTCAGCAACAGCAGGAATACAGTAAGAGTAGTATTGTAAAATAGGAAGTCTCAAATAATTTATGTTGTGGTGTCTGAAATAATTTATGAGTAAAAATATCCATACAAACATTAGGATGGGTGAGGTAACCCAGAGGTGAGGAGTGATATATGTATATCCCACTGTTTTACCCAGTTGATTCAATATTCCCAGTGACATTTATGTTTAGAATTTGCATTATGTAATTTTAAAATAAATTCTGAATGAAGGTGAGTACTAGGATTATGGAGACATGACAAACGGGTAATGTAAAGATAATTTACTTTTTTCAGGTCACTCTCCTATGTGTGTGACAAATGTAATGCCAAGTCAGTTGTATATTTAATTGTTAGATTTACAATCTTTCTTTAAAATGCCACCTGAATGTGGAGATAAGTTTGTCACCATCAAAGACTAAAACTAGCAAAAACAAGCATATAAGATATTCTTAGAAGCAAAGTAGCCAGGGAGATAAGAGCATGGACTGGGTTCCGCTGCATATGTTCAGATTCAGGCTCTGCTGCTTACAGCTGTTTGGACCTCAGAAATGTACTTAACCGTTTTGTGCCTCAGTTTCTGTTTGTAAAATGAAGACAATGTACAGTATTTTCTTCATAGTCTGTGGTGAAGATTAATTAAGATAACACAAGTCAAGTTCTTAGAACACTATCTAGAACATGGTATATGTAAGTGCCAGCTATTTATATTTTCTACAAAACTGTTCCCTGTTGAGCAAATAGTTTGCAGGTATGCAATTAATGGAGGCAATCAGGAAAGGGTCCCACTCTAATTGAGGTATCTAAGCTGCTTCTTCAGAAGCTGAAAAAAGAACCATAATCTAGTTGATGTTATTGGACCCTGACTGATTACAAATGTGTCAATGCGAGACTGAGGTAGGCCAGGGGAGACAAAGAGTGAGACTTTATCAGGGCTGACTTAGAGGTGGCCTACATTGAGGGTGCTGGGCAAACTGGTTCCCTTGTCAGATTCAAGCCCATTGTGGAGTGGAGACAAACAGGATGACATGACTCTTGAACTAGTCCAAACCTTTTTGCACCTCCTTCACACTTGTTCTCCAGGCCTTATTCTGAGGGGAGTTTAGTTTCTCATGTGCTAGGGAGAGAACAGACTGGCCATCCAACCTGAGTATTACAATGTTCTTGGTCTCTATATTTCTTGTTGTAATTCTTTCCATCTGCATTTTGGGTTTATATCAGGTTCTTAAAGGTTTTATTTAGAAAGGCAATATAATAAATTGTGCAGAAGTTCTCAAATTTGAATTTGTAAAACAATTATGTGAGAAATTTTTTTTTTTTTTTTTTTTTGAGTTGGAGTCTTGCTCTGTCACCCAAGCTGGAGTGCAGTGGTGTGATCTCGGCTCACTGCAACCTCGGCCTCCCAGGTTCAAGCAATTCTTCTGCCTCAGACTCCCGAGTAGCTGGGACTACAGGTATGCATCACCACATCCGGCTAAGTTTTGTATTTCTGGTAGAGATGGGGTTTCACCATATTGACCAGGCTGGTCTCGAACTCCTGACCTTGTGATCCACCTGCCTTGGCCTCCCAAAGTGCCGGGAATACAGGCTTGAGCTACTGCGCCTGGTAGAATTTTTTTTTTTTAATGTAAATTCCTACTCCCAGTTCTCCCTACCACACATGCACACACAGGTGCTGATTTAGAAGGTCTGACCTAGGGTCCAGAAGCCAACATTATCCATAGGCACCTTAAGTGAGTCTGATGTAGGTAGTATTCGGATCACACTTTGCACTGAGATATTGAGGACAATTGGCTTTATAATTAGAGAGAACAGGATTTGAAACAGGTTTGGATCATAATCTCGGTAGACAATCCTGGGCTCCATAACACCGAATGTTGAAATCCCAAAATATCAAAATTCCTAAAGTCTAAGTCTTTAAAATATAAAATCTCTAACATCTAAAATCCTGAACATCACAATCACAGAATAGTTACATCATGTTAGGCAGAACAATTATTTCCTTATTGTCTTCATCTGAAAATTAAGTACGATTTAAGGAGATACGTATGGGTGCAAACTTAAAAAGGGGTGGAGTGTGAACTTAATTGTAGGTGTGAACTTGACTGGATAAAGGAGTAACTAGCGACCCAATAAAGCATTATTTTAGACGTGTCTGTGGGGATGTGTGTATTAGTCTGTTCTCATGCTTCTAATAAAGACATACTCAGGACTGGGTAATTTATTAAAAAAAAAAGGTTTAATTGACTCACAGTTTTGCATGGCTGGGGAGGCCTCAGGAAACTTACAATCATGGCAGAAGGTGAAGGGGAAGCAAACTTGGAATCTATCACATGGTGGCAGGAGAGAGAGTGTGAGGAGCAAATGGGGAAGAGCCCCTTATCAAACCATTGGATCTTAGGAGAACTCACTATCACGAGAACAGCATGGGGGAAACTGCCCCCATGCGTCAATCACCTCCAACCATTTCTCTCCCTACCTAGACATGTGGAGAATATGGGGATTAAAATTCAAGATGAGGTTTGGGTAGGGACACAGAGCCAGATTATATCAATGTGTCCAGAAGAGGTTAGTACATAAGTCTGAGTGGACTGGGTGGGAAAGATCTGCCCTCAATATTGGCACCATCCAATCAGTCAGGGGCCCAGAGAGAATGAATACAGAAGGGAAATTTGTCTTTCTCTGAGAGCTGGACCATATTTTCTTCTGCTGTCTTGAACACCACAACGCCAGGCTCACTGGCCTTTGGACTTCATGACCCCCCCGACCCTGGGGGATCTTCGGACTTTCAGCTTTGGACTAAGTTAAACCATTAGCTTCTCTGGTTCTCAGCGTTAAAAATGTTGCAACTTTCTCAATAAATGAAGAAATGTCCTTTTTGTACATCTGCATTTATGAAAGATAAAATTTATTGAGCTCTCAGCTCTTTGGGGAACTGCATATGCAGTGGTGATCCATTGTAGTTTTTGACCAATCTTGTCAAAAGACAAGTTGTCCATGGAGGTATTTCGGGTGACTGCAGTTATGAAGCTGGGGTCACACGATTATCAACCATAGTGGTATGCGTTTATATATTTAGCTTTGTGACTCATTATTTCATTATGAGTATGGCTCATCTGCTCATCATTGTTCTGCCCATGTGAGTGTCGTTAGTGTACTTGAGTGTTTATGCTTGCAAAATATGTATTGCATATTTTATTGTGTAAATTGGCCTATGAAATGTCCTGTTGTGTTTTTACATGTTTCTCAAATATATCCTCATTAAAAATGTAAATAATGTCTTTAAAATAATTTTTAAATTATTTTTTCTAGAGTTATATTTTCAGGATTTTAGACTTTAGACCAAAATTTTCATATTTGGGATTTCAGCATTCAGGTTTATAGCATTTGGGATTGTATATTTTGGGATTATAATCAGTTACCTTTGAAACTAAACTCTGCCTCTTTCTAAAGTCTGGATGATTTTGGGTGAATGACTCAACGTTTCTGAACTTCACTTTTCTCACCTTTTAAGATGGGAATATGATGCTCTGGTGAGTATCAAAAAAACATATTGTAAGAAAAGTGCTGAACACAGTTTTTGTGTGGCAGTTATTGTTATTATTTAATCAAAGTGTGGTAGGCTCTCTGAGCCTATTCATTTAAAAGAGAAATGAAACACTTACTAAAATGCTCACAACTATGAATACTCAGGACTGGACCATAGAAGATAATGACTCCTCCAGGAGACTGCAGGCTTCAGAAGCTTTTCTGGGAATTTCTTCAAAGCATTTAACCCACAGTGGGTGCTAAATAGACAGTAAGTCCCTTTTCTGCCGCATAAACTGGTAGCATTTTTTTTTGAGATCTTTTTCATATATTATTTGTTTCAGAAAATTTCTAAGGTGCCCAAGCAAAGTTCCAAAGCACATACTGGTACATCACACTTCTTTTCTGGCTGGGGTGAATTACCAAAAAGTTAAAATACTTCTCCTTATTGAATCCCTGAATCTTACGCAGCTTTTAAAAATGAAAACCACAGCCTTGTGATGCTTATTTATGTTACAGAGGTTTTGAGCTGAAAATGATCCTAAAAATCATCTGAACCAGATCTTGTCGAATGTAATGATGAAGAAACTGAGTCCTGGAGGTGCTCATGAAGTGGTCTCCATTTCTGTTTCTTCTCTCTTCTGTTACTCCTTTTATGCATTTTTGACATGGTGCTCTAGATAGAGGGGTCACAGCTGCTCAGAGTGCTCTATTGTAAGCATGGTTCAGGAGTGGCAGGTTTCATGTAAGTTGGATTCTGTTCATTGGTAGGAGATCAATGTGTGAGTGGCTTCAGACAGCTTTGCTTTGCTTTCCAGATGAAAACCTGACAGAGTCCAGGCACCTTGGATACCGCTGTGTACTGACAAATGACTTGAAAAATGGGGGATGAGAGAGGGTGCTGGTGGGTGGGAGAAGGGCCAATCTGCTCTTGGGAATACTTTAGACAAAAAAACTAAGGGCTACAAAGTGACTCTTGAGTATGTGACTTTTTAAAACCCTCATTTATTTTAACTGGAGCAGCTCTTTTTGTCATGAGTTGTTTTATGTTTTATTTGATATGCAGTGTCAACTACCATAGAATTGGTCTTGATCCTTCTTATTATAAAGGCTAAGTTAGAAATTAATTTCATTTTTAACAATGTATTGGGAAAGCTTATTATGGGAATAAGAGGAAGTGTACTTTGTCCACTCTTTATAGTACTTATTCTTCTTCCTCTGTATGATACTGGAATCTGAGTTATGTGCAGAAACATTTACACTTTAACCTTGGTTTGTACACACTGAGAAAACCAAAATTCAGCTTTTTATCCCAGAAGTTAATTTTGCATTCCAAATTTTTAATAGAAGTGTTTTATATTCCTCTGGGCAAATCTATTTGACCCTAACAATACATATTTATGTACTTAATTAATAGACCCTGATTCTGTGATCACTTTTTTTTTTTTTGTCAAGACAATGTCTTGTTACATTGCCCAGGCTGGTCTCAAACTCTCGGCCTCAAGCAATCTTCCTGTGTTGGTGTTGGGCTCCTAAAACACTGGGATTACAGGCATGAGCCACCATGCCTGACCTGTGACCACTTTTTAATATTCTATTGGAGCTAACTACCTTCCTGACAATTCCGGATGAGTTATGTTGGGTGTGTAACATTGGGAAATAGTATATGTATTTCTGACCCTTGATAATTAAAGAACAACAATAAAATGGTATCAGCAGAAAGAAACAAGAAAAAAGGAAAGGGAAGAAGGAAAAACCAATGTAGAAAAAAGGAAGGAAAGGAAATAGGGAGAGAGGGAGGAAAAATACTGACTATAAGGAGAAATTCATTGTGTGGCTACGTTAAGAGCCAACAGAAAGTAATGGGTTTCTATAAAAGTAAAAGGCTTAGGTAAATAGAGGAAGCTCATGAGAAAAGGCAAAAGCTCAATTTATGCTGATCTTTTGTTTTATGTTCCTGAGAATCAACACTCTGTGCTACTGGAGACTTCCTCCCCGTTGAAGTCTTTTATTGAGGCCCTGTCCACTATGTGATCATTCCTTGTTGTTCTGTTTCTCTACTCCTGGTAGAAGCAAGAGGGTATTGAGGGATGTCTACGTTCAATTTGCTTAATTCAGTAACTTGCTGATAGAGATCAGGCGTGTGCTCTAGCCAAAAAGAGTGGAATTTGTAATCTTACATAGCAGACTAAAATCACCTCTTTTCTGTATATCGACTGTGTGATCTTGTGCAAGTTATAAAATGTCTCTGTTTCTCACTTCCTTAATCTGCTTAATAGGGAAAATAATTGGTTTTTATAGAAGTGTGCTTGAGGGACGTTGTACCAGAGTGTGAGAGGCAGGTGTGAACATCTCTTCTAACTCCATGATCAGAGATGCCACATTCGTAGCTTTAAATAGAAATAGTAGTGAAAATATTTATACTACAGAAATTGGCAAAGACTTCAAATCAGGGTTTTTTTCTTTTCAGAGATTGTTATTAAACATTTATTATTACCACTTTGCTTATGTATGAAATGAGATAAGTAGGATTTTGCCAATTGTAGGGATGCAATATATATTTTCCTTACTTCAGCCATCCCTATAGAATATTTGCATCTGAAAACCTTTGATTTTTACGCTTTTAAATAAAACAAATGACAATAAAATTTTACTTAGAAACTCAATTTCATATTACAATCTCTGTACTTTATAATATTTTATCTGGCTCAGTTCTTTTTTTCTCTCTATCTTTTGACACTACTCTGAAGAAATCAGAAGTTCTGTCACTTTTCTTGAATTTTTCTTACATGATGTCTAGTACAGTGTCCCATGAAGATAATTATTATATTGCATTTTGATGATGATTTTCAATGTGAGCCTAGATTGTTCAATATTATCTTTAATGAACATTGTTAAGAGTTAAAAGTTTAATGCAAAAATTATAATAGTTTTCACACATATTAAAGGTGGAAGAAAGGTTTCGTGAGGAAGATGATCTATGTGCTGATCTGCGGAATATGCTAAGATATCCCTGTGAGAAGGGCAAGACTAAAGGGTAAGACAGATGGGTCAGAGAGGACCAAATTGCTAGAGAAAGGGCAGAAACCTGGGATATAGCTGAAAAGCTTTGTGTCAGTGAGAAGTTTGAGGCACAGTTGGAAGATCAGACAAAGACTACACCTTAAAAGGCCAACAGAGGAGTTTGTGCTTCCTTTACCAGACAAGAAAAGGATGCTAGAGTATGAAATAATCAGAGATACATTTTAGGAAGAATAATTAGGCAGTGTAAACTACGAATTGGGAGAGGAAGGATTGGAGAGTCCTATATAAAGAGAATCAGCCTCCCTTAGCCTCAGTTTCCATACCTGACAACTGTGAATAATAATGTTTTCTTCTAGGTTTATGATGATAATTAGATGAAGCCATATCTATGGATGGACATGCCTCTGGCATAGAGTAGATATCAAGAGGGCTTTTCTCTCTTTCCAAATCGCTCTTATATGGAGGGATTTTTAATTGAAGATTGCCTTGCCTAAAGAAAGGGAAATTTTAAATGATGTGACAAAAAATAAAGTATACAAGATCCTTTTATAAAATATAAAATATGGGAGCTGAGAACATATAACTGGATAGAAAAGATGCCAACAATCTATAGAGAAATTGATGTAAGCTGTTGTATATTTAAAAGATTTAAGAACAAGAGGAGAAAGATGTATAGGAGGTGGACAATCTATAGAAATACCATTGTAGGATGTAGGCTCTGATTCTCAGCATTCCAGTAATTAGCACATCTTGACAGGGTGAAAGCGGCCACCCAGTCTCTCTCTTTGAAGGGGCAGAGGTCATTGACAGCTGGTGCTTGGGCCTTTGGGGGAATATTCTGCTTGAGGCCAGCTGGGAGAAATGGATCCCCAGGAAGAGTGGTCACTCAATGATGAGAGCTCTGTTCCTCTTTCTTGTAAACAGTGAACACCCTTGAAGACCCATCTGCACTGTTGCAATACATTCTGCACCTGGGTTTTTGTTTTCTTTGCTGAAGAACAGTCGCCTGGTATGCATCAGGAGTTCCCCATCTGTCTCACAGATAGTCATGGAGTTCTTGACTGCATGCATTTTGTCTGAGAATAAGTGGTTCAGTTCATTCCTACTCTAAAACAAAATCTCACCCTGGTCCCAAATTTCAATATTATAAATATTTCAGTGGCAGAATTTGGTTGTAGCAGAAAATGAAAAAATCATATACCTACACAAGACTTAGACATGGTATCCTTCTTGCTTCATCATTTAATTAGAGTCTCCTACTCCTTCAGACTTCAGTTTCAGAATTTTTTGTAAACTGTAGTCAGTGTCTAGGAAAACAATATTCCTCTGAAAATTCTAAAACACTTTACATTTGTCACTTGGTGAGAAATGCTGAAATTTGCATTTTAAAATAAAAAAATAGAGTGCCAAGAAGTAAAATATTTTCCAATATCCCTTTTAAAAGCCAGAGAAACAAAAGGCAGAGAATTCATGACTCCACAAGCTTTCAAATTCTAATTCTGTCTACTTCTATTTACATTGTCTCTCTGAAGTTTGTACCTGCATGGTTTTGTTGCATACAGAGCATTATACCTTGCCCCAAAGGCAGCAACATTTGATTGAGACATGCACTTTTGCCCTTTCCTCAAGAGACAGCCAAAGACGTTTCTTGCCATCCCTAGAAACTCTGTCTAGTAAATTCTCATGAAAATCTGCCCTAATCATTAGAAGTAGCTGAGCAAAGCTGGGTCCCCTGTTTAGAGCTAAGAAAAATACAATCTAAGGAGAATTAAGTTGTCTTAACAAACAATAGACTCCAGAAAGTTTTGCTAAACTTGACCACTAGGTGGCAAACTGTCTGGACATAAAAAAGCTGATTACAGTTCTTTCTTCCTGGTTCTAACAGCATTGGCAGTCGTACAATGTAGAAATCTGATTGAGCATCCTCAGCTGTAACACAGTGACTCAAAGTACCTATCCACAGTGAAGGGGTGACATTGAAACATTGTTCTAATCAGGTTTGATATATATTGCCCAGTGTGCTTAGATGAACAAAGTAATTCCGCGAAGACATAAATGATAGACCCATATATGCTTTACATAGGATTTTACTTAGTTTGCCTTCTCTCCAAGTATTTTTACTCTAAAAATGGGGAATAATATGCACTTCACAGTATTGCCATGAGGGTAAAATAAAATAACCCTTGAAGGGTTACCTGGTACATATCAGTTCCTCAATAAATATTTGTTAAATATTTGTTCAAAGCATGACTGGATCAGTCAATAAACAAAATAGAAGCAGATATAGGCTTCCCTAAAATGCCTTTACTTGAAGATTACCTTGCCTAAAGTAAGGGAAATTTTAAATGTGCTGACCAGAAAATAAAGTATACAAGATCCTTTTATAAAATACAAAAATATTTATAGTTTAAAATACACTCTTAAAAAGTTTCTGCTAAAAGGCGACTCACTGTCTGGAAATACTACTAGAAAAGGGTAGGTTATCCCTCCAGGTCTTGGACAAAGGACTATTGTAAATGTAAGGGGCTGTGGTAATTTGCTCTTACATTTTTTTTTTTTTTTTTTGTCTTTGAGCTATTAGGTTTTTTTTTTTTTCCAGAACACTGTGGTTGCAGATTGTGAAAAATGAAGTGTAGAATGCTCAGTAGTGTTTAGCTGTTACATAAAAATAAAACTATGGATAATTGGAAGTAGTGTAAATCCATGTCTGAGTATTTTGAACTATTAAATAAGTATTTTCCATGCTTAAGATAGCTTCCCCAGGCCACATGTAAATGCCAGCCAACCAGCTTCCAGCATTCACATGGGAAGAGGCTTTCATTCTATCATAAGAAAAGCTATATAAATGGAAACAGTAGGACACATGCTGAACATACATTCTTTAAAAACACATTTTCCCAACTCAGTCATGTTCACATACTTATATTTCACTAAGAAAAGTCATTAAAAACAAAACAAACTTCTGCACAACATTGCCCCATATATCTTCACTGTGCAATTTCATTACGGAGATGGTGCCATTGCAGTATCACTTTTCATGTATTTCAAAGCAATCTCTTAAAATACCTCTCAAGTGAGTCCAAGTAGACATATTTTGATTTGTTTCTTTAATGACATTTTCCTTTGTTTACCTAACTGCATTTATATACCACCTTATCTACATTTCTCTATGCACCATCCTTGTAAAGTTGGTTCGTCATGAAGATGAAGATGTTGAGACTCTGAGAGGCCATTTTGTCTTCAGCCACGTAGCTATTTTTACTCAGCAATATCAGGATTTTGATATAAGTCTGCTGATGACAAGTTTAGCACTCACGCCACAAGATCTGTGTGGGTCTAGGAAACTGAATAGGGATATGAATTAGATGAGTTTTAGCTATAAAGAGAACTGTTGCTCAAGTCCTATACTGAATCTAACTGCAGATAATAAGAAAACAAAACAAACAAACCAAAAAAAAAAAAAACCAACAGATACTAGGCAGGTTGGGACAAGAAAAAAAAAAGATAGATATTTGGAATCAGATACAAAACAGGGAAAATAGAAGAAAAAATGGAAGGATGTAGGGAGAAGAAAGAGCCACATACGGATTTTCAGATCACTACTCTGGTATCCACCTCGCCCTCTTTCACATCCATAGATCGCATAATACATTTGTTGTTTCTGCCCTGCGTTTCCAGAGAATATTGTATCTCTCCAATTACTACACTTACCATGTTTTAATTACTATTTAGTCATTTTCCCTGTTATTTAGTAAGCCTCATGGAGGTTGTGTTATCTTTTCATACCTTTGAGCCTGTTACATAATATGTGCTCACTAGATATGTTTTGAACACATTAATTAATAAATAGGGAACAGTACGATACCTCAGACTGCTTGGTTACTACTAAGTTTTGCCCACACCTATTTTATGAGCAAGAAATCTTGAAGCTGGACAATTCACAACTGCAGAGACATGGACTCAATCTAAGTGCCTCTCAATCAATGAGTGGATAAAGAAAATGTGATATAAGTATACCATGGAGTACTACTCGACCATGAACAAGAATGAAATAATGTCTTTTGCAGCAACTTGGATGTAACTGGAAGCCATTATTCCTGAAGTAACTCAGGAATGGAAAACCAAATACTTCATGTTCTCACTTATAAGTGGGAGCTAAGTTATGAGGAAGCAGAGTGGTAAGACATTGGAGACTTAGAGACAAGAGAGTGGAAGAGGGGTAGGGGATGAAATATACTATCTACTGGGTACAATATACACTATTTGGGTGACAGGTACACTAAAACCTTGGACTTCACCACTATGCAATTCATCTATGTCACCAAAAGCCACTTGTATTGCTAAAGCTAGTGGAATAAAAATAAATAAGTAATATGGACAACACAACAAAAATGAAATCTTGAAGCTGGAAGGATGACTTGAAAGTGAATTTAAAATGTTTGGATCCTTAAAGAGCTGCTATTGGGACTGATTAAATATTTGCATCATTAAAATGTGATGTATATTAAACTCCTTTAATGAACAAACAGGATAAGTTCCTCATTATTGAATTTTTGAATTTTCTGAATAATCACTGATTGTACTCTGTTTCTTTATGGTAGAGTTTTAATTTTACATAATTGAACATGTCTCATGATGTACTCATATTAGAAAGTGAGTCTATTTCATAATACTGAATCTGTTTGGCAGCGGAAAGCTTATTTCTTCTTTATTAATTTGATTAGGAAGCCCCGACTATTCTCCTATAATAATAATGGCTCTAATGTTTTTGATCTGTGTCTGAGGTCATTTATACTGCTTTTATGCATATTTTCTAATTTTTCACTTCCTGAGTTTTAGGACCATATCTATTAAAATATTATGTAATTAAATAAAAAAAGGGAAGGAAAAAAGTGTCTCCCTGGGGAGAAAAATAATTTCCTTAATTGAGTTTTTAAAAATAAGTACTTGAACTTTATAGAACCCTAGAACAATTCTTTAAGGGCTTCTTCCTCTTCCTACTAGTTAAATCTTACTTAAGCTGGAAAACAGGTGCGTGTTTTTAGACCAAAGAAAAATCATAAAATGCAACTATTCAACTAATTCTATGTGCTAATATTTTTGACTAAACATATAATATGGATAATGTTATGAACATCAAACACAAACATGTAGCTGTTTTGTTTTTCTAAAGCTTAGGCCATCTTTAACATTCCTGAGTTTCTGAGACACTAATCATATTTATCTGCTGAATAGTCCCGAAGTGTTTCTAGCTAATGAATAAGTTTTTAAATTAGAAGAAGTTTGAATTGATAAAAGCTGGATGTATTTGTCCATGTGTGTTTATGTGTCTTACTGTTTGACAATACATTTTGAATGACAGAATGCTCTTCAATGGTCATTTTCTGATTGCGTATATTAACATGGCTCTCTCTACATGGAGGCAGGGTGATTGCTAGGCTAGGATAGAGTCTGGGACTTCTAAAGAGAAAGCAGCATTTTATAAATAAGATTATTTGGTTTAGTGTATTTTCTTTTATATGACGTATCAAATTTGGTCTTGTGTTATTTCTTTTCTTTTCTCTTCTCCTCCTCCACTTCCCACCCTTCTTTCTTCTTTTTGCTATCTCCAAGAATTTAGTAAAGTATTTTAATACTGCAATTTTACTGCTGTCTACATGTATTTAGTCAAGTCTGTTTAATGAGTTGGCTTATTCCCAACCAGGCTAAGAGCAACCAAGGGAAGTCATGAATGCACACTGAGTTGACATGGATAAGGAGAGAGCAGTATCCCTTGAGGCTGCTGAACTCAAGCAGCCATAATTGACAACCATTTTCCCATATGAAGGGTTAATCTCAGGAGAATAAAAATCAAGGCTACAATTCCTAGTCACTGCTTTCCCTGGGATGAGTCTTTTTGTATCTTCAGCCTTGAAAATTTTAGCTTATATTTAGGAAATAGAGACAGTAGTCCCACAGCTGGGTACTGAGCTAACAGTTGGAGCATATATAAAGAAGAACAAAGTATGGTACCCACATTTAAGGAATTTGAAATAAGAAAAAATATGAATATTTGTATTATGTTATAATTTACAGGCATTTTACCACATAATTTTGTATGGATTACATGATTACTATCTGAATTTTACAAATGAAGATATCTTTTGTCCTGGTAACAGCCTGGGTGATAGAGGTAGAAGAAATTTGTTGTTTCGTTCTGACTTCACAGAAAATGTTCTTTAAACTATTGTATCATGTAGTGTTTTATTTTTGTCTTTTCCTTAAAATTTCCAATTTATAAAATATTTAAATAGACACAAAGTTCAGAAAACTTTATATATACATATACATATATATATGCTACTACAAAGAAAAAGAAAATGTTAATTTTTCCCCTATATTTGTTTCAGCCTTTTTTTTTCAAAAACCCTTGTTTTTGAAAAAATACATTTACATTGTTCAAAAACCTAAATAATATAAACAAATATACACTCAAAAGCGTTGTTCTAACTTCCATCTACATCATACTCACACGCTATAGGTAAGCACTTCTATTGGCTCCTGTTTTCTTGGTTTCTTGTTCCAGCAAAGAACATCTACTAACATCTTAATGGCAGGGCTACACTGATTACAAATACAAACAGATCTTGGACATTACAGTGTGAGACAGATAATAAAGAGACATACAAATAATGAAATTATTACAAATTGCAATAACTTCCTTGAACAGAATAATGGATTCTGAGAGGTCAGTAGCTCCCAAATCTGAATCAGCACCAGCGCCATCACTTAAAAAAAAATATGATCATACACTCACACTACAATTATAAACTACATACTATGGAAAATTGTGAAGTACAAAGAACATATATCCCCCAAATGCTTTTCTCCTGAGGTTGCATGAATATGTATTGCTCGAGATATTGTATAAATAAATACAAATATATATATATATATATATAAAAATGTTAAATATGACTTTTTCTTGTTAGCTGAGAATTTCTGCCAAGGTACCAAAAACCTAGAACAATACAATAGGTGCAAACTATGCCCCACATCATAAAGCAAGGTATTCGATTTTCTATGCAGTGTGTACAAAAGCCATAAAGCTTTTTTGGCTCCATTGGCCCTTTACCCATCATGGGCTACAAAAAAGAAATTTAGGGAGAATAACATTTTTAGAGGGGTGTTTTTCTGCTTTATGGATTTCTTTCCCCATTGAGGGGAACTTGGGGGATTGTTCTTCTTCGTATTAGCCCAAGTGCGAAAGGATGTTTCAAGAGAATTGCTTTTCAAGAGAATTACAATTATATTGTCTGGAGTTTGGAAGACACAAGGATCAGTAGCTGACTCCTGTCTGCAAAATCAAGGGCAAGAGAATCTGGAGGGACAGAGCACGTAGAGGGCTGCAAGTGCCTATTTTCTGAGAACAAAGACTGCAGGGCGAGGGTGGCAAATGTGGGTGAGAGAGGAGGCAGCCTATCAGGGATCATTTTAAAAGGAATCTCACCTAAGAGGCAGTCAGGAGGTGCTTATAACCCCAACTGAAGCTTGGACCCTCTGAGTCCCATGACTGGAGGAATGACCTAAGCAGTCAGCCAGAGGAGTAGGAGAAAGAGCACAGCAAGGGTACATCCATCACAGTTGGGGAACCAACGCTAGGTTACAACTTCATCGGCCACCTGAGGCTATGTTCTTTCTCCCTAATCTCCTCTCCTTGTAGCCAAACCCTAGAAAGATAAGAAACAGCAACTATCAAGCATGAGAGGAGTACTATAAGAGCAAGAAGGAATATACAAGAAACTATATTCTCCCTTATTCTAGGCTTCCAAGCTTGAAGCTAGCCATGGTCTTGGGGCTAGGGGAAGTGGGAGTTATTAAAAGTTTTTCACCAACATCTTATTTATGTTATAGTCATACTTATAGTATGGTGTACAAATATTAGGGAGCGGTAGTTTTAAATTAAATTTTTTTATTATTACCCTTGACTAGTGTTGATAAACTGAATCTTTCCCTCCAAACTCAGATTTTTAGTGTTTGCCAATTTTCATGGTGTAAATACCCCCACCATAGTCCATATCAAGCTACCAAAGTTTTAACAACTACCTTGAGGAATCCCTGAATAGTAAACGAGTTTAAAATTTAATTGAGATGGTGTAAGCTAATTGAGTTTGTTTCTAACTAAGCAAAGAACAGAAAAGCTATGGGATGATTTTCTCCTCCTGAAGTCTTAGGTGGGAGTTGGTGCTGGGGAGAGAACACGCCCACTGCATCAGTTTAGCAGTGAGTGGTAAGAAAGGTTTACCTATTTGTATTATTGCACTCAGCTCACTGAGTTCGAATATTTATGGAACATGATGTTAAAAGGGACTTTTTCCCTAAATGTTGGTGAAAGCTGAAAGCTAAAAACAATAAGAGATAAGTATTACTGTGTTTTAAAGAGAATTACCCAATTTATCTCCTCATTCTACATGCGTGACCAAACTTGGTCAACCATGTGGTAACAGAAATGCGGTAATGAAAATCAGTGATTTCTTCCCACCTGGAAAATTCCGCAAAAGGGAAGTTAGCAGATTTAAGAAAGAAGGTTGCAGTTGGGTAAAGTGTCCTTCTCTTCATTGGCAGGAAAATAAAATATGTCATTTCCTGAAGGGTAAATGGTATTTAGAACAGGATGTTTGCCTGAGACATCTTGAAAGGAACCCACCACAGGGGGCTGCCTGCCAGGCTATGACACCTCAAATGGAAAGGGCTATCTCATTATTTCTTTTCTTTTTTTCTGGTTTGGTACTGTATTTATTTTATTTCAATAGGTTTTTGGGGAACAGGTGGTGTTTTGTTACATGTATAAGTTCTTTAGTGGTGATTTCTGAGATTTTGGTACATCCATCACTCGAGCGGTGTACACTGTACCCAAAGTGTGGTCTTTTATCCCTCACCCCACTCCCACCCTTTCCTGAGCCCCAAAGTGCATTGTATCTTTCTTATGCCTTTGCATCCTCATAGCTTAATTCCCACTTATGAGTGAGAACATGCAATGTTCAGTTTTCCATTCCTGTGTTACTTCACTTAGAAGAATCGTCTCCAATTCCATCCAGGTTGCTATGACTGCCATTATTTCATTCTTTTTTATGGATGAGTAGTATTCCATGGTATATATATAGCACAATTTCTTTATCCACTTGTTCATTGATGGACATTTGGGCTGGTTCCATACTTTTGCCATTGCAAATTGTGAAATTGTGCCGCTATAAACATGGGTGTGCAAATATCTTTTCCATATATTACTTCTTTTCCTCTGGGCAGCTACTCAGTAGTGGGATTGTTGGATCAAATGATAGTTCTACTTTTAGTTCTTTAAGGAATCTCCACATTGTTTTCCAGAGTGGTTGTACTAGTTTACATTTCCACCAGCAGTGTAGAAGTGTTCCCTTTTCACTGTAACCATGCTAACATGTATTATTTTTTGATTTTTTGATTATGGCCATTCTTGCAGGAGTAAGGTGGTATTGCATTGTGGTTTTTATTTGGATTTCCCTGATCTTAGTGATGTTGAGCATTTGTTTTTTCATGTTTCTTGGCCATTTGCATATCTTCCTTTGAGAATTGTCTATTCACATCCTTAGCCCACTTTTTGATGGGATTGTTTGTTTGTTTTTTTCTTGCTGATTTGTTTGAGTTTCTTGTAGACTCTGGATATTAGTCCTTTGTTGGCTATCTCATCATTTCTCACAGAAATGTATGAATGTGCCACTGTCTAGAGATTCTCATTACAGCTAGGTGAAGTTGAGTATGTGTATTTTTAAATGAATTTCCCAATTATGTGTAATATTACACCAAAAGTTTAGGATGCACTTGAATCTCAGATGACAATCTAAACATTTTTCCTCAATCACCTACCTGAGTATTCCCATTGCTGCCTCTCTACAAATATAACAAACAATTTGGAAATAGTAAACTATATACGCTTTCTGGAAACCGAATATAGAAAATGCAAATAGGAATATACTTGCAATTGTAGAAAAGATTTATTTCCCTTGCTGCTCAAAATGTGCATATTTTATTTCTTCCTTATTTCCACACATCATCTTCCCTTTCTGTCTTAATACCAAATTCTAGCCAGCTGACTCTGTTAAGCTCATCTATTTCCTCTCAAATGCTTAACCTGGTGTTAGGTTACCCCAAACAGATCTCTGCAATAAAGATTCCACAAATTTCCCAATCTGGGGGACAGTAAAACATATTCACACCCAGACCAAATTCAGTTCAGAATATGTTAATCAGATATAGCTGTTGCAGAAGTATTGCTATTCACACTTTCTAATGGAACAGAAATTATTTGAACGTGTTCAGATTTCAGTTTTACCATAAGAAAACTTAACTTAGCCCTTGATCTTCTGAAGTTAATTTACTACGTGTATTGTCTCTATCATTAAAGATAATATGATTGACCTGTTGCAAGTGTTTGGCTAGGTTGACTGGCAGGTTCAGCCAAGTTGCCTTTTCTATTTTCTATTGGCACAAACACCAAAAAGGCTTAGAAAGCCAGATACCAAATGGAATTTCAGAAATGAAGTTTTGTTTTGCAAACCCTATGTAAGAATCCCCCCTGACATAGGGAAGTAGACAATAGCCCATTTAGAATATTGCCATCAAGTGCCCAAATGATATATTTCAGGTCCACCTATCACACACCAAAAGACCAAATGGATTACCAGTTTACCAAAGATGTACAAATCTGAGTGCCCTCAAAACACAAAGTATTATTCTGTATTTGGTCTACCTTTGTGCTGAAAAACAAAGAACATTTGCTAGTCTGTGGCCTTGACCACTCAGAAGCAGTAATTTACAAAATTAAGATTTAGGTTATGGATGTAGTCAGAATTGACTCAACTTCTAAGTTATTTGAACTTTCCCAGGCATCATTTTTTTTTCTAATTTTATGAGTATTAGAGGATGGAATATGCAAACATACTCAAAAGAGTACCTTAATATAGTAGGTATTTAGCAAATATTACTGTCTTTTCCTTTTGTTCACTAAAAATATATAGAAGCTACTCCCAAAGGGGATACAAAAGCCGCTTTCATGAACCTTGTTGTGTATTAATTCCATGTTTGGACAAACGGAGAAAACATTTTTAGTGCAAAATCAAACTAAGTTATAAGTTTTTAGCTCTTGGATAAATTCAATGGATTCCATGAAGCTGCTAGATGCTGGGCTAATAGGTACAAGTCAACATAATAAAAACCAAGCTTTCCCCCTACTTTTTCCACAATTAACTGTTCTTCCACTGTTAATAGGTTCAATATTGTTTAATGCCATTATCACTTTCCTAGTTTCCCAGGCTAAAGATCACTAGGTCATTTGCTATTTCTTCTTTCCCCATAACAAATAGGTCTCTAAATCACATTAATTGTACTTCCAAGATATTCCTCACATTTGTTTCCTTCTTTTAGACCTCTGTCACTGCTTTGCAATTTTTTGCATGAATTATTGCATTGCCTCCTAAGTGACCCTCCCAGCCTCTCATCTCTTCAGTCCAATTTATCCATTACACTGAGCAATCTAATCATATCACTGAGCTGCTCAAAAACTCACCAAGCCTCTCTTGTTCTCTATGCCCTCATTTAATCTAATCTAAAACTAAAATCTAAAACTAAAAACTCTTTCTTCCATTTTGTCTGATCTAAATCCTATTGATACTTCAACAATTTTTGTTTTTCTAGGTTTGTCAAAACAAAATACAAATGCATGCGGAGAGTGCACAAGGCCTTTCATGATCTAGTCTTTGTGCACCTCTCCTTCTTGATGTCTCACCATTCACATCCTGCCAAAGACATCTTGCTCCAGCAGGTCTAATCTACTTAGAGTTCCTTAGCCATGTCCTGTTCTGTCCATGATTCTTCTTTTATTATACCTGTCCCATCTTTGCCTAGCTATTTCATTTTCCTTCTTCAGGACCCACCTCAGGGATTATCACCCAAAAAGCTTTCTGAATGCTTCTTCTTTAGGTTATCAAATAATCTTGTGAAAACTCTGTCTTATTATTTTCCCTACTTAATTAAAATAACAATTATCTATTCCTACCACCATATTCTCACTTCTCAGAAATTCATAGATGTTCTCAGAGACAGTTGAATTTACCAAAATTTAAATAACTGAAAACGAATCATTGAAATTTAGTTAAACCCTTTGTGAATTAACCAACTATGAACTGTCTTAGTGCTTAAGTTTCTTATTTTATTTTGACATCCCCAATTTTTAGTCTAGTGCCCAACCGAGTAGACATTCAATAAATAATCTCCTAAATAAAACTTAATTACTGCTCCTTTTTTGTCCTCAGATTTTGTTAGTCCTAGAAATAGTGATTTTCTTTTTCAAAAAAGTGCTATTTTTCAACAGTGCCATTTTAGAAGTGGTGTCAGTATTCTGTAGGAATAATGAAGATATTTTGCAAGTCATGAAGGAGATTCTCTTTTCTAAAAATATTGAGCCAGTTTCCTTATCTCTTTTCTTTGTAAATGACTCCCACTTTAGCCCATTTAGTTCACATTTTATTGGCTAAAATGTTCCCAAACCCAAGAGGACATTCTGAGAACTTTCATGTGGTTATCATTTCTGGAAAAATCATTCTCTTGTCATCCATATGTTTGACACATTTGTTTCACTCTGTCCTCTGCCTAGAGCTCTGAGATGACATTGTTGAGAGAAAACAGAATTGTCACTTTCAAAATATGAAAAAATAACCAAATCAGAGAATAAAGAAAGAAACAGTGGCATACCATTAAATCACCATATCAACATAGGGAAATGTTCAGACTACAAGAATGTTCATGGTCTAATTGACTACCTATAGTGTTTATTGCATTGTATGCTATAGAGTGACCCAGATGATATTGTTGTATCAGATGAGTTTATTATGACTACCTTCTAAGACCATAATATAATATTCAGTACCATTAAGGTAATTCAATAAAACTAATAACTAATAATCAAAAGTGTTTTATTTAAACCAGATCAGAGATACCAGGTCTTCTTTAAACTGGTCAACAGGAAATATCATAAATAAAATTTAAAAATTTCTTGAGTATTTACTCAGTGCCATGTCCTGAAGTCAGTGCTTTAGGAATTCAAAGATGAAAGTCAAGATTCTTGTTCTTGTAAAACTTTTGAATTTAATAAAGATAAAGCAATATTTCTGCAAAGAAGGTAGAAGGACATAAAACCAAATTAAGAGATATATACAATGGCCAAGAAAGCACCTAAGAGAAAAGTGACTGATATCCAGCTACAGAAATTAGAGAGGACCATGTGGAGGAGGTGATAATGAATTTTGAACTTGAAGGACAACTAGAATTCCAGCAAATGAAAATGAAGAGAAGCACATTTCAGACAAAAGGCATGAAAAGACACAGTGGTGAAAAAGTTAAGGACCAGTTTGGGGAATGACTTATAGATATTTCTTAGGTGTGTAGTGGTGAAGGAAAATAGTGGAAGATGTCTGCAGTAAAATTATAAAATCTTTTATATGTAAACTTGAGTCATTTGAACTATATTTGGTAGGCAAAGCATTGCTGTGAAGAATTTTGAGTTGGAGTAGGGTTGATCAGATATGTTCTTTAATTAATTAACCTAGCAGCACATGAGGGTTAATTTTCTATTGTTACTGTAACAAATTACCACAAACTTAAAACAACACAAGTTAATTAGCTTATAGTTCTGTAGGTCAGAAGTCTGATGCAGGTCTCATTGGACTAAAATCAAGGTGTCAGCCGGGCTGTATTCCTTTCTGCAGGCTGTAGAAGAAAATCTGTTTTTTTTGTCTTTTCCTTGCCAGAGTTGAGAGGCTGCCTCTATTCCTAATATTGATCTCTTTTTGGTTATGAGCCATTTTAAATTAAACAAAATTTTCTTCCTTAAAAATGGACTCTTGTGTTCTTTAAAAACAAATACTATTAAAATAAGAATCAACAGTAATAAAAACTGGGAGAGCCAAAGAAAAATGTAAAAGCTGGTAGTATGCATTGATCTATTTTCCATAGTGTAAGAATAGAGCAGGCTGGGGGTGGTGGCTCACGCCTGTAACCCCAGCGCTTTGGGAGGCCGAGGTGGATGGATCACGAGGTCAGGATTTCGAGACCAGCCTGGCCAATATGGTGGAACCCTGTCTCAACTAAAAATACAAAAATTAGCTGGGCGTAGTGGTGTGCGCCAGTAGTCCCAGCTACTTGGGAGGCTGAGGCAGAGGAATCGCTTAAACTGGGGAGGCGGAGGTTGCAGTGAGCCGAGATTGTGCCACTGCACTCCAGCCTGGGTGACACTCAAAAAAAAAAAAAAAAAAAAAAGGGAATAGAGCAAATGAAATGATAGAGAAATCACCTTCTCAGCTAAATATATTCCTAGGTATTTTTCTCTGGCAGCTATTGCAAATGGGATTGTGATTGCCTTCTTGATTTGCTTCCCCACTTGATCACTATTGGTGCATAGAAATGCTACTGATTTTTGTATATTGATTTTGTATCCTGAAACTTCACTATCAAATTTAAGAGGTTTTTGAAGGAATCTTGAGAGTTTTGTAAGTAGAAGATCATATTGTCAGTGAACAGAAGTTTGACCATGTAGGAATAAGTGAAAGTAAAGCATAGGCTAATTCAAGAGTAACATCAGTTACCAGGTGTCTATTTATGCAAGTTTTGATAGGCTGCTGGAGGCTGAAATCCACCAATGAGAAATTGCTCAATAATTTTATGTTCATTTCAATGAGAACACTTGGACACAGGAAGGGGAACATCACACACCCAGGCCTGTTGTGGGGTAGGGGGAGAGGGGAGGGATAGCATTAGGAGATATACCTAATGTAAATGATGACTTAATGGGTGCAGCACACCAACAGGGCACATGTATACATATGTAACAAACCTGCACGTTGTGCACATGTACCCTAGAAGTTAAGTATAATAAAAAAAGAAAAAATAATTTTATGTTCATTTGCTGGTTATCATTAATTAATAACTAAATCCCTTATTACTATTTATGTAACTTATAACTTAAAATCTTTAAGGAGGCTGTTAATAAATGCTATCACACTAGGGTGCCTTGATACAGCTTTTCTTAACCCTACAAGCACTAAAGAACTAGATCAAACTTGGGAGGAAACCTCTACTAACTAAGGACCAATTAAGTGGATTGAGAATCGTAATTTGTTTTGTTATCAAGAGCAAGCTTGCCAAACTGAAGAAAGAAATGAGGTGCTTCATGCATCCACTAAGATATCCTTTTGGCAATGGGTATAATAGTGGATACCCCAAAATAGTTTGCAGACATTTTTGGCTGTCACACTGTCACAGTTGTGATGTGGTTGCTACTAGCTAGAGGCTAGAGATGTTGCTGAACATCCTGCAATGTACAAGACATCCTCCCTCCCCCAGCTTACAACAAAGAATTACCAGCCCAAAATGTCAATAGTGCTCATTTGGGAAATGCTGATTTATACTAACAAGAGAGCTGAACAGGAATTTCTCTACTTCCTTGTCCTCTCTTCCCCTCACTTTTATTTTTAGAATAATGTTATCATTTGTCCAAATGAAGCATTTCTTGAAACATAAAGGAGAGCTGTTCCGGCTGAAATTGCTCAGGAGTCTTGAAGCTCATAGCTCTGCATCCCATCACCCTTTGAGAAGGCCCCTAAGGCTCTTAAACATGACCTCAGAGCTCTGAGGAATATAATTTAAAATGTACTGCTCTCTAACATGGGTACCGCTATTCTACCATTCCTCTTAAATTAACTGGACAGGAAGAGGAAGGGGTCCTTGAAGTGCTATGCACGTTCTGGGGGGTCCTAAACCCTTGGTCAGAGTGATCTTGATAAAGTGCATGGTAGAAATAAAAGTTTTCATCATATCCATTGGCATTTGGTATGACGAGCATAGAAGAGAGTTCCTACCTCAGCCCAAGAGAGCTGCACTATATAAATGATTTCTAAGGACAGTTGCATGCATTTTGCTGTAGTTGTGAAATAGATATGAGTAGAGAATTTAAGCAGCATCTGAGAGCAGATGAGTTGGGACAATAGAAATTTCACCATCTTCTCTGGTAGCGGGTGCAATACATGATGTCTAGATACATTTTACTTCATTTGGAAGCTGCTTTATTTCAAAAGCTAAAATTCATTGAATATTTACTATGTGGAAGGTGTTATTCTAAATGCTTACCTTGGTTGTCTATTTTATCCTTATATACTCTTTTGAAATTTAAAAAATAATATTAAAGATAATACAAAAATTATTGTGTGAACTATGAAAAAATTAATAAACATGAACTTGCTCTAAAAGATATTAAAATCTATTGAAAGAAAGAAGAAATTAAAACATTTGGTGATGACCCAGCAAGACACAATCTAGGGACACTAGAAATAAACTGAAAAAAAGAGGGAGAGGATTTACTAAGACAAATACGGGATTTTGAATAATGGAGTAAAAATGGATTCTTTTGAAAAATTATATTGGAATGAATTAATAGTTATTTGAGAAAAAATATTAAATTTTTGCATCTTTCCTTTCATCAAAAATAAATCACAAGTGAACAAAAATGTACATCTAAATATGACAAGAAAATTATTAGAAAACAATTTTAAAAGTTGAGTGGGGAAGTCTTTCTGCCATGAAATACAAAAGCTATAAATAAAACTATAATTGAACTTAACTACTTATAAATAAATTCTTTTGCACAATAGAAGTTACCATAGAACATTAAAAACCACTAAATCAACCAAGAAAAATATTTGGATTTTATGTTTCAGAAAAAAATATTTTCATGTGTCTCAAACTTTTACAAATCAATTAAAAAATGTCTAGAACACAAAATAAGAAATAGATAAAAATGCAAAAAAGTATAAAGACGTTCAATACACGTGAAAATATGCTCAAACTCACTTATAATTTAAGAAATACAACCGAAAACTACAATGGAATACAAATACTTATCTACTAGAGAAGCAAACAATGAGAAGATCACGGGGACCCATTATAATGAGGGGAAAGATACATTTAAATGTACTGTCTGTACTAAAATACAAAAATTAGCCAGGCATAGTGGCAGGTGCCTGTAATCCCAGCTACTAGGGAGGCTGAGGCAGAATTACTTGAACCCAGGAGGTGGAGGTTGCAGGGAGCCGAGATCGCACCACTGCACTCCAGCCTGGGTGACAGAGCAAGACTCCCTGGAAAAAATAAAATAAAATAAAATATGTGTGTGTGTATATATATATACACACACTGTAGAATTATGAATTGATGAAACTTTCGGGATGGCAATTTGATATTTGTCAACATTTAAACACACTTGCCTTTTGACCCAGTAATTTCCTCTTTACTAATTTCTCTCACACATATACTCAGTTCATTGCAGAAAACTACTTGAAAAAAGAATGTTAACAAAAGTATAGCTTTTAACAACAAATGCTTAAACATCATCAATACCCGACTGCTTAAAAACGTTATGGTAGTTTCTGGCCCGGTGCGGTGGCTCACGCCTGTAATCCCAGCACTTTGGGAGGCCGAGACGGCGAATCACGAGGTCAGGAAATGGCGACCATCCTGGCTAACATGGTGAAACCCCGTCTTTACTAAAAATACAAAAAAATTAGCCGGGCGTGGTGACGGGCGCCTGTAGTCCCAGCTACTCAGGAGGCTGAGGCAGGAGAATGGCGTGCACCTGGGTGGCGGAGATTGCAGTGAGCCGAGATCGTGCCACTGCTCTCCAGCTTGGGTGACAGAGCGAGACTCCGTCTCAAAAAAACAAAACAAAATAAAACAAAACAAAAAAACGTTATGGTAGTTTCATACATTGAAATGGAATGCAGTTCTTAGGAAGAGTGAAATATGTTCATGTTCACTGAGTCAAGACTCAATAAATATTTGCTAAGGTGAGCGCATCATCCTCATTCTAAGTGTGCAGCAATGAGAAACGGCAGTTAGCAATGATCTCAGGTATTTAAAACAGGAACATAAAATTACTACTCACACACATACACGTGCACTCACAGTTTTTTGGAAAGAGAGACAAGAAACTGTTAGGAGTGGTGTCTTACCTGGAGTGGAACGTGCATGAGGAATCAGGGCCAGATGTAGGGCGAGGTGAACAGGGCACCAAGGTACAAATTTGAGGAAGCGCTCTGAGATTGTCTCCTTAAATTTTGTGCCCTAAGCACCTCAGGTGCCTCACTCTACTCCCGGACTGTGAGGGAGAAGGCTTTACTTTCATTTTTATATTTTGCAATTCTATTTGAATTATTTGCCAAGAAAATGTGAAGGTTATTTTGGAATTAAAAACAGAAGAAATTACTTCATAAAATTAGAATTTAAGAATAGGGAATCAAGCAAAACTACCATAAATATCACTACAAAACTGATTTTAAATTCAATAAGTATTATTGAAAGAAGAAATGTATTAAAAATAAAAACAACCCCTCCAGATTATACGAATAAGATGGGCCTCATTTATCAGATGAATAAACACAGAAATAAAGCAGTTGTGGTATTTAAAGGTTCAGAAAAAACAGGATTCAAGTGAAAAACGGAAAATTTAAGGTTTTTTTAAAAAAGTAATGGTACAACTCATGCTGACAATGCCCATGAAGAATAGCAAAAGAAAGGGCTTCAAAATCAATTAAGCAAAGATTGTTGGATTTGAAAAGAGTAATAAATACTTTTTTCGATAGAAAACTTGGCCATGTCTCTAGTAAATTTTGATGAGCCAAAATAAATACATACATACATATGTACATATATACACATATATACATAAGAGACATAGTTATTTAGATGATATGTTAATGAAGTTTAGGTACATAATAAACCAGAAAATATGCACATTTTTTCAACCATCTGTGGAAGATTAATTTGAAAACCAAAACTAATCTTAAATTAAGGTACAAAGTAAATATCAATAAAATCATAAAAGTACAAAGTGTAAAGGCTAGATTCTTTCACCACAATACAATAAAACTAGAAATCATGTTCACAAGCTTAGATAAAAGCAATGGGAATTACTTTGAAATTAAAAGAAATCCAACAAAAATCTTGGATAAAAATCTGCAGGTATGGAGTATTTATAAAATGAGAAAAATGAGAACATTAATTATCAAAATTTGTGGATTTTGGCCAAAGCTGTACTCAGAAAGAAATATTTTGTGTTAAATGGTCTTATTATTTTTCAAAAGAGAGATAAAAATAAATCACTAATAACCACTTAAGAAGTTGGGACAAACAACAAAAATATATCTAAAAAAAGGCATAAAGGAAGTAATGAAAAGACTAGATAAACAGAATCAGAATCAATTAAAATAAAGTGGTAAGTTCTTTAAAATCAAATCTTATATAAACAAATTATAACAAAGGATACAATACAAGTTTTATTTTTTTTATTTATTAAGATTTTATTTCAGATTCGGGGTATATGTGCAGGTTTGTTATATGGTAAATTGAGTGTCACAGGAGTTTGGTGTACAGATTATTTCGTCACTTAGGTTATAAGCAGAGTACTCAATAAGTAGTTTTTTTATTCTCTCCCTCTTTCTACCTTCTATCCTCAAGTACACATGCGTCCATGTGTACTCAATGTTTAGCTCCTACTTATAAGTGAGAACATAAAGTATTTGGTTTTCTGTTCCTGCATTAATTTGCTCAGAGTAATGGCCTCCAGTTCCATCCATGTTCCTGCAAGGGACATGGTCTCATTTTTTTAATGGCTGCATGGTATTCCATGGTGTATATATACCACATTTTCTTTATCTTATCTATGGTTGAAGGGGAATTAAGGTTGATTCCACGTCTTTGCTATTGTGAATAGTGCTGAAATAAACATACATATGCATGTGTCTTTAAAGTAGAAAGACAGGTATATACCCAATAATGAGATTGCTTGGTTGAATGGTACTTCTATTTTAAGTTCTTTGAGAAATTACTTTTTGACAATGGCTGAACTAATTCACATTCCCACCAGCAGTGTGTAAGTGTCCTCTTTTCTCTGCAACCTCACCAGCATCTGTTATTTTTTGACTTTGTAGTAATAGCCATTCTGACTGGTGTGAGATGGTATCTCATTATGGTTTTGATTTGCATTTCTCTAATGGTTAGGGATGTTGAGCATTTTTTTTCATATGATTATTGGCTGCATGTATGTTTTCTTTTTAAAAGTTTCTGTTCATGTTCTTTGCCTACTTTTTAATGGGGTTGTTTTTTACTTATTAATTTAAATTCATTATAGAGTCTGGATATTAGACCTTTGTTGGATGCACAGGTTGCAAATATTTTCTTCCATTCTGTAGGTTATCTGTTTACTCTGTTGATAATCTTATTTGCAATTTTTGTTTTTATTACAATGGCTTTTGGCGCCTTCATCATGAAATCTTTCCCAAGGCCTATGTCCAGAATGGTATTTCTTAGAGATAAAATACATATTTTTAAAATAGGGATTAGAAATTTGATACCACAAAAAGTACAGAGGGAATATATTATAAAATATATTTTATACAATTCTATAAAAATACATTAGAAAATTTCAAATAAGTAGGTTATTTTTGAGAAAAATTAATATTCAAAATTGGCTCAAGAAATAGAAAATATAAATTTCTATCAAATAAAATTTTTTTTTTCTGAAAAGCTTTGAATCCATATGGCTTTACTTTTGAAGGTTATGTCAAACTTAAAACAGATAATGCAAATTCTGCATCAATACTTTTCTATAATATGGAAAAAGCCAATTTAATATTAATCTTTAAATAAATCCATTAACTATAGCATTAAAAAACTATATATGAAGAGACAAGCTACAGACTGGAAAAAACATTTGTAAAACACATTTGATGAAGGACTCATATCCAAAGCATGCAAAGAAACTCTTAAAACTTAACAATAACAAACAACCCAATTAAGAAGTGGGCAAAGACATGAAGAGATACCTCACCAAGGAAGACACAGAGATGGCAAATAAGTATATGAAAACATGCTCAACACCATATGTCTTCAGGAAATTGCAAATTAAAACAACAATAAGATGCTACTACACAACTATGAGAATGGCTAAAATTCAAAAACACTGACAACACTAAGTGCTGATCAGAATGTGGGGCAACAGGAACTCTCATTCATTAATGGTGGGAGTGCAAAATAGTATAGTTACTTTGTAAGACAATTTGTCAGCTTCTTACAAAGCTAACTCATATGATCCAGCAATCATGCTCCTAGATATTTACTTAAATGAATTGAAAACTTATGTCCATACAAACTCTGGACACAAATATTTATAGCAGTTTTACTGATAATTGTCAAAACCTGGGAAGAACCAAGATTTCCTTCCATTGGTGAATGAATAAACAGACTGTCATACATCCATACAAGGGAATATGATTCAGTGATTAAAAAAAGAAATGAGCTATCAAGCCATGAAAAGTTACAGAGGAAACTTAAATGCATATTCCTAAGTGAAAGATGCCACATACAATTCCATCTGTATGACATTCTAGAAAAGGCAAAACTAAAAAGGCAGTAAAAACATTAGAGGTTCCTAGAGGTTTAAGAGGGTAAGGAGGGAAGAATGAGTAGGTGGAGCAAAAGTGATTTTTAAGGCAGTGAAACTGTTTTGTATGATACTGTAATGGTGGATACAAAACAGCATGTATTTGTTAAAATCAACAGAACTGGGCCAGGTGTGCTGGCACATGCCTGTAGTCCTAGCTACTTGGGAGAATAAGGCAAGAGGATCACTTGAGCCCAAGAGTTCAAGGTTACAGTGAGCTATGATTGTGCCACTGCACTCCAGCCTGGGCAACAGAGTAAACCCTGTCTCGAAAAAAAGATAAAAAAGAAAAAAACGATAAAACTTATAGAACTGAACAACCCAAAGAGTGATCCCTAATGTAAATTATGGACTTTAGTTAACATTTTTCAATACTGGTTCATCAGTTATAACAAATATACCACACTCGTGCAAGTTGTTAACACTAGAGGAATCTGTGTGAATATGTAATGGAGAAAAGGCATATAGAAACTATCTGTACTTTGTGCTCAATTATTTTGTAAACCTAAAACTGATATAAAAAATAAAGTCTGTAAATTTTAAAAATTACATGAAATTCAATATTCAGTGTCCATAAATCAAGTGTTACTGGCCAGGAGGGAAAGAAAAATCTATACACATAGAAAGTGTTCCCATAAGTAGAGTTGCAAAACTTCCAAATAATATACAAGTACACCAATTTGAGAAATGTATTGAATAAATCATTCAAGATGCATTTTAACTGAAATACATGTTAAAATTTATATATGAAGCATATCACACAACTTAATTTTATTTATAAAAATAGTTTTAATTGATTAACAAAACTGCATTTGGAAGAAAACATTGACACTCCTTCCTGGTGAAATATCTAAAATAACTCAAAATAACTTAGGGAAGAAGTATCCTTCCCAGTAAAAATTTTAACATTAAATTGAGTCAACATCACACTTACTGAATTTTAGCAAAGTTTGTTTCAAAGTACAAGTTTCAAGCAATTTTACAGTAGATATTTCTCGCTATGTCTTTTCAACTCATGAAAATTTCCCTCTCTCTGGAAACAGCCGTTGACACACAGGGATGAACCTCTAGTTATTATGTTTAACCATCTAACCCTGACCATTGCTGATTTATCCAAGAAGGAAAACCAGATACTAGTGTGACCAATCAGGTTTCCTCTCCTGGAAATTCGAAATGTGGGATTTACATACATGGACTGGGGAGTAGTTGGAGCTCAGCTTTCTAACTGGCAGTGCTTGACAGAGAGGCTTCCTCAATTCCTCTGTATTCTTTCTTTCTCAAGTCTCAGTTTTCAATTCTGGATTCCTGTACCTTCTCTCTGTTTCAATGTGTGAGATTTTTTTTTTTTTTTTTTTTTTTTGTGGCTTGCAAGCAAACAAACAAAATCTCAAATAATGCAAAGCTGAGTCGAATTTTCCTTCTATGGGATTCTGGACTTGGGAAAAAGTGGTTGGGGTGGGGGGAAGGAGAGAAGAGGGAGGGATAGTGGCAGGGAGATAGGGAGAGGGAGAGGAAAAGAGTATGAGACTCTAGAATTGTTCAGAACATATTTTCCATGACAACAGAGGTCGAGAGAAACACGAGGCTGTTTTCCAGAAAGAGTAAATTACGCATAGAGAAGAACTCAGGACTAATGATATAGACAAGGAGTTCTGAGTGTTCAAGTCTTTGATTGTGATTATTCCTGAAATACAAACGTATTCTTTTCACACCTAACTTACTAGGCTAGTCTCTTCAGCTGGTGGAATCTATAGATATATTAAAGAAAAACAGCAAGGAGGAATCAGAGATGTTTTGAATATGAAGTGACCTTTAGGAGCCAAAGTATGGAGAGATAAGGTAATGTGGCCAATTACCAACTCAGCTTAACAAATAGTCTGGTTCTTAATGTGCTTTATTCTTTATTGCATTGTTCCGTTCTGTTGGCTAGCTCATTCTTAGGTCCTGTCTCTTTGGCCCACTGTTCTTTCTGCAGATTATCACGTACATTTCACGTGTCCCCTTTCCTGGGTTCTGCATTCAACCATTAGCTTCAGGTTAAAATTACTTTCTTAGTGTACCTGAACTCATTCATAACGGTTCCCTAATTGCTCTCTCTTCTTTATTGGGTGGAAATCTCCTCAATAAGTTTCCACAAAAGGACTTTCCAAGTTCCAATAGTTGCATTAATGTGACATTAGAACTGTGACAACAGGACAAGGTAAGACTTGAGAGATATGCTCCATACAATCAGATGCCATTGAAGCCTTTTATAGGAGTGTTGGCCTGGCCAATAGAAAGAATATGAAAACAATTTAGAAATGGAATGACACCATGCATAGACTCACTGACTATCAGTTAACCTCAGTGGGTGACAAAAACTCAAATCAGACAAGAGTATTAGATAATAAGAAATTTGAATCCAGGGCACTTAGACAACAAGACAACCTTAATTTGAAAGGCATGATGTTGGAATCCTCAGAGGTTTAGACTTGGCTTAGCATCGGCCATGAAAGTCTAATCACGGGGAAGTGTCCTGGGTGTTTGTAGTCCACATGCCATGCTATGGTCTGAATTGTCTGTCCAAAGTTCATATGTTGAAATATGTTCATCTGTTGGAGATACAGCTTCTAAAGAGGTAATTAAGTTAACATGAAGCTATCATGGTGGACCCTAATCCAATCTGGCTGGTGTCCTTATAAGAAGAGCAAATTTGGGTACACAGAAATATACTGGGGATGTGCTCAGAGAGGAAAGAGCATGTGAGGACATCCGGATGCTACGTTCCCCTGTTGCATCAGCCAGAGAAGGCTGCCATCACTGAGCCAAGAAGACAGGCTTTAGAAGAAACCAGGGGGGGAGGAGCCAAGATGGCCGAATAGGAACAGCTCCGGTCTACAGCTCCCAGCGTGAGCGACGCAGAAGACGGGTGATTTCTGCATTTCCATCTGAGGTACCGTGTTCATCTCACTAGGGAGTGCCAGACAGTGGGCGCAGGTCAGTGGGTGAGTGCACCATGCGCCAGCCGAAGCAGGGGCGAGGCATTGCCTCACTCGGGAAGTGCAAGGGGTCAGGGAGTTCCCTTTCCAGGGGTGACAGACGGCACCTGGAAAGTCGGGCCACTCCCACCCGAATACTGAGTTTTTCCGACGGGCTTAGGAAACGGTGCCCCAGGAGAGTATAGCCCACACCTGGCTCAGAGGGTCCTACGCCCACGGAGTCTCGCTGATTGCTAGCACAGAAGTCTGAGATAAACAGCAAGTCGGCAGCGAGGCTGCGGGAGGGGCGCCCGCCATTGCCCAGGCTCACTTAGGCAAACAAAGCAGCCTGGAAGCTTGAACTGGGTGGAGCCCACCACAGCCCAAGGAGGCCTGCCTGCCTCTGTAGGCTCCACCTCTGGGGGCAGGGCACAGACAAACAAAAAGACAGTAGTAACCTCTGCAGATTTAAATGTCCCTGTCTGACAGCTTTGAGGAGAGCAGTGGTTCTCCCAGCACGCAACTGGAGATCTGAGAATGGGCTGACTGCCTCCTCAAGTGGGTCCCTGACCCCTGACCCCCGAGCAGCCTAACTGGGAGGCACCCCCCAGCAGGGGCAGACTGACACCTCACACGGCCGGCCAGGTACTCCAACAGACCTGCAGCTGAGGGTCCTGTCTGTTAGAAGGAAAACTAACAGAAAGGACATCCACACCAAAAACCCATCTGTACATCACCATCATCAAAGACCAAAAGTAGATAAAACCACAAAGATGGGGAAAAAACAGAGCAGAAAAACTGGAAACTCTAAAAAGCAGAGTACCTCTCCTCCTCCAAAGGAATGCAGTTCCTCACCAGCAACGGAACAAAGCTGGATGGAGAATGACTTTGACGAGCTGAGAGAAGAAGGCTTCAGACGATCAAATTACTCCGAGCTACGGGAGGATATTCAAACCAAAGGCAAAGAAGTTGAAAACTTTGAAAAAAATTTAGAATGTATAACTAGAATAACCAATACAGAGAAGTGCTTAAAGGAGCTGATGGAGCTGGAAACCAAGGCTCGAGAACTACGTGAAGAATGCAGAAGCCTCAGGAGCCGATGCGATCAAATGGAAGAAAGGGTATCAGCCCTGGAAGATGAAATGAATGAAATGAAGCGAGAAGGGAAGTTTAGAGAAAAAAGAATAAAAAGACACGAGCAAAGCCTCCAAGAAATGTGGTACTATGTGAAAAGACCAAATCTACATCTGATTGGTGTACCTGAAAGTGACGGGGAGAATGGAACCAAGTTGGAAAACACTCTGCAGGATATTATCCAGGAGAACTTCCCCAATCTAGCAAGGCAGGCCAACATTCAGATTCAGGAAATACAGAGAACGCCACAAAGATACTCCTCGAGAAGAGCAACTCCAAGACACATAATTGTCAGATTCACCAAAGTTGAAATGAAGGAAAAAATGTTAAGGGCAGCCAGAGAGAAAGGTCGGGTTACCATCAAAGGGAAGCCCATCAGACTAACAGTGGATCTCTCGGCAGAAACCCTACAAGCCAGAAGAGAGTGGGGGCCAATATTCAACATTCTTAAAGAAAAGAATTTTCAACCCAGGATTTCATATCCTGCCAAACTAAGCTTCATAAGTGAAGGAGAAATAAAATACTTTACAGACAAGCAAATGCTGAGAGATTTTGTCACCACCAGACCTGCCCTAAAAGAGCTCCTGAAGGAAGCGCTAAACATGGAAAGGCACAACCGGTACCAGCCACTGCAAAATCATACCGAAATGTAAAGACCATCGAGACTAGGAAGAGACTGAATCAACTAACGAGCAAAATAACCAGCTAACATCATAATGACAGGATCAGATTCACACATAACAATATTAACTTTAAATGTAAATGGACTAAATGCTCCAATTAAAAGACACAGACTGGCAAATTGGATAAAGACTCAAGTCCCATCAGTGTGCTGTATTCAGGAAACCCATCTCACGTGCAAAGACACACATAGGCTCCAAATAAAAGGATGGAGGAAGATCTACCAAGCAAATGGAAAACAAAAAAAGGCAGGGGTTGCAATCCTAGTCTCTGATAAAACAGACTTGAAACCAACAAAGATCAAAAGAGACAAAGAAGGCCACTACATAATGCTAAAGGGATTAATTCAACAAGAAGAGCTAACTGTCCTAAATATATATGCACCCAATACAGGAGCACCCACATTCATAAAGCAAGTCTTGAGTGACCTACAAAGAGACTTAGACTCCCACACATTAATAATGGGAGACTTTAACACCCCACTGTCAACATTAACAGATCAACGAGACAGAAAGTCAACAAGGATACACAGGAATTGAACTCAGCTCTGCACCAAGCAGACCTAATAGACATCTACAGAACTCTCCACCCCAAATCAACAGAATATACATTTTTTTCAGCACCACACCACACCTATTCCAAAATTGACCATATACTTGGAAGTAAAGCTCTCCTCAATAAATGTAAAAGAACAGAAATTATAACAAACTATCTCTCAGATCACAGTGCAATCAAGCAGAACTCAGGATTAAGAATCTCACTCAAAACTGCTCAACTACGTGGAAACTGAACAACCTGCTTCTGAATGACTACTGGGTACATAATGAAATGAAGGCAGAAATAAAGATGTTCTTTGAAACCAACGAGAACCAAGACACAACATACCAGAATCTCTGGGATGCATTCAAAGCAGTGTGTAGAGGGAAATTTATAGCACTAAATGCCCACAAGAGAAAGCAGGAAAGATCCAAAATTGACACCCTAACATCACAATTAAAAGAACTAGAAAAGCAAGAGCAAACACATTCAAAAGCTAGCAGAAGGCAAGAAATAACTAAAATCAGAGCAGAACTGAAGGAAATAGAGACACAAAAAACCCTTGAAAAAATTAATGAATCCAGGAGCTGGTTTTTTGAAAGGTTCAACAAAATTGGTAGACCGCTAGTAAGATTAATAAAGAAAAAAAGAGAGAAGAATCAAATAGATGCAATAAAAAATGATAAAGGGGATATCACCACTGATCCCACAGAAATACAAACTACCATCAGAGAATATTACAAACACCTCTACGCAAATAAACTAGAAAATCTAGAAGAAATGGATAAATTCCTGAACACATACACCCTCCCAAGACTAAACCAGGAAGAAGTTGAATCTCTGAATAGACCAATAATAGGAGCTGAAATTGTGGCAATAATCAATAGCTTACCAACCAAAAAAAGTCCAGGACCAGATGGGTTCACAGCCGAATTCTACCAGAGGTACAAGGAGGAGCTGGTACCATTCCTTCTGAAACTATTCCAATCAATAGAAAAAGAGGGAATCCTCCCTAACTCATTTTATGAGGCCAGCATCATCCTGATACCAAAGCCTGGCAGAGACACAACAAAAAAAGAGAATTTTAGACCAATATCCTTGATGAACATTGATGTAAAAAACCTCAATAAAATACTGGCAAACAGAATCCAGCAGCACATCAAAAAGCTTATCCACCACGATCAAGTGGGCTTCATCCCTGGGATGCAAGGCTGGTTCAATATACGCAAATCAATAAATGTAATCCAGCATATAAACAGAACCAAAGACAAAAACCACATGATTATCTCAATAGATGCAGAAAAGGCCTTTGACAAAATTCAACAACCCTTCATGCTAAAAACTCTCAATAAATTAGGTATTGATGGGACGTATCTCAAAATAATAAGAGCTATTTATGACAAACCCACAGCCAATATCATACTGAATGGGCAAAAACTGGAAGCATTCCCTTTGAAAACTGGCACAAGACAGGGATGCCCTCTCTCACCACTTCTATTCAACATAGTGTTGGAAGTTCTGGCCAGGGCAATTAGGCAAGAGAAGGAAATCAAGGGTATTTAATTAGGAAAAGAGGAAGTCAAATTGTCCCTGTTTGCAGATGACATGATAGTATATGTAGAAAACCCCATTGTCTCAGCCCAAAATCTCCTTAAGCTGATAAGCAATTTCAGCAAAGTCTCAGGATACAAAATCAATGTACAAAAATCACAAGCATTCTTATATATCAATAACAGACAAACAGAGAGCCAAATCATGAGTGAACTCCCATTCACAATTGCTTCAAAGAGAATAAAATACCTAGGAATCCAACTTACAAGGGATGTCAAGGACCTCTTCAAGGAGAACTACAAACCACTGCTTAAGGAAATAAAAGAGGATACAAACAAATGGAAGAACATTCCATGCTCATGGGTAGGAAGAATCAATATCATGAAAATGGCCATCCTTCCCAAGGTAATTTACAGATTCAATGCCATCCCCATCAAGTTACCAATGACTTTCTTCACAGAATTGGAAAAAACTACTTTAAAGTTCATATGGAACCAAAAAAGAGCCCGCATCGCCAAGTCAATCCTAAGCCAAAAGAACAAAGCTGGAGGCATCACACTACCTGACTTCAAACTATACTACAAGGCTACAGTAACCAAAACAGCATGGTACTGGTACCAAAACTGAGATATAGATCAATGCAACAGAACACAGCCGTCAGAAATAATGCCACATATCTACAACTATCTGATCTTTGACAAACCTGACAAAAACAAGAAATGGGGAAAGGATTCCCTATTTAATAAATGGTGCTGGGAAAACTGGCTAGCCATATGCAGAAAGCTGAAACTGGATCCCTTCCTTACACCTTATACAAAAATCAATTCAAGATGGATTAAAGACTTAAATGTTAGACCTAAAACCATAAAAACCCTAGAAGAAAACCTAGGCATTACCATTCAGGACATAGGCATGGGCAAGGACTTCATGTCGAAAACACCACAAGCAATGGCAACAAAAGCCAAAATTGACAAATGGGATCTAACTAAACTAAAGAGCTTCTGCACAGCAAAGGAAACTACCATCAGAGTGAACAGGTAACCTACAAAATGGGAGAAAATTTTCGCAACCTACTCATCTGACAAAGGGCTAATATCCAGAATCTACAATGAACTCCAACAAATTTACAAGAAAAAAACAAACAACCCCATCAAAAAGTGGGCGAAGGACATGAACAGACACTTCTCAAAAGAAGACATTTATGCAGCCAAAAAACACATGAAAAAATGCTCACCATCACTGGCCATCAGAGAAATGCAAATCAAAACCACAATGAGATACCATCTCACACCAGTTAGAATGGCAATCATTAAAAAGTCAGGAAACAACAGGTGCTGGAGAGGATGTGGAGAAATAGGAACACTTTTACACTGTTGGTGGGACTGTAAACTAGTTCAACCCTTGTGGAAGTCAGTGTGGCGATTCCTCAGGGACCTAGAACTAGAAATTCCATTTGACCCAGCCATCCCATTACTGGGTATATACCCAAAGGACTATAAATCATGCTGCTATAAAGACACATGCACATGTATGTTTATTGCAGCATTATTCACAATAGCAAAGACTTGGAACCAACCCAAATGTCCAACAATGATAGACTGGATTAAGAAAATGTGGCACATATACACCATGGAATACTATGCAGCCATAAAAAATGATGAGTTCATGTCCTTTGCAGGGACATGGATGAAATTGGAAATCATCATTCTCAGTAAACTATCGCAAGAACAAAAAACCAAACACCGCATATTCTCACTCATAGGTGGGAATTGAACAATGAGAACACATGGACACAGGAAGTGGAACATCACACTTCAGGGACTGTTGCGGGTGGGGGGAGTGGGAAGGGATAGCATTGGGAGATATACCTAATGCTAGATGATGAGTTGGTGGGTGCAGCGCACCAGCATGGCACATGTATACATATGTAACTTACCTGCACGTTGCGCACATGTACCATAGAGCCTAAAGTATAATAATAATAATAATAATAATAAAAAGAAAAAAAAAAAAGAAGAAACCAGACCTACTGACAGTTGATTTGAGACTTCCAAACTCCAGAACTGTGAGAAAAGACATTTCTGTGTTTAAGTCACCCAGTCTGTGGGAGTTTGTTAGAGCAGAACTTGCAAACTAATACATCTCATAATCCAACTTAAATCTCCAGTTAGTATTTACTATCAGTAAATTCAATTCAGAGGCTAATATAAAATTTACTTGTGATAATATAATTGACTTTTTAGTGCTTTAAAACTTAGCATTAAATATAGGAATAAATTGTAAATATGTTTGATGTTTGAAAAATTTTAAATATCTCTATTTAAAAATAAGTAGTTACATTTTAGAGAAGCTGGCATATTAGAATGTAGAATATCTAACAGATAAGCCTTGCTATTCCCATTTAAAGTGTGATAACTGAATAATTTTTTAAGATATAATTTTAAGGTTAAATTTTATGCATTTATAAGCCATACTGGAATATTTTAGGCAAACATAAGGGTCATTATATTTATTTTATTAGATTTACAATAGTCATTTAAATGCATGGGAGGGCTTATTTTTAGGTAAAACTTTAAAATTCTTAGAAAATTAAATACAATAAAGTTTATAATTAAAATTTAAAATGTTCAAAGGAATTTAGTTAAACTATAGAAGGACCCCTAGAAGTGATTGTTAAAATTTGGTCAAATCTATTGATAGAATAATAAAATTTATACATTATAAAGTGTATGAAACTAGGGTTTTTAATTTATAAATTTAATAGGTCAACCATTTATTTGATCACAAAACATCTCGGACTAACAGAAAAGTTGTAAGCATATCACCAAGACCTTTTCCCATGAATTATTTATAAATAACCTACTGACATGATCCCCTTTGGACTCTCAAATGCTTCAGTGTAATTTCCTATATTTAAGAACATTCTGCTACATAACCACAATATAATAATCGAAATCAGGAAATAAATCTAACCACAATACAATCATCCAAATTGAGAAATAAATATTCTTATATTACTACCATTTAATCTTCAGAACCTTAAATTTTCACCAATTGGAAAAATTAAATTTTCACCAGTTGCCCCCAAATTCCCATTATAGAATAAGGATCTACTTCAGAATCATGTGTTGTATTTGGTTGTCATGTCTTCCTCTCTATCCTTCTTCAGACTGGGACAGTTCTTTCTTTTTACCTTCACTGTCACTTTTAAAGATTACAGGCTAGTTATTTTTAATAACATCTCTGGATTTGGGTTTGTCTGAGTTTTCTTTTGATTAGATTCAGGTTATGCAACTTTGGAAGTACTATTACAAAGGGGATGCTACGTTCCCCTGTTGCATCAGATGAGTCTTGCTCTTCCAATTTAAAATGTCTATTTGACAAATTGATTCAGAGATGAATCTTATTTGCTAGGGCACATATTCATTTTGCTTCATTACTGATGATATTTTCTTTGATCATTTGCTGAGAGTGGTGTCTGCCAGCTATCTCTACTGTTTTCTCTGTAATTAATAAATATTTTGTGGATACTATGTAAATATCCTCTTTCTTATCTAACATCCAATTTATTCATGTCTGTAGATCACTATGGACTCATTGTTTCCTATTTTATCTCTGTAATTATCATCATTTTGATGCCCTAATGGTCCCATATTTGGCCAGTGGGTACCCTTCACACAGTTCTGTGATCCTTTTGATAAATCCCATTTGTTTTTTGAGAACTTTTTTACTTTCTGGCACAACAAGGTACTCCAGACTCTTGTATTTTCCCTGCTTCAGCCCCCAAATTAGTTGTTTTCTCAAGGATCCCCATCCCTGCTTTTTTCTGGTGGAAAATGGTGTTAGGAATATGAGATCTGGGCATTAGGTATGCTCACTGATATTGGTGGGTGGCTGCTCCTGGGCTCTTTCAGTGAACAGAGTGAGGGACTATACATGCACAGATATATATTCCATATCTGTTCTATACATTGTATATACTGAAAATTATGAGATCACCCTGATATACCCAATTCCAATGTAATATCGCTCCACTCAACCTGCTTGGAATCTGGCATATCGTGCCAAGTCATCATCTTCCCCATGAATACACCCTTGCATTTGAACTGCAACTTCCTGCTTTGGGCTCTACCAACCCCACACCTGAGCAGATTTCCACCGGGTTGTCCCCACCTAATTGCCTCAGTACAAGGTTGTTTAAACGTATCTCAAAATAATAAGAGCTATTCGTGACAAACCCACTGCCAATATCATACTGAATGGGCAAAAACTGGAAGCATTCCCTTTGAAAACCAGCACAAGACAAGGATGCCCTCTCTCACCACTCCTATTCAACATAGTATTGGAAGTTCTGGCCAGGGCAATCAGGCAAGAGAAAGAAATAAAGGGTATTCAAACAGAAAGAGAGGAAGTTAAATTGTTTCTGTTTGCAGATGACATGATTGTATATTTATAAAATCCCATTGTCTCAGCCCAAAATCTCCTTAAGCTGATAAACAACTTCAGCAAAGTCTCAGCATACAAAATCAATGTGCAAAAATCACAAGCATTGCTATACACCAATAACAGACAAACAGAGAGCCAAATCATGAGTGAACTCCCATTCACAATTGCTACAAAGAGAATAAAATACCTAGGAATCCAACTTACAAGGGATGTGAAGGACCTCTTCAAAGACAACTACAAACCACTGCTCAAGAAAATAAGAGAGGACACAAATAAATGGAAAAACATTCCATGTTCATGGATAGGAAGAATCAATATCATGAAAATGGCCATACTGACTAAAGCAATTTATACATTCAATGCTATCCCCATCAAGCTCCTATTGACTTTCTTCACAGAATTGGAAAAAACTACTTTAAATTTCATATGGAACCAAAAAAGAGTACACATAGCCAAGACAATCCTAAGCAAAAAGAACAAAGCTGGAGGCATCACGATACCTGACTTCAAACTATACCTCATGTTCTCACTCATTAAGTGGCAGTTGAACAATGAGAACACATGGACACAGGGAGGGGAACATCACACACCAGGGCCTGTTGGGAGGTGGGGGGCTAGGGGAGGGATAGCATTAGGAGAAATACCTAATATAGATGATGGGTTGATGGGTGCAGCAAACTACCATGGCCCCTATACCTATGAAACAAAACTGCACGTTTTGCACATGTACCTTAGAACTTAAAGTATAATAATAATTTTTTAAAAATACATTAAAAATAATTAAAATATGAAATAAAAAATAAAAAATATTTTGAAACACTAAAAATAAAGGAATTAAATTGAATGAGAAAAAGAAGAGGAAGAACCAAATATTAATTTTTAATAAAAAGTGGCCTTCAAATAATATCTTTTCTGCACAAAAGCCACCTGCACGGCACATCAGGAAAAAGTGCTTATTTCTATCATCAAGTCTTGATTTTTCTAATATCTTCTAGTTTCCTTTAGATTTCATTTCCTCAGCTTCGCTGTTATAGGATTCATGTTATCCAAGCATATATGCATATTAAACACTTTCGTTCATTTTATACATCATTTCATGGGATAGTGCAGATTTTACTTACTTGTTTAGTACTATTGAAAACCTTGTATGCCAATTTGGGACCCCTTAACAGTCAATATTCAATGATTTTAGCAGCCAGCACTGCCATATGGCAAAAGCTTGGTCCATTCGATTTAGCAATAGTGGGACCTGGAACTGTTTTTTTTTGTTTTTTTTTTTTAATTCTGAGCTACATAATAGTCACCAATTCCTGTTACCTTTGAAGTAGTACCAAAATTCTCTCCCATGAAATGTTGCAATCAGCTTAGAGGCTATCTGTATAATAAAAAGACAGTCAATATTACAGTTTTCTTTCTAACTTCTTTATTAACTTTATTGTTCTAATTTGCCTTCCAGCTGCAGGGCTCATTTATTATTCTAATTTGCTCTGTCTACGGAATTTATTTACATTTAGCAAATTATTAGGAAATTAACATGTTGGTACTTAAGTCTTCCTTCTGGAAATGTGGTCAAAAATGACAGCTTGTATGTAGAGTTCTGTCGGGATAGGGATTCTAGTAGAGTTGTCACCTGGCTGCGCCTAAAATACATAAATTATATTGTTAGTCAAGTCTATACAAATACTTGGCCTTATTTTTTTTATTTTTTATTTTTTGCTTTATATTGTAGAAAACAAAACTAGCAAGTTTGTTTCCATGGAGATATATACATGTTTTCCCCCAGTCTTTTTCTCAGGAGTGATCATTATTCCAATTAGGAGCTTTGAGGCCCTGGGTTGTGATATTGAAAATGCCCAGGGTCAAAGCAGTGTCACAGGCTCATGCTTGTCTAGACTCTACTGAACCCCATGAGTCACTAACTTCAGAATTCCTAGCGAAGGGCTTTACAAAGACGTGTGACTTCAGGGTAATAATTCAAAAAGAATCCTATCTTGATTTCAAGTTTGTCAAATAAAATGTCTCAAGTTTGGGATTGGTTTAGACCAGTGGAAGTGCCTGTCTATGGTGGGTTTTACATAAAGCATCTTTCTTATCACTTTACAAACTATTTGATCTGCTTTTTTTTTTCTTCCTTCAAATTATAACCTTTTAAAAGGATTTCATCTTTTTTAAAAAAAATTAGAATAGTTTATCATACTGATAGGCTTCTAGAAAGCCTCTATGGAAATAAATATTTGCTAATGTGGTATTGATAAGGGAGAAGAAAGAAGTTTGTGTAAAGCTGATGCTCAGAGAAGAAAAAAATGATTCTAAAAGAGTTGCACAGTATGTACAATTAGAAAATTTTAGTTACTAGGCCTTTTGTATATTTGATGTAGAAAAGAATGATATTATTTGATCTCTCCTAAGAAGAGATAATTAGAAATTTAGAATTAAGGATAAAGAGAAGTTTGGTATTGCCTTTTCCATATGGTACTTAATTTCTTGTGCTAAACAAAAAAGTGGGTGTCCTGACTGTGCCCCCATCTAAGTTAGTTTTGCTTTTTATTGTTTTTGTGCTATTTTACAACTCTTTAAGTTGTATAAAATTGATAATAATGGAAAATATCTTGCCCACAAATATGCAAAATAATTGTGCCCAGTGGAATTCAATTAATCATTGCCCTGTATAGAGACCTATTTTGCAGCTATTTTTATTTCAATTTTCCTTATTCCCTATACAGATATGTTCTGCTCTTTGAATTCTCCTTTGAACTGGTTATAATATCTTACTGGTTCCTTCTACAATTAATGAATTAAATGAAATATTTTGAACATTTATGTTATAGCTGCATGAGAGTTATTTACACCCCTTTAAAAATTATCTTGTAAATATTTTGGAGGTTCTTCTGCCAATAGTCAGTGGATTCCTCTGATAGATGAATAAGCTACATGCTGGAGGAGGTTGTACCCCTGGGGGCTTAAACCCAGACTCCCAAAGGTAAATACCCAGTAACAATAGAAATTTAACTTTGCAGATCTTCTGTTTCTTTCTATATTTTCCTTTTTGGCCATTTTTGTGTTTTGTTTTTGTCTTTGGAGCTCTTACAATTGATATATTATTTCCTATTGGTGACAGCAGTGATTCAGAACATTGTGGGCTAGCCATTGTTATTTTTGTAAATGGATTAATGGATTAGAGAGATTTATTCCCCTTGTGTGACAGACAATAATCTTTTTTAAAGTATTTTATTTTTATTGGTTGTTATTTGTCTATTTTGAGCTCAAATTAAGACTCTTGTGCCCATCAGGAAAGAGTACAATGCTTTGATATATGAACTGGTGATTTTTCTGTGTTTACTTTTGATATGTGGCTAATACTTAGATCTGAAGTTATAAGCAATCTTGTGTCTGTGTGTCTAGATGCTGATAATTTAGAAAGACCTTTATCTCTTTTTGGATGAGTGCGTAATATTTTCCTCTCTCTGGAGGGTAATGAATTAGGTTAAAATGTCTCCTAAATTAAAGAATCTCTGTTCTGATTGGCCTATAGGGTTCTTATATAAATACATTCTTATATAAATCAAATATTCATAAAATTCCAAAACTTAGGAAATTTAAAGTTATAGTATTTTAAATTGTGCTATACTTAATAACTTATTTTTACGGAAACTCAGAAATGTTTTTAAAATTTAAGTTTACATAATTACAGTAAATCTTTGGTAAACAAGACTAGTGTAATAATTTTGGTTCAAAATAAGCAGCTATGGTCTATGATTTATCAGTGTTGGGTTTAATATAAATAACATTTTATTCTACTTGGGTTTGTTTTTCTTAAACTTACTTAGGTCTACTAACTAACAACATGCCTACACAATATTTTAGATAATGAAAAGTATAAATTTATATTCAACTAAATTGAATCATTATTGAGACAACTTTATTTCAACAGTAATCGTGGGGTTTTTTTTGTTTTTTTTTTTAAGTCAGCTTGAATATAGGTCCCAAGATCCTTAGGCAACACATAACCTTAGACTGATATTAAGTTGAATTATACAATGAATACTCGCTTGATATATAGATGATTTCTAACTGAGATAGGAGACTGTAAATTTGATGCTTAATTATTAGGCATAATTTTAAGTTTTTACACTTTTGCTTATATCCTATAGAATGTGTTTGTTTTGGGTCCTGTTAATGAATGTATTCATTTTGTCTCTTTAAAAAGGTATGTATGTGGCTATTGAAAGTTGCAATATAAACTTTGCTCATCTTTTAAAATGCTTGTGGAAGATACACAATTCTTAATTATCAGCCTCTAGTTTTCTTCTTGAAATAGAAGTTACTTTGGTAAAAGTCCTTTTAATATGAATAGTTAAGACTACACTGTGAGAATAGGGACAGACTGACACCACTGTCTATGTCCTTTCGTGTTTCAAAGAGAAAATAGTTTTGTCCTATTGTAGTGGTTTTGTAGTAGTATATAATAGTGGGGATATACAGAGTAGTGGTTTTCAGGCTTCCCTCCCATGATTTTCCCCATCTCAGGACCTCTGTACAATCTTGGGACTTACTAAGGACCCTAAAATCTTTCACTTATGTAGTTGATAACTGTTAATATTTTCCATATTGAAAGTTGAAATTGAGAACTTTAAAAATAGTTACTGCTTCATTTGATCACAACAATGACAAACATATTGAAGTTTTAACAGAAATAACATTTGAGGATTAATATAAAAGTGGTTTTGTGCTCATGGATCCCCTGAAAATTGCAGTGATATGAAAAAGCAAAATGAAGAGCAAATTTTGGAAATATATTTTACTTGCCTTAATTCATAATACCTGAGTCTGAACAAAAGCTATGAGATGTGCTACAATTTTAGTAAAATTTGCCCAATCTTGATGGGCTTGTTTTCTTAGCTTACTATTTGCCTGCTAGATGAAAGCCTTTTTTTTTTTTAACTTTCTATGTAATCTGCCTAGATAGATAGCAAAAATCATGTCTTATAAAAATAATTTTCTGTGCTTTATATTGAATTTGTTACATCCCTGATTAATTTAATAAAAAGAATGCAAAGAACAATTTCCTCACATATAAAGAGCTAAGGTTCTTTACAACCAAGTTAATGTATATATATTTTTTAATATTTTATTGTTTTAAGTATGTACTTAAACTGTTAACTCATTATTATTTCTCTGGTACCCTGATCTTATTTTAATCAAATGTCCAAATGTCCTCTATTATTTTTTCTGATTTTTGCCATTCATAATCGGATCTTAAGTATAGAAAAAATTAATAAAAAAGTCAGGATATCTTTTACACTTAAAACTATCTTTGAGATTTCCCAGATGGCCCTTCAAAAATATCACAAAGAGTTATTCCTTCACCTTTGCAAAGAGGTGCTAAAAATAATTAGTTTTGTTTGTGGAATTCCTTGGGAAGAATTTTCAAATCAGAAGAGATGCTCAGCCTTACTTATGTAAATTGAATAGGTATAATGTTATTAACAAAAATATTTCAGAAATTTTATATGCTTTATGGGAAGTTCCTGAATTTTTTTTCATTGCCCTTTCTGCTTTACTTGTTTTTAACCTAAGGGAAATAATGATTGTAACTCTTGGAAATATTTCCATCAGGTTTTTCCATATTTATCAGAGTTGTAGCAGTGTTTTGCCTAATGACATTAGACAACAATAGCATAATGTTTTCAGTCATAATTTCAGCTACTGTTTAAAAAATACAGATGTTTAGGCCTTATGTACACTTACTAAATTTCTTTACTTGGTTTCTTGTATTAGCAATTATGTTTTAGTATTATCTATGTGTTGTCTCTATCTCAAGACTTCTTCCTCTGTAAAATTATTTTCATCCATTTTTTGAATCAGACATATCATTCACAGACTTCTTTGAAAATAGATTTAATCACTATCCTTAGAGATGTTTGTCTAATTGTCTTTTGTAGTGGATTTATTATCATTGTTTTGCATACCACAGAAAGAACTAAATTTCCTTGTCTGTTGCATTATTCTTACTATAAACTCTCACCAGACTGCTCACATTTGAAAATTATTAGTAATAAGTCCACGACAGTCATTTTAGGTCCCTGTAGTTTATTGATAGTACTGTTTTACTCTGCTGCTTCCCTGAAGTCTCTCTTCCAGGTTATAATCCAGTATTTATGTCTTCAACAAAGAACAGTCTTAGAACCTCATGGAAGATAACTACCAGGTACTTTATTGACACTTCAAAGCTGAGCTGACATTGGTTAGACAGCTTTCAGACTACACCATGAGTGGACTGAGTCAGGATTTCCAGGACCCATTTTAGGCCAAAGCAGAGGGTGCATATGATGCACAAGATTCAGTGGCGTAGGAATTAAAATTGTAATAAGACTGAATGCAGTAATGAGAGAATTTTCTTATGGTTATTCATTTGGGATATTGTTGATGTTGTCTTAATGTTTCATTTTTCAGAAAAATAAGAACACCCTTTCTCCTTCTTCTTAAGAAATCTGTAACCCATAGAAATTTAGTAGAATCTACTTTATAAAATGAAATGAAACATTTGAAAATGACACGTGATTTTCATGTATTCCTCTAGGACTCAGAAATTCTTATTGAGTCTTTTTACTTTCCGTGGCCATTTAGTAATCTGCATCAGTTCAGTAAGAAGTTGTCATCCTTTTTACCAGGATGTAATTGTACAAATTATAAAACCAAAGCCTTCCCTGTAATGTCATGTTTGAAAACAATGTTCATTGAATCACACAGAAACAGCTATTTTTAAGGAATTAAGTTCGACTTGACTTATGGAGGTAGTATTTACAAAGACCTTCTGGACAAACTGGTCTACTCCTTGGCTTTAATGGTCAAGAATATTGTATACTACGTGTAAGTTATCTTAAGATATTTTGGGACTTTTAGAAGGGAATAATTTACCCAAAGTTATAGGTTTTATAGGTGAAATCTTGTGGACAGAGTTTCTTGGATTTAGTTTTCTAGCAGCAGGATGACAAATAATAGAGGGCCTTAAAAGTCCAATTTGAGATTCCTTATGAATACTTACAGACAGAATTTAATTTAGTATTTGTTCAAAATTGTATAGCCTTAGAATTTACAATGGAAACTTAAGGTGACCTATATGGTAAAATAACACTTTTGCGACACCTATATAAATAGTAAGGTAAACCTAATAAGACTAGCTGCATTTTATGATAAAGAATAATCTTTCTGAAATTATTATGATAAAAAGAGGAAAGGAGACAGACTGCCAGGGAAACTTGTGAGAAACTTTGAAATGGGCAAAAAATCAAACAGTGGGTATCTTGATTACTCACTCATTTAGGTTTTCTCATTTATGATCTGTATTACAATTTCGTAAATTTTAGAAATCGATAATAATTCAAACAATTCTTGTCTGTAGTAATGCAAAGTAGTTGTGTTCAGTAGAATACAATGGATTTTTGCATTGACGCTTTTTATTTATTTGCAAATTTATTTTAAAATCTGTTTATTCCCTTTTTATGTCTCTGCTCTTTGAATTCTCTGGAATCAGTTGTAATACCTTACTGGTCCCTCATTAATTAATGAGTTAAAAATCTTTGCCACATATTCACTCTATATCTGTATGATAATGATGATTTATCTTCTTTTAAAAATTGTTTCTTAATAATGTATAAAAAGAGTGCTAAAAACAGTCACACATACACAACAGCAACAGCAAACGATGTAACTGGCTGAGAAAATTCAGCACTTAGAAAGCTCTTCCTTCAAATTCATGGCACTGTAAGGAGCTGTGAAAAGATTACTGCCTGAAACCACTACTGGGTCCCAGGAGAGATGGGACTCCAAGCCAAGTATAAAATATGGGTAAAACAAGATATTGGAATAAGTCCTACAGTAAAAAGTTACTGAAAAATAATAATTGATGAAACAAGAAGATTCTAACCTTACTCTACAAAATCCCAGAAGAATTACAGATTTAAATGTATCAAAAGAACCATAAACAAATTTAGAAGAAAATATATGTAACTATTTTCCTGATTCTAGTATAGGGATCTTTTTAAATATAGAAGCAATGAAAGCTATTAGAAAGAGAAATCAGTAGTTAGGATCATAGAAAAATTTAAAAATTTTGCATGACAAAACAATTTTGGTTTGTCACTAAAAATATGATAGCCAAAAGTTTTCTACCCTCTACACATAGAATACTTTAAAAATTTATTTTAAAATTCCCAGTAAAACCCTAAAGGAAAGTACGTAGACGGAAATAACAATTGCAGAAAAAAGGAGATTGGGCATGGTGGCTCAAGCCTGTAATCCCATTAATTTGGGTGGCCAAGGCAGGAGGATTGCTTGAGGCCAGGAGTTGGAGACCAGCCCGGGCAACATACTGTCGCTATAAAAAAAAAACAAACCTTAGGCATGGTGATTAGTGCTTGTGGTCCCAGCTATGCCAGAGGCTAGGGAGGGGGAATGTGCCGGGGTTGAAGTGGGATCATGTGAGCCCAGGACTTCTAGGCTACAGTGAGTTATGATTGTGCCACTGGGCGCCAGACAGAGCAAGACACTGTCTCTAAAATAAATATATAAATAAGAATATTATATACTAGCATGCATATAAAAGAAATGTTCATTTCCAATAGTAATAAAAAATGCAAATCAAAATGACTACAAACAAATCTGGACTGTGAAATTAACAAAGTTAAAAAAGTATGCAAAATAAATAGGGCATGGGAAATGGGAAATTTTAAACAGCTCAGATATAATTGTAAATTGACATGGTCTAACTGCAAACCAATTTGACAATATCTATCTAAAGTTTTATAAAATACATATATTTTGACTAAGCAGTTTCCATTTTAGATATCTGTCCTAAGTCGGGGTAAAATCAGAAGCTTGGTTGTAGAGTTGTTAATTAAACTGGAGGGAAAGCAGAAACCAAACCAAATTTCCACAAGTGGGAAATTCTTATGCCAATTATGAGTAATTCAAAGGATAGAATATTATCTACATTCTTTTTTTGAGATGAAGTCTCATTCTTTCCCCCAGGCTGGAGTGTAGTGGCACGATCTATCTCAGCTCACTGCAATCTCTGCCTCCCAGGTTCAAGTGATTTTTCTGCCTCAGCCTCCCAAGTATCTGGGATTACAGGTGCATGCCACCATGCCCAGCTAATTTTTGTATTTTTTTTTAGTAGAGATGGGGTTTCATCATGTTGGCCAGGCTGGTCTCTAACTCTTGACATCAGGTGATCTGCCTGCCTCAGCCTCCCAAAGTGCTGAGATTACAGGCATGAGCTACCGTGCCTGGCCTATCTACATTATTTTCAATTTGCTTTTTTACTTAATAGTGTATCTTGAACATCTGCACTAATCCATCAACATCAGTAAATACGGCTTTAACTTTTTAAACTGCTACATACTATTTATTTGTATGCATGTATCATAATTTATTTAACCATTGCCTGGTCATGAACATGCAGATTATTTCCAGTTTTTAACTCTTGCAATGCAAAATGATTATTCTTTTAGAGTTTTCATGGTTTCTAAGGTAATACACTACTAGGAAGAAATTTTCATTCATTGAGCACCTACTCTGTGGCAGGCATTTTAAGCATATTCTCTCATTTCATCTTCACAACAACTCTTTGTAAAAGGCTATAAATTTTTAGATTTTTACAGATGAGAAGACAGAGGTGAAGTGCTCAAAGGGGTGAAGTAATTTTCCCTAATCACAAAGCTGATAAGATCTCTGTACCTTCAACTCATTCTAAGTATTGCTCCTCTTAAGAGCTTTGCCCTGCCTAAGCCCTGATGGCCATTTCTCATTCCCTTCCAACTTGTTCTGCAGTTCTAGCTGCTTTCAACTGCTCCAAAGTATTTTAGAGAATCCTCAGGTCTGGGAGAATTCTCAAGTGGGATTTATTAAGGTACTCAAGCAGGTCTTTGAATAACCTAAAATACGATTATACTACTCTGTATATGGCCATGTGTGCTTTTTTTTTTTTTTTTTTTTGATGGAGTCTTGCTCTGTCACCCAGGCTGGAGTGCAGCGGCGCAATCTTGGCTCACTGCAAGCTCTGCCTCCCGGGTTCACGCCATTCTCCTGCCTCAGCCTCCCAAGTAGCTGGGACTGCAGGTGCCTGCCACCACGCCTGGCTAATTTTTTGTATTTTTTAGTAGAGACAGGGTTCCCCCGTGTTAGCCAGGATGGTCTCGATCACCTGACCTCGTGGTCCGCCCACCTCGGCCTCCTAAACTGCTGGGATTACAGGCATGAGCCACTGTGCCCAGCCAAAAATTAACAGATTTTTAAAATAAGTTGTTCCCCCCCTCAAATTAAGAACTTATCCCCTTGGAGCAACCTCATATACTTATGAGGTAGTTTTCTGACCTGCCAAGTTGGGGCTGACATTTTTGTTCATTTAACTGTTTTTCTTTTTCACTCTTGCTTCAGCTATCTGAGAAAACGTATATATGTTCAGGGCCACCAATGTACATGCCAAAGATATCTCAGCCAGCAATAGCCACTTATAAGTTATCAACATGAGATTTTTCTTTCTTACTAACGGTCTTGGTCACTATTCATGCTATTGTATTCCATATTCTAAAAAAATTCAACTCTCACTCTGCTTTGGGATTTCAATTTTTGAGAAATTATGAGTATTTGCTGGGAGTCATGAACGGCTGAGAAAGAGTCATGGGAGTTAACTACTTGTTCAACTGTTGAGACCCAGGAAAAAAACATGCTCTTTCTTTGAACTAGAAATAATCCCTCAACTGTGGTCTTGCACCTGCAATGACACCATGCCTGACTCATGTGTTTTCTGATGCCTGCTTCTGTGTTATTAGTTATCAGGTTTTTAAGATCATAGAGGAAACAATTATTTTGTTCTTATTCAATCATTTCATCTTGCCAGGAAATTAACTTCTACTGTCTTCCATACTTCTTGATTTGAGGTAATACATTTTGTGAGAAAGTGAGTGTGAACTGTGTCTAAAGCTCTCTTCCTCAAATCTCTCCATCCTTATATCCCTAGGCCATATGGGTCCCTTTTACTTTTGGCATCATGTTTGATTAGGTTGCTCTTGGAATTAAAAGCTTAAAACAATAATTTTTCTTTGTCATGTATGCCTTATTGGGATATGTACCTTTCTTTTCATTGCATATATTCAGCTCAGATGATGGAGGCTTATCATTTATACTCTCTTATTACTAAACATTGACATACATATATTTATGTATATACATAATTCAAAATTCAAATAATATATATGTATTTTTTTCTTTCGTGTAGCTTACATTTCTTGTGTTACAGTTCATATATGAGTTCATGCACTGGACACTTATGAACAATGTGCTTATCTCTGGGGGTTGTTCCTTAAATACTGCATATAAAATTAAAATCAGTTTTTCAGGTCAAGTGGAGGACATGACATTTAAGTTTTAGGAGTTTTAATTCATAAAAGCCAAGCTCTGTTATATAATTTTAATGTATTCCTCAAGGCCATTGATTTTAGCAGTAGTTAGTTGAGTAAATACTTATTTTATATGTGGTGGGCTTTCAGTTCAGATATACCAGGTGATTACCCAGAGGAGAAAATGTTTAAAAGCTACTTAGTATGTGGGTGTTTTAGGGCTATAATCAACCAAACATTCAGTAATTTGGGTAGCAAAACCAGAAAGTTGGCAAGGCCTCAGCTTTACTTAATAACTGTGACTGTGCCACAGTTAAAAAGCAACATTTATAAGAGGCCTCCAAGGAAAATACAGGGGCCAAAAAAGTGGTGTTGGTGATTCAGTAGATATCCCCTGCCCCACTGGCCCAATATTAATTTAGTCTTGTAGTGCAGTTTGCAGAAACATTTCTGAGACGTTGAAACTTGTTTAAACTTTCAACGTTTAAAGCTTATTCTATTCAGCTTTTTGTTTGTTTGTTTTTCAAAAGGGATTATATATAGCTCTTCCTGTTAAAAGGCAGATTTTAAAACTGAGGACCTTCACTGAAGGGCGAGGTTCCAAGAGATTAAATTGGAACCATCTGCAGATAGGACATAGAAATGTTACGGGCCTCTGTTTTCAGAAGATCAATTTCAAGGCTATGACAGGTTAGGATTTTAGGATCTGGGAGGCAAGGGAAATGAAGAGCAGCCAACGACCTCAGAAGCAGAAGTGGCATTAAGCAGGTAATGAACACCTTTCCTACTAATAGTAGCAAGTGCTTGGGTGGGGGTTGCCTGAGAGGGCAGAACAGAGGAGAGAGGAGCTCTGAGAAGATGTTGCTGGAATCTTCCTCTAAATTTAAAAAAAAAAATGCAAAAACAAAAACGGGTGATTTTATTAGTCGAATTTATTTTTAATTTTAAACCTTATGTGTCTAGTCTTTTGCTCAGAGAAAAAGAAAGAATTTGACATATTTGTTTTTAGCACCTGTACAATAATAGACAACAGTGACTACACATTTATTTTTAAAAATAATAAAGTAATTGCTACTCTCATTTACCCATGCACCTAACACATTGCTATTACCCTGGACAAAGTACCCTTTACCCTCTAAATTTCCTCAAAGAACCCTGAGTGATAATTCATTTATCCACCTACCTAGGCAGAAAAGCACCAGAGGCAATTACTCTGGTAGTTTTTAGCTAAAAATAGCTTTAGCTCTACATGTGTCTTCAGTGCCTAAGACCCTAAAATATTTTAAGTTAACCTCAATTTTTTTTAAGAATTATTTTTGGCCCTACCATTCATTTCTTTAGCAAATATTTAATATTTCAATTTATTCATCCTACAGATGTTTACTGAACACCTACCATGTGCAGGCATGGTGCTAGCCCTGGTAATACAATGGCAAAATGTCCAGAAAGGGTTCCTGCCCTACATTTAACGTTTATGCTTTACAAGTTTCTGTCACGTGTGTTGTTTCATTTGAGCCTCTAGGCAAACTCACTTTACAAAACGAAGTTCCATGAGGCAGTAATAGCAGAGAATGTGTAAAACCTCCCAACCCCTCGCCCACTCTCTGGCCCCCATAATGATCCAAATAAGAAGAAAAAATAGCAGTGATGGTGATTTATTAGCAGAAACATTTAGTGCAGTTGTGTCTCATTACACAGCACTCTTTGGTATATGGTCTGTGCTTTCTAGTCTGTGCAGTCCTGGGAATGTGTAATTTCAATGACTTAAAGTTAACACTGTTGCATTACAACATATTTTAAATGAATGAAGTTTGATTGCTTTATGCACATACATTAAGGTGAAGCAACAGCTAAGACAATAGTACTGTGTAAAGCAGTGGATATAAAATCCAGCTAATCTTTAGGGTTACCTGAAGAGGCTTTAAAAATAGAATTTGCTGGGCCTCACCATAGATGGATTCAGTCTGATATCTAAGGGAAGAGCCTGGAGTTCTCTGACTGGTGAATTTGAGAAAGAGAGAGCAAGAGGAAATGCTTTCCTGAATTAATAGGAATTGCTCCTAATCCATTCAAGGCAGGGCAGGCTAGGTACTGATAAAGAACTCTTGTGATAATAGACTACATGCCAAAGTAGCTCATTGTTATGTTTGAACAATTGTGAACAATTTTCAAATAGAGGAGTCTAGGCTTAATAGTCAGGAGTATTGATACAAAAAGAACAAAGAAATAAATCCTGCTAAGTCCATGCACAGTCTACATTGCACATGCCTTCCAAACCTTGTGACACTCAGCATGGATCCAGAAAGTTTTATTCTATAATACTGTTTTTTGTTTCACTAATGTCCTACATCCAATAGAAACTATGGGTTTCTGAGATCTTTTCACATGTCTTTTAGTTTGCTTGTTATTAGTGATTTACCAAGCAACTATATTCAAGATGTACTCTACTAGACAGTAAATAAGATAACAAAAAAAGATCTTGCCCTATAAGTTTTCATATTTTTAATATAATTGATTTTCTTTTGAATTCTAAAAGCACAACAATGAAGTTTAGCCAACAGAGAAGTCACATCACCTCCTTTCAAAATGGATTATGCATTTTCATACTTAGAAATTTTGATTCTAAGTCTTTGTGACACAAATAGTACTGAATCTCCTTGAGGTCTATAGAATGGCAAAAGCTAATTAGATTTGGCTTCCACTTGTGATGTTTAGTTATTCTCTCAAGACTTTTCTGCCATGACTCTCCTTCCTAAACCTTTGTCTCAATGCTTGTGAACCACTAGAATCACCCAGGGTATTTTTGAAAAGTACTAATGCCTAAGCCTTCCACTCAGATCAGTTATCCAGCCTTCTTGGGATGAGGCCAGGCATCATATATTCTAAAGCTTCCTGGGTGATTCTGATATCTGATCTGTGCTGACAGCCTCTCGGTAGCCACAAGGAGGTCCTCTGCCTTCCTTCACAGCCTCATGTTTTGTGCTCCCATGCCTTTGTGCTCCCATGCCTTTGTGCATGATTTTCCTTCCTATCAGAACACCCTTCCTCTCCAGTCCTCATGTCCTCACCATACCCACCCTTCCAGACCCAGTTCAAATGCTATCTCTTTCATTAACTTGTTTTTGAACATCCTTGGTCCAAAGTACATTCTGCCTCCCCTGAATTCTTACAGAACTTTTTCTGTCCTCTCAGGTTACTGTCTAGCTTGCCATTTCTATGTGTATATTTTCCCACCCACTCACCAGTTAACCTGTAAGCTTTTTAGGACAAGAAATCTACCTTCCAGATTCACCTTTATACTTCATAGTTCTCAACAGTTGCCAAGGAAACATCAAATGAGGAAGAGGGGGATGGAGGGAAGAACAAAGAGGGGCAGACATCCATCCAGCTCACTTGTGTGCCCTATACTCATCCAGCAATATTGTCTTTCTCCTCTCTCACACACACATGTTCTTTCTCCCTCTCTTTCTTTTCTGAGTACTGGGGGAAAGTGAGGTCTCTCAAAAACTTTTCTAGATAGATATACATAATCTAAGTTCTATCTGTACCTGAATGATCTGGTAGTTGCAATATTGAAAGCATCAACTCAAAATTTGCCAACTACAGCAGGACCTCTACTTCCAGTCCTTTTTACTTTTCACCTGGGTTACTGTTATTCTGCTTGTCTTCTCCAGTTTTTCCTCCCTCGTCTGTACTGCTCTACACCTTCTAACATTAAAGCCTAACTTTCATTCTGTTATTTCTCTGCACAAGATGCTTGGCATATTTCCCCATTTCATATTGAGTCCAGTCCAAGATCTGCCTCAGTCCTGCAGTCAAAGCTTCTGATGACCTCTCCAGGCTTAATTCCCAATTCACTCCTTCAAGCCAATGCAGAAGCCAAGTTGAACTATTTGGGTTTTCCCTTGTCTGTTTTATACTTGTGAATCTTATCTTGTTCTTGGGTAATAGGTTTAATTCCTGATATTGACTGCCTTTCCCTCCTTATGTGTTCAATTCTCCCCCTCTCTAGTTCAATTTCTGTTTTTTTTTTTTTTTTTAATGATCCTGCTTTTTTGTTGTTGTTGTTGTTGTTGTTGGTTTTTAAAAATTTTATTATACTTTAAGTTTTAGGGAACATCTAGTTCAATTTCTAATCATCCTTTAAGTGCCCACTAAAAGTTTACTTCCTCCATTATCACTTAACATTATCTCCAATGCTCTCCCTTCACCATTCCTTTCCACTAGCTCCTGTCCCCAGATCAAAAATCATCTCTTCTTTCACTGAATTCCAAAAGTATTTCTTTCCTGTGCAATGTACCATTTTCTGCCTTATACTGCAGTTATGTTTTGACTTATTTCCCTAAAAACACTAAGAGCACTTAAAGGGCAAAGATTGAAGTCTTGCTCATCTTCACCTCCCCATGTGTCTCATAATATTTAAGCTTCATTGATGGTTTCTACTAATAATTAACTGTTGACTGTCAGTGAGTCATTTAATCTGTTGAAATCTGTTCATAAATCAAAATCATGTTCTAATTCAATAATCTTAATTTGAGATAGTTTAAATTATATATTTCTGGGACTGCGCAAGAAGGTATGAAAGCATAGACCGAAATAAAGATTTCTGTATAGTTCCTGCAAAATCTGATTTCAGCGATAAATTCTTGCATTTTTTGTGACTTATTTGGGTTAATATAGAGGAAAATGATTATACCCATTTCCGCTATCACTGCTATATCAAATGACTAACATAATTTACTCATTAACTTTTAACTAGTGTAGCACTGTTACTATTATTATTATTGTTATTATTGCTTTTGGAGGGAATGATGCATTCAATCATCAATTTAATGAACATTTATCAAATATTCATTAGCAAGGCATTTTTCAAGGTGATGGCCTCTCAGAAATGGGAAGTGAGAAAAGCTGGTGTAACTAAGAAATATATATATATTTTTTGTTGTAACTATTGTATACAATCTCTCTCTCTCTCTTTCTTGCCTTATTAGTGGTTCATGCCAGTTTTAGACCACTTATGCTATGGTAAGATTCAAAGCAAACTATCCCATGGTTAGTGTTTTTTAAAAGCAAAAAAAAAGTGTATTTAAAAAATTTGTCCGGATAATATATTGGACAGAGTGCAAAGTGCTTCCATTTAATTCTTCTAAAGATAATACACTGGAAACATTTTGGTGGGTGTGAATCACTCAAACAAGCATTCTTCACTCAAAAATAGAAACTTGGCTTATTTGTTCCAGATGTTATACAGCTGCAGGGAAGTTAAAGCCAGTGGTCCTGTTTTCAATGCAACCAAACTCTTATTGCATTTGGAATTTCTTAACCAATGAACTCATATTACTTGTTGTAAGACCTGCACAAGTTTCTTTTTCCACTGTTACCATTCCCAAACAACTGCCTTTCGTGGGAAACATACTTCAGAATTAATGAGTCCACATCTGTGTTGGACAAAGTAAACACATCCTGTTTATCACTGTTTCCACCTTTCATTTATCTTGACCTCTTTAATTTTAAGAATAAAGTATTTCAAAGAGGGTACATGAAGGAGAAGAAAAGGAGAGCTGAGTTGCTCTTACAGTATTTTACAGCTCTTTAACTACTGGAGTTATGAGATATTCACCTTAGGAAAGATTTCAATAAAAATTGCTAAGAAAAATATTGACTATAAAAATGTAATTTCTATCAATATGTATTAGTAGTTATTAAAGTAACTGCAGATATTTATTTTGCTTATTTATTGGTTCTTCCTTAGGTCTATAAGAAATTTTATGTTGGATGCATGAAATACAAAAGATCTTGCATCTTTGAAGAAAGAATAAGTTAAGAAATTTTGTAGCAATGTACAATACATCTTGTCCACAATAATTAAAATATATAAGTGTCTTTCTACTTATTTTTTGAGAACAGAATGTCAGATGTTTTTAGACTATTGACTTTTTATGGAGATTTTTTCTCAAATTGCAGTTCATGAACAACCTGTAGCAGAATCACACTGGCTGCTTATTAAAATACGTACTTCTGGTCCCAGTTGAGGCAGAATCTCTAAAAACTGGGCCAGGTATTTTAAAGGAACTCTAGAGATCAGAAAGAAACAAAACAAACAACAACAACAGCAACTACAACAACCCTCTGTCTTCTAGTTGTGACCACTAAAACCCAGGGAAGTTGAGTGAATTTATCAAGGTCATGCAGCCAATTAATAGTAAAGCCTAGGACTCTGTTTACTAATGCTGAGACCAACATTTCTTTTCATAAGTCTACTATTAATTTTTACTTTCCACAAGATAAAATGAAAATTTAAAGAAATATATGTATCCAAATGTTGTATGTCTCACCTAATAATTCTTACTCTTACCACTCATTCACCAAATGTTTGCTCTTTATTCGAGTTTGAAAAAAATTTCTTCAAATTTATCATAAAATCTAATCAAAATCTTTCAGAAAAAAGGAGACAAATGTTATATGTCATATTGAAATCTCATGGTTGACTATTTTGGAAGTTTGAGTTTGAGTTAAAATTATTTGAAGCATGTTTAAGCAACAGTTCGCATTCAATAATGATTCCCCAAAGACTGTAAAAACTACAATTCATGACATGCATTCTTGAAATATGCCATTAGTTAAAATACAGCCCTAAAATAGTTTAAATATGATGTCATTCAAAATTGATTCAAATATTTGTTTCACACATCTTAACAAGAGTGTTCATAATTTAAAATCTTTTCTTATTTATATAGTTTAGACTTCTAAGGAAATGACTCTGGAAATGTTATTTATTAAGTTTTCTGTACTTTGTCCTAACTGATCTCATTTTGACACCCGTAAGTAAAGAAAAACCACTAGAGAGAAGGTATGTTGATAAACTACTCTGGTATTCATAGATTCATAATAAATACAGCCCTAAAAACTCTCTGATCCAGTACTTCATTTCACTAATGAGAAACGTGAGACCAAAAAAGAGTACTGTTATTTTGAAGGAGATAGCATTGTGTTAGAACCTGACAGTTGCCTACTTAAACCTCTCTTCTCTCTGTCTCAGAATACCTGTTTTTAGCTGGGTGCATGCTCATTTGAATTAAGATTATATTTCCCAGCTTTGCATGTAGCTAATCATCTCCGTAAGACTAACTTCTTACAATGGAACATAAGTGATGGTTTGTGCAGTAGCTTTTTGGAAACTCCCTTTAAAGGCATCAGGGGAATGTTCTTTGTACCCTCTCAACCCCATCCAGGCATTATGTTTTGAATGTGGTTGTTTTGGCTGGAGACCTATTTTGGCCCAAGAAAATGAGGATCACCCTGGCCCAGATGACTGTGGAGCTGTCATTTAAACCTTGGACTGTCATTATCTACACTTACATGTGGAAGAGAAAGCAGCTTCTATCCTGTTTAAATTACTATGTTGGCATTTTTGATATTTGTAGCTGAATCTCATTTCAGGTAATCATCTATTTCTTGTTACAGAATTTTGGTCATTAATTCTTTAAACACATGGTTATTTAGCATTTTTTTTTTTTTTTGAGACGGAGTTCTGCCTCCCAGGTTCAAGCCATTCTCCTGCCTCAGCCTCCTGAATAGCTGGGATTACAGACATGTGCCACCACGCCTGGATAATTTTGTATTTTTAGTACAGATGGGGTTTCTCCATGTTTGCCAGGCTGGTCTCCAACTCCCGACCTCAGGTGATCTGCCCGCCTCTGCCTCCCAAAGTGCTGGGATTACAGGTGTGAGCCACTGTGCCTAGCCTATTTAGCATTTTTTATGTGCAAGGAACTGTACTAAGTGGATATGAAATACAGATTGGATTTTTGACTTTGGTTTTCTAAAAACTTTTGGAAAAGTTTTTATAACCTGATCCCCCTTTCCTTTGGCCCATCCTTGTCCATATTCCATGTGTATTACACAATTTTTATTTATTTTACTATAAAATAATCTTTTTCTTGCTTTTGGATTTTAGACTGATGCTTTCATGTGAATAATAGTTTTCAAAATTTAAAAACAACAACAAAATGAAACCCACCGATACAAGTCAAACACATAATGACTTCAAGCAAAGTTTCAACTTTCATCCCTAGACATACGACAAATCATAATAAAAAGTCATGATTCAAATGCGGTCTTTGAAAATATGCAAGATGTAAATATTTATCTTTGAACAAATTCAAAATATCACGAGACATGTCTTTAAAATACTTAAATAAAAGTGTTTTCCAAATTAACACTTAGAAATACGTTAAGAACCAGACCATTTTTAGTGTTAGTCACACACACAGAGGGGTATTAGAATTCTAGGTACTAATGTAAGGTGAGAGTTTCCCTTCTCTAAATGACCCTCCTCCCCACTAACAGCAACAAGTGCTGGACATCTCTGGGATCGGGGGAAGCATATGCGTGGCCTACTGGCTCCCTGGTGCAATTCTGTGCTAGGCATGAAGAAGAGTTTCCACTTGTGAGTTCTATTTAACTTCCCCCTAAACTCTTTCTTATTAATTTCTAATAATTTATGAAGCTATGGAGTGTTTTTAAAAAGGTAGTACATGCTCTAAGTTTCAAAATGTTATTTCCTTTCTAAATTTAACAACTTAAGAGTGTCGAATACTTAACAGATTTTTTGAATAGTGGCAGAAATACAATAACATGTGAAGAGATAACTAAGTGTAAAAGAAGAATTACCTTTGGGTCCACATTAAGAATTTTTCTGTCTCTTTTGTATCTGAAAAGTAAGCCTTCTGGATTATCGGCAATCACTTGATAGTTGGGACTTGAATTACAAACAGCAATATCAGCGTCCCAGTTGTAAAAGCTATAAAAATAAACATTTATTAGGAATTAAGATGTATAATGCATTAAATTGACAAATATAGTTTAAGAACTGTTTGGGGAAGTTCAGTCATAAGATAAGTGGATACAAACATGCCATACAACCATGTAGAACACATTTGAGATTAAAATTCTTGCACAAGAGATTAGATTGGGTTATTCTCAAATCATTTAGACACATATTTATGATGCTTTTGCATGATTTTCTGGACACTTCTAAGACCTAGGGCCTATTACAGTACTATTACATTCCCAGGAAGTCAAGATGAAAATTGATGCAATTTAAGGCTATTTGTTCTAGTTCAGTTTCTACAGGGTATTAACAGACTGTTTACAGGAAGGGAGGGCTCACTAAATCACCTCTTTTCATTCAAAACAATTCCAAATAAATTCACTTCTTTCAGGCTCCGCTTTTTTTCCTCAATAATATGTTTCTCAGGGAGTGAGGAAACTATTTATGTTTGAGTGGTTACCGTAAGCCTAACATGATGTGATCTATGCTATCACAACCCCCATATGAAGTTGCTCTCATTTTATGGACGAAGCAAAATGACTCGGGGAGGTCAACTAGCATCATTAAAGTCTTGAAACTAATATGCCACATGGCTAATATTTCAACCAAAATTTGTATATTTCAAAGCACACATATGCACTTTCTATTTTTCAATATTGCCTTCAAGTATTATTTATTTATTTATTTATTGAGATGGAGTCTTGCTCTGTCTCCAGGCTGGAGTGCAGTGGCGTGATCTCAGTTCACTGCAACCTCTGCCTCCCGGGTTCAAGCGATTCTCCTGCCTCAGCCTCCCAAGTAGCTGGGACTACAGGTGTGCACCACCACGTTCAGCTAATATTTGTATTTTTAGTAGAGATGTGTTTCACCATGTTGGCCAGGATGGTCTCGATCTTTTGACCTCGTGATCTGCCCACCTTGGCCTTCCAAAGTTTTGGGATTACAGGCGTGAGCCACCATGCCCAGCCCATTTTATTTTTATATTTTGTATGGAAACTTCCTATTTTTTCTACATTCTGTTTTGTACTTACTTGTCAGAAATGAATGTAATACTGTCATATGAATTGAAAGAATCCTCAATATATTTATACTTATTTTTATATATCTTATAAAATATAAAATAAAAATCTACTTATTTTTATGTATCTTATTCCTACTAATGCATTTCTAATACTATATTTGCTTTTAAAATGATGGTCACAGAAATAACATAAACCAGGGTGCCTCTCAAATGTTTGTAATATTTATTTTTAATGATATTCTTCTGATCCCGTTTCTAGGTTGTTTTGCCCTCTATTACTCCTTTTCTTTCTTGAAAAGAGAAAATTTCATTGTTTAAACTCACTGAATTATATTGTTTTCTGAGGCATCATTATTACCACTTTCATATTATTACCTAAAAGGGCAATGTTTACTCTCAAATTTTTCAATATTTAGAAACGATTGATTGTATAGATCATATATTTATGTCACTGGGAGGGGGGACTTATCAGTGAGAACAATTTTCTTTCCCTACTACCTTTCCTATGGCCAGGACATAGAATGTCTGCCCTAATGAGGCACAGAGTAAGAAAAAGTAATTTTCTAAACATCTTTGTCTGTTTAGTCAATTCTCCCTAAGAAAACAGGAATGACTATGTGATTAGTGAATTGAGAATTGTGCATTCACGGCCTTTTAGGCCCTCAACTTAATAAGCCTTCACAAGTGAAGTTTAAGATGGCAGGCTCAGCCCCCCAGTGGAGTGATGGCAGCAGATGATTCTGTAGCATTGGCAGTCAATTCAATGGTGAAGGCATTAGAAGCCAATTTGACTATCCATGCAAGCTGGATTTTCCAATTCAGTTTAATTCATAATAAAAAATATACTTTGATATCCATACTACTTACTATTCAGTTAGGATATTGCCAAATTGGAGTGGAGAACATAGGTGTGATTTTCAACTTTACATATATTTCTCCCTCAATAATTATTTATTAAATATATAGATATAGATAATTCTACCAAAATACTTGAGTCAGAGATGTGCTTAGAGTGACATGGTTTATATTACACATTCCTACTTTGTTGTTTAGACCCCAAATTAAAAGTCTTATTGAAGTCCAGGAAGATTTTATATAAATGTTTTCTACATTAAAAAAAAGTACATTTGTATAGCACATGATTCTTTTGATGAAGACATTTTGGTTGTTTCATCAATACTTTTGTTCTCCTAAGCAGAGATGGAAAATAGGCTTTATTTCACATGCCAATTATAGTAGTTGATAATTATTAGTATTTAATAAAAATAAATCATAATTATCTAATAATGGTCATGTGCTAGGTACTGTTATAAGTATAATGAATCTATTATCTCATTTAATCTTATCACCAAATCCATGGAGTAGGTATAAAATATCCATTGTATTCATGTAGAACTGACAGGAAAATTACCACTTGGATTCCAACATTAAAGACTGACTCTGGAGCCTGCACTGACTAATACATGTACTCTTTGTCCCACACACTACTGGTTGTGACTACACTACTTGAAGCTCTGTAGCATATATGACTGCTGATCAAAATACAAATTTTCAAATTTTTCTTGGTAGACCTCCAGACTACAACCATGGTCTGTTTTGCAGTGTAGCCATGTAATAGCAATTTAGTCAATGGAAAAAGGGCAAAAGTCCTATTTTCCACTACTAGCATGGGCCCATCAAAAACCTTCCATGTTCTTTTTCCCATCCAGCTAGCTGGAATGAAGATGATAAATTTGGAAAGCCATTGATATGGTTTGGATCTGTGTCCCTCCCCAAATTTCATGTTGAATTGTAATCCCCAGTGTTGGAGGTGGGGCCTGGCAGGAGATGATTAGATCATGGAGGCACATTTCCTTCTTGGTACTGTCCTCACGATAGTGACTGAATTCTTGTGAGATCTGGTTGTTTAAAAGTGTGTACACCTCCCTTGTCTCTTTCTTCTTCCTGCTCCAGCCGTGTAAAGTGCCTGTTCCCACTTTGCCTTCCACCATGATTGAAAGCTCCCTGAGACCTCCCCAAAAGCATGTGCTGCCATGCTTCCTGTACAGTTTGCAGAACCATGAGCCAATTAAACCTGTTTTTTTTTTTTTTTTTTTAATAAACGACCCAGTCTCAGATGCTTCTTTATAGCAGTGCGAGAACAGACAAATACAGCTGTATGTGAAAGATATTTGGACTTTGGAGAAACGTAAGGACAAATAGTTGAGCTAGTTGAGAAAAATCTCTATTTAATGGTTTCCTATGACATCTATGTTGCTTTAAATCCATGAAATTTTCAATTAAACAAGCATTTAACTAGTACCCAGTATATTCCAGTTAGGTCCTGTAATTACGGTTTCTACAAAATAAAATATGTTCTTGGGAAACAGTGGTCTGGCACAATGTTTCTTAAACTGAGATCCATGGCAAATTTCTGGCAGTGTGAATTATCTCTGAGCAGTTTAATATATGTAAACTATAAATATAGTCAGCTCTTTGTATTCCACAGCTATGAAATAAAAACCCTGGATTAAAAATATTTGGGAAAAAATGTGTCTTTATTGAACATGTACAGACTTTTTTTGTCATTATTTCCTAAACAATACAGTATAACAACTATTTATATAACATTTACATTGTATTAGGGTTATAAGCGATCCAGAGATGACTAAAAATATAGAGGAGGATGTTCATAGGTTATATGTAAATATTACACAATTTTATATCAGGGACTTGGGTATTCATGGATTTTGCTACCTATGGGAGGCCCTGGAACGAATCCCCCACAGAAACAAAGGGAAAACTGTATATTCTGAATTATCTAGATGATCATTTTATTACTCATTACAGAACAATATCATCTCAATACCTATCTGTGTGCTTATATTTACCAGTGTCTTCATGTCAAATTAAAATAATTGAATTAGGCCTTCAACTGATTAGGGCACAGTAGTATGTGGCTGAGTAATTTGTATATATATTTACAGGGTATAATTTTTTAGGTCAGAGAGATATAAGTACTTAAAGGGAATTTGTACAAACGAAAATAAACTAAAAAAACTCACGAAGGTAACTTTTTGTGAAATGAAAATATTTTATTGAAAAGTAAAAAGGCCAGAGGGACATCAGCAAGATAATGGAATAAGAGACTCCAGCCCTCACACCCCCACAGCAACAGCAATTTTAACAATGATCTCGGAATTGTATGCATCTGTGGGAAACTGGAAGTCCAGTGGAGAGATTCTGGAACCCTGTTCATGGAAAAAAATTTTGAGGATAAACACATTGAAGTGGGTAAGAACAGTTACACTTTACCCACATCACTCTGTTCTAAGGCAGCATAGCCTAGGGCCAAAGGAGATCCCTCAGGCCCATGATTTCTCCAATAGGGGAAAGTGATAGCTGAGTGAGGGCCTAGCTTCCCCAGTCTTATGGAATGGTACCCAAGAGGCTTACACTGGTCTTCCCACTCCCAGATTACTGAGGTGACTGGCATGACTAAATAGTCTTGGGGGGAACTAGGAGCAGGTAAGAAGGGATGAGGCTTCAAAGCAACCACTGTGAAGATCTCAAAATATGGCCATATATCCTACTAAGTGGCTTATGGACTCCACCAAGAGGCCCACCTGTGAGCTCTATGGAAAACCTCATCTGCAGTGTCCCCTACTGGCTAATATGCACCCTCTTCATTCTATGTGCACTGCTGAGATGGTGCAAGCAAATACTCACAGAGAGTGCATGTAAATCAGCAGCCAGCTCAACTCTGTAGGACTGGGAAAAGGTATACAAGATTAAATACTTCAGGGCATTGCCATGTGAAAAATAAAGAGGAGGCTCTCAACACCTGGCCTGACTTAACAGGATCAAGAGAAGACACACAATCCCAGGACTTCCTCATAGGAGGAAAAAAGAGCAGTGGGGTGGGCAAACCCATAAAAAAGGCCTGAGAGACCCTCAAAATCTCTAGTTAAGCTGACTTGTGAAGGTCTTCTTTGAAGACAGATAGTAAAGACTTGAAAATGTGACTGCTTCTTTCAAAACAAAACTTTAAAAATATGAAGAATCAAGGAAACATGAGACCACCAAAGAAACAAAATAAAGTTCATGTGGCTGACCTAAAAGAAATGAAGATTTATAAGTTGTGTGACAAATTATTTAAAATAGTCATAAGAGCTCAATGAGCTACAAAAGAACACAGATGTACAACTAAATTAAATCAGAAAAGCAGTACATAAACAAAATGAGAAATTCAACAAAGAACTAGAAATCATAAAGATGAAGACCACAATGATTGAAAAAAAAATCAACAGAGAGCTCACTTGATCAAACAGAAGAAAGAATCAGCAAACTCAAAGACAGATCATTTGAAATTATCCAGTCAGAGGACTAAAAAGACAAAGAATGAAAAAGAGTGAAGAAAGCCTGCATTGCTTATAGGATGCCATCAAATGAGACAGTATATGTAGTATAAGAGCTCCAGAAGGAACAGAAAAAGAAAAGAAAATAGTTTACTTAAAGGAATAATGAGACAAAACTTTGTAAATCTTGGGAACCAATGAACATCCAAATCCATGATGCACAAAGATTCCCAAATAGGCTAAACATCAATTAATCTTCACTGAGACACATTCTAATCAAATTGCCAAAAGTCAAGGACAGAGGGAATTTTGTAAGCAGCAAGAGAAATGACTCATCATCTACAAAGGGAACATTCCCCTCTCCCCAAATAATAAAACCATTAGCAGAAATCTGAGTAAAATGTTTATGGGCCAGGAGAGAGTAAAACAATATATTTAAAGTGCTGAAAGAAAAAACAATAACAACAAAAACCTGACAACAAAGAATAATTTACTTGGCAAAGCTATCCATAAAAAATGTAGGGGAGATAAAGACTTTCTCTGATGAACAAAAATCAAGCAAGTTTATTACCACTATACCTGCCTTACAAGAAATGCTACAGGATGTTCTTCAAGATAAAACAAAAGGACACTCAGTAAAAGCATGAAAACATGAAAGTATAAAACTTACTGGTAAAGATAAGTACATACTCTAATTCAGATTTGCTAAGACCAGCTCAGTCGGGGAGACCCTAACCCAGCAGCACTAGAGGAATTAAAGACACACACACAGAAATATAAGGTGTGGAGTGGGAAAACAGGGGTCTCACAGCCTCCAGAGCTGAGAGTCTCTAACAAAAATTACCCATGTATTTATTGACAGCAAGCCAGTGATAAGCATTGTTTCCATAGGTTATAGATTAACTAAAAGTATTCCTAATGGGAAAGGAAGGGATGGCCAAAATAAAGGGATGGGTTTGGCTAGTTATCTGCAGCAGGATCATGTCCTTAAGGCACAGATGGCTCATGCTATTGTTTGTGGTTTAAGAACGCCTTTAAGCGGTTTTCCGCCCTGGGTTGGCCAGGTGTTCCTTGCCCTTATTCTGATAAACCCACAACCTTCCAGTGTGGGTGTCATGGCCATCACAAACATGTTAACAGTGCTGCCCAGATTTTGTTTATGGCCAGTTTTGGGGCCAGTATATGGCCAGATTTTGGGGGGCCTGTTCCCAACACAGAATCCCCTAATACTATAATGATTATGTAAGGGTCGTTTTTAGTGCTAATGTATAATCTAAAGAAAAAAAGTATTAAAAATAACTATAGCTAGAATAACTTGTTAATGGGTATATATTATAAACAAGTGTAAATAGGGACATGATATCAATTACATAAAATGGAGGGAGAAGTAAAAGTGTAGAATTTGTTCGTGACCAAAGTTAAGTTTTTATAAGTTTAAAATAGCCTGTCATAACTATAAGATGTTCTTTGTAAGCCTCATTGTAGTCATACAAAAAACAAAACACCAGTAGCAGATTAAACAAAGATTAAAAAATGCACAATCAAAATATAACACCACAAAAAATTAACAAATCTCAAAGGAAAATAGCAAAAGATAACAAAGAGAACAAGAACTACAAAATATTTTGAAAACAATGAAATGGCAATAAAAAGTCCTCACCTATCAATAAATACTGCAAATTTAAATGAATTAAATTTTCCAGTCAAAATAGAGAGTGACTAAATCAATTTTTTAATAAAAAAGATCCAACTATATGCTGCCTGCAAGAGATTCACTTTAGGTTTGAGGACACATATAAGACAAAATTAAGGAATAGAAAATATTCCTGAGGCCAAGGTGGGCAGATCATTTGAGCCTAGGTATTTGAGACACCACCCTGGGCAACATGGTAAAACCATGCCTCTACCAAAAATACAAAAACGTTAGCCAGGCATGGTGGTGTACAACTGTAGCCCCAGAAAGTCAGGAGATTAAGGTGGGAGGATCGATTGAGCCTGGGATATTGATGCTAGAGTGAGCTGTGATCACACAACTGCACTCCAGCTTGGGAAACAGAGTGAGACCCTGTCTCAAAAAAAAAAAAAAAAAAAGAAAGAAAGAAGAAAAAAGAAAAATGATATTCTATGCAATGATAACCAAAAAAAAAATAGTTATTCTTAGACAAAATAGACTTTAAACAACTGTCAAATGAAATAGAAGGTCATTGTATAATGATAACAAGATTAATTCATCAAGATGAATTAACAAAGATGTATCACTCAATTCTGGAGCACCTAAATGTATAAAGCAAATATTAATAGAACTGAAGGAAGAAACAGACGGCAATATAATAACAGTAGAAAACATCTACACCCCACTTATAGCATTGGATAGATCACCCAGACAGAAAATCAATAAAATACAGAGGATTTGAAGAACACTATAGTACAAAGGGACCTAACAGATAAAGGACATTATAGATGTAGAACATTTCATCCAACAGCAGCAGAATATACATTCATCTCAAGGACACATAGAACATTCCCCAGAATAGAGCATATCTTAGGTCATATAACAAGTTTTATTTTTTTCATCTTATCATGTTTTATTTTTTATTTTTATTTTTATTTTAAGTACAGGAGTACATGTGCAGATTTGTTATATAGGTAAACTCACGTTATGGGTGTTTGTTGTATAAATGATTTAGTCAGGCATGTACTAAGCCCAGCACCCAATAGTTATTTTTTCTGATCTTCTCCCTCTTCCCACCCTCCACCCTCAGGTCCGTTGTTCCCCTCTTTTTGTCCATGAGTTCTCATCACTTGGCTCCAAATTATAAGTGAAAACATATGTTACTTGGTTTTCTGTTCCTGCATTAGTGTGCTAGAGTAATGGCCTCCAGCTCTATATGTTCCCACAAAAGACATAATCTTGTTCTCTTTTATGGCTGCATAGTGTTCCATGGTGTGTTGTATATATACTACGTTTTCTTTATCTTGTTTACCATTGATGGGCATTTAGGTAATTGCATGTCTTTGCTATTGTGAATAATGCTGCAATGAACATACACATGCATTTATATCATAAAATGATTTGTATTCCTTTAGGTATATACCCAGTCATGTGATTCCTGGGTCAAATGGCATTTCTGTTTTTAGGTCATTGAGGAATCACCACACTGTTTTCCACAATGGCTGAACTAATTTACACTCCCACCAACAGTGTTTATGCATTCCCATTTCTCCACAAGCTCATCATCATCTTTTATAGGTTGGTGCAAAAGTAATTACATTTTTGCCATTAAAAGTAATGGTAAAAGCTACAATTTTGCACCAACATAATTTTGTTTTGATTTTTTTAATAATAGACATTCTGACTGGTTTGAGATGGCATCTCATTGTGGTTTTGATTTGCATTTCTCTAATGATCAGGGATGTTGAGTTTTTCTTCATATGCTTGTTGGCTGCATGTATGTCTACTTTTGTAAAGTGTCTCTGTTCATGTACTTTACCCACTTTTTAAGGGGGTTGCTTGTTTTTCTCTTGTAAATTTAAGTTCCTTTTAGATAATGGATAGACTCTTTGTCAGATGCATACTTTGCAAATATTTTCTGTCATTCTGTAGGTTGTCTGTTTACTCTGTTGATAGTTTATTATGCCATGCAGAAGTTCTTAAGTTTAATTAGATCCCGTTTGTCAATTTTTTCTTTTGTTACAATTGCTTTCGGCATCTTTGTCATGAAATCTGTGCCTGTTTCTATATCCAGAAGGGTATTGCCTAGCTTGTCTTCCAGGATTTTTAAAAGTTTTAAGCATTACATTTTAGTTGTTAATCAATTAGAGTTGATTTTAGTATATAAGGAAGGGGTTCAATTTCAACCTTCTGCTTATCGCTAACCAGTTATCCCAGCACCATTTATTGAATAGGGAATACTTTCCCCATTGCTTGCTTTTTTTTAAAAAAAAATTGTATTTGTCAAAGATAAGATAGTCATAGTGTGTGGCCCTTCTTCTGAGCTCTCTATTCTGTTCCATTGGTCTATGTGTCTGTTTTTGTACCAGTAGCATGTAGTTTTGGTTACTGTAGCCTTGTAGTGTAGTTTGAAGTTAGGTAATATGATACCTCCAGCTTTGTTCTTTTTGCTTAGGAATTTAAGCAGATGCAATTATACCGACTAGAGTTTCTGACACAATGATATAAGACTAGAAATAAATAATGTGAGGAAAGTTGGAAAATTCAAAACTTTGTGGAAATCAAACACCACATTCCTAACCAACCAACAGGTCAAGGAAGAAACCAAAAGCTAAATAAAAAAATACATTGAGATACATTAAAATGGAAACATGATATACCAAAACTGATGAGATTCAGAAAAAGCACTTTTAAGAAGGGACTTCATAGTGATAAACACCTATATTCAGAAAAAAATCTCAAATAAATAATCTAAATTTATATTCAAGGAGCTATAAAAACAAAAAGCTAAGCTCAGAGTTAGCAGAAGGAAGGAAACACTAATGATCAAAGAAGAAATAAACGAAATAGATACTAGACAAGCATTAGAAAAGATAGATGAAACTAAAAGCTGGCTGTTAGAAAAGATAAAGTTTACATACCTTAAGTAGACTAATTTAAAAAAGAGAGAATGCCCAAATAAAGTTAGAAATGAAAGAGAAGACATTTTGTTTGATACCACAGAAATACAAAGGATCTTAAAAGACTATTGTGAACACTTACCAACAAATTGGATAACCCAGAAGAAATGGATACATTCCTGGAACCATCCAACCTAACAAAACTGAATCTTGAAAAAAGAGAAAATCTAAACAGACAGATAATGAGTAACAAAGCTGACTCAGCAATGAAAAAAAAAAAAAAGCTTAGAAAAAGATATCCTCACTTGTGAATGATTCCAAACATTTAAAGAAAAATTAACTACAAGGCTACAGTAACCAAAACAGCATGGTACTGGTACCAAAACAGAGATATAGATCAATGAAACAGAACAGAGCCCTCAGAAATAATGCCGCATATCTACAACTATCTGATCTTTGACAAACCTGAGAAAAACAAGCAATGGGGAAAGGATTCCCTATTTAATAAATGGTGCTGGGAAAACTGGCTAGCCATATGGAGAAAGCTGAAACTGGATCCCTTCCTTACACCTTATACAAAAATTAATTCAAGATAGATTAAAGACTTAAACGTTAGACCTAAAACCATAAAAACCCTAGAAGAAAATCTAGGCATTACCATTCAGGACATAGGCATGGGCAAGGACTTCATGTCTAAAACACCAAAAGCAATGGCAACAAAAGCCAAAATTGACAAATGGGATCTAATTCAACTAAAGAGCTTCTGCACAGCAAAAGCAACTACCATCAGAGTGAACAGGCAACCTACAAAATGGGAGAAAATTTTCGCAACCTACACATCTGACAAAGGGCTAATATCCAGAATCTACAATGAACTCCAACAAATTTACAAGAAAGCAACAAACAACCCCATCAAAGAGTGGGCGAAGGATATGAACAGACACTTCTCAAAAGACGACATTTATGCAGCCAAAAGACACATGAAAAAATGCTCATCATCACTGGCCATCAGAGAAATGCAAATTAAAACCACAATGAGATACCATCTCACACCAGTTAGAATGGTGATCATTAAAAAGTCAGGAAACAACAGGTGCTGGAGAGGATGTGGAGAAATAGGAACACTTTTACACTGTTGGTGGGACTGTAAACTAGTTCAACCCTTGTGGAAGTCAGTGTGGCGATTCCTCAGGGATCTAGAACTAGAAATACCATTTGACCCAGCCATCCCATTACTGGGTATATACCCAAAGGATTATAAATCATGGTGCTATAAAGACACATGCATATGTGTGTTTATTGCGGCACTATTCACAATAGCAAAGACTTGGAACTAACCCAAATGTCCAACAACGATAGACTGGATTAAGAAAATGTGGCACATATACACCACGGAATACTATGCAGCCATAAAAAATGATGAGTTCATATCCTTTGTAGGGATATGGATGAAACTGGAAATCATCATTCTCAGTAAACTATCACAAGGACAAAAAACCAAACACCGCATGTTCTCACCGAGAACACATGGACACAGGAAGGGGAACATCACACTCTGGGGACTGTTGTGGGGTGGGGGGAGGGGGGAGGGATAGCATTAGGAGATATACCTAATGCTAAATGGCAAGTTAATGGGCGCAGCACACCAGCATGGCACATGTATACATATGTAACTAACCTGCACATTGTGCACATGTACCCTAAAACTTAAAGTATAATAATCATAAAAAATAAATAAAAAATTAAATGTGAAAAAAAAGAAAAATTAATACCAATCCTCTTAAACTCTTAGGAAAGATTGAATAGGAGGGAATATTTCAAAATTCATCTTATGGGGCCTAGTTTATCCTGATACAAAAGCCAAAGAATCCACCTGCAGACAATTATAGACCAATAACCCTGATAAACATAGATAAAAATTCTTCAACAAAATAATAGCAAACTAAATTGAATGGTATATCTAAAGATTATACACTATTTGCAAGTAGGATTTATCCCTTGGATACAAGGATGGCTCAACATATGCAAATAAATAAATTTGATAGATCACCATATGATGAAAATCACATAATCTCCATAGATGAAAAAAAAGCATTTGACAAAAGTTGACAGCCTTTCATGGTAAAAACTCTCAATAAATTAATACAGAAGGAATGCACTTCAACACAATAAAGGCCATACATAGCAAATCTACAGCTAGCATCATATTAAATGGTGAAAAGCTGAAAGCTTTTTCTCCAAGATTAGGAACAAGACAAGGATGCCTACTCTCACCATTTATATTCAATATATTGCTGTAAGACCTAGCCAGAGCAAATAAGAAACAAAAAGAAATAGAAGACCTTCAAATTTGAAAGAAAAAAGTAAAATTGCCTCTGTTTGCAAATGATATGATCTTATATACAGAAACCCTTACTGACTTGACCAAAATATTGTTATAATTGATAAAGGAATTCAGTAAGGTTACAGGATAAAATCAATAATAAAAGTTCAGTTGTATTTATATACATTAACAATAAACTCTCTAAAAATGAAATTAAGAAAATAGTAACATTTATAGTAGCCTCAAAAACAAACTTAAAATTAACCAAGGAGGTGAAAGATATATACACTAAAAACTAGAAAACAATGATGAAATAAATTGATGTCATAAAAAATAGAAATATATCTTATGTTTATGTATTTGAATAATTAATATTTAAAAATGTCTATGTTACATCAAGCCATCTACAGATTCAATGCAAATATAATTTTGCCTTAAAAGAGAAGGAAATCCTGCCATTTGTGTCATCATGCACAGACCTGTTGGGCACTATGCTAAGTGAAAAAAGCCAGACAGAAAGGCAAATACTGTTTGATCTCACTTATATGTAGAACCTAAAATAGCCAAACTCATAGATGCAGAGAGTAGATTGATGGTTGCTAGGGGGTGCCAGGAGGGTGAAATGAGGAGATGTTGGTCAAAGGGATGAATACATGATTGGTGATCTAATGTGTAATATGATGGCTTATGATTAATATTATAGTACCGTAGGTCCTAAGTTTTCTCAAAAGAAAAGAAAGAGAAAGAAAAGAAAGAAAGAAAGGAAAGGAAAGAAAGAAAAGGAAAGAAAGAAAGAAAAGGAAAGAAGGAAGGAAAGAAAATGGTAACAGTGTGAGGTGATGGATATGTTAGCTAGCTTGATTGTGGTGATTATTCACAATGTATACATATATTTCACAGTTGTATACCTTAAATATATGTAATTTTTTAATAAAATGGAATATAGAAGATTTTATATTAATCATGGTGACATTTAAGTATTAAACACTATTGTCTTTTTTTAAAAAATCTTTGTGTAGCCAGCCTGTAAAAAAGATGACTCTATAATTTTATTTTCCAAACTAGGATGCTATTGTGAAAGACAGGGCCTGTTACTAATAATTGTGCCAAGACAAGAGTAAGCTTGGACTATCCTGGGCAATCAGATGTGTGGTCTCCACACCTACAAATCATTTAAACACTGCTGAATTAGAGTTGATATATTCAAGGTTTCTGTAAAATGCTTCCAAAGTTTTGCCATAGATTTGCCAAAAATATGATAGAGATGTTTAAACAATGCTAAAATGTGTTTTTTTTACGGTTGATCCTTTTTATTTTATTTTATTGCTGTGGAAAAATTATATTACATGGAATTGCATTTATGGTACAGAGACATGAAATTTAATCTAGAATAATAAATATTCGTGTTCTTTTTTCTATTTTCAAATAATATCAAGTAATAATACATTCTGTAATAGACTAATTTTTTGAAATGTTATATTCCATGTAAAAATATATGTTTGATCAGTTATTTGGGTTGATAGGAATATGAAATCTAAAGTTCAGTGTTGTTATAAGTCAGTTAACTTGGCTCCTATTTATGACTATATATTGTATCTCTAATTTCAATCTGAAATTTAATATATGGATATGCCATTTAGGAAAATACAGATAATGGTTGAAAAACCTACTATAATCTTTATAAAAATAATTAAGAAAATTAAGAATTATGGCAACAGACAGTCAGAAGGTTCATTTAGTTCATTAGGTCATTTAGTTATGTATTATTATTATTATTTTACAGGAGAGAAAATTGAAGCTACAGAATGTTCTAGGTATTATATAGCAGAATGGGCATTCAGTCTATATTTTAAGATGATTTTTCTCATGGCTGGACTTTGCTAATTACTACCATATGTCAGACTTCTCAGGCTAGGCCAAAAGTCCTGCTAGCCTATGGAATCAGTAAAGATTCCCCGCTAAGAGCAAACCACAGGGAGAGGGAAGGCAAGGAATAAACCCCCAAGTGGGACTTTTGAAGCCAATTGTCTCCTTACAGTTGAAAAAGCAGCCACAAAGAAACAGTTGTTTCCTCTCAGGGAAGGTACAGGGTGACTCCTGTTGAAAACTTGGCTTATTTCACTATGTGTGTTAGAGTAGGATTGAAAACCTTTGAGCTTGGCTTGGGTTCACTAGGTCAGGTGTGTGTGTGTGTGTGTGTGTGTGTGTGCATGTTAAAATTAGCTAAACCAGCTAGCTAAACCAGGATGGTGATTGAAATAAAGCCTCCCTGTGCAGTCTTTTTGGGTTCCTGAGCCCCCTCTTGCCTTGCACTGAGCATTGGCATGCTATGGCTATGGAATGAGTAGATTCTTGTAGGAGTAATTGCTTGTGCAAGTACCAGGGTTAACACCTGAGTGAGACATGGACTGCTTCAAGTTTGACAGAACTGGTGATCTGGTCCAGAACATCTCTAAATACTTGACATTGTTCATGTCAATTTTGCCAATTGTCTTGTTTGAATGGGGTGCTCCCCGTCTCAGAAACCATCATCCATTACGCCTCCCACTCAACTGGTCCGTCTTAGAAATTCTAAGGGGAACATTTAGGTAAATAAGGATCTTTGGAGGTTTTCTGGCTTCAAAGTAGTTCTGTTCAATTTTTCCTGCAGGCCTACAGGAAAATTGTTGCTTAGAGGTCACACAGCGTAGGGTGAGGCAAGGAGCCAAGCAAAGTGCCCATGAAGCCACGCTAATTCACTCACTCACTCACTCACTCATTATTATGTCTTTTCTCATTTAAAATCAATGGAGAGGATATTCTATGGGATGGGCACACTTTTAGGTATTTGGGACAGAATGAGAAAAAAGATACAGTCCCTGCCTTATGATTCCACTGCTTAATAGGGAAAACCTAGATAATTCTAACAATACAAGTGTACCTGGAATGCTATGAAAAGACAGAGGAGAGAAACCTTGTCCAGACTGAGGGAAAAAAAAGGACAGAATAATAGCTTTCTGGAGGGAGTAATGCTGCAGTTGAACCCTAAATTAGCAACAGGACTTAGTCCAGGAAAAGGGGTGGGATTTGGGATGGAAAAATGGCCTTCCAACTAAGAAAGAGGGCATGGGGAATGCCTGCTGTTGAAAAACTGAATGAAGAATCCTAGAAAAGGAGTGGCCAGCAAGTCAATATCAGTGGAACAGAAAGTGTAAGCAGGTGTGTCTGAGTGAGAAAACACAATTTTTTTTCCCTCCACTCTCACCCACAACAATCAACATAGAAGATTTCTGTGACCAAATGTGCACGAGGTTTTCCCCAAACACCAGCAAGCAAGCAATTTTGCAGCTGGGTGTCTTATTTCAGTTTAATTCTGACACTATCTACCTGGAGATAGTGTGAGATCCCACAGGTTGAAGGTTCAGTCCTCAAGATTGCTCCGCCCACAACATCCACTTCAGATGTCAATCACAAGATTTAAGTGGCTTTATCTGTGCTTCCAACTGATTAGCTATTAATTAGAAATCCCATGACTCCCTCCTTGGCTTCTACTAACTTGCTACGGCAGCTCACAGAACTCAGAGAAATACTTACATTCACTGGTTTATTATAAGGATATTACAAAGGATACAGATGAAGAGATGCATAGGGAGAGGTATGGGAAGGGCTTCCAAGCCCTTACTGGGGACTTCTACATGTTCAGCTATCCAGAAGCCCTTTGAACCCTGTCCCTTTGGGTTTTTATAGAGGCCTAATTAAATAAAGCCAATGGCCATTGGTGATGAACTTAACCTTCAGCCCCTCTCCCTTTTCTAGAGGTTGTTGTAAGGGGCGGGGATGGGACTGAAAATCCCAACAAATCAAGCTTTGTTCTTTCTGGTGATGCACCCATCCTGCAGTTACCTAGGGCACCCAAACACCAGTCATCTCATTAGCATACAGAAAGACATCACTTTGAAGAGTCCAAGAATTTTAGGAGTTATATGCCAGGAGATGGGAAAGAAGACCAAATATGTATTTCATAATAATACAGTGTATAAGAAATGAGACTGGAGACATACCCACAGAACAGATCTCAGAAGGCCTTGTTTACCACATCAAACAATATGAACTTTATTCTGCAGGTAATAAGGGCATCTGAGAGTGTAAGCAGAAAAGAGATATGCCCAGATATGCAGTTCCTGGTCCATCCTGGCAATGGGTGATGAATTGATTGAAGGGGCGGGAGGCAGAGAGAGTTGGAAGTCAGGGGACCAGTTTAGAATCTGTCTCATTAACCCAGGCTAGAATGGAAAAATGATTGTACAATATGGAGTTGGAGAAAATGAGATAATTTTAGGAAATATATAGAAGACAGCAATTATAGAAGTCATTATTGAGCAGTGTTACAGATGACCCTTAGGTTCCTAGCTTCAGAGACTGGATGGGTAGTGGTACCATAGAGACTGGATAGATAGTGATGCCGTAGAGACTGGATGGATAGTGGTGCCACAGAGACTGGATGGATAGTGGTGCCACAGAGACTGGAGGGATAGTGGTGCCACAGAGACTGGAGGGATAGTGGTGCCACAGAGACTGGAGGGATAGTGGTGCCACAGAGACTGGAGGGATAGTGGTGCTACAGAGACTGGAGGGATAGTGGTGTCATAGAGACTGGATCGGTAGTAGAGACCAGAGGGATAATGGTGCCATAGAGACTGGATGGGTAGTGGTGCCATAGAGACTGGATGGATAGTGCTGCTATAGAGACTGGATGGGAACTGATACTACCACTTAGGAATGTTAGAAAGAAACACCTTGTCAATGCCTGCAGTTTCTATGAACGGAAATTTTTCTCAAGCATGTCTGACCTTTTGCTCTACTGATTTGATGGGAATTAGAAAAATAGTGCACCGTGAAGAGACTTTATGGAACATCAACATTTAAGAAATGTGTAAGGTCCTGAGAAGAAGACAGAGATTTGCACACAAACATACAAGGAGAGTTATGATAGAATAATACTATGAGAACAGAACAGAATATGAGGTATGAAAAAATAATGGGAAGATATCCATTGTCAAATGCAGGAAAGGAATGGTAAAATGAACACCAAAATTTGGTAGCTGTTATTGGTAACTGTCCTTTTAGGGACTAGTGTATCTTTATCTTAGACTAAAGAGATTTTATGAATAAGTAATCTTTGCTGTTAATACTGGAATTATAAGATTAAAATTCAGTTCTTAAAAAAAAACAAACATTATTTGGCTTAATATATTCTCTCCTTCCTGCAAGGTCTTGGCAACTCAAATTTTATGACTATGAAAATATTTTGAGCCATTGCAACCTCATCCCTCACTTTTACATTATGAATATTGAGATGCTCTTTAGCTTTACTGATTTTTCTGTGAGTAGTCAGAAATTCTGCGTTATAATCACCATACTTTTCCTTCATATCTGTGGATAAATTTCTAGGCTCTGCTAGAATAGTAATTTTCCAGTCATGACTGGACATGACAAAATAAGAATTTTCATTAAAAGAAATCAATATAATGGGAGAGAAAACCATAGTTGGGCTTGGGTCCTAGGTATCAGCTAGAAAATTCAGGAGTATAGGTTTGTTGTGAGAGATACTGGCCACTCGTTCAGGCTCAGACACTATGGCTGTGCCTGTGGTGAAATGGCTCTGAATGTGTGAAAACTAAAAAGAGATGTGCAGTTAAATAGCATAATATTATAAATGAGTACTGTGAACCTAGGTTTAAGCAGCTTGGAACTATGATGAAGAAACAGAACAGAACGCTGGGGGAGAGAAACTTCCTTCTCTGTTGCTGTATCTGGAGAGATATCATCAAGTCAGCAGTGGAGCAACAGGTCATTAAAGTAACTTTCTTAAGTGGACAGGAATTTACTTTGGTGGATACATTATCAAGTTTAAGTGGTAGTGCTGATAGATGTGGTAGGTAGAATTGAAAATATCACCTGTGATCTATCCCTTCTGTCATTGCATTCACAAGTATGTTATGTGCTTTGGTAAAAAGGACTTTGCCAACTTTGTCAATTTACTAGTGATTTGACCTTAAAATGGGAAGATTATTCTGGATTATTCAGGTGGGCACAATGTAATGACTTGAACTCTTAAAAGCCACAGAGGAAGGCAGAAGTAGGAGAAATTCAAAGCATGAGAAGGATTTAGCACACTGTTGCTGGCTTTCAGATACAGAGGCCATGGGACTCAGTCCAGTAGCCAGGAGGAACTAGATTTTGCCAAGAATCTAAATGAATTTAGGAGCAGATTCCTCCCCAGAGCATCCGGAAAGAAATGCAGCTCTGCCAACACCTTGATTTCAGCCTTGTGAGACCCTGAACTGAGAATCCAGCCGCATTGTTCTGGACTTCTGACACACAGAACTGTGACGTGATAAATGGGTGTCATTTTAAGCCACTAAATTTGTGGTAATTTGTGACTTAGCAGTAGAAAACCAATATATTAGACCTTGGAGGGGTCTTGGTGTTACCTTAAGGGAGCATGTTGAAGAGGAAATAAACATTTTAGGATACTTGGGATGTTGGGATGGACCAGAGGCTCAGAATTTATTTTGAATATTGAAAGGAATTTGACCTCATTTTGTACTTAAGGTTGGGGAATCAGGAATATAAGTTATAATTATAATGTAATCAGGGAGAAATAACAAAAATAACACTGAAACAACACAAACTAAATTAGTGTTGAATCCACATAGAAAATCAGCCTTAGGCAAAAAGAGAAACTAAAAGCTTCATAGCCTTTGACTTTTCACTAAGCAATTTTGTATTTCTGTACATGATATGGAAAATATGTATGTCTATCTGAACTGTAAAGAGCTAAACCAAGGAAATATGTGCTGGTTTATCCTGGGCCAGAACTGAAATGAGAGCAGTTATTTGTTGCAGCCCATTATGGTAATGGTAGTAAGAATCAAGAAGAGGAAACATTCAGGTGAAATAATTACAGCTGTTCGACCAGCTAGTCTTTGCCATCTGACATATCTCCTTTTGAAGGTCTTCTTAATTCAAATAATAAAATGTTCAACGTTTTATATTTGCAAGTGAGACCATTGCTTTATCAGAACTCTTTCCATTGTACTCTCAAACTTTTCTTTTGCAACTGATTATTTTCCTCCCTCTATTGACATTTTTTATAGTGAAACAGAAAGAAGCAATGTCTTATTATGCTTGTGAGTCATAATTTGATGAATATGAGTCATCAGTAAGTAACACTGCCATCTGCCCCAGGCACCCAAGCTAGAAATGTGGATTATCCTAGGTTGTTCCCTCTCCTTCACCATGCATCTTGTCTTTCATCAAGTCTTACAGATTCTATCTCTTTAATCTCTCTCATGTCTATCTACTTCTCCCCAAATATTTCATTGTACATCAATTCTTGCCTGAATTAATACAATAGCTTCACAATCAGTCTCTCCCACCCCTGTCACCTTTGGTCTGCATCCCTTCTCATCCATCATCCCCTTGCAATCACAATTATCTCAAAACATATCACATAAGATATTATATCCCTGCTTACAATACTTTCCTAACATCGATGGCTTTCCTGACACACTCTGTAGCTTAGCACACAAACTCCCCCAAACCTGGAAGCCATCTCTCTAGTCACATCATGCACTCCAAACTTCATATTTTTCTTGAGCTTTTTCTACTATGTGCATTTCTCTAAACATGCCATTTCAAGCTCTGCTAGTGCCTCCTACCTGGGAGCATACTGTTTTCTTGCCTGGACTACTATCTCCACATTGCATTGTTTTTCATCTAGCTAAGTTCTGCACATCCTTCAAATATCATGTCATGCAATACTTCCCATGGAAACCTACAACCAGGCTAATTTATATTCCAAGTTCTGGAACAAATGGATAATCTACTGCAGAAACTAAAGTTCTGTTCTGTAATAACTGATTAACATTCTGTCATTTCAACTAGGCTGTGAGCCCCATAAGAGTAGGAACAACACCTTATTAGACTATTTCTAGAACTTACTGCAGCACCTTGGCACTTGGCAAGTTCCAATAAATGTTCACCACAATTATTCTAATTATAATAAACTATTCCTTCACTACCATGAGACTGGCATGAGTCTTGTGACTTGACATTCATCTTCAGCATCAGCTTCTCTTTTGCTCTTTTGTCTACTTTACCTTCTTTCATCTTTAGTCTTTTTTTTCACTAAGAGATTGAGGTCAGGACATTTTTAGACACTTATACACTTGTACCAAATAATCCATCTCCTCTTTCATTTGTCAGTATCATATATCTCTATAATTGCAGGTGTATGGGTTGTCACTTTTAAGAGGAAATATTAATATTTTGAGTGGGAAGTGAAAAAGTTTCCTGGCAGTCTTTCAACCACATCATGTACTCAGCAATCTTTTTTTGCTCCTACAAAGCATAACTCTCTTGGTCAGTGTGACAGAAGCATCAGACACCCCACTGGAGATTGAATAGCAGAGAACATTGTAGTAGGGTAAATCGTGTCGCATTTAAGAATCCATTGTTTCACTCTTAAGAAGCAGGTAAGATATGGTTTTGACACACATTGGAAATTAATAATGATGATCAACCCTAGAAAGATACAGCAAGAATATCTTGTTCAGGAAAGACAAAAGAAGAAGATTAAGAGTGAAAGCATTATGAAAATTAGAAAGCCTCAACAAGCAATGAAAGGGAGAATAGGTAGGTTACTGGCATATATTGAGGGACATAGTAAGCTTAAGAGCAATGGGAGAAACCCTAAAGGAAACAAGATCAGTTTACCTTCATAACAATTAAAAAATAAAACTTTATGTCAAGAGAAGTCATAAATAAAAATAAAGTCAAACAACAAATAGGGAAAATGTGTGCCATAAATGTCCTTGAAATATAAAGCTCTTCTATAAAGTAATTTAAAACATTTCAATGACCCCAACTTGAAACACTGGGGGAAGACAAGATTAGATAGATCACAGAAAACAAAATAATAGCCAAAAAAGAATTGTAATAAGCATAAGCATTGCTAATAATAAAAGAAATGTGAGTAAAATAAAATGATTTTTTCTTTTAAAATTGATAATAATAATAATAAAATTGATAATAATAAGCTGATAGAGCTAGAGTGCAGTGAGATAAGCATTCTCATCTATAGCTTGTGAAAATACTAGTTATACACGTTGGAAAGCAATTTGGCAATGTGCATAACAAGCTTTATAAGTACTCATAAATATTATACATTATTATAATTCTAACTCATAAATGATTGAGCAATTCCACTTCTAGAAATTACAGACACAGATATATATCTATACATATATAGATATAGATATAGATATATATACACACACACACACACACACAATGAATTGTCACACGATTATGTATTATAGCAATGGTTTGGAATTAGCCTAAAGTGGTCCAAATTCCCATTGTAAATAATCAGGAGGCCAAATTCTGACTTCAACTTGGTCTGCCACAAGTAACAGCAATGAAGGTGAACAAGAGGTAGAACCTGGAGAGAACAGTAATTTTAAAAAAGCAGATACTGTGGTCTTTTTTTGAACTGTAAGATCAATTTAGTGGGCCATAGCCAAAAGTAAAATATGAAATAGAAAAGAATAGCAAACAGTAAAGGGGACTTCTCTGGATAAATGTGAACAAAAGTTTCACAAAATGTTTACCTAGTGTATTTATTTAGAGATTCAGGTCACCCACCCTTTCTTCTCCTTTAAAAAATGTTTCATGGAACATTTCAAACATTCAAAAGTAGAGAGCAAAATGATACCCCATGTCACCATCTTCCAGAATCAACTGTTATTCACAAATGCCCATCAGTTTCATCTCTCCCTTCCTGCAAACTCACTCTCATCAATGAGATCATTTCAAAGCTTACAAATCTCAGATATCAAATCATTTCATCTGAAAAGGCTTCATAATGGATCTCTAAATGATGGCTCTTTAAAAAATGTATAACTATAGTTTTAATATAATACCTTAAAATTACAATAATTCCTCAGTAGCCTCAAATACCCAGTTAGTGTTCAGATTTCCCCAATTGTCTCATGATTTTTAAAATGGATGCTTTTCACAACTCAGAATTCAAATGAGGTCCATGATTTCTAGGAGTCCTGATACTTCAACCAAGGAAAGACAAAGAGCCCTAGAGGGCAACAAAATGATTTTGAAATGATGTTCAATTAATGAAAATTTGTTCATTAAATACTAGCACTATAGTGGCAGCTATTGTAACTGAAATTCATGAAGATTTTTAAGAGAGAAGATAATGTGCTCATAATATAATAGGATGTAGAGTTATGGATATACAGTAGGACAGCAAATAAACATATTCATGCACACACACATACAGTTGGCTACTAGTCACTTTCATGTTTGAGAATACTTTTCCTTGTAGTAACATCACAGTGAAAATGGACAAATAAGTTCTTCATCTTGGCCTACTGGCATATATGTGCTCAAAATGCCTTTTTATATATACACTGAGAGATGACAATGAAAGGCAAAGGTGAAAGGATGCAGTGGAAGGAATAATGGAAAGTGTAGTGAGAGGTTCACAGGGTGTTTATGTGAATTGTACAAAATTTTTGGAACTCAGATGGATTCAACTCTAACTCCACAAACTGGAGTGAGGTCTCAGAGTATTAGTAACCTCCTCCTCTTCCTGGCTGTGGGTGAACTATTGTGTTAGCAGAAGCCCTTTGAAGGCAAAGCCCATAACAACCATGAAGGAATCCCTCCTTGAGCTAGCAAATGTTCCCCCTTGGAGCAGATTATCTAAATGTAAACATTTTGCAGTTCTTGCCTTTGTTTAGCAAATAGCCAGCATGTAGAGATGATTACATAGCACATATTGACCTACAGTGAACACAATTTTGCCCAATAGCTGATCGCTTACCATTCTCTCCTTCAAATATATGTAAAATGTATATATTATAGGTACAGTATTAGTAGATACTATATATGTATGCATAGATTATAGTTATAATATTTTAAAATATTTATACTAATATTTTATACGTATATTTTATATTTATAACATTTTAACATTTATATCACTTTAAGATTTTTAGTTGGGAGCATTCAAAGTGATTTCAGTTTTCTCGTTTATACCTTATATTCTTCATAGTCAACATATTTTCCACAATGAGTATGCATTACTTTTAAATCCAAAAAGAGAAAGAGTGCTTCTTTTTAATTAGGGGAAATAGAAAACCCTTTATTGTAACATGTATATCATGTAGATAAAATAAATATTTAGTTTTATTTTGGGTCTAAGTATCTGTCTGAACATGATATGCTTTGTAAGGTTACATGAAAATGTTGGAGTATAAACTAGAAATTATTTTGAAAAACAGACTGTCCTTGAGGTTTTTATCTGGGACAGCAAGAATTGACATAGAATGAGTCTGCAAACTGTAAGCTATTGTTTTACTTTGAAGAACAATATTTAAAATTATCCTTCAAGTTTTTAGTCATAAAACCATGAAAAGATTTTACCTGTTTTCTTACCTTTGAATGTTTTGGTTTGCAAGTAAAAGCTTATCTCCCAACCATATATCTAAACAAGTGTGCAATCCACATACATACAAAATAATAATATTAATAGCAATTTCTCAAAAACAGTGAACAGAGTCACCACTCCTATAAAAAGAACAATATATTAGGGCTAATGGTAGAAAGAACAACCTCCTTGGATAACTTCAACTTCTGTCATTGTTTTAGTTATTATTTATATTCAAATAATTTCCATGTCCTTTTTCCCTGTCCAGACATCTCATAGATTCAGACGTATACATCTATCTACTGTAGCCTAGATGTTCCACAGGCACTTTAAACTCAATATATACAGAACTGAGTCCTTGATCTTCCCCCTGAACCCTGAATTTTATATCTTACATTTTTTGGTACTTCTGTTTTTTGAGACATCCATGTTTTAGACTCAGAATTGTGCTTGACTCTTTCTTCTCATCATATCCCATTTCCATTCATTCACCACCAGATTCCCTCCATAAATATTTCTCATATATTGGCCCCTTATCGTCTTGCTTCCACCACTGCTCTAGTTCAGGCCCTCAGCAGCAGCTTGTTTGTCTCCTTGTCTCCATCTCGTATCTACTCAATCTGACTTCTGCACAGCCTCCAGGGGTGTTTTGCACACACAGATTTAACCATGTTATCTCCCAGAGCAAATTTCTTTGAATGAGTCACAATCACCTATAGCATAAAAAAATTCTAAACTTCTTGTCTTATTGCTTTTACATGGCCTTTCATGTCTTACTACTCCTACTCAGATCTATGCTAAAGCAACCCGGAACTACTGATAGTTTCCCTTTCATATACCTGCTGTTTTTCAGTTTTATGCTCTTGTTCATGCTCTCCTCTCTGCCTAAATGCCATTCCCCTGTCTTTCAAGGCTGGAAATGTCTATACATTCTTTAAAAATTAGCTCTCTCAGCACTTCCTCTAGGAACTCTTGCCTCTCTCCCCACACTAATTCCTTCTATGTTCTCCTCTGTACTTGAAAAACACACTGAACATATCTATCTCATTGCATTTCCAAATCATTTTATAATTGTCTAAGTCTGGCTTTCTCCAAAACAATGAGTTCCTTGGGGGAAGGAATTGTGTCTTATTTATCTTTATCAAATCACTTAATACTATGCCCAAGACACAGTAGGATCATGATATCAATTTTGAAAATAAAGCAATAAATGATGTGTCAGAGAGTACACTGAACTGTTTTCCCCAAGCCTACTGGGGATTAAGAATATGAGAATTGGGCTTGGTGCTTGGCTTTGGCAATGAATGGGTGGGTAACGCTACAAAAACTTAGACTAGAAAGCAGCAAACATGCATTTAGCAAATAAGAAAATGATTCTTCGTTTACAAAGACTAGAATAAAAGGCAGGTTAAAAGAAGGAATGTGTGCTTTTCACAAGTACTGTGTTGAGTAACCCTGAATAAGAGAATAATATTTTTAGTGGCAAATTTGGCTTAATTTTTGTTGCTTTTAGAAAATAAGACATAGTCCAGAATAAAAATCCTCACCCTTACTTTATCTACATCTGAACTCTCCCTTTCTAAATACTCCATATGCACCCCAGAAGGTAGAAATAGAGACCAGAGCTTACCCCTTCCAGTTGCAGGAAGTAGTCACTGAGATTCAGAGAAATTCTGGACATTACATGTAAGCAACTAAAATAAACTGGAGGTTGAGACATTAATATAGTAAAAGGCAGCATGTCTTACAATAGGCTGGCTCAGGGATAGCACATGTAAAAGAGCTAAAAGCAATATACATGAAGAGAAGGAAAGTAGGAGAAGGAGCTAGAATTAGAAGATGAAAGAGCATCCATGTGCCTTATCCTCTGAAGACCTAAGGAGAATCAGAGGTGGACATCTTATAAAGACTTCAGTCATGAGCTTCTGCCCCTTGTACAGTGAAATATAATGAAGCAGGTCAAGTATGCTGACACTACAATCTAGCCCTACCTGACCCCATCCCCATTGCTTTGCTTAACTTTGGTTCAATGTTCCATTTGGTTCAGTGAGGAAATGTTTCTATCTTGAATAGGATATAGCATGTATTCAATGAAGGGGAGATAGGTGAGTCACATTCAAAGTGAGGAGCTGGTGGTCTAGTTCCATATTAGTCTAACGGATACTGACTAATCCTCAATATGACTGTCAGGAAAGTGTTCTCATCAGGATTATTTGTCTTTCCCTGTACCTTTGAAAAGGGGCATACAAGGGTAGACAAAACTTCAATGGGAGATCCTTTATTGGAGGTGGGAGGAATGTACCATACAGGAGTAGTACTTTGCATAGAGGAGGTTGCAACTCTAGATTTTCACTAAGAATTTTTAAAACAGGTCAGATAGTTCTTAGAGAATTATAAGAACTAATGTTTGTAGTCTACATTATGGAGCTGGGTAGGGTATCCAAGCAAACCCATATATACTGGGGGCAAAGCCTTGCTTCTGCAAATGATGTGAGGTATGTATCTGACTTTTGACACATGAGGGACTTGGATCTATGTAAAAAAAATTAGTGCTCTCTTTGATTCTATCTGGATGGTGATCTATACACAGTAGTATCAAACATGGCCTGTAATAATTTACACTTAATGTATTTCATTTTAATAAATTTGATATCCTGATTCTATGTGTACCAGATAAATCTGAATTAAAATGATAGAAAATAGTGTTCACTTCATAATAAAATGATCCAAACATATTGAATTTGTGAGTCATGGACTCAAAAGAAAAACAGTTGCTCATGCAGTTTGGAAAATAAAATAACTGTATAAGTAATGGATAATTCAACTTTACCTGAGGATCTCATACTAAGAGTTCCAAATGAAAAACATTGCAATAGCCTGAAACTATAATAGAAAATTCTATACACTTGAATTATAATGTGCAGATGACTGCATTTCTGCCTTAGACATGATTATGACCAGAGGCTAAATCCTTGAACTTCTTGTACCACATTTGGTCAATGAGTTGAATTAGAGGGCTGTGTGGTAATTCAAGGTGCTTCTCAAAGCATATGGAGGCTGAAATACTGATACAATACATTGTATTATAACCTGAATTGTGGGATCTGGAAATCTTTCTAATTAGGAATATTCTGTTTGGTAATTTGCTCAACTTGCAGCATGCTTTAGAACTAATATTTAGAACTAAATGGGCGTTTATTAAAATAGTAAGAAGAAAAGAAATTCAGGTCCATAGGGTTGTGGGTTCAGTGCCAAATTGTGGAAACTACAGACACTTCCTGGATTTTGTCCATATAACTTACAAACCCAGCAAGTTATACTTGCTGTTCTGGGGGGCTTTCCTTTCACCCTTCTCATTGACAAAGGGGCTCTTGCTTCTGCTGCACATCTCAGCCACCATCACAGTCTACAGATCTTTCAATGCCACTTAACATCCTCAGAGATGAACCTTATAAATAGAACCTATGCCCTCAACACCCACTTCCTTGAACCCAGAACTTCTGATGCAGCAGCTGCCATTGAAGCAGCCCAAACACTGCTGTCACATTTCATCAGCCTCTCTTCCCTCCCTCCCATGCCTTCCCCTATTGGAGCCACTACTGTGCAACCTGTGCCTGGACAGGGGCAGCAAAGTCTCCCTCTCACCATTAGAGTTGGGGAAGAGATATGATCGGCAACAAATATTAGAATTTATAAATTTTTTTTTACATAAAACCAGTACTATAAATATATTTTAGTTATCAGTTTGCCCTTAAAATTAACACACACATACACAAACATGTGTATGTTCTCTCCTCTCTCCTTTCTCTTTCTCTCTCCGTAGAAATAATAGTATTATAAAATCTACCTAACTGCCACATGAACATTGTTGGGAAAACACAATAAACATTTCTGTAGCCAGCTTGCAAAATTTTGGAATAAATGTCATTTGTAGGTTGGGATCAACAAGGATAAGCTAAATATGATTAGTCACAAATCAGATTGTTAACTTTTCCCACCAATTTACAGTGGAGGAAAATTCACTTTGTTATTATTCATAGCTATGTGAACTAGAAGTTTATCTCATAATCAGATTCAAGGCATGTAGTAACAAAGAGATATAGGCAAAATGCTTATTTCAGATGTGTTGTGAAATCCACTGAATCATTGTAGGCTGGCTGGAGATGAGTGTAATAGGAAACCAGGACAACATAAGATACTGACATTTAAGGTGAATAAATCAAAGAAATCATGCTTGATTGGCATCTTCCTATCTTAAAAGGATTTTAGAAATGTTTTCAAAAGAGCAGAGCTAATGGTACAGCAAGTAGCACTGAGTTGAACAAGAAATTTAATTTTTGTTCTAAATATGCCACTAATCTGGACAGGTAACTATATCATTTCATACAAATGATTTCTATATCTACATATAAAGCATTTGGAGTAGGGGATTTCTAACATCCCCTAGAATACTATAATTTATGTCTTCGCTTAATAATTAGAGTAGCAACATTGAATTGTTTGCTACCCTAGGAAATTGTTTATGGAGAATAGACAGTTGTGAGATGTATCCTGATAATTGTCTTTTTCATGAAATGAACAAAAAAATAATTTGTTGTGTTTTTAGAGCCTATTTCTGCTGCATGAAATCTTTCCTCAAAACACAAAAGGCTCATATTTTTTGGGAAATGTGCCATGGAAAGCAAATGAATGCATTAACCTGGCAACTGCTGGTGGTGACTATTGAACTATTTGGAGGCTTGTTTATCTAAAGGTTAGCCAAAATTCTGGTAAAGAATATGGCCTGGAGTTCCCTCAAACACAACATTTTATGTGAGGCTTCCAATACTTGTGTAAGTAATTATGCAGAAGACCAGCTTCCTGTGCCATTGTTACAATATTAGTAATTCCTTTTCAAATCTAGAAACCAAAAGGCATTCAAAATCTAAAATAAGTGTAATTATTAGTTTTCCTTTTAGTAATGTAAGAGTGACATGATAATAGAATTTTGAACAGTAATACATTTGTAAAACAGCTGAACTCATCCATATTGACAGTATCTTTTCTTTCAGACTTATGTTCCTTGCCCAGATTGGTTATCTGTGAAATAGTATATTATATCTCAATGGCCTCCAAGATATTGTTGTTTGGATGTGCTGCCTTCATCATAAAAAAAAAAGTCCCAAACTTACTCATCTCTCCCATTTGAAGCTGTTTTTCTTTGCTCCTTGCTTTTAGTATCACCCTGTTAGAAATTTTGGAGCAATCTCTGACTCCTACCTTCCTTTTCCTAACATCATTCTATCCAGCTTGCCACCACACTTTTTCTTCCAAATAATTTCTTCCTTCCAAATGTTGCTGACATTGACCCTTTTTTGCTCTTCCTACTGCTCTGTGCTTACCCTCTATTGAGCAACTCCTAGATTACTTAATCAAATACCTTGTTGAACTCCCTATTTCTAGATTTTCTTTTTTTGAAGACATGGAACATATTACTTCACCTCAAAATTTATTCCCTGTATATATCACCATTTCAAAATGAATAATTCTATTTTTACTCTTAAATCAAATTGTAATTGGCAGTTTGGCTTGACTTTCAATGTCTTTTATAATTCATGTTCTCTTACTTACATAATCCCTGCAATAATTGTTCTCTTTTCATTTACAATGTTATGGAACCTGCTGTGGCTAAATGGGAGAAATAGGAGATTTATTTGAAGCACCAAAGGAAGAATTACCAGAACTCACACAAGATTGGAAATAGTTCAAGTTTCCTATCAGCCAGAGTACAGAAACCTTATAATATACAGGTTATTGGGCAAAGTTGTAGGGGCAACTTAGACCTATGCTTGAGGCTGCTCTAGACATCCCCAAACATAGCTTTAAAACAAGCGTCAGAAATTTATAACTGATTCCCAATAACTTGTGTATATTTCAAGACAAAGGGCCCAATTCTTCAAAGGAATACAGAAGTACCTAGCACCAAATAATGTAAAATCCACAATGCCCAGCATGCAGTTAATATACTGTACATACAAAGATGGAGGACAGATGATCTGTAAGTGAAATATATATATATATTTCACTCTAGTTGCCCAGGCCAGAGTGCCATGGTACAATCTCGGCTCACTGCAACCTCTGCCTCCTGGGTTTCAGTGATTCTCCTGCTTCAGCCTCTTGAGTAGCTGGGATTACAGGCGCCCACCAACACGCCCAGCTAATTTTTGTATTTTTATTAGAGATGGGATTTCACCACGTTGGCCAGGCTGGTCTTGAACTCCTGACCTCATGTGATCCACCTGCCTTAGCCTCCCAAAGTGCTGGGATTACAGGTGTGAGCCACCGCACCCAGCCCTGAAATAAAATATTAATTAATGGAAATATACTCACAAATGACAAAGTAGAAATGACTGGTCGCCAAATGTAAAACACCTAATATATATTTGATAAATATGCTAAAAAATTATATGGTAAGAAGAGAATATGGAAGACATGAAAATAACCCAAATTAAGTTTTAGAGAGAAAATATATAATACCTGAAATAAATAATACATTTGATGGAATTAACAGCAGATTAGAGACACTGCTGAAGGAAAAAAAATCAGTGAACTCTCAAAGCTGTAATGATAGAAACAATAAAAAATCAGTGGCTCAGTAGGATAACATGTGTAATTGGAGTTCTAGAAGGAGAGGAGATGGATAACAGGAGGATCTGGGAGAGTGGTAGAGAGGGAGCTTAGAAAAAAAATGCTTGAAGAAATAAAGTCTTAAAAGTTTTCAAATTTAATAAAAACTATAAACTCACAGCTGTTAGAAGCTCAATAAAAACCAAGCAGAACAAACGTTTAAAAAATAAAATTACACCAAGGAACCAGTACATCAAAAATGGTGAAAAATACATGAAAGTATGAAAAATCCATGACAAAAAGAAAAATCTTAAAAAACAAAGAAAAAGACATTCACATGCAGAGAAAAAAGGGTAAGAATTACAAAAGGTATCCATCAGAAACTATGTAAGCTAGAGAAAATTCAGTGACATCTTTAAAATGCTTTAAAAAAAAACCCTGTCAAACTGGAATTTTATACCCACTGAAAGTATCTTTCAAAACCAAACTGAAATAAAAATTTTACGAATAAAAATAATTTGAGAAAAAAATATAAAAACTTTTATATAACCCATGGGTCAAAGCAAAAATCATGAGCATTTAGAAAATATTTGAAATAAATTCAAATAAAAACAAATATATAATAAATTTTAGAATGAACCAAAGCAGTGCTTAGGGGAAAACTGTAGCAAAAATATGCTCATATTAGAAAAAATGGCCACAATTCAATAATCTGAGATAAGAAAAAAAGAAAATAATAAACATAAAAGAAGAAATAAAATTAAGCACAGAAAAACAATGAACATCTGCGAAACAAAAAGCTTGTTCTTTGAACACATCAGTTAAACTGATAAACCTCCAGCTAGGTTGATCAAGGAAAAGAAAGAAATAAATTATTCATATCAGGCATCAAAAGGGGACACATCGCTACATAGCCTACAGATAGTAAAGGCATAATAAGGGAATATTATGAACAACTTTATGTTAATAAATTTGACAGCTCAGATAAAAAGGATGATTTTCTTGAAAGATACAAACTGTCTAAGCTCCACTGAGGAAATAAATAACCTGCAGGGTCCTATATATAAGCTCATGCAAAGATGTTCACTCTCATTCATCATTAGAGAAATGTAAATTAAATCCATAGTGATGTAGCACTACATTAGTGGTTCTCAATATGGGGAGGCGTTTTCCTCCAGGAGCCTTTTTTCAATGTCTGAATACAGTTTGGGTTGTTATAACTGGAGGGATGCTAACTGACATCTAGAGGGTGGAGGATAGGGATATTGCTAAATATCCTACAATGCACAGGCCAAAAATTATCTGGCCCCAAATGTCTATAGTGCTGAGGTTAAGAAATCTGATACTACATACACACCAGAATAGCTAAAATTAAAGCGACCTATAATACCAACGTTGACTAGGATGTGGAATAAAACGAACTCATATATTACTAGTAAGAATGAAAAGTGTTAACAAAATCTTTGGCAGTTTCTAATAACATTAAACATGTGCTTATCATATCCAATAATCCTACTAATAGATATTTAACCAAGAAAAATAAAAACCTTTGTCTACACAGACTTGTGTGTTCATACCCACTTTATTAATATTAGACACAGACTATGAAGAATTCAAATGTCCATAAACTGGTGAATGAATGAACAAATTGTGGCATATCTTTATAGTGGAATAGTACTCAGCAAGCAAAAGGAATAAACTACTGATAAATAGAACTGCATGGATGACTCTCAAAAGCATTAGTCTATGGGAAAGAAGCCATAGCCAAAAGACTGTACAGGCTGTTCAGTTCCAGTTAAGTGAAATTCAAGAAAAAGTCACTCTATAGTACTAAAAAAGTAGATCAATGGGGCCAGTGTGGGGGTTGAGGATCAAATACAAAGGGCCAAAAGGCATACTTTAGGGGGTGATGAGAACATTCTATATCTTAATTGTGGCGGTACGTAGATTACTGTACACATTTGCCAAAGCTCATGAATTGTACACTTTAAAATATAGAAATTTCATTGTATGTAGATTATACTTCAAAATGTACTGACTAAAGAAAAAAGAAGCTGCATGCCAAATTAGGGAAATCCCTTCTGTAACTGTAGTTTCAAAACCACTCAGTCTCTGTCAAAATCGGGAAGCCTCTTGCCTAACTAGGAAGCTGCCTCTACAATGCCATAGTTCACACCACCAAACTGGATGCTTAGCACCTGCCTCTCTCTCCTTAAACACTCTTCCAGACTAAAGCAGGGAAACCCATGTCTCAGCCAGAATCCTAGCTGCAATGAAGTGTGAGCAATGTGTTCCTTAGCTATTCAGGTTTCATAGTATTGTATGTTAAGGTATATTAAACAGAAGTTGGAACCAAAAATGCATAAGCCATTCCAGAATATTCACAATTCCTCAGCCCACCTTCATGTAGTGACTTGAAGTGCTAGTATTTTTCCTCCTTCTCCCATATAATATATTTATTTTCTTCTTTGTCAGTTGGGATAGCTCCCTTGCTGCCTCCTAACTTTTCTCTCTCACTCACTGTCAAATAATATTTTCTTTTTATCTGGAACCTTACTATCTTTTAAATTATTGCTCCAGTTTCTTCTTTCTGACAGTAATGTCCTTAGATCCAGGGAGGAAAAATTTATATTTCAGGGGCCCCATGTTTTGGAGGTGACTTTATAAAAAATTTCTCATTATTCTTACAGTGGTATATAGTGGTGGAGGGGACTAGGGTAGGCAGTGCTGTTTGGGTGGGGAATCAGAGTGGACCAAGACCTCTGTTATGGCTGGTCCCTCTTTCTTCTGTTTAGAGTGTTGGCTTCCCATCTATTCCACACTCCTGTTTGTGGGGTCCGCAACAAGACTCTAGGAGCTCCAGACTCAGGCCTTCAGGTTCTTCCTGGTCCTTGGGAGTGTGCCCACATTTCAGGAGGGTAGCCTGGCCAGTGGATCACTCCTATTGACTAGTACAGTATGTCTTTTATGGGATCATGTGAGTGAGTGCTGCCAGAATGGGGCTGAAAGTTGATTTGGGGTGATTCTGACATATCAGACACAGAACTCTGGGTTCAGGGCTCTGGGTTAACCACTGACCCTTGGGCTTGGGCCATACGTGTGAGCCAGTGTGTCACCTCTCCCTTGTCTGTGGTCCGACTGCAGCTCTGCTCTGTCTGTTAACACCCTACCCCTTTTGCAGTCCTCACACAATGAGGGAGACAGTAGCCCAGAGGTGGCCAAGCCTATGTCCTCCAAGGGCACTGTTGCCCAGCTGCACCAAGTGGCTCTTTCAACGGATGACTCATTGATATGGTAAGGTGTTCTCCAAGGTCTCTCTTAGGCCATGCGGAATAGGGACGAACCTTTCTCGCTCATTCTACCCCTGGACTCCTTGTCTATTCTCCTGCTGTAATGTGTGGAAGGCAGGGGTGTAATAATAAGTTGATGGCTAGCTATTCGGTAACTGCAGCCGAAATGTTAATTTTCCCAGTGGAGGTAATTTAAGATCTTGAAGAGGCACTATATCTTACATTTCTTTTTCATTTTTAATTGCACCTAACTTTCTATTAGGCACTAGCATGTGATTATCATTTTGTTCATTTTCCTCTGATAGGTTGCCTGAAAGGCCCACAAAACAGTCAACTTTCTCAATAAGTAGAACGTTTTATTTAGAGGATCAAATGCTTAATATTTTGTCTCTAAAAGAAAGAAGGTATTAAATAATAGTGGTTTAGTGCCCAGAGGTCAGCTTTCCTCAAATAAAGAAAAGTAGAATACAGTACATATATTTGTTTTTATTTTGAGGCAATTTCAGACAAATTTTGCTTTTGAAACTCCGTTCTAAGTCTGTTACAGTGTCAAAGACTAAATCATTTTTTGCATGGTATGAAAAAATATTAAGTAAATGAACACAGATTTCTTGAATGTAAAACAAGTGCCTTTTCCTTTTTTTATAAATTATTTTCCCTTCAAGAAGTGCTTTTTATGGCATTGTGCTGATCCTGACAGAAGTGATTCTGATTTCCTTTCTCTGATGTGTGGTATGGCTTTTGAGGTCGATGTGATGTACTTTAGTGTGACATGAAAGTCATAATGAGATTTATGGAATTGACTAGAATCTTATTCCAGCCAGATTTTTTCTTAACACTCTAAGCCTGACATCAATTTGAATGATGAATGCACTCAGTTTGAATTTTCTTTTGGCATACAGACAAATAATGGCATAAAAATATCTCATTTGGAGTGGATACCTGGTTCCAAGTCTATCAAAATTCTATGTTAATAATAAAGTTGAAGCAGAAAAGATTTTGATGCTTGTTCTTTTTAAAATAAACACATTTACTTGTATATTTGATGTGAAAATTCTTGTAAGCTGATTTATATTTATGTCAGAATAACATCTTCAAATGTGAGTTTGGTTGAATAGAATGGGAGGAAGGCATGAGTGAAAAAAGGTAAAAATGGGTAGAAAAAATAATGATTACAACATAGAAAAGAAGATAAAATGGTTCAAGAAAAAAAAAAAAAACTAAGCAAAAAAAAGTAAAACTTTGAAACAAAGGAACAGCCCAGGGACATAGGAACATAGAAAGGAAAAAACAACTTATGTTTTATTTTATTTAAATACTTTGAAGTGCACAATTGCAAAGGCTCTGCATACATTAAAATATAAGTACTTATTTTAAGAATAAAATGGTAAGTTTGCGATGAGTTGAGAGACTGAGAGCCAAAGATTAGAAAAAAATTAGTAAGATAACATGTTATTGAATGTTTATTAAATTATCCAAGTTGCTGTTTTTATTTGGAAGCATTTCCAATAGTGTATACGGAGAACTGGAGAGGAAAGCAAAAATCTTGTAGAGAACCCTGAGTTCATACCTCCAGGACTATTCTGTTTTTAGAGTAGTCAATGATGACAATAACTTTTTTTTTTTAACTTTTATTTTAAGTTCAGGGTACATGTGCAGGTTTGGTATATAGGTAAATGTCATGGGAGTTTGTTGTACAGATTGTCACTCAGGTACAAAGCTTAGTACTAAATAGTCATTTTTTCTGCTCCCACCCTCTACCCTCAGGTAGCCCCTAGTGCCTATTGTTGTCCTCTTTGTGTCCATGTGTTCTCATCATTTAGCTCCCATTTATAAGTTAGAACAAACAGTATTTGCTTTTCTGTTCCTGCATTAGTTTGCTAGGAATGACGGTTTCCAGCTCTATCCATGTTCCTGCAAAGGACAAGATCTTTTTCTTTTTTATGGCTACATAGTATTCCATGGTATATATGTACCACAATTTCTTTATTCAGTCTGTGGTTGATAGGCATTTAGGTCAATTCCATGTCTTTGCTATTGTGAACAATGAACACATGCATGCATGTGTCTTTATGACAGAACGATTTATATTCCTTTACATATATACCCAGTAATGAGGCTGCTGGGTCAAATGGTAGTTCTGTTTTGAGCATTTTGAGGGATCACCACACTCCTTTCCACAATGGTTGAACTAATTTAAACTCCCGCCAACAGTGTATAAATATTCCCTTTTCTCTGCAACCTCACCAGCTCTGTTGACAATAACTAGTTTTCATAAAGTTAATCATTTATATCAAATAAACTGTCAATTCTGGGGTAAAGTTTAGATGTGAACTTTGGTGAGATAACTTGCTAGGCTAAGAGGACTTTTTGGAATCAGACATATATTCAGCTGTTCTAAACCTTTTCCTTGCATATTGAATTTAGATATAAATTTCAGTGTGTGGATTTTTAAAGCATGAGTTAATTCAAGCAATAGTTATTAAAAACACCATCAGTTAATTATAAGTTGTTTGAATTCCATTTGTAGTTTTCAAAAAAGTTAGTTATTTGGCTAAATTTAACCATTAAAAATGTTTTTGTTGCAAGCTTGTTTCAGAAAAATACTGAAATTTGATAGTCTAAAGCATGCTGCTTTCTGTATTTTACATTAACTATTTGTTCTTTTTAAAATCACATATTTTATTTATAATTTTGAAATATTAAAATACCTCCGTTTGTAAAGGAGAAGAGTTTAAACATTTCCATAAATTCTCATCCCATTTAAAGTTTATAAAAGGAAGTCATTATGAAGAAAACTTCCTTGGAATGAAAAAATGTAGAAGAAAACTTTCTTAGAGAAAAGTTTAGAAAATATTAGAAAGATTCACAGTAAAAACAATGTCAGGAAATTTCTTTTGATCACTTAACTATAAGGCATTCATTGCATATCATATTTATAGTTTAAAAATTGTTGGGACTCAAATTATATGTTATTTATATGTATTTTTATAATCATAAGCTAATAGATTTATTTCTCATATCTGCTTAGAATAATTATGAGTTTATTATTTACATTGTCATTATAATTAAATTACAAATTTTAATTTAGGGCCAAAGCCAGAAACTAAGTCTTGTAAAAGATCTCTGAATAAACTCTTCTGGAAAACACTAAACTCCCTTTTACTACAATAATGCACCACCCCAGACAGTCATTGAAGTTCGGCGACCATTGAACCAAATTTAGTTAATTGTTAGTAGTTAAGTAATAGAAAAAAAAAAGGCAATTGGTAACACAGATCTGAATTCAAATTCACAACCACAACTATAGATGGTTAAGTAAGTGATTACAGGTTTTGCTTTTATAAACTTGGGGAGAATTGTAAGAATTTACAAAACTGTGTATGTATAGCATGAAGCTCTACCTATGCTAGAGACTTTCCAGAGGTTTGGAGGCAGAATCTTAGCATTTAAAGTAAACACGTGTCTCTCATTATCTGAGAGTTCAAAACAGGTAGAACTAAGGCAGAATGTGTGTGTGTGTGTGTGTGTGCTTGCGTGTATGTGTGTGTGTTTAACATGTATTTTCAAACATTTGGATTAAATCCAGAGTTGTGTTTTAGGTATAGATCAAGCACAACAGTAAGGTGGTGATGAGAGAAATGAGCATTTGCACTCACTTTAACATTAACAATATTGTAATCTGCTTTAGCAAATATTTATATCTATTAACAATTGAATGAACTTAGCAGTATTACCTGAGGTGTGGTTCACCAATACCAATAAGGCAATTTGGTTTGCACACTTATGTCTAAAGAACATTTTGATCTGGAGATATAATGAGAAACAGAGTGAAGGAAATGTTTTCTGGTGACACTAATGTGTACGGGCAGGTACATCACCAAATCAGAGTATGTAAGAGTAAAATTCTGGCATGTGAGCAACTCTATTTTGGAACACTTCTCCACTAATTTTTTCCAAACTTTGTTACTTAAGGAGGTAGGAATGTCATGCTAAATCAATATTCTCAAACTGTTAAACAAAGAATGGGGGAGAACAAAACAAAGTAAGAAAAAAATATGTTTAAAGTTTAAACTCTATGGGACATCCAATCAGCAAAATAAATTAAGTGTTACAGACTTTGTATTCTGTGGCTATTTTTACAGCTCTGATAAATGTAACCCACAGGATTTATGCACTACCTGAAGTCAAGTTGTTATCGTATACAGATGCAGTGTCAACTCCAACACCACAGTGCATTACATATGCTCTAACTTACTAAATGTCTTGGACCATTGGGATATCAGTAGAAGAATTTATGAGAGTTGAAAAATTCAGACGCCTATGAACAAGACACTTTAGGTTCCCTGAGCAAAGTCTGAAATCACTTTGCACTTGCTTGTTAATCTCAGGTTGAAAAGAATGATGAAAAATGTTATGGATGAGCCCTTTGCCACAGTAAAACTCTGCATGCAAAGCCAATGTGAAACTAACAGAACTGTTCTTCCATCCAAAGAAGGGAATGTGATGGAGGCCCTTAAGCTTTCTGGCAGGTTGCTCTTGGTGAACTCAATGTTTTTTTCCATACCATTCTGGGTAAGGGAGATTCATAATAAAAACACTGTCAGGAAATTTCTTTAGAGAACTGACACAGTTTGGCTGTATCCCAACCCAAATCTCACCTTGAATTGTAGTTCCCATAATCCCCACGTGTTGTGAGAGGGACCCGATGGGAGGTAATTGCATCATGGGGCAGTTACCTCCATGCTGTTCTTGTGATAGTAAGTGAGATCTCACAAGACTTAATGGTTTTATAAAGGGCTTTTCCGCCTTCACTCTGCAATTCTCCTTCCTGCTGCCATGTGAAGAAGGATGTGCGTGCTTCCCCTTCTGCCATGACTGTAAGTTTCCTGAGGCCTCCTCAGCCCTGCAGAACTGTCAATCAACTAAACCCTTATCCTTTATAAATCACCCAGTCTCAGGAAGTTCTTTATAGCAGTGTGAGAATGGACTAATACAGTAAATTGGTATGGGGAGTGGGGTGCTGCTATAAAGATATCCAAAAATGTGGAAGTGACTTTGGAACTATGTGACATGCAGAGGTTGGAACAGTTTGGAGGGCTCAGAAGAAGACAGGAAAATGTGGAAAGTTTGGAACTTCCTAGAGACTTGTTGAATGGTTTTGACCAAAATGCTGATAGTGATATGGACAATGAAGTCTAGGCTGAGTTGGTCTCAGATGCAGATGAAGATGAGAAACTTGTTGGGAACTGAAGCAAAGGTGACTCTTATTATGCTTTAGCAAAGAGACTGGTGGCATTTTTATCCTGCCCTAGAGGTCTGTGGGACTTTGAACTTGAGAGAAATGATTTAGGGTATCTGGCGGAAGAAATTTCTAAGTGGCAAAGTGTTCAAGAGGAAGCAGAGCATGACAGTTTGAAAAATTTGTAGCCTGACAATGTGATAGTAAAGAAAAACCCATTTTTTGGAGAGAAATTCAAGCCAGCTACAGAAATTTGCATAAGTAATGAAGAACCAAATGTTAATTACCAAGACAAAGGGGAAAATGTCTCCAGGGCATGTCAGAGACCTTCACTGCAGCCCCTCCTATCACACTTCTGGAGGACTAGGAGGGAAAAATGATTTTGTGGATAAGGTCCAGGGTCCCCTGCTCTACGGAACCTTGAGACATGGTGCTCTGTGTCCCAGCTGATTCAGTTCCAGCCATGGCTAAAAGGGGTCAAGGTACAGCCTGGGCCATTGCCGCAGAAGGTGCAAGCCCCAACCCTTGGTGGCTTCCACATGGTGATGGTCCTGCAGATGTACAAAAGACAAGAATTGAGGTTTGGGAATGTCCACCCAGATTTTAGAGGACATATTGAAATACCTGGATGTCCAGGCAGAAGACTGCTGCAGGGCACAGCCTTCAAGGGGAACAACTGCTAGGACAATGTGGAAGACACATGTGGAGTTGGAGTTCCCACACATAGGGGCACTGCCTAGTGGAGCTGTGAGAAGAGGGCCACCACCCTCCAGGCCCCAGAATGGTAGATTCACTGGCAGCTTGCACCATGCACCTGGAAAAACTGCAGACACTCAATGCTAACCCATGAAAGCAGCCAGGAACAGGGCTGTACCCTGCAAAGCCACAGGGGTGGATCTGCCTAAGGCTGTGGGAGCCTACCTCTTTCATCAGCATGACATGGGTGTGAGACATGGAGTTAAAGGAGATCATTTTGGAACTTTAAATTTTAATGACTGCCCTATTGGATTTTGGGCTTGCATGGAGCCTATAGCCCCTTCATTTTGGCTAATTTCTTCCATATGGAACAGGTATATTTAACCAATGCCTGTATCCCTATTGTATCTAGGAAGTAACTAACTTGCTTTTGATTTTACAAGCTCATAGGTGGAAGGGCCTTGCCTTATCTCAGATGAGACTTTGGACTTGGACATTTGGTTTATGCTAGAATGTGCTAAGACTTTCAGGGACTATTGGAAAGGCATGATTGTGTTTTGAAATGTGAGGACATGAGATTTGGAAGGGGCCAAGGGTGGAATGATGTGATTTGGCTGTGCCCCCACCCAAATATCATCTTGAATTGTACTTCCCATAATCCCCACATGTCATGGGAGGAGCCCAGTGGGAGGTAATTAAATCATGGGGGCAGTTATCCCCATGCTGTTCTTGTGATAATGAGTTCTCAGGAGATCTGATGATTTTATAAGTGGCTTTTTCCCCTTTGCTCTGCACTTCTTCTTACTGCTGCCATGTGAAGAAGGACATGTTTGCTTCCCCTTCCACCAAGTTTGTAAGTTTCCTGAGGCCTCCCCAACCCTGTGGAACTGTGAGTCAATTAAACATCCTTCCTTTATAAATTACCCTGTCTTGGGCAGTTCTTTATATCAGTGTGAAAACTGACTAATACAAGCACTAAGAATATTACTGCTGTGCATATGCAAGTCTTGAGAATTCTAGTCTTTTTTAAAAAAAATATCTATTTACTGATTACAATATATTTTAATGATTAGATGGCACAGTGGAAATCAGCCCTGTAGTCTCAGTTGAGGAAAAAGAATTAGAAGACAGTCCATGTTTATGGTCAAACTCACTAGTAAGTAGAGTCTAACAGCTGGATGTGTTTCTGGTCTTCTATCACTGAGTGGACCAGATTCAAACATACTGACCATTAACTTGATGGACTGGAGTGGCCAAATGGTTGAAATGATAATATTTGACTGTAAAGTAAAGCATAGATTTTTAATTGCAACAGAAGATATTCATTTTATTAATTTAACTAAGCTTTTCCAGTTTTTTCCAAATTCAATAAATGAGACCCTTCAACCTAAAAAGGATAGGGAGTAGAAGTGTTACATCTTAAAAGTTGTTCTATTTTAACTTAAAAGAATTTGAATAATGTTTTTATTACAAAATTTTCTCACACAAAATTTCATGTGGTTAGCAAACCAACTATCCCTTCTTTACCAAAGATTGATGATATACTACAGCCCCAACTAGGGAGTCACCAAAGTGTGTGTGTATATATATAACATGTATATGGATAAAATAATAATCCAGGTACATATGGATAAAATATATATTTGTATCCATACATATGGATATATATCCATATATATACTTAAATATTATATATTTTATATATTTATATAAAATATATTTCATATATTTATAAAATATATAATATATACTTTTATCCATATATATCCATATATATGGATATATATGGATAAAATAATAATCCATATATATGGATAAAATAATGATATAAAGAAACAGGAGCCATTCTTTGCCACAAATTTGCTGTTAACATATAGATGTTCAGGATAGACCTTATTTTCATCCTGGACCCAGAGAAGGAAAGGGCTCTTAATTATACATTCTGCCACTTCTACTTTAGGAAAAATGTTCAGATTTTTCTCACAGAAGAAATGTAACTTCAGAACATCCTTCAGTGAGAAAGAGGAAGGCACCTGACCCAGCTGGAAAATATCACAGTTTTGTTATTTGAAAGTGCCAGTCTTGAAGGCTGAACTGTTTTTCACAATCCCATATAAATATATACATACAAAAGTATATAATTTTAGAAATGGCAAGATCAGAGCACAGAGAGAGAAACAAACTTTAGCCTAAGTCAAGAGTTAGTTGGCTGAGTTAGGAGGATGGGGAAAAACTCAGCTGGTAATCCTTGAGAAGGAAAAATGAAAACTATTCTAAAACTTTAAGAGATTTAATTTAGAGTTCTGTTTGGAAATTTTAGGCTTAATAAGTCTCTAGTCATATTCAAAACTAAAGTAGGTATCCATATATGAAAGAAATGAAGGGATTGAATCAATTGCTGGCAGTGATTGGGGCCAAAGGATAAAGCATCAATAATGATTAAATATGTAGTCTGGAAATCTGTTATTCTAGACAGTGGAAGAAGAAACATTGGCATGGAGACCCAATTGTGGCTAGTTTTAAAATTACAAGTAAATAAAACAGGCTCTTATATACCTGTGGCAATTCCTAAGGGTCACGAAGCATCTTGAAAGTGGCAAAGTAACAGCAAATATATTTTTAAAATAATGTTTGTTACTTTGGATGACATGAGAGAAAATAACTTATGCTCAGTTTTACCCACAGAAGGAGCCAGAATGTTTCAAAAGACACCCATTGCATAACTACACTGCTTCTTGGATGATCTGCCCAAAGAAGATGTTTCTAGCAGATCCTGGGAGCTGCTAGAAAAACAAACCTGTTGATACAGTAATGGATTTTGAAAATTAAAATAGCTTAATATGTAATAAGTGTATGTGCACATGCATGTTCTAGTCATATGCTACAGGAATAGATCCTGCTACTAAAATTATGTTTTAGATTGTGATGAGTATATATTTTTTGCCCTCCATAACCCCTGTGCACCTTGCTTCATGCACTTAGGGAGAGTCCAGCCTCAACAGGCAACATTGCTCTCATTGCTCTCTGTATACCATTGTTTACTATGGTGATGAGTTATGCTGTAAAATTTCCTTTTTTACTTATCTTCCTAGTTTTTTTATTGCACACCCTTTTTAATTGACTTCATGACTAAATGATAGTCACTTAGTAAAATGATTAGCAGTGCTTTAAAATACTAAGCATCTACTGTGGGTTGGTTTTTATGCAATACAATATTGATCCTCACAATAACAAACTAAGGTATATATTATTATTTATTTTTATAAAATGCAGAAACAAAAGGACATAGAGGTCAACAAACTTGTCTAATTAGAAAAAAATTTTGATTGATGTCAAATCCCAGCCTTGTTTATTATTATTATTATTTGAAAGAACTATTTATTGAATTCTACTAAATTGTATTTTCTTCCAGAGAATACTGCCGTATAAATTTGAATTATCAAACTTTGCTTCTTATTACTTTTAGCCTTTTCTTCTAGGGCTTTTCCACTCTTTTATTTGAAAGAAGCAACCCCTTCTTAATTTTCTTATTGAACATATTTTACCTACAACAGATTAAAATATAGTCATCCTAGCAACAGATTTATTTAGATGATATGTATTAATCCAGTTACTGAGAAACTAAACTGATAAATTAGATCTTAGTCTTGACAAATTATTTGCTTTAACACATGCTGGCATGTCTGATATTTTCCCCAGGTTCTTTAAACATGAGATATACAATCAGACAAGAATATTGCTATGTTAATATTATTTCTGTTATATTCTTTGTATAATTACAAAACATATAAAATAATAAGAGAGAAACATAAAAGAGTTGATTTAGAATGCTATTGGATACAATTATGTAAATGCCTTTCACTTTCCTTGTGCTCCTATACATCCTATCCTATAAACCTTTCTTAGTTCTCATATCACACTTCCGTTATAGACTACTGTTCCCTTCCACTCTCTCAGACACACACACACACACACACACACACACACTTTCTTCCACTTTTATGTCATTTATTTTCTTGTCAAACTTTTAGTTATCTACTCATGCTATTTTTCTTCCACCTCCAAGTCACCTTTCAACCCACTACAATAGGGTTTTTCTCTGACCTGTTACCACCACCACTTGACTGAAACTGTTCTTATAAAATCACCAATGTTTTACCTATTTCCAGACACAATGGGCATTTCTTAATGTTCGTCTCTTCTCAAACATTTCCAATGAATTTGCATTTATGAGCTCATTCTGTTCTCACAACAACCCTTTGAGGCAGGTATTATTAACTCCATTTTACTGGTGGGACAAATGAGGCAGAGAGAGTAAGCCAGGTAACTTGCCCAATGTAGCTGAAGCAGAGCCAGGATTTGAACCCAGGCTGACAGATGCCAGAGTTTGCATTTTTTACCACCATGTGTTTCTGTACAATCTGTGGCTGCTCTTGTCAAACTTCTACATTCTCTTTTATTCCCTAGCAGGACTGAAATCTCTGACATGCCTAGTTTAAAAGCACCTCTCTCAAGTTCACTTGGCCTGTCCTTGCCTTTCATGCTCATTTTAGTCAACAGGTGGCCACTTCTTTGTTATTGAAAGACTTTTCTCTCTCGAGTCCCATGATATGATTGTGCTCTGCGTTTCCTTTTATGCTGCTGTACCTTCCTTCTCAGATTAGTTTTCTGGGTTCTTTTCCTCCTCCCAACATATGAAATTGGCTGTTTCCACATTACATCTCATCTCTTCTCTACTCTAGTTGGTTGCATTCTTTCCCAGGGATGTAAGCCTAACTTTATGTTGAATACTTTCAGGTTTGTATCTACAGACCTCTCATATCTAGCTATATCTCATAGATAACTCAAATTTAAGAGTCGGAAATGTTCATGATAATAGAAGAATTTTTAATTGCATATGCTATGTGCCAGTGACTGTTATAAGTGTTCTACATATATTATCTCATAAAATCTTCACAGTAGCCTTCCATATAGGTGTTATTATAAAGCTCATGTTATACACAAGTGTGAGAGAGTTTGAGTAACTTGCCCAAGATCATCAAGCAAGGGGCAGAGACTGTTAAATCCAGTTTGGCTCCAGATATCTTGCTGTTTAGCTGTATGATAGAGATCTTTACCTAAAATTATCTTTTCCTTATTCTTTGCATTGGAAGTTAGCAAGCCCTTATATTTTGGGAATCAGCCTAAATTTTACCTCTTTAGAGAAGCTGTTCTTGATTATCTTGTCTAAAGTAGCTCCTGCCTGCTTACTCTCAGTATTGGCTTCCTTTTATTTCCTGGAAATTACCTAAAAAATTGTTTAAGTCATTTAATTTACTCATCAGTATTGTCATAGTCCATGGATTGTTTTGCTCCATACCCACTCAAATTCCTTTATGGTATGCCTTCCCGGATTACAGAGGTAGAAGGTTAAAATCTAATTTTCTCAGATTATCTTACAGCTGGGTTTTCCCATGTAATTTTGATAGCAACAGGAGACAGGAAAATTCTGGGAAGAAGAGGGTGGGTCCCCAGCTAGGGCCCCATCCTCAAGCCGAAAAGCCTGATATCATGGCCCAAAATGAGAAATTGCATCCCTGTTTTCCTACTCAAATGTTGCCTTTTCCAAAACCACCCATAGCCCATCCCACCCCCCACATCCTGTGCCCATAAAAACCCCAGGTTCAGCTGGCAGAGGAAGGAGAAGCAGCTGGATATTAGAGACTAAGTTTGGATGTTACAGCGAAGCAGCTTGAGTTCAGAGAAACAGCTTAAAGGTGTAGCTTTGGAGAGGAGTCTGGCTGAGGATAGCCAGACTTTGGGGGAAGGTTGCCATCCTGCCCCATCCCCTTTTCAACTCCCCATCTTGCTGGACCAACTTTCATTGGTAATAAAATCCCCCACATTTACCACCTTTAATTTGTTCATGTGACCTCATTTTCCTTGGTCACTGGTCAAGAGCTCAAGCAATGAATATGAATATAAGAGGCCCCACTGAGCTGTTAACACTTAAATCATACACAGACGGCAGAGCTAAAAGAGCCCTTACTGTAACACTCCCTCTGGGGCTTCAGGGGTTCTGGGCACCCCACTAGATACTGTCATGGGGCCCCACATGGAGTTTGCTCCTGCCGGTGCCCAAAAGCACTTGCCCTGGCTTCTGCACCGACTCACCTGCATGCTCCTTCCTGCAAGGGGTTGAGTGCTGCAGGCTGAGTAACTGAGGCACCCCTGTTGTGAGGCCCATGAAGAGGTCAGGGAAATACCCTGTTTCAATTTAGCTTTCTCTAATCAGAAGCTCTCACAGGGGAAATCAATGTGAAACTAAGTTATGTGGGGAAAGACACAGGACATAAGGAAACAACTGTGCTCAAATAGATTATGGTAGAAAAGGCATAGCTCTAGAGATGTCAGGTGCGGCAGAAGATTCTTGATATTGTGGTTCCTGACTTGCAGAAACATGATTCTAGAGATGTCAGGTGTGGCAGAAGATTCTTGATATTGTGGTTCCTGACTTGCAGAAACATGATTCTGGAGCTGTCCACAGTGGTAGGAGCTTCCTGATTATGCAGTTTTCTGATTGTGGTAGAGGCTGCAGCTTTTTTGCCACCTCAGTTCTTCAGCATGGCTTTAAGAGTTATTATGAAAGCTAAACCTAGAGTCTGTTTCTTCGGTCCTCCCAGTGATATTGTGAGCTACTTATATGCTTATTAAATTCCTCCATGCTTAAACCAGCTTCAATAGACTCTGTTGTCTGCAATTAAAGGATCCAGACCAGTACATCTAATAATTTGTGTGTTTATTTTGTCTATCAGAATATAAGCATTCCAAGAGAAGCTAACCATTCCTGTCAATTGCTGAATTCCCAATGCCAGGCACAGCTTAGCTCATAGTAGATGCCTAATATATAATTCCTGAATTTCATAACATAAAGTTTTAGAAATGTTTAACCTCTTGTACAATGATGAAAACTGCTCTGGAATACCCTATAAAGAACTTCCAGTAGTACACCTTCCTGTTTTTCTATGTGTCTTATATTCCATTTCAGCCTGGTTCTAGAATGCTTCCAGAAGGTTAGGATTACTGAATAGGTACCAGCTTCTCACTGTTCCTAAAATTTGCCATGCCTTTTTCATTTTTCTGCTGATATTTGTAATGCCGTGCCCTTCACTTTTCTCTTGGGTGAATTCCTACTCATTTTTCAAAGATAAGCTGAATTATTTTCTTACAGCAGTCTTTCCTGTACTTCCCTCAAATGATTGATTAATCACACCTTAATCAGATACATTAATATAGCACTTATAATACATTATTATAGCAGCAAGGTATGATTGATTAATCACACCTTAATGCAGATACATTATTATAGCACTTCCAGAATAACAGATAATATTTTGAGTCATTGTGTTATAATCACTAGGTGAAATCTGTCAGTGAAGGAATATATTAAATTGACATAATTCTTGCTTGTGTAAATGTGTTGTAAACCACAAAATGTAAGTTATTACCTTTATTATTACATATGGAAGCAGAGAAAAATTATCACTCAATTTCACCTATTTCTCCTTACAGGTAATTAGATTTCCAATTTACTCCATTTATCTTCTTTTTGTGGATTTACTTGTGTTACATATGATTTGACTTTTTCAAGCCTTGAAAAGAAGGGCCAGTAAGCCCACAGAAGCCACATGTTAATTTGTGTGTCTGCAGGAAGGGGAACATCATACTTTGGGGACTGTTGTGGGGTGGGGGGAGGGGGGAGGGATAGCACTGGGAGATATACCTAATGCTAGATGACGAGTTAGTGGGTGCAGCGCACCAGCATGGCACACGTATACATATGTAACTAACCTGCACATTGCGCACATGTGCCATAAAACCTAAAGTATAATAATAATAAATAAATAAATTAATTAATTAATTTAAAAAAATTTGTGTGTCTGATCTGAAGAGTAGAAAGCTCTTTCAGAGTAGTTCCTCAGAAAATAGAGGACTAATTCACTTTGAAACTAGTTCATTCCTGCCTATAAAACATTACAATACTGCCCTCAAACAAATGTAAACAAATTCATTTACTCATTTTTTTCCTTTTACTTTCCTTTTTAATAAATCGTATCCACTTTGAAAATTATGTGTATTACATGTGTATTACAAAATAACCATTCTGGTTACTTTGGGATTTTTAAAATATTATTTCATATATTAGGTGATTCAAATTCAAACAGTATAAATATCTAATATTTCTAATGTTTTCAGTTTTCATTAGAGACTGTGGTAAGCACATGTAAGAGAGCATGTACTATTTGGAATTCTGAATATTTTATTTGAAATATTTAATATTTGTAACATTAAATACAATGTCTCTCCTCTGTTTTTTATTTTACTTTTGTTCATAAACTAAAATTCACATCAAAAGTAAAATCAAAAATGAAAGAAGTTATATTTATAATATTAAACATAAGCCAGATGTGGAAGCATGCTTTTCCAGATTAAACATTCACTGAGTTGGCGGGAAAAAACCTTCTTCCTCATTCATCCGTGTGAGTTTTGTTTGAATGAATTCTAATTTCTTATTCCTTTACACTTTTCACCATCTTTCTGTTGCTTTGTTTACCTAATAGTGGTTTTTCCTTACCACTGCCTTCCACAGTTCTGCACAGCTGCTTCCCAGATGAGCTAAATAGCTCATTTTAATCTTTAGATGAATGGGCTGATCCTATATAGCTTTGACAGAAGGAGGGATTGAAATCTCTTTGGGACAGTTATCATTGGTACACATTTTTATTGAGGGAGTAGTCAAGGGAATTTGATTATAGAAAAACATCAAACATTATCTAGCTCTGCATCCTTCAAATTACATATATATTTTTGCAAACTAATGAAGACAAAACATATATTTGTGAAAAAAACGTAAAGGCATATATTCAGAAAACAAATAACCTGACTTTTCAAGCCTATTGACAACATTTCTAATCTTGTGCTTATTTACTAAAGCTTGATGAACCAAATTCTACAGAGTATTTCACCCAAACGCCTTTAAAGTGATTCAAATTAATATGAGTTGAAGAAACAAAGCAATAACTCATTTTAGTTTTTGAGGCATAAATGACAAATAAAAATTGCATATATTTAAGATTTACAGAGTGATGTTTTGATATATGTATACACGTGAAATGATTGCCACAATCAGGCTAATTAACATAGCCATCATTTCACATAGTTACTAGTGTGTGTGTGTGTGTGTGTGTGTGTGTGGTGAGAACATTTAAGGGCTATTGTCTTAGCAAATTTCAAGTATATAATAGGGTATTGTTAACTATTCACTTTGCTGTTCATTTAATCTCCAGAATTTATTCAGCCTACGTAACTGAAACTTCGTACAATTTGACCAGTATTTCCCCATTTCCATTGCCCCTGAACTCCCTGAATGTCAACCACTCTTCTACTTTCTGGTTCTGTGAGTGAGATTTTTTTAGATTCCACATATGAAGTGGGACCATACAGTATTTTTCTTCCTGTGTCTAGCTTATTTCACTTAGCATTATGTCCTCCACGTCATCCACAAAAATAATAGTATTTTCTTCTTTTTCAAGGCTGAATAATATTCCATTATATATCTCTCTCTCACACACACACACACACATATCTGTACCTTGGAAACTGTGAATAATTCTGCAATGAACATAGGAGTTCAAATATTTGAGATAGTGGTTACATTTTTTTAAATATATACCCAGAAGTCGAATTGTTGGATCGCATAGTAGTTAGATTTTTTAAATTTTTTAAGGAATCTCCACAATATTTTTCATAATGGCTGTACCAATTCACATTCCCACTAATATTGCACAAAAGAGTAAACCTGTTTAAAACTTTATGTTATGATATTCAATAACTGTATATTAGCATCTACCTACTCTGGGCTAAGCTGTGCCTCACACTGGGTCTTCAACAATTGACAGTAATGGTTAACTTCTCTTGGAAAGCTTATATTCTGGTACATAAAATAAACACAAATTCTTAGATGTACTGGTTAGGATCCTTAATTGCAGACAACTTGGACTACCGAAGTTGGTTTAAGCACAGAGGTATTTAATAAGCATATAAATAGTTCACAACATCTCTGGGAGGAACAAAGAAACTGACTCTAGGTTTAGCCTTCATAATGTACAAAGATTCTCCTTTTTTTTTACATCGCTGTAAAGAAAAATCTTTCGTCTTTTTAATAATAGCCATTCTAACAAGGGTGAGGTGATATTTTATTGTGATTTTGATTTGCATATTTTTGATGATTAGTGAGATTGGGCACCTTTTCATATATCTGTAGGCCATATGTATGTCTTCTTTTGAGAAATGTTTGGTTAGGTCTTTCCACCATTTTTTAATTGGGTTATTTGTTTTCTTACTGCTGAGTTGCTTGTGTTTCTTATATATTTTGGATATTAATCCCTTATCAGATGTGTGGTTTGCAAATATTTTCTCCCATTTCATAGATTGTGTCTTTATTCTGTTGTTTCCTTTGCTATGCAGAAGCTTTTGTTAGATGCAATTCCATTTGTCGTTTTTGCTTTTGTTGCCTGTGCCTGTTGGTTCATATCTAAAAAATCATTGCTCAGACCGATGTACAGAAGCTTTTTCCCTATGTCATCTCCTAGTGGTTCTACATTTTCAGGTTTTATGTCTACATCTTTAATCTATTTTATTTTAATATACATTGCAAGATAAAGGTCCAATTTCTTTTTTTTTTTTTTTGCATGTATTCTTTTAGTTTTTCTAGTATCATTTATTGAAGCGACCATCATTTCCACATTGTGTTCTTGATACATTTGTTGAAGATCAATTGATCAAAAATATGTATATATTTCTGTGTTCTCTATTCGGTTCCATTGGTCTATATGTCTGTTTTTATGCCAACATCATACTGTTCTGATTACTACAGCTTTATATTTTGAAATCCTTCAGTGTAATGCCTACAATTTTGCTCCTCTTGCTCAAGGTTGCTTTGGGTATTTGAGGTTTTTCATAGTTCTGTATGAATTGTAGGATTTTGTTTACAAAATATTATTGGAATTAGGATATTGCAATGATTCTGTAGATTATTTAGGAAGTATAAACATTTTAATAAGATTATCTTTTTCAATCCATAAACATGGGATGCCTTCATCTGCTTGTGACTTAAATTTCTTTCATCAATGTTTCATAATTTTCAGTATACACATTTTTCACATCTTTGGTTAAATTTATTCCTAAGCATTTTACTTTACTTTTGATGCTACTATAAATAGAACTTTTTCTTGAATTTCTTCTTTAGATAGTTTGTTGTTAGTGGATATAATGCATCTGTTTTTTATATGTTGATTTTTGATCCTACAATTTTACTGAATTGATTTCATTTATTTGCTCTAACATTAATTTTCTCGATGGAATCTTTAGAATTTTCTACATATAAGATTATGTCATCTGCAAATAGAGATAGTCATACTTCTTCCTTTTTGACTTGGAAGCCTTTAATTTCTTCATCTTGTCCAAAAGCCCTGGCATGGATTTTCAGTACTATATTGAATAGAAGCGGTGTGAGTGAGCATCCTTGTCTTAATACTTATCTTGGAGGAAAAACTTTCGGTTTTTCACCATTGAATATATTAGCTATGGGCTTGTCATATCATGCCTTTATTATGTTGAGATATATTCCTCCTATACTTAATCTGTTCAGAGTTTTTATATCATTGAAATATATTGATTTTTATTAAATGCCTTTTTTATTCACTGAGACAATCATACAATTTTTATTCTTCATTGTATGAAAATGGTGCATCACATTTACTAATTTGCATATGTTGACTCATACTTCACTTTGTTGATTGTTTACTTTGTTGTGCAGAAACTTTATAACTTAATGTGATCCCACTTGTCCATTTTTGTTTTGGTTGCCTGTACTTGTGGGGTATTATTCAAGAAATTTTTGCCCAGACCAATGTCCTGGAGAGATTCCCCAGTGTTTTCTCATAGTAGTTTCATAGTTTGAGGTCTTAGATTTAAGTTTTTAATCAATTTTGATTTGGTTTTTGTATATGGTGAGAGACAAGAATCTAGTCTCTTTTTTGGATATGGATATCTACTTTTCCCAGCACCATTTATTGAACAGACTGCCTTTTCCCTGGTGTAGGTTTTTGGCACCACAGTGGAAAATGAATTCCCTGTAGGTGTGGGGATTTGTTTCCGGGTTCTCTATTCTGTCTCATTGGTCTGTATGTTTGTTTTTATGCCAGTACCATGTTCTTTCAGTTATTACAGCTCTGTGGCATAATTTGAAGTCAGGTAATGTGATTTCTTTAGTTTAGTTCTTTTGACTCAGGATAGCTTTGGCTATTCTGGGTCTTTTGTCATTCCATATAAACTTTAGGATTATTTTTCTATTCCTGTGAAGAATGGCATTGGTATTTTGAAAAGGATTGCATTGATTCTGTAGATTGCTGTGGGTAGTATGGATATTTTAATAATATTGATCTTCCAATCATGAACATAAAATATTTTTCCATTTTTTTTGTGATCTCTTCAATTTCTTTCATCAGTCTTTTATAGGTTTTCATTGTATAGATGTTTCATTGATTTGGTTAAATTAATTCCTAGGTATTTACTTTTATTTGTGGCTATTGTAAATGGGATTACTTTTTTATTTCTTTTTTCAATTATTCACTGTTGGTATATAAAAATGCTCCTAATTTTTATATGTTGATTTTGTATCATGCAACTTTATTGAATTTGTTTATTGGTTCTAATAGCTTTTTGTGGAGTCATTAGGTTTTTCCAAGTATGAGATCATATCAACTACCAACAAAGATAATTTGACTTCTTCCATTCCAATTTGGATGCCCTTTCTTTCTTCCTCCTGTCTAATTATTATGGCTAGGACTTCCAGTACTATTTTGAATAGCAGTGGGGAAAATAACATCATTATCAGGTTCCTGATATAAGAGGGAAGGGAAGGATTTCAGTTTTACCCCATTCAGTATGATATTAGCTGTGGATCTGACATATATGGTTTTTATTACGTTGAGGTATGTTCATTCTATTCCTAGTTCTTTGAGGGTTCTCATCATTAAGAGGTGTTGACGTTTATCAAATGCTTTCTCATCATCAATTGAAATGATCATATGTTTTTTGTCCTTCATTCTGTTGATATGAGGTATTACATTGACTGATTTGCATATGTTGAACCATCCTTGCATTCCTGGGATGAGTCCTACTTGGTCATGGTGAACGATCTTTTTAATGTATTTTTGAATTTGGTTTGCGAGTATTTTGTTGAGAATTTTTGCATTTATATTCATCAGAGATATTGGCCTGCAGTTTTCCATTTTAGATATGTTTTTGTCTGGTTTTGGTATCAGGGTAATACTGGCTTTGCAGAATAAGTTTGGAAGTATTCTCTCTTCCTCTATTTTTCACAATAGTTTGAACAGGATTGGTAGTAGTTCTCTATTAAATTTCTGGTAAAATTAATCAGTAAAGCCATTGGGTCCCAGGCGTTTCTTTGGGAAATTTTTATTTCACCTTCAATCTTGTTACTTATTATTGGTCTATTGAGGTTTTGGATTTCTTCCTGATTCAATCTTGGTAGGTCATATATGTCTAGAAATGTATTCATTTCTTGTAGGTTTTTCAATGTATTGGCATATATTTGCTCATAGTAGCCACTAATGTTCCTTTGAATTTCTGCAGTATCAGTTGAAATGTCTTCTTTTTCATCTACGATTTTATTTGTTTGAGTCTTCTCTCTTTTTTTCTTAGTCTGGCTAAAGGTTTGTCAATTTTGTTAATCCTTAAAAAAACAACTTTTATTTTGTTGATCTCTTGTATTGTTTTGTTCATTTGAAATTCATTTATTCTTGCTTTGATGTTTGTTATTTCTTCCCCTACTAATTTATGGTTTTGTTTGCTCTTGATTTTCTTATTCTTTAAGATGCATTGTTAGGTTGTTTATTTGAAGTTTTCCCTGTTTTTTTTTTTTTTTGCTTAGGCACTTATAGGTATAAACTTCCCTCTGAATACTGCTTTTGCTGTATCCCACAGGTTTTGGCATGTCATGTTTCCATTATTATTTGTTTCAAGAAAATTTTCAACTTCCTTCTTAATTTTTTCACTGATCCATTGGTCATTCAGAAACATATTGTTAATGTTCAATGTGTTCATACAATTTCCAAAAATTCTTCTTGTTATTGATTTCTAGTTTTATTCCATTGTGGTTTGAAAACATGCTTGATATTGTTTCAATTTTTTTGAAAATTTAAATACTTGTATTGTGACCTAACATATGGTCTATTGTTGAGAATGATCCATGAGAGGAGGAGAAGAATGTGTATTCTGCAGCCATTGAATGAAATATTTTGTAAATATCTATTAGGCACATTTGTTTAATAGTAGAGGTTAAGTCCAATGTTTCCTTGTTGATTTTCTGTCTGGGAGATCTGTCCAATGCTGAAAGTGGGATGTTGAAGTCTCCAGCTATTATTGTATTGGGATCTATCTCATTGCCTCTAATAATATTTGCTTTATATATCTGGTGATGGGTGCACATATATTTCCAATCATTAAATTATCTTGCTGAATTGATCCCTTTATCATTAAATAATGATCTTCTTTGTCTCACAGTTTTTTCTTGAAATCTATTTTGTTCAACTTAAGTATAACTACTCCTGATCATTTTTTGGTTTCCATTAGCATGGAATCTCTTTTTTCATCCCTTTATTTTCAGTCTATCTGTATCTTTGTATGTGAAGTGTGTTTCTTGTAGGCAGCGGATCATTGACCCTTGTTTTTTCACCCATGCAGCCACTCTATGCCTTTTGATGGCAGAATTTAGTCCATTTATATTCAATGATATTATTGATACATAAGGACTTACTCTTGTCATTTTGTTATTTGTTTTCTGGTTGCTTTATGGTCTTCTCTTTCTTCTTTCCTTGCTTCCTTCTTGTCTACCTTTTGGTGAAGGTGATTTTTCTTTGGTGATATGCTTTACTTTCCTATTTTTTTATTTTTTATATGCCCATTGTGTGATTTTTGGTTGCGGTTACCATGAGGCTAGCATATACTGTCTCATAACCCATTATTTTAAGCTGATTACAACTTAATACTGATTACATACAGAAACAAACAGGCAAAAAGAAAACTAATGAGAACTCTACACCTTAACTTCATCCTCCCACTTTTTAACTTTTTCTATTTCTCTTTATGTCTTATTGTACTATGTCTTGAAAAGTTGTTGTAGTTTTTATGGTTAATTAGTTCATAATTTAGTCTTTCTACTTATGAGTAATTTATACCACAATTACAGTGTTACACTATTCTGTATTTTTCTATGTGCTCACTATTATCAGTGAGTTATTAACCTTCAGGTGATTTCTTCTTGTTCATTCACATCCTTTTCTTTCAGATTGAAGAACTCCCTTTAGCACTTCTTCTAGGACAGGTCTTGTGTTGATGTAATCCCTCAGCTTTTGTTTTTTCTGGGAAGGTATTTATTTCTCCTTCATGCTTAAAGGATATTTTCACCAGGTATACTATTCAAGGGTATTTTTTTTTTCTTTCAGCACTTTAAATATGTCATACCACTCTATCCTGGCCCCTAACATTTCCACTGAGAAGTCTGCCTCCAGAGGTATTACAGATCCATTGTATGTTGTTTGTTTCTTTTCTCTTGCTGCTTTTAGGATTCTTTCTTCATCCTTGACCTTTGGGAGTTTGATTATTAAATGTCTTTAGGTAGTCTTCTTTGGGTTAAATCTGCATAATGTTCTATAACCTGCTTGTACTTGAATGTTGATACTTCTCTAGGTTTGGGATGTTCTCTGATATTATCCATTTGAATAAATTTTCTACTCCTATCTCTTTGTCTACCTCCTCTTTAAGGCCAATAATTCTTAGATTTACCCTTTTGGGGCTATTTTCTAGATTCCATGGGTATGCTTCATTGTTTTTTTTTTTTTTCTTTTCTTTTGTCTCCTCTGACTGTGTATTTTCAAATTGGCTATTTTCAAGCTCACTAATACTTTCTTCTGCTTGATCAATTCTGGTATTAACAGACTGATGCATTTTTCACTATGTCAGTTCCATTTTTAAACTCTAGAATTTCTGCTTGATTCTTTGCAATTATTTCAATCTCCTTGTTAAATTTATCTGATATGATTCTAAACTTCTCTGGGTTATCTTGAATTTCTTCGAGTTTTCTCCAAACAGCCATTTTGAACTATCTGTCTGAAAGGTCATATATCTCTGTTTCTCCAGGATTGGTCCCTGATGCCTTATTTATACTGGTGAAGTTATGTGTTCCTGGATGGTTTGATGCTTGTAGATGCTCATCAGTGCCTGGGCATTGATGAGTTAATTATTTATTGTTGTCTTCATAGTCTGGGCTTGTTTGTGCTTGTCCTCTTTGGGAAGGCTTTCCAGATATTTAAAGGGACTTGGGCCCCAAGCCCAATCGTGCTGTGAGTTTTACAGGCTCATCCAGGTACTGTGTTGGTGGTCTTGGATAAAATCTGGAAACATTCTCTGGATTACCAGGCAGAGACTCTTGTGTTTTTCCGTAACTTTCTTTCAAACAAATGAAGTCTCTCTCTGTGTTGCATTATGTGGAACTGTGGGTGTGGTGATGCAAGCACCTCTGTGGCCACAATCATTGGAACTGTGCTGGGTTAGATCTGAAGCAAGAACAGCACTGGGCTTTGCCCGAAGCCCTTCACTTGAAAGTAAAGAGTTCCCCCAGGCCCTGGGCACATTCAGAGATGCTGTCTGAGAGCCAGGAATTGGAGTCAAAACCCTTAGCAATTTACCCAATATTCTATTCTACTGTGGCTAAGCTAGCACTCAAACCACAATAAAAAGTGCTTCCTGCTCTTCCTTCCCATTTCCACAGGCAGAGGAGCCACTCCCTGTGCCCATTACCACCACTAGTCCTTGGGGTGTTCTGCCAGGCCACCACTGATGTTCACTTAAAATCCAAGGGCTCTTTTATCAGCTTGTGGTGAATGTTACCAGGCCTGGGACTCACCCTTCAAGGCAGTGGGCTCCCCTCTGGTCCAGAGCAGGTCCAGAAATGCTGTCCAAGAGGCTAGGCCTGGACTTAGGGAGACCAAGGGCCTGCTTGTTGCTTTACCTCACTGTGGCTGAGCTGGTGCCTAAAGTGCATGGCAAAATCCCCTTTACTTTTCCCTCTGAAGGAGTCTTTCACAGTAGCCACCACAGCTGGGAATGTGTTGGGTCAGCCCTGAAGTCAGAACTTCTCAGCACGCAAGCCCCATAGCATACTCCCTGAGTATCACTTTTGGTTATTCCCAGCCCAAGGACTGTTGAGTCAGCAGGTGACGAATCCTTCAAGGACTGGGTCCTTCTCTTCAAGGTACTCAGTTCCCTTTTGGCCCAGGGTGTGTCTTGAAATGTTATCTAGGAGGTAGAACCTGGAATGGAGGCCTCGGGACTCTGCCTGTTTCCCTATCTCACTGTGACTGAGCTGGTATCCAAGTTGCAAAACAAAGTCCTCTTTTCTCTCTCCTGTCCTTGGGCAGGAGGAAGGAGTCACTTTTGTTGCTGTGAGCTGCACTGCCCAGGATTAGGATAGGGATGGTGCAAGCACTCCCATAGCTGCACCATCTTGCGTCTCCCTAGGTCACATTCCACCCAAGTTCACTGGCTCTAAGCCTAATCTAGCACTAGGAATTGCCTAGGAATTGCAGTCCTTGTGTCCTAGACTGCCTTTCAAGTTTATCTAAAATCCCAGAGCACTTCAGCTTGTAGTAGTGGAGCCTGATGAGAAAGTCAGGTTCCAATTGCTGGGATGGGCAATTGCCATCTGGCTAGGACTGGTCCAAATACTACCTCCACGTGTGGGCACTGGCTGAGCCCAGCAAGTCCTTATTATCTGCTGTGTGTGATAGGGCAGCACTGAGTTCAATGTAAAGTCACCCAGTTACTAAACTCTCCCTCTTCAAAACTCACAGATTCTCTGAGTGGTATTACTGTTGCTGGGGTATGGGGGAGGGATGCTGGTGGCGATTAAGACTGTCTCTCTGAGCCTCTTCCATGCTTCTTTTAGTGATAAGAAGTTAAAACCACATACTGCAATTGCTTAGCGGAGTTTTGGTTGTTGTGACAATTGTTAACACTTGTGATTGTGCTTTTATGTGTGAAGATACTTGTTAAAATTTGGTGTTCCAGTGAATGGGGGTGATGAATGATGCAGGGTTCTATTCTGCCATCTTGCTCCACCCTCTCTCCTTTTTTTCTTAGTCTAGCTAAAGGAATGTCAGTTTTGTTTATTTTTTATTTTTATTTTTTATAAAAAATTAGCTCTTAGTTTCATTGCTCTTTTCTATTTTTTTGGTATTCACTGTATAATTTATTATTTTTATTATTTTGTAATTTTCTTTATTATTTTCTTCCTCTGCTAGGTGTAAAGTTAGGTTGTTTATTTGAAATATTTTCTTTTTTCTGAATGTAGGTGTTTATTGCTACACACTTCTCTCAGAACTGCTTTTGCTGCATCCCATAAATTTGAGTATGGTGTATTACCATTTAAATGTGTCTAAAGACATTTTTAAATTTCCCTTTTGGTTTATTCTTTCACCTGTTGGTTTTCAGGAGTGTGTTGTTAATATTCCACATATTTGTGGGTTTTCCAGAGTTCTTCCTATTTATATCTAGTTTCATAATATTGTGCATGAAAAAGAAACTTGATCCAATTTTTAAAAATTTATTGGACACTTCTGTGGCCTGACATGATCTATCCTGAAGAATATTTCTTGTGCATTTGAGAAGAATGTGTATTCTGCTGCTCTTGGAAAGTTGACCTACAGTGTTGTTCAAGTCTGCTGTTTTCTTACTGACTTTTTGTTTTATTTACATTGTTGAAAGTGGAGAATTGCCTCATGTTCTTACTTATATGTGGGAGCTAAATGATGAGATCACATGGACACATAGAAGGGAACACCACACACCAGTGCATACCGAGGGTGAAGGGTGGGAAAAGGGAGAGGATCAGAAAAAATAACTATTGAGTACCAGGCCTAATACCTGCGTGATGAAATAATTGGTACAACAAACCTCCATGACGCATGTAACAACCCTGCACATCTTGCACATGTACCCCTGAACTTAAAATAAAAGTAAAAACAAACAAACAAGTGGACTATTGAAGTTCTCTATTATTATTGTATTGCTATCTCTCCCTTCAAATCTGTTGATATTTGGTTCATACATTTAAAAGCTCTGAGTGCATATTTTAAAAAATTATATCCTCTTAATTGGCTTCTGCATCATTCTATTATGAACTTCTTTATCCCTTGTGAAAATTTTATATATAAAGTCTATTTTGTCTAATATAAGATTAGGCACTCCTGCTTTTAATTATTATTTTATGTAACTTTTTTTCATGAAAATGTATTCATTTTCAGCCTGTTTGTGTCCTTAAAGGTAAACTGAGTCTTTGGTAGGCAGCACATGGTTGGATAATGTTTTCTTATCCTTTCATCCACTTTTTTGATTGGGAAATTTAACTATTTACATATATAGTAATTATTGATAGGGAGGATTTTTAATTGTCATTTTGTTGTTTTCTGAACATTTTGTAGTTTCTTTGTTCCTTTCTTCTTCTCTTGCTGTTTTTCTTTATGATTTCATGATTTTTATAGTGGTATGCTTTGATTCATTCTCTTTATATTTTCTGTATCTTGCACAGGTTTTAATCTGTGTTTACCGTGAGGCTAATATACACCATCTTTAGTTATAACAGTCCATTTTCACATGATAAGAATTTAAGTTCAATCACATACAAAAACTCTCAACTTTTCTTCTTCATTCCTCTCATATACTTAATGTTATTAGAGTCAAAATGTATAACTTTTAATATTGTATATTTATTAGCAAATTATTGTAGTTATAGATATGGTTATGCATTTATCTTTTAACTTTTGTATGAATTGAACGTGATTTATGCATCACCATTATTATATTTTATCTATCTCCTTATTTTAAGCAATGAGATTTATAATTTTATGTATTTTCAGGCTTCTAATTAGCATCTATTTGTGTCCTCTTCATCTTGAAGAATTCCCTTTAGCATTTCTAATAAGGCAGGTCTTGTAATGAGCTCTCTCAATTTTTGTTTTAGAGTTTTTCTCTCTCCTTCATTTCTGAAGGATAGCTTTGCTGGTATATTATTTTTGGTTGGCAGTTTTTTCTCTTTTAATATTTGAATGTATTATCTCATTTTCTTCTGTGAAACAAAGTTTCTGCTGAGAGGTATACTTATAGTCTTATGGTGATTATCTTGTATGTAATGAGACACTTTTTACTTACCACTTTATTTTATTTTATTTTATTTTTTGAGACGGAGTCTGGCTCTTTTGCCCAGGCCTGAGTGCAGCGGCGCTATCTCGGCTCACTGCAAGCTCCGCCTCCCGGGTTCACGCCATTCTCCTGCCTCAGCCTCCGGAGTAGCTGGGACTACAGGCGCCTGCCACCGCGCCCGGCTATTTTTTCGTATTTTTAGTAGAGACGGGGTTTCACCGTGTTAGCCAGGATGGTCTCGATCTCCTGACCTCGTAATCCGCCCGCCTCGGCCTCCCAAAGTGCTGGGATTACAGGCCTGAGCCACTGCGCCCGGCCTTACTTACCACTTTGAACTTTCCTTTTCCTTTGACTTTTATAATTTGATTACAATGTATCTTCATGTAGACTTCTTTAAATTCAACCTGTTTGGTTTCCTTTGGGCTTCATGAATCTAGCTTTCCATTTCCTTTTTGAGACTGAGGATGTTTTCCATCATTACTGCTTTAAATCACTTTCTACCAATTTTTATCTCTATGATCCTTCTATAACTTCCGTAACACCTATATTGATTCTCTTGGCAGAGCTGCATAAATTTCTTAGGCTTTCTTCGTCTTTTTCATTCTTTTTTCTTGCTCCTCTGATGGAACAATTTGAAATAACCTGTCTTTAAACCTACTGATTTTTTATTCTGCCTGATAAAATCTGCTGTTGAGGCCTCTAGTAAATTTTTCATTTTGGTTATGGTGTTCCTCTGCCTCAAAATTTCTGTTTAATTCTTTTTCATCATTTCTATCTCCTTATTGAATTTCTCATACATTTCATCTATTGTTTTCCAGATTATGTTCAGCTGTCTATCCACGTTCTCTTGTAACTCACTGAGCACCTTTAAGATGATTATTTTGAATTCTTTTGCAATTCACAGATCTCCATTTATTTTGGGTTAGTTACTAAAATTGTTTTCTTACTTAAATTTTGTTATGTTTTCTTAATTCTTCATATTCCTTGTAGGTTTACTTTGTTGTCTGTACATTTAAAGAAGCAGATAACTCTTCCAAACTTTATGTACTAGTCCAGACTCAGAGAGGCATACACTGATCAATAGTTCTTAATATGAGGCAAGATAGAAGCCAACTCAACAAGGAGCACACTGTAAGGCTGGAAACTTACTGGAAACTTTCCACCCCCTAAAGGAAAAGCCTCAGTTCTGTGCTTTTTCCAATTTTATACAGCATTGCCAGCTATAAGACGATGTTTGTCTCCTTTCTTTGTTGCGTACCTTTCCAGGAGATTGAGCTCTGCTGGTTATTCAGTGCTTGTTATGATGCAAGATAGAAACTGGCTCCATGGAAGGCACTCTGAGTTGCAGGAGATAAGGCCCCTTCACTTCCTTCTGTCTTTTCTGGAGGAAGAACCTCTGTTATGCACCTTATTTCCAATCTCACAGAGTTGTTAGGGGCTGCCCTCCCCTTTACTTGGAACTGGGCTCTGCCAGTCCTTCAGCACTCAGTATGAGATGAGAAAGAACCTCACTCCATAGAGGGTTCTGAAATGCCTGCAATAGAATTCCCTTCGCTTTCTTCCTTTCCTCCTAGAGATACAACCTCAGTTCTGTGCCTTTTCCTTATCTTGAATAGCAGTGCTGGCTGTGAGGGAATTCTATTCTCTTTTCTTTATTTCTAGTTGTTTAGAGGACTGAGATCTACAGGTTGTTCAGCTCAGTATGAGGCCAAAAAGAATCCAGCTCCAAGAAGGGCACCCTGCCAAGGCAGGAGGCTAGGTGGCCAGGCACACACTGCAATCTCACTTTCCCCACTAAAGGAGAAATCATGTACTAAGGCAAGCTTCTCAGTGCTAAACTAAGGTTGTTTTGGGGAAGAACCCACATAGATAAAGTAAAATTTCATCTTTTAAAAATTTTAATTTAATTTAATTTAATTTTTTTTTTTTTTGAGATGGAGTCTCACTCTGTCACCCAGCGTGGAGTGCAGTGGTGCAATCTTGGCCCACTGCAACCTCCGCCTCCTGGGTTCAAGTGATTCTCCTGCCTCAGCCTCCCAAGTAGCTGGGACTACAGGCACCCCCCACCACATCCGGCTAATTTTTTATTTTTAGTAGAGACGGAATTTTACCATATTGGCCAGGCTGGTCTCAAATTCTTGACCTTGTGATCTGCTCACCTCGGCCTCCCAAAGTGCTGGGATTACAGGCGTGAGCCACTACACTCAGACGATTCTATTTCTTAACTGCATTCTGAATTTCTCCTCAAAATATTTTGGTACTAATACTGTTGTTATATTGACTTTTTTTTTTCTGGAAAAATAAGAGCTATGGCTTTCTACTTTCCCATCTTGCTGACATTCCCCCGCCTTCTCCCAAAGCAATAATTCTTATTTAAATGAACTCATTTCATGTATTTATACAAAAGGCATTCAAGAAGACGTCCTAATTTGGAGGTGTTTTCATGAACTTCAAGCCATTTCCATCCTCTCTTCCCTCCTTCCTTTTTTGTTTGAATAGATTCTCTCCCCCCTTTCACTCCACTTCCCTCCTTCTGTTTCTCCTTTCTTTCCTCATTTCTTTTTCCCATTCTTCATTTTTTTATGTTCATTTTCTGAACTTTCTTGACAGTGCATCACAGTCAAAGGGCTTTGGTACTCAGTTTATCCTGGAATTTAAATAGAATCCCAAAGGTCTGACTTTGTAGATTTCCAAATGCATGAATGATAGTAAAGAGAGATTATAGGAACTAATAAGAAGGTATGTAGGCATTCTGAATGACTTGACTTTTCATGCTTGGACTCATTTATCACTTTATTTATTTGAATATAAGAAATGGAGGAAAAGGTTGAATTCTGTGTTATGACTAGAGAAGCTGAACAACTTTAATAAGTGCCATTAACCCAATTCATTAAATTTTGGCACAGTGGTGCATACACATGTTACCAGATTGTAAAGTATGTTCATTAATTAAAATTACACATCTTGAGGGCTTATCTGCTTCACTCACACTCTTTAAAAATAATATGTAAAAAATAAATAAAAATTAAACATAAATTTTGATTGAAAGTAAAAATGCTGAGTGTTAAAAACAAATGAAAATACTGAGATGAGATTTTTAGATCCAAGTAACCAACAAGTTAACATTATACTGCCACTTCTACAGCTAAATTCACATGTAATTCTTCTAATGTGTAATGGTCAGGCAATCAAAGAATAGATAAATATACAGCATGCTGGAATGTTAAAAAAAAATTGGACTAGGGATTAGGAGACCTAAGATCTAGTCCCATTTTTGTTACATCTACCCTTTTGTCCATAAGCAAGCTAATTATTTCTCTCTTCATTTGTGGGGTTTATACTTAAGCATCTCTAGATTTTAGATTTCCAATTATCACTAGACTTCTAGGGCTACCGAAGTTGCTAATGTTGGACCACTGCACAAATTCTTCCTGAAATATACTGATTTACACGTACTCCAAGAATAGGAACTGATATTTCCTGATACCCCAGAGAGCAAAATGTGTCCCCTGAAGCATCATTTACCTTAGTGATTTTATTGTGTGGTGCCCATGGAAATGTTATCTAAAGAATAATGATCATGGTGCATCCTTATTTCTTTTATTAACCCAAATGATACAGTCATCATAAGAGCTGAGACATGGAAGCTATAGGACAGTAGAGATATTTATTTAATGTCCTCAAGTTTCTTTTTGCCACATAAAATAAAATTAAGTTTTCTATGGAAAAATGGGTTTGAAAATTTGTGACATGACCTGACAAACTATCTCTGATAAGACAGTATCTCAAGGAAAATGATTCTGAGTTCTAAACAATAAACCATTTAAGTTTGGTGCATAGCTTATTTCTACATTGAAAGTTGTGTACAATTCCTGCAAGCTCCACTTACAGCTTTAACTCTACTTAAATTCTGTTTTCACAAGTATTATCCTTTCTTCTAATTTAGAAAATTAAATGAAAATAACTCTGGAAAGCAAGGTTAATTTGCTACTAATACACTTTCTTGTAAAATGTAAATTTTAAAGAAAAAAATAGAAAAACAAGTAGGCTTATATACACAAAAGTTAGTTCATACTAGTTTAGGTACCATACAATTTTGTTAAAAAAGGAAAATATATATTTTTAGAGGAATGATATAGCAAGTCTTCTTTAACCAACAGGTCAAACTGAGCATCACTGATAATGGGACAACTTGACATTAGGTGCTTCCTGATATGATGCAATATGTAATGGAGAAGTTCTTGTCTAAAAGAAATATTTATACTGAACAAAATGAAGCCTTTAGAGTTATCTCCCAGTATAAAGAAAATACAGAGATAAGAGAAATGAGTCAGATATTACCACAAGGAAACAATCAGACAAGTTCAGAATGTGGAACGATCTAAAAGACAAGGGTCCTGTGTTTTTAAAAAGTCAATGTCATCACAAAGAAGAGAATATTTGGCTGGGAAGTATGGAGAGAGGTGCTCTTTTAAAGAAAAGGACAGTAAAGAGACACAAGCAATGTAATTTTTATACAGTGAAGGACGATTCACACAAGTAGCTATAATACATTTTGGACATACTTAAGAAAATTAAATATGAGCTAAACATTAGATGACAGTAGAAAATAATTATGAATTTTTTTATCTAGAATAATGGTGATGTTATGTAGGAGGATGTCCTTATACTCAGGAGACGCAAGATGAAATATTTTAAGGTGAAATCTGTAAGCTACTTTCAAATAGTACAAACATAGACACAAATAAACACACACCAAAATACCAAAAGAGAATTGAAGCAAGTTTGGAAAAATGTTAACAATTGTTTTGTCTAGGTTGTGAGTATATTAGCCTTCATTGTACTATTCTTTGAACTTTTCCAAAACTTAAAAAAATTAATAATACAAAGTTGGAAAAGTTGCACAAAAATTTGAATGTATTTAATGTCACTGAACTGTACACTTAAAATGGTTGAACTGTGAAATTTTATGTTATGTATTTTTGACCAAAAATTTTAAAAAGTTGGAAAATATCTTATGTAAAGAGTAATCCTGTCTTAACCACAGTCAGTGTCAATAAACTAGAGGTTTTGTGAGATCTCTAATTATTCACTTAAGTTTTATCCAGAGACACAATCTTCAAGGAAACACATTCTAGACAACTAAAGAAACTACCAAGTGATTGCTCTGGGATTCTGACTTTTTCTTTTAAAGCAATGGACCAAACTGCGCATGAATAATTTCTATCATTAGATGACACAGACAGATACTTTAGTAAGGATTCAGTAGGAACTGTTAGTCCTAGTTTATGGGTTATATGCACAGTATATGGCTTTTGAGATCTCTGCTCCATTTCTGAATTTTCCATGAGAGAGAGTACTTAATATTTAGCTTGGAATAAAGAGAAGCTAAAATGAGTTAAGCATTGGAAAATTAAATTTATCTGTAAAAGAATTCCAAGTAGATATTACAAAAAATTTCTGAACCACAGTTCAGAGGATATGAATAGATTCTAAAAGTATCCTGGGACATAACTGAGGTTCAACAAGTCAGGGCCAATGTTTCCCTAAAGACTTTTAGGCTGAAACCACAATTACAGGTCACTTTTAATTCTGTTCAGAGCTCTTCCACACACAAAGCTGTGGGGACACTATAATTCTTACTCACAGTGACTGAAAATGAAAGCCTGGTTAAGTACAAAGAGGTGTTTTCTGCCAAGCTCAATGAAAGAAGGAAGTGGCAAGGGTGGGTACAGGATGGCCAAAATTTCCTAGTCTTAACTGTGGACAGCAGGATCGCTTAAAGTTCTGAAAAACATTCCTAAATTAGGTCTTGTCACATGAGACACACTTCTGCCAAAAAAATATATGACCTCGGAAGGATTGGGATATGGATATGAGGTCAAAAGTGACATCTTTACATGTCAAGGTCTTAAGTGGAATAATGTACTGAATAAAAAAAATAATGGCAGTGATTTCTGTTTGGTCCTGGATTTCTGGTTGGACATATGTATGTATCTGTATATAACTTTGGTTAAGCCAGCTAACAATTTTATGATACAGGTTTTTTAAGTGTTAAAATGTGAAAAAGGTCTTGTATTAGTCCATTATTATATATTGCTATAAGGAAACACCCAAGACTGGGAAGTTTATAAAGAAAAGAGGTTTAATTGACTTACAGTTCCACATGGCTGGGGAGGCCTCAGGAAACTTACAATCATGGCAAAAGGCACCTCCTCTTCCCAGGAAAGCAGGAGAGAGAATGAGTGCCAGCAGGGGAAATGCCAGATGCTTATAAAACCATCAGATCTTGTGAGAACTCACTCACTATCCTGAGAACAGTATGGAGAAAACTGTCCCCATGGTTCAATTACCTTCCATTGGTCCCTCCCATGACATGTGGGGATTATATGGATTACTATTCAAGATGAGATTTGGGTGGGTGACACAGCCAAACTATATCAGGTCCCTAACCTATAAGGTTGTTGTAAAGAGAAAATGAAATATTATATATAATATAATATTTGTAAATGTAATATATGTTTATATATAATATGTAATATATAAATTATTTAGTACAGTGCTTTAGTTATTAATTAGGACTATGCACAGTAAGTGCTCAGTTAACATCATCATTGTTTTTAAAGCATCATCGTAATCATCTCAGACTCTGACGCAGTTCAACCTTGTAACCACAGTGGTATGGAAAAACCTGAAGGAGACCAAGGGCTGAAATTAACTCACTCATGGTGGGTGAGCAAAGAATATCATGACTAGGCTAACAGAAAATATGACCTCTAGAATCTAAGATAGCAGTTTAAACCAGAAGTCACAAACTCAAATGCCTAAAAGAAGCTAGCAGGTACTATGCATGTGTAACTCAAGGGTGATGGTGATACCAATATATGTGATTAGTGAAGTCTGTGTTAATCTAGGAAAAATATGCCCCATCTGAGGAAGCAGCTGCAGTTTAATTCTAGATGATGGCTGAGATGAGAGATCTTACAAGTTTAAAGAAAATTTCAAGTCCAAGATATTTTGTGGGAAATTTTTTGTTTCTGAAACATTGACACAATTTTATATACAATTGTGCAGGCCAAATAAAAAATTCTGCAGGCAGATCTGGTCCAATGACTAATTGGTGATCTCTGGTTTCTGGCGTTTTACATCATACCTATCTAAGATTAGTACTGGTTCTAAAGATTGGGGTGAGATTGAGCCTCTGGGTTGGGGACAAGCAGACCAGAATAGTGTTGCTTAATGGAGATATAATATGATATGAGCCAGCAATGTGAACCACAGATGTATTTTTGAATTTTCTAGTAGTCACATTAAAAACAAATAAAAAGAAATAGGTAAAATTATTTTAATAATGTATTTTATTTAACTCAACATATCTATCACATTATTATTTTAACATTAAATAATAATTACTAATAAGACATTTTGTATTTTTATGAGAAGTCTTCAGAATCAACTGTGCATTTTACACTCACAGTACATCTTAATTCAAGGTTAACCATATATCAAGTACTCGGTGGCCATATGCGGGTAGTAGCTACCCTACTAGAGAGCACCAGTCTAGGGCATACTTCTCGAAATTTAATATTGCTATGGTTTGAATGTGTTGCCTCCAAAATTTATGTTAAAACTGGTGTATTAAGTGGTAGGGCTTTTGGAAAGTGATTAAGTCGTGATAGTTCTGCCTCAGAAATGGATTAGTGCCTGATAAAGAAACTGGAGGGAACTAGTTTAAGTCCTTTTCTGGCACCATCTTGGAAACAGAAAGGAGGCCTCACCAAATGGCAGTTCTGCCAGCACTTCGGTCTTGGACTTTCCAGCCTCCAAAACCATGAAAAATAAATTCCTATTGTTTATAAATCACACAGTCTGTGGTATTTTGTTATAGCAGCACAAACTAAGACAAATAAGCATGTGGAAATATTGAGGATCATGTTAATATACTGATTCTAACTCAGTGGTTGGAAGAGAGCCTGAGATGCTTCACTAAGGGTTCATGGACTATACTTTGCGTATCAAGGAGCTAGGTAGTTGCGGCAAGTCTCCTTTAGTTAGTAGGTTTTCGCTCAAAGTATTTCCTCCTCTTTCAAATTCAGCAAATATCTGCTGAAAAGATTAAACTAATATTCTAATGAACAATCACCATATTTGAACTTGGAAAAGCATTAATAACTTTAAAAATAGGCAATATTTTAACACTATTTGTAGAAACCCTGGGTTCATTTACTGCTTTATTTTTTCCTTTTAAAATTGAGAATCAGCCAATATGTTACCGGAATGCTTTCATAAGAACGCACTTAAGCACAGGATAAGTGCATATAATTCTAACTTCAGGGGCTTGGAACGTTAAACATTTTAATAAAACAGACAACGGGACTTCAAGGGAAATTTGACAATAATACCTTTCAAAGCTTTAGTATTTAAGGTCATTTTCTGGTCAAGGGTATGAATATTTCATGGAAGCTCTAAAAAGAAACACAAAGAAAAATTTTTCATTTCCTCTTGATTATCCTATCTGAGGGATGGGTAGAGCTCTATAGGCAAGCCTTAGATCTTTGTTCAACAAATGCATAAACATGGAAATGTATGCAACTATATGTGGAGCTGAATATAAGTGATTCTACATGGTACAGTTGTCCTTGGGATATAAAAGCTTAAACCAGGAATAGTTTTCTAGAGGTGAACAGTGAATTAGAATGCTGAAGAACTTGTCCTCTCTCATCACTGTTTCACTTATGAACTTTAGTAAGTGGTTTACTCTTTATCTTATCCTCTCTCTGATGGTAAGAATAATGCTCGTCATGCCCATATCAATAGGGAAGTGTGAAGGAACTTGAAACTGTAACCTGCTATCCACTTATAATTACTCACAAGTGTGTCAAAAAGAAAGTACTGAATCTTAAAGACATAGTTAAGATGGAAGCTGAATTGAAAAGATTGCCAGTTGGTCAGGGCCCTTTCTACTGCTGCATTTCATAATAGTAGCAGCTGTCTATTGACATTTATATTTTCCACAGTAAAAATGCAAGACTAGATTCTAATCATAGACACAAAATGTTTGTCTCTGCATAGAATAAAAGGTAAGGATCCATGCCAAAAGGTAAGGATATAGAGACTTTATGAAATATTTAATTTTAAATTTTGGCTTTAGTTCTGAATCAAACTAAGTATGGAACTTCATATACCAAAGGGACTTTTTCCCCTAATAACAACTGCCTAACTACCGTATTCTATATTAATACTGGGTAGTTAAAGATATAAAATCAAAAGCAAAACTATAATATTCTATTAGACAGTATATTTATGACTTCCAAAAAGGATGGGATTTATTAAACAAAATACGAAAGCGCAAACTGCAGAGGTAAAGTTTAAAATGCATTAAGTTGACTATCAGAACTTCTGATTCTGACCATCAAAATCAATGAAAAAAAAAAAGAAGAACTACACACAGAGAGATGATATTTTGAAATACACATAAGAGGCAAAGGATTCATCAATATCCAAAAATAAATAAAACGAATCTTATAATTTGCAAGAAAAAGAATAGCTCACTTGAAATAACAGGGAAAAATCTTAATAGGTACTTCACAGAAAGAAAATCTGAACAGCCATTAAAAGATGCCCAATCTAATAAATAATCAAGTAAATAAAAATTAAAACCACATTGAGAGATCATTTATAACTCACTACAGTGGGAAAGAACAGTTTGTTAATATCTTGTGTTGGTGAGGATGAGATCACTTATACAGTATTTCTCATGGATACAAAATGATACAACTACTCTGAAAAATAATTTGGCATAATCTCTACACTCTTTTGTGTTTCGGGCTTCAAATTTTCTATCAATTAAAAAAATATTTATTTTGTATTTCTGCATGAATTTCTTTCAAGGTAACTAAATAAGTGATAAGGAAAAGTTTTTCTCTATAGAAGAATTCAAGCTAAAAAATTCAGGATAAATAATAGGATTATAGATTCACCATTATTCAACCCTTAGTAAAAATATTTAGGTAGCTTTCAATAATAGATGCTAACACCATTGGGTGAAAGTTTATGGAAAATCTTGTAATGAAGTAATTAGACTGACACCACCTGAACCTACTGATCGAGCTCAGATCTAAAATTGGGGCAACAGTCAGTATAGAGCATCACATATTAAAATTTCTTAGTTAGAAAAAAATTATACTGCATTTAATCAAATCAGTTTATAGGGAATAGAGGAATATAGATAGTAGAATAAACAGCACGATTTTACTGGATCAGCAAAATCCAGAATGTAAGACATTTGAGGACAATGTTTTTCAGGACCTGGTTTCTCCAACAAATCAATAGCATAGAAGATAAAAAGAATGAGGGGGACCATTGTAAAAAAAAAAAAAAAAGGATGCAAGAGGTCAAGATATAGTAAGACAAAACACAATATCACTTGAATTTTGATTGGTCAAACAAACTATAAAAAATAAATTAGACAGTCAATTAAATGTTATTAAGGGTGAAAATGAAATGTGAACTAGGTATTAGATGGCATTAAGGAAAGTATTTTGTTAGGTATGATAATGCCAAGATGTTTTCCTTAAAAATGTTATCAGATAAAGATCCATGCTGAAGTGTTTGCAGGTGAAATGAGATATCGTACATTTGCTTTAACAAAACAAAGCTGCTAAGATAATACAATTCAGTGTTTTAAATAAATTATTAGTTATAAAGGTGGTGATGAAAAACAAGAGGTCTAGGATAACAACTGGATTTTGCCTTTGGTTTCAAGGGTGGTGCCATTTGCCAAGACAGGTGATATGGAAGCAACAGCAGGCTTCAGAAATTAAAATGACTTTAATTTTGAACATAAGTTTTAAGAGTCATAAAGGACTCCATTGAGTTTGGAAACCATAAGTTATTAGTAGCAGAAATCCACAGTTTTGTGAAATTTCCTAAAATTTCCTTCAGCAGTACCCAGGTGGGTAGCTACAAGTGCAGTGAAAAAAATGTCTAGATCGATCGACTTTGGAATGTTAGTAGGTCAGATACAACCAAAAATCAAAAAGACATGGGCATTGGGCATTACTGCAAGAGGGAAGTTAAATGAAAGGTTATCCTAGGTAGGATAGGAAACAGCTAAGTCCATTACAGTGGTGATGGGAGTCAGGCTCAGTGGCTGACGCCTGTAATCCCAGCACTTTGGAAGGCTGAGGCTGGTGGATCACCTGAGGTCAGGAGTTTGAGACCAGCATGACCAATATGGTGGAACCCTGTCTCTACTAAAAATACAAAAAGTATCCAGACATGGTGGTGTGTGCCTGTAGTCCCAGCTACATGGAAGGCTGAGACAAGAGAATTGCTTGAACCCGGGAGGTGGAAGTTGCAGTGATCCAAGATTGCACCATTGCACTCCAGCCTGGGTGACAGAGCGAGACTCCATCTCAAAAACAAACAAACCAAAAAAAGGTGATGGATAAGGAAGTCTTCAGATAATATCAATAAGCGTGGATAGAGGATAACAGGCATCTCAGAGGAGGTAGGTATTATTATAATCATCAAATAATGATCTGAATACAGCAGTGGAGAGTTAAAGCATAATGCTGCTATTTAATTTTGGGGTTCTATAGTTAAGTAAGAGGGAATAAAAAGTTTTGGCTTGCATGCTATTTAGAAGGGAGTAGAAGAACCCATCTGTGAATAGATTGGCAGTGTAGAGTAGATGCTAGGTGATAGATAAGGGTTCTAGAATAAAAGGCAAGGGTTGGTAGTAAAAAGAATGAGGGGTGTGAAGGAATGGGTGTCCCAGAATAGGAGAGAGATGAGAGAAATGAGGGTGAGCTGATCAGGGGCCAGCACTTTGGCTGGTGACCAAAGAAAAGTGGAGGAAAACATGTTAGATGAGCAGCCCTTGAGGCTTCTGGACAGCCCAAGTCCCAAGTGCTGCAAAAGCCTCATGAGGTTAACAAATTTTAGGCGCTACTTATCATTGAAAAGGAATGTCACTGGGAATTTACTTATCTTGTGTCTGAAGAATCCTTTTTCTCAGGCTGTTAAAGGAAAAACAATGCATCTATGCTTATTCCTTATTTTAAGATTTAGTTATTTGCATAGTAATAATCAGTTGTATCACATTCCTGTTATATATACATTAGCATTTTAGGCACAATGTAGACCATAAAATAAAAACTCTTTGTCCCTGCCTCTAAGGGTGAAAGAATTGTATATAATTTACCTTATATCTGTAGGCCTTGGAAGAAGTCTTTTTTTTCCGGTAAAGTAGACTTCAAAATCTTCCGTCTTTAGCCTGTGGGCATAGTCGATGTATCCTGATATCTCTTGCCCACGAGAATTTCTGTCACGAATAAAGATCACGGACTGGTGGCACAGAATAGAGAATAAGACAAAAATATGAAAGAGCTGATTTATTGTGGAATGCCATAGGATAGAATGATGTAAAACACTAATATGAGTGACCATAGGAAGCAGGGCTTCTGAAAGAGTGGTTATAACATTGAACAGATTCTTTTTCCCCACTGCACCTAAAAACACACGTTACTCGCCCAGCACGGTGGCTCACGCCTATAATCCCAGCACTTTGGGAGGCGGAGGCGGGCAGATCACGAGGTGAGGAGATCGAGACCATCCTGGCCAACATGGTGAAACCCCATCTCTACTAAAATACAAAAAATTAGCCGGGCGTGGTGGCGGGCGCCTATAATCCCAGCTACTTGGGAGGCTGAGGCAGGGGAATCGCTTGAACCCAGGAGGCGGAGGTTGCAGCGAGCCAAGAACGCACCACTGCACTCCAGCCTGGGTGACAGAGCAAGACTCCGTCTCAAAAGAAAAAAAAAGTACTAACAATATTACAATATTCCAGTTGAAAAATGAAAAGAACAACAGAGATACAATTAACAATTAGTTGTTATTATGCTGATAGCTTTATCTTGATTACCTTCTCTGATTGTTTAACATTGAATGCTGAGAATACTGTGCTGAAAAGGATTCTCAAGCACGTTCTTGGTTAAGGGGAGAAAGTATTGTAATGGATTAGTTATATATCCTACAGATATGGCAGGAGGAACTAGCATTCTTTGTTATTCCTGGGTGCATTCTTATACAGACTTCAATCCTTAGCCCTTTTCATTTTGCCCACATAACTCCATGTAAATTAGTATCAATTTCTTCATGCTTTTAAGCCACTTATTTCTTAATTTATGCAGCACAAACTATAAACAAACAGTAACTCAGAGACTTCTTCAGACTCACACTACAGACCAATGTCTAGCAAGGCTGCACCTCCTTAAACAAGGACATGAGCTATAATTCTCAATATTTCATAATTTCATATTCATTCCTAAAGGTGCTGGACATCTTTTCACCATCAAGATTGCTCCCAATGTCAGTTATGTCATATTGGGACACACACACATGCACACGCACACACACACACACACAGAGAAGCCCCCACCCATGGAATTATATTAACAGAAAAAGAAAAATATCCCAAATATCCTCCCCACTGTCTTTAAACGAGAGATGAACCAAACTTATTTCTCCAGCAGAATGACAGACTAGATATTGTGACTGACCTTCCTACTAAAAACAAATAAAAATTCTGAATAAAATCTAAAACAATAACTTGTAAAATGCATTGATGCCCTGGCAAGGAAAAGAAATATTCTGAGTCCAAAAACTAAGTGAAAGCAGGAACCCAGAGAGGAGAGCAGGGCCTTAAAATAATCTTTGTTCTGAAAGCATTTGCCCAACCTCAGGGACTTCGAGCAAGGTTTCCATGACCTTGTGGGGTGAGGATGCAGGAAACAAATTCTACCCGTTCAGAGACAGAGGCTCATAGAACTTATTGCCTCAACAGAAAGCTGAGAAATCAAAAATGCATGAAGTACGACTATCTTCAGTGAATCCAGAAAATATAAGAATTATCCAAGAACAGTACGCCAGGGAAAATTATTTCCAGTGAGCAAAATATAAACATCTTCAGACCAAAACAATAATAAGGGATTTGACTAACATCAGATCATTGCTCGAAGAAATTCTGCAGGATATATTTCAGGCAAAAGGAAGTGATTCTAGCTGTCAAGTCAAAGATAAAGAAAAAATAATAATCAAAGAAAGTTGCAAATATAGAAGTACATAGAAACAAATATTGACTGTATAAAACAACAATAATCACTTCTTAAATAAAAAGAATGATATGTTTAAAATGTTTGAAATAAACTTGTATATTTGGAGGGAGTGATTAAAGTGTTGTGATGTTCTGGAATTTTCCAGAATGAGGGCAGATGTATTGATCAATTTTAGAATTTGATAAATATGTGTGTATAAATCTAGGATGATTATTAAGAAATAAGAAATAGTATATATGACCTTTAAATTATAGTGGGATATATAAAGTTAATCAACCAATTAAATAGAAGGCAATAATGAAAAGGAAAATTATAGAAGAGTCAGGAAAAATAAAATACACAAAATGTAAAGATAATGCCATGGGTTCAGTTGTGTCCTCCCCAAATTCATATGTTGACACCCTGAACTCCAGTACCACAGAGGTGACTGTATTTGAAGACAGAGCCTTTTGAAATGTGAATACATTACAATGAGCTTTTTAGGGTGGGCTCTAAACCAAGCTGATTGTGTAAATGTGGACACACAGAGAGATGCCAGAGTGCATGTGCACAGAGTCAAGACTATGTGAGGACACGGCAAGAAGATGGCCATCTGCAAGGAAAGGGAAAAGAGCCCTCCTAAGAAACCAAATCTGCCAACCCCTTCAATTATCTTGGACTTCCAACTTCCAGAACTGTGAGAAAATAAAATTGTGTTGCTTAAGGCATTGTCTGGGGTATTTTGTAGTGGCAGCCTTAGCAAACTCACACAGATTATAAGAAGTTAAAATAATTAAGTATTTGTAATAAGTATAAATGACTAAATGTTTAAGTTAAAAACAAGCTTATTAGAATGTATATATATATGTATCATATATCATGAAACATAATAACACTTAAAGGTTGAAAGTTAGGTGATCAAAAAACATACATATGGGAGAGTTTTCATCCAAAAAGAGCAGTTATCAGTATACTAATATTAGACAAAATGGATTTTCACATAAAAACCATTACTAGGGATGGAGCTTCACTACATAATGATACAAGGTTAATGTCATAGAAAAATATACAATTCAAAACTTGAGTGAACCTTTAAAAACAGTTTCAAGATATTTAAAGCACAAATTGATAGAACTAGAAGAACATATAGACAATTCATGATCACTTTGATGAATTCACTGCCATTATTTCTAGATTAAGCAGAAAATGAATACATAAAAATTATAAAATTGATGTCGATTTAAAGAACTCGAAAACAACATGAAGTCTTGGTGTTTATCATAAGCTAATACCAAAATTTCTTTATGCTTCATTGTTCTTGTAAGTAAAATGACTGATAATCTAAAATTATATACATTTGGCCATAATTTCACTATTTTATGTTACTATATATAGCCTTCTTGGGTCAGTTAAATCCCCTTTTCCCTGAAACCTGATTAAATTTATTTCAAATCTCACTTCTCCAGCTCTGTGAGAGTTAAATGTCTGCTCTGTGATTTTTGTTCTGCTCTGTGATTTTTGTGAATTCTTGGTTTTCTGATGATGGAGGACTTTAAGTGAGGTCAAACGGAGTATAAGTGCGGGTCCCTCTAGAATCATCGTATATAGCCCTGGGCAAGTCACTCAAACTACTCTCAATGTCTCACTTAGATTCATTAGTTCTGTGCTCTTAAGCACCTTCCTGAAAAATCCAGCAAGTTTCTACCAAAAACAAAACAAAACAAAACAAAAAACAAAACAACAGAATCCTGCTTAGACCTGAGCATTTAGCTAGTTTGGCCATTAAGCAGCCTCTTTCTTCATGATTTTCCTTTAAGTCTGTAGAGCAACAGAGACTCCCTGCCTGCCTGGAACTGCTCAGCTTACGTTCATGTGCTGTTGGGGTCATCTGCCCTGAGCCCCCAATTCGTAAACATCATGCAAACACTGTTGTTTATTTTCTCAATTAGAATTCTGGTTATTAATCATTGTATCTATGATTTTTTAAAATTTTCAACCAAAAAATGCCCAATTAAATTTTTTAAACCTAAACTTCTAAACGCAAAAACGATAATCACCTGTGGCTGTTCTCACACAAACCTGCATAGAACAAATGTAAATTCCCTCATTGTGTCTTTCCAAGCATGGTTACATATGTGTAAAAGTATAAGAAGACTTGGGAAGATTTATATATACTTTAAGTTCTAGGGTGCACAATGTGCAGGTTTGTTACATATGTATACATGTACCATATTGGTGTGCTGCACCCATTAACTGGTCATTTATATTAGGTATATCTCCTAATGCTATCCCTCCCCCCTGCCCCCACCCCACAACAGGCCCCAGTGTATGATGTTCCCCACCCTGTGTCCAAGTATTCTCATTGTTCAATTCCCACCTGTGAGTGAGAACATGGGGTGTTTGGTTTTTTGTCCTTGCGATAGTTTGCTGAGAATGATGGTTTCCAACTTCATCCATGTCCCTACAAAGGACATGAACTCATCATTTTTTATGGCTGCATAGTATTCCATGGTGTATATGTGCCACAGAATCTACAAAGACTTGGGAAGATTTTTAAGAAGACTTTTTTGTGAAATTTTTAAAAAGTTTGCTAAAATAAAATATTTTTCTAATGAACACAATGCTTTATTAAATTATTTTTAAAATCTGACTGGAACTATTAGTATGTAGTAATTGCTGACAAATTGTCAGGAAATTACAACTAAACATTTAATTTTAGAAATACATCTTTTAAATGGCACGGTTGAGGGTTATAGAGGCAGAAGAGGTGATAACACTGATAATCAGACAGATGTGGTGGCAGATACTAATAGCTGTCAAGAACTTGAGGGTTGGTTGAAATTTCACTGCCTTATTTATATTTTGTGGATTGCCTAAGAATTTTTAATTGTGTATTCATTTCAAAATGTATATTTTTCTCCAGTTAATAGTAATTATTTCTTCTATGAATATTTGTTATCATTTATTAAGAAGCCACTATATTCTCAGCGAAGTTTTAAAAGCTTCACATTCATTATCTCATTTAATTGTTTCAAACATTTTATAATGGCTAGATAGCATTATTACCCTCATTTTATAAATGTGGGAGATGAAAGCATTGAGAGTTTTGGTAACTCCCAAGGATATGTAGCTAGAGAGGGGAGCACCCAAACTCACACCCAGCTTGGCTTCCCATGATACTCAGGTTCTTATCTACTGCATGATGGATAGACTTGGATTCAAATGCTGGCTCTGTCACCTACTTACTGTGTGACACGGTAAGTTAGTAATACGTTTTAAGATTTAGTTTCCTCTCTAATAAAATGGGCATAATAATACCTAAATTGGTGTGTGAATTAAATAACACTATTTTGCTAAGCCCTTGGTAATGCCTGATACATGCTAAGCACTCAATAAATAATACCTATTGCTCTTGAAAACTTTTGTCATTAATGTTGCTATTGTATTTGTAGCATGTTAAGAGTTTTATAAATTCCTTAGGGGATATGGCAATGGAATAATCATATCAGAATTCCATTGCCTGGTGTATATAGTTATGTTAGGGTTGGTGTACATGGTTCAGTTTCTTTCTTAAGTTTAGTTATTCACAGTTAAAACTTTTTATATAATTTGAAGCTAAAATTGAAACAAACTTTTTAGTTATTATATATATATACGTGTATATATATAGTGTATATATATACACTATATATATATACATACACATACATACACATATATACAAGACACACCCAATTGACAATAAAACCACTATTCTGGCATCCAGAATGGGACAAATAGGTCAAAAGAGCCCCTTGAAGAATTAGGTTTATTTCAGCCTGAGTGTGATGTATTTCAGTAACTGAAAGCTTTGTTATTCAGAGCCCTATAGACTTAAGAATAATTTTAAAATGTTATAAATAATTGCTTAGGTTTAACTAATAACATTTTAAAATAATAGCTTTATTTAAGTATAGTTTACTTAACATAAAAATTCACCCTGAATTTTAAGTGATTTCAACGATTTTTGGTAAATTTATGGAGTTGCACAACACAACTCAAATTTAGAATATTCTCATCACTCCCAAGAGATCCCTTATGACATTTGTAGCCATCCCTATCTCCACCCCCAGCCCCAGGCAATCACTAATCTACTTTCTATCTCTATAGAGTCTCTTTTTTGGATTTTTCATAAAAGTGGAATCATACAATATATGATCTTTTTAATTCTAATAACATTTTTAATCACAGTTAATTTCCCAAAAGACACATGAAAATGATACTTTATATATTAAAAGGCTTTTAAAAATGATGATGCTATGCTTATAAAGGAAAAACTTCCAAAATTCATATTTTCCTTAGATAAAACCCTTTAATCCTATCTAGAACAAGTCAAGGTACAACCAACAAAAGCATTAAAAAACTCACATGCTATTCATTTGAAGCCATGAATACTGATCTATTTATTAGCAACCTAAGCAGAAAATACTAGTTTTTGGTTAACCATGTAAAAATTCCCCACAAGAACAAGCAATAAAGAAATATCAAGACACATTGCTTCTGATATTGAAGTGGGGAATAAGATACCAAGGGGCATGTAGAATCTGAGATTTTACTGAGGGGGCCTGTGACCTCAAAAGTGAACCAATGTTAGTTGAAAAGACTAATGCAATACTTAGTTAGGTCCTCATTACCTCTCATATATTGGAAAAAGATGAATTAGAGTAAAATTTGGACCATTAATATGTCATTTGGATCTTTGGCTGCTTGTCTTTTCCCAGAAGTGGATTAAAATACAAATTCATAAACTTTTTATAAGCTGACTACATGTGTTGCCTGATTTTTCTTGCCAAATACTGAGGGGACATAAACCTGATATATCAAAATGGGACTTCATTGACAGTGAGGCCAAAGTCACCTAAAAAAAAAAAAGCATGCTAAGCAGTATGTTGCTGTACTAAAACTGAAACACCCTTTTCCAGGGAATGAGAGCTGTCAAACAAAGCTAAGTTCTTGTGTTACCCAGAGAGCAGACTGTCAGTGTGCTCTCTGATAGAGACAAATGAAGGAATCGTTATGTGCTAGAATTTTAAATCTCTGGAATGTGCTAATGAATCATTAGTTTTAGGGACCCTTCTTTTTGTTTCAGAACGTAAGTGATTTTGCAAACGTAGCCTAAGTTCTCTAGGAATCAACTATCGTTTTCTAACATTTAGAAATGCCCATCATTATAAATCTCTCTGCAACAAGTTATTTTCTGAATGTTTTGTGCTATTTTTAAATTCTATATTATCTCAGTCAATCGCAGTTTTACATATATATAAAAAATATGTAATTTTCACTATTCATACAATTCACAGGGTTATGTTTAGCACAGTTCTTTGTCTTTCCTGTTGGAGGCTTGGGCTCAGAACAAGCACACTTTTATTTTCCACATCCTGTTGGCCAAAGCAGGTTGCAGGCCAGTCCAGATTCAAGAGGCAGGGCAGAGTGACTTCTTCTCTTGATGAGAGGAGCTTCCAAGTTCATTGCAAAAGGTCATGGATAAAGGACAAAGTGGATAATTGCAGCCACTTTGCAATCTGTAGTTATTTAACATAAGAAACTAAGAATTTTGCATATAGCTGGCTTGTTCATTTTGCAATGGTTGGGGATTGATTTCTCAGGGGGAATCATTGTTTTTTTCTCTCCTAGTTTATAAGACATATCTATATTTTAAATGGCTTTAATTAATTAATTAATTAATTAATTATTGTATTTTTCGAGATGGAGTCTGGCTCTGCTGCCCAGACTGGAGTGCAGTGGCACGATTTCGGCTCACTGCAACCTCTGCTTCCCAGTTTCAAGTGATTCTCCTGCCTCGGCCTACCGAGTAGCTGGGATCACAGGCACACGCCACCGCTCCAAGCTAATTTTTGTATTTTTAGTAGAGATGGGGTTTCACCATGTTGACTAGGCTGGTCTCGAACTCCTGACCTCAAATGATCCACCCACCGTGGCCTTCCAAAGTGCAGGGATTACAGGCATGAACCACTGCGCCTGACTAAATGGCTTTATTTTGAATTACCAGTGAAATTAGGAATAATTTAAGAATATCTTTTCTCAACATTAGTATCCAAAATGTTCTACAATGTCCAGGGATTGAAAATTTTTAAAAATTGAGCTTTAAGTACTTGGAAGAAGAAAATAAAATTATTATATTTATATATGAACTGGTAATTTACTTAGAAAATCCAGAAGAGTGAATTAAAAAACTTCTAAGACAGTTCAATAAGTTGATCCAATACAAAATATTTATACAAAAACGATGGGTTTTATGCTAGTGATAACCCATTAGTTACTGTGCAGGCAATCTTTACTTGCATTATTTTTTATTAGCATTATAACATTTTGCAAAACATTTTTTGTAAAACGAAATGAAAAGACTCCATTGTTGAGCAAAAGTTATGAAATAACTGTGCTGAAATTCTAAGCAAAACACAAGTGGGTATCTTTCATTACTTAAAATTTTAGCTTGAAGAACAAATGGTTAAGAATAAGATGATTTATAAAGGAGAAATAAACAGTAGAACTTGCACTATTAGACAAAATAGCTACAATAATTACATCATATATCATTGGTACAGTGATGAATATAGATCAATGAAAAATATTAACTTCAGAAACACACCCATGTACACAAATGTGTATGCATATAATATATATGCTTTCCATAAGTTGATTTTGTTTATATTTTCTAAATTTCTAAAACAAATATCTACTCTTTCTTTGACTGCACAATTCCAAAATCTTGTCTTTATCCACTGTTTTCTGACCTCCATCACTTGTCTTTCTAGCTAACATATTCAATCCAATAATCCTTTCCACTCTTCGGAGCCACTAATCCATTAAACCATCACATATTAGTATGCTTAGTATGCTTGTCTTCTTTATTTGCTCATTTTTTCTCTTTATTAAATTTAGATTCCACAATGCAGCATCAGAATTGTTCAGTTGTGTAGCACTTCAGATTTCTTGCACACATCCTTCTATCTAGTTTAGAAAATTCTGATACCGTTTCAACCCAATGTTCCTTTTCTGGTTTTTTTTTTTTTTTTTTTAAGCAACAGCTGAGTTTGGCTAGAAAAAGAAACTATGATGACTGGTCTCAGTAAAAATTAATGACCATAAACTCCCACGCTCCCAATTTTTTTACATATCTTCTCTCTCATCAAACTTTCACAAACACCCTTTCTCACATTCAATTATTTTCTCTCTGGAAATACAAACAATCAGAACAGAGCCACTGTGTCTTCTGCCCATCAGATGTGCAGATCCATCTGCACCTAGATCTGTGTGCTTCCTTTCATCCTGTTATAAGGGCTTGGATATCCATGCTTCTATCCGAGGCCAGTCTCTCTTTCTGTGCATTTGACCTCATTTCATCTCATGTTACTTTCAAATAATTGATTTATTTACTTTGTGTAAGTTCATTAGTATTAACATTTAAACATTCTGTACTATCTACTATTTGAAAAAGAAAGAGGCTAATTACAGTCCCGCATGTCTGCTTCTCCTTATAGCAGAATCCTCAATATTCCTTTAGCTATTACAGTCACTTTCCTGCAGCACTCTGCTGAAATAGCTTTGTTTCTCACACCAACTATTTTATCTTTCCAAATCCAAAGGTCAATTTGATTTTTAAAAAATTTTACTTGAACTCCAAGTGGCATTTGACATAATTGTTCACCACCTTTTTTTGTGAAATGTTTTCTTCATCTGCATCAGTGACACTGTGTATTCTCAAGATTTTATTCTGCTTCATCAATCTCTTCTTAATTGGCTCCTTCTCTTCTTCCTGACCTCTAAATTTTGGAGTTCTCCCAGGCTTAGTCCTCATCTTTTCTCTGTCTGCATTCACACACCAGTTGATCTTATCCAGTTCCATGAATTTATTTAATTATCACTTTTTACTCTTTCATGAATTTCAGACTAGTGTATATATTCTTTTCTCTCTTCTCTAAGGTCTCATAGACAACTGAAACTGAACATGTCTATCACACAACTTCTTTTAATATCCTGTCTCACCACCTCAACCAAATCTTCTTTCCATGTAATATGCAACATTATTTACCTAATTGCTCAGGCCAAAAACCTCAGGGTTCTTCTTGATGCCTACTTTTCATGACACTTCACATTCATTTCAATCCATTCACAAGTCTTGTTGCCTCTACCTTCAACATATATAGTATGTTTCTTGCATATTTTTCCAACCTAATTCCCACTATTTTCCCTATAACTTATTCTACTCCAGCCATATGGGTCTTCCGATAAAAATGTTTCTGCCTAGGGCCCTTTTGTATGATATGTTTTCTGCCAAAAATGGCCTTTCCTCAGCTATCTAAAAATCTTGGTCTCTCACTTCATATAGATTTCTGCTAAAATTTCACCCCTCTGGAAATCTTCCTTGGTCTCTCTAACAAAAGTAGCATATACATTCCAGGTGCTATGGCTTTGCCTTGTTTTATTTTTGTTCATAGCAGCTACATCTATCTTGGTACTTATTTCTTTATGTTTTACTTCATTTTAAAATTGCCTTTTGGCTGGGCATTGTGGCTCATGCCTGTAATCCCAGCACTTTGGGAGGTCGAGGCTGGTGAATCACCTGAGGTCAGGAGTTCGAGACCAGCCTGACCAATATGGGAAAACCCCGTCTCTACTAAAAATACAAAAATTAGCTGGGTGTGGTGGCAGGTACCTGTAATCCCAGCTACCTGGGAGGCTGAGACAGGAGAATTAATTGAATCCAGGAGGCGGAGGTTGCAGTGAGCCAAGATCATGCTACTGCACTCCAGCCTGGGCAATAGAATGAGACTCCGTCTCAAAAATAAATAAATAAATAAAAAGAAAATAAACTGCCTTTCTTTCTTCTTAGTTTGCAGGGGCCATAAAGGTAGAGACTTCATTTTGTTCTACATGCTATCAACAATGTCCTGCACAGTGCCTGATACATACTGGCCGCTCAATAACTATTTGCTGAGTGAATGAATTGATGATATTCCTAATGTGCATCTATCAAAAGGAATAGAATAGAATAACTAGTTGGGTTTCATGTTGCTGAATATTAGAAAGAGAACTTTACACTGGTGATGTCATCAAGAGCATTTTCAATAGATGATGAGGCCAACTATGATGAATTAAAGAGTGAATAGAGAAATAAGAAATAAACATATCTTACTTAGATAACCCTTCAGAAATCTTTCTGCTATGAGCAACAGAGAAAGGAAGTTGGTTCTTTCTTGAATAGAATGCAGTGTCAAAGGAATCACATAAATTAATAATGCTTCCTTCTTTGCTTTTATCTGTTTGGAAAGCATAGAATCAAACTTTTTGTTTGCCATAAAAACAATTCTATGTTCAAACTTCTCTTTTTGATTTATCTTATTATTTTATTATTCTCTCCCTCTGTCTCTCTCTTTCTGTGTGTGTGTGTGTGTGTGTGTGTGTGTGTGTGTGTGTGTGTGTCCAATTTCTTCATTTTATTGGGTGTTTCTCTAAGTTTATCACACATAAGAATCACCTGAAAGGCTTGCAAAGCACAGATTGCTGAGTCCCATCCCCAGAGTTTCAGATTCAGTAGGTCTGGGATGATGTCCAAGAATTTGCATTTTTAACAAGCTCTCAGATGATGTTGATTCTGCTGATCAAGGGAATTACACTTTGAGAACTGCGGTTTTATTTTAATGTGTTTGTGCTTTAGTGCTGACTTGGAACAGGGCAAGAAAGAATAAAGCGAAGAAACAGAAAAGAGAAGAGAAGGCGGGAAGGAAGTATAAAGGTACAATACAAAAATGTTTAGTAATTAAATATTCAGTTATATAGGTAGGTCTGAATATAAAAATATCCAGCTCCCTTCTTATATTCTCCTCTTATATTCCTTTAATTGCCAAAAGAAGCCCAGATCTGTCCTTGTAGAAGCTGACATACATTTAGTAGTACAATTGCAGGTCTATAATAAACACTAGCTGAACCTTCCTGACAAATCATATCGCCGGGGTTTTAATGATAGAAATTCAACTGTAGTTCCACACTGAGGCTACTGTAACCAACATAACAATGTGCCAGAGAGCCAAGATCCATGATGTCATTCCAATACCAAATAATAGATCAGCTTAATAGAAGATGAAGGCTGAATTGAATATCCCTGAAAATGGTCCCATCCCATCCCATATTTTCATACTCAAATTACTATTTCTACATGACCCTATAGCTTACTTGATTTTTCCAATTGTTTTGATGCTTTGATTGGGTCTTTCTCAAGTCATTTTTCTTCTACTTTATGGATCAGTTCATGGGTCAGGGTTGCCCAAATACCCAGACCTTCTTCTATACCTTTCAGTTCCTACATAGGCAATCATTCCTTCTTTTTCTTCTCCTTTCATTCCAACTATGTATTTTCCCTACATTTTTATAAGTATAAAATGACACAATTGTGAAGTAATGAAATGCATAGTGTCTTTCTTATTTTCATCTATTTTCACAAAATGTTAAGAGGTTTAAAAGAAAGAATTTACTTAGAACTACAGGAAAACATTGATGGAGGTTTTACGAAGAACTGGTCAGTGCCTAGCTCATAGTAGATGCTTAAAAATATTTGTTGAAAGAATGATTAAATTAATAAGGAATTAATACATTTCTTAGGCTTCACTACTGGATCCTCTTTAAATATAGATGCTCCTTAGCTTGACCAGACATTATTTTCTTGGACAGTGACTTCAACTACCACTTACACACCAGAAGCTTTTAAATCGTTATCTCCAGTTTTGAGGTTTTTCCTTAATTTTTAAAATTGTGTGTGTTACTGTCTACTACATCATTCTAACTGGATATAATCCAGGCATCTAGATTTTTAGAAACATGTCATTCCATACATTTGCTTTTATGTTTGTTATAAGAACAAATATCTACACCATCAACCAAAAAGTAGAAATTAACTTTGATTTCTTTTACTTCCCACATCTAATTAATCACCAAATTCTGCTGATTTTAGCTTCAAGAAATATCTCAAACAATGTCTTTGCTTTGTGTGATGATTGCCAATATCTTATTTCAAACCTCATTGTTTCCCTGTTGAACTATCATAACTACTTTCCTGGATACCGTTCATTCCTCACTCTATCCATTTTCAAAATTAGCTAAGAAATTCTTCTCTAAAATGGAAATCTGCATATGATTCTCCTGTTTTTATTAGCTACTTGGAGTTCTAAAGTGTAACCTTTTTACTATTGCAAATTGCTCATAATGTCCTACCAAACTATTATTCTAGGACCACTCTCACCTCTCCCTTACATATAATTCCTTTTGTGTAAGGTATTTAATTTCATATTTATATTTATTTTATTCAGTAATGCATTCATATGCTTTCTAAAACTCAAGTTTTAGAAATGCATTCATATACTTTCTAAAACTAACCTCAAAGTTTTCCAAGAAATATAGTATTACCCTTTTCTTCCCTCTCATCTTCATATCTGTTCCTCAAATGAACCTTCTTTAACTCTTAGTTGTTTCTAAATAACATATTAATACGGATATTTCTTAATGTTTTTCTTTTTGTTTCTACTTGTAATTATATGGAAGATGATGATTTCTAATATGTATCTTTTCCACTCAAACCATTCCTAAACTTTTTCTCCTTTTATCCTCCCCCCGCCCATAAAGCTATGCTATAATTTTAGGTTAAAAAATTAGTCAGTGTTTTCAATTTTTGTACCTTATAAACATTAGCCAGAGCTGAGCTATAGAATCAGAAAGTTGAAATATCTATTCCCTAGCTATGATTAAATTTTCTTTCTTCAGACTTTTTATTTTCTATTGGGTTGTTTTGACTTTTTTACCTCCTCAGTTTATTTAAGCTTTAAAATGTTTAATTGACACATAATAATTATACATATTTATGGTGTACAGTGTGATATTTCAATATATGTACACATTGTGTAATGATCAAATCAGGGTAATTAGCATATCCATCACCTCAAACATTTCTCATTTCTTTGTGGTGAGATTATTCAGAATCTTCTAGCTATTTTTAAATATACAATACATTGTTTTAACAATAGTCCCCCTACTGTGCAATAGAACTTCAGAATTCATTCCATCCATCTAATTGCAACTTTATATCTACTGACCAACCTCTCACCATTTCTCCCTCCCTCTACCTTCCCTAGCCTCTGGTGACCACAATTCTCCTCTCTACTTTTATGAGATCAACTTTTTAGATTCCACATATAGGTGAGATCATGCTTACTGTCTTGATTTTCTATGTACCTATCACTAATCCCCTCAAAATTTTCAGCAAAACTATAACTATCTTCTCAATGCATTCATAGTCTGTCTGTTTTTATTTTCCTGGGAATGTGCCCTCAGAAACTCACTGCTTTCTTTTACCTGTACTTGATTTTTTCCTAGGTTTCAAACAGAATTAACCATCATTTCGGGGAATTCTTTTTACCATCGTCTTGGGAATTTCCTCTGCTTCCCATCTGAGCTCTCATAACAGTTTTAAAAATACATCCATGTACCCCGTAACAACATTTTGGTTAACAACAAACCTCATGCACCATGGGGGTCCCATACTACTATAATGGAGCTGAAAATTTCATATCGCCTAGTGACATCTTGATGATCCTGACCCAGTGTAGGCTAGTTTTGTGTTAGTTTTTAACAACAAAGTTTAAAAAGTAAAGAAAAAAAAATTAAAAATTTTAAAATAGAAAATTTTGTAGAATGATATAAAGACAAATATTTTGTGTAGCTGTACAATGTGTTTGTGTTTTATATTGTGTTATTAAAAGAGAGTCAAAAAATTTTAAAAATTTGAAATTTGATAAAGTGAAAATGTTATAGTAAGTTAAGGTGAATTTATTATAGAAGAAAGAAAAATGTTGTTTTATAAATTTAGTGTCACTTAAGTGTACAGTGTTTATAAATTCTACCATAGTGTACAGTAATGTCCTAGGCCTTCACATTCACTCACTACTCACTGACTTACCCAGAACAACTTCCAGTGGTACAAGCTCCATTCATGGTAAGTGCCTTATACAGGGGTAACATTTTTTATCTTTTATACTGTTTTTGTTTTTTTGAGACAGGGTATTGCTCTGTCACCTAGGCTGGAGTGAATTAGTGTGATCATGGCTCACAGCAGCCTTGACCTCCTGGGCTCAAGTGATCCTCCGTCTCAGCCTCTCATGTAGCTAGGATTATAGACAAGTGCCACCACCCTCAGCTAATTTATTTTTAGGTTTAGTGTTTGGAGAGTGAGGGTCTCACTATACTGCCCAAGCTAGTATCAAACTCCTGGGCTCAAGCAATCCCTCCCACCACAGTTGCCCAATATACTATATTTTTATTGTGTCTTTTCTATGTTTAGATACACAAATACTTACCACTGTGTTAAATTGCCTACAATATTCAGGCAGTAACATTGCACAAGTTTGTAGCCTAGAAGCAATAGGCATCTAGGTTTGTGTGAGTAAACTCTATGTTTACAAAAAGATGAAATTGCCTAACATCACATTTCTCAGAACATATCCCTGAGGCATAACTATGTTTCTATTTTAGTATTCATCACTTTATATTGTGTTTTTTGAGGTCCTTGTAGTCTGGAGAGTATATGTTTATCAAACTTTGTATCACATTTTTTTTTTTTTGAGACAGGGTCTCACTCTATTGCCCAGACTGGAGTGCAGTGGCATGATCTCGGTTCACTGCAGCCTTGACCTCCCAGGTGCAAGCCATCCTTCTACCTCAGCCTCCCAAGTAGCTGGCACTATAGGCACACACCACCACACCCAGCTAATTTTTGTATTTTTTGTAGAGACAGGGTTCTGCCATGTTGCCCAGCCTGGTCTTGAACTCCTGAATTCAAGTGATCCACTCGCCTCAGCCTCCCAAAGTGCTGGGATTGCAGGCATGAGCCACCACGCTCAGTCTTAACTTTGTATCCTTAATATGTTTCCTGTCCTGATTCACAGTAGGTGTGTAACTGGCAGGGATTTGGGATTGAGATAATTAAGCAAAGGCCAACAAAATAATCTTCAGGGAACTATTTATCTAATTATGCTTCACAGAATGTGTCACCATGCAACAAATAGTAGCCCTAAAAGCTATTGTTTATTGAGTGTTTACTATATGCCAGATATTTTCTCATTTAATCTTAACCCAAGCCCCATAATGTAGGTACCATTGTTAATTCTGTTTCACAGATGAGAAAACTGAAGCACGAGAAGGTTAAGTACCTGGCCTAGGGTCACGTAGTTAGTGCATCAGTCAGATCTCTAACAGGAAACAATGGCAACATTTGTTTGTTTACACAGGGACCAATGGATGGCATGTAGGATCACCACAAGGGATATTGCATGAAACTGGAGCTTTTAGTAATAAAACTGACACCATCTCTGCCACTAGACTTCCCCCAACACTACTCCCAAGAGGGATAGTTTATCAGAACCCAATAAGGAGACGGAGGAAGAGTTGTATGTGAGTATCCTACAGAATTGCAGAGAGATTGTGTCAAGGAACATAGACAGCTGTATGTCTATGAAGGGTCAAGGGAATAAGTACCTTCATGCTAGAGTTTCATACTGGCCATATCTCACTGGGGCCAGAGCCTGATATCATGCATGTACTTTAATGGAAGCAACCTTCCTGGGTAGAGTAGGGTGGAGAAGGAAGAAATGAATCTAAAGTAGCTGGATTTGTCAGTCATGATGCTGGAATCTGTACCCAAGCATCTGGACATGAAGACTATGATCTTACTACTATACTATGCTTGTGGGGTGGCAGGCAGGAAACTAGGTTCTGTTTTCAGTTCAGACTCCAAGAACAAAATGACTCTTCTGACCAAAGGGATTTTTGTTACCTCTTCACTATCATCACTAAAGGGCATTGTTCTTGCAGAAGAATGCAGTTGCTAAGGAGGATAGGGGACAATCTTGGAACCTTACAGAAAATGACAGCAACATTACAGAGGCATTCTCAGTAGCAGGCACATAGGCACTCAGCACTTTGCAGTGTGCTGGTTGGTATTAAAGGACTTCAGGAGAAAGCAAAGACTAAAAAATCAGAGATAAAGGAGTGGAAAAGAATGTGGTCATACCAATGGGATAAGAGCACCCTGGGACAAACAACAGAAGACTTGAACAAGCCTGAGCAGAATCTCATGAATTAACAATACTAATTATGGGTTAAAACCACTTCCTCAGTAAGGAGAAACTATAAATCAATATCTGAAACCACTAGATAGGCTTTATAATTCACTGAATATGAATGTGCAATAAATTATTTATAGTTCTCATTATAATTGTCAACCTCAAAAATGTCATTTTCTCTGTCAAATTCTGAGTTTAAAAACCCATCTGTATCTTGTATAGGCACCAGAGTAAATCATACTATGCCTTAGAGGGACTCATTCAAGGATACCTAATGAGAGACTGCTGTGTACCAAGTGCTGTCCTAGGTGCTGGAGATACAATATTGAACAAAGTAAGACCCTGACCTCATGGAGTTCACAGTCTAGCGAAAAACACAAAGAATTTATCACCTGAAAATATGGAATGAGCTTTCTCTCCTTTACCATCTGACCATCTTCTCTTATCCCTTTGAAACTCATCTCATTGGGGGATTTTGTGGACCAATTCCTCCATCCCTATGCAGTGTCCCCACAGAACTCATTTCTTACCTCATTCCTATCACACTGCCTCAGGAGATGAATGAGATGCAGTGTGCCTCTAATAAAGTCTCCCTATTAGAGCTCGAGCTGCTTGTGATTAGGGATGCTATCATTTATCTTGGTATCTCCACAATCAAGCATCACACCCAGCATAGAGAAAACATGCAATAACATTTACTGACAAAATGCATAAGTGAACAATAGAAAAGAGAAGATAAAAATATATTTCTTCTACCACTTTTCATATTTAACCTCAAAATGAGCATGAGTCATTTGCAAGAAAGAAAAAATAATTTCTCAATAATAAATAAGTCACAATTTATTAGTAATCCTTTATTTGATAGGAACTTTATTTGCATTTCTGACGTATTAGATATTTCTATTTCTATTTTATAATCACATAAAAATTAAATATTTTGCCCAAAACCAACATTACAGGCAGAGATATTGTGCTGTGAAAACAATAAAGTTGAGATTAATTGGAAGAAATCTAGCAGATAGGGTAGCTGAATAGGGTCTTCCTGAGAAGAAATTGTTTTACTTGAAACTTGAATAATAAAAAAATCCAGGGGAAGATGTGAGTGAAGAACATTCCAGACAAACGGAATAGCAAGTACTCTGGCCCCAAGGCAGGAAATAGTGTTGCCTTTTCAAGAAATAGAAAGTCAATGTGGCTGAGCAGTAGTGAGAGCAGAGAAGAGGGTGGAGAAGGCATGATGTGAAATAAAATTTGAGATTAGGCAGGAATCAATTTCTGTAGGCCATGTGGGTTCTAATAATGGCTTTCAATTTAACTTAAATGCAATAAAAGTCATTGAACAATTTTATGCAACAGAATGTAAATGATCAGATTTTTAAAAACATCACTGAAAAAATTGAAAGGTCTTTTGAAAAAAAAAAAAAGGAAAATCAGTGTGGGACTTGAGCAGATGGTGCTATGAATAAGGATGGATGATAAAACAGAAGAGATTGTTGAGACATAGCAAATAGTGAAAAGATGTTGCCCCAATCCTTCATGATTAGAATTGTTGCAACCAAAATGAGCAAGATAAACATAAATTCTATTTGTTCTTGTTTCAGGCAGTACATTGGCATTTAACCTATTTTATGGTTAAAGGGATGGTAGTAAGATTGGAGTTAGCAAGAATACCCCTTCAAACTTTATCCACTGCCATCCACTATGCACTCTTGCAAAGAGTCTGAAGGAAATGAACATTTCAGGCTAGTAAATATTCCTTACTCTGATGCTTTGTTGGCAATATCTGGTGTCATAGCCTAACCACATGAAGGGGCAGCTGTTACTTAGGTGCCAAAGGTAATCCTGAGTCTAAGATTTCAGCTGGCTGAAAAGTGTGTTTCCATATCCCACTTTAGCTCACAAGCCTCGGCTATTGTTATTGGAATATAATATTTACTAGTGATCAAACTGGGTCATGCACTGTGCTAAACACTTTCTGCGCATTATTACACTTAACATTCACAATAAAACTTAGTAAGAAAGCACACTTATCCCTATTTTATTGATCACAGAAAACTGTGATTTAAGAGGCATTAAGTAATTTTCTCAAGTTATAGATGACAGAGCTGGAATTAGAAGCCAACTGTGCCGAATTCCTAAGTCTGTTTTCTTCACTATTGTTCTCTAGTGCCATTCTCCTGCTCTGATAATAAGAAAAAACTGGAGGGATCAGCTACGGACACGAAGAAAGAAAGAGGTATCAACCATGACCCAATGTCTGTGCTAAAACTATTAGATGACATGGCTGAGTTCACCTGTGTAGAAGATGGTAAAAAGTCAGGGTTAGAACTCGGGAACCCATGAATATTGCTCAACAACATACAGTAGACTCTTCTCATCTGCATGTAATTTGCTTTTTATATCTAAGGGAAGACCCAGCCAAAGTCCCCCATCTCTCCCATCCTCACCAGCCACCCCATTCATTCTATACTCAAGGAAGAGAAGCAGTGAGTAAGGTTTCACAATATGTACTGAGCAGACATGCAAGGGACATTCAGTCTCTTTTCCTTGCTCACACACTGAGAAATACTGGGGTGAGTGGATTAGGTTGTTTCCTCTTGGTCTTACAAAGACATCCTGGGTTGTTTTCTTGCCAAGACCTTTTTGTTAGACTAGTAAACAAAAATTTAGAAAAGGGCTTGGGTTAAAAAGAGGTAAGAAGGCCTCTCAATCTACTTTGAGTGTCTTTGGTCACATAAGACAATATTTAACACAGGCAAAATCTTTCATGTGGTTTAGCTTAGCTCTGCCATGGGCCTACTTGGGTTTTAGGACAAAAGCTTCATTTGAAAAGAGAGTACCCACTTGCCTGGCTTACTGTCTTAGGAACCTGTTGGGGAAGGTTGTTATCACAGAGGTTTTAGTTATCTGGGGATCCTAGTTTGGGATCGTATATAATCTTAATACCACCTTTTTATACAACTCACATTATTAATAGTAATTTTGTAATTTTTAACTTATTTATTTGGTTTCTAAAAATATTATTACAAGATCTCATTGTGATAGAAATTGCTTAACCTGTGTAGACTTAACTGCTCATCTGGGCAGTATAACAATACAGTCAGGGATTATGTTGGAACATGACAGTGAAGAGTTATAGAATGGTATTTGTACAGGAACTTTTGTATGGTCATTTTGAAATTAGGATTTTCAAGACTGGTGCTCTACAGGTTGTTATTCTCTCCTAGATAGGTGGAGTTTAGTGGCCTTATTACCAGTGAGACCATAGAGTCAAGGCTAAATGAATAGCTAGGTCTTCAATTAAGATGCTTACCTCAGTGAAAGATGATGCACTGATTCCTTATGCCATGTGATATAGTGAAATGAGTGCTGGTTAACATTTCAGTTATTCAACACATATTTATAAAGTGCTTATTGTTACTGTGTGTTGGGCACATGGATGAATAAGATTATTTCTACCTTTAATGTTCCTACATTCTAGTATGTAATTATACATCTTTCTTTATTGGAAATATTTAGTTGTCCTGAGTGGCAGTTTGGTATAGTGGAGGGACTCTCAACTGGATGAGAGTGAAAACATCTACTTCCAGTTTTGTCATGAGCCGGCTCTCTGATTTGAGATAACTAACTTAAGCTCTTTGTGACTAAATTTCCTCATACGTAAAAGAAAGGAGGTGGGACCAAAGAGACATTTGAATGGTTCTTCTAAAAATCTAAGAGGCAAACCAATTATTTGGGGGCTATTTTAGTTTGGTATTTTCTAAAAATCCTGGAATAACTTATGTGCTTAATAAATATGAAACAAAAATAAGATCATCTTAATCCTCTCCTTCCTTTGCTCATAAATCCAGAAGGACCTTTAAACAATTTAAAACTCTTATGTATCATGCTAGGGAAAAAAAAATCAAAACAAACCATGAGAATAAGCAGATAAAAGAACTGCCCTTAATCTTAAAGTCTCTGAAATCCAAAACATGCAGGATGTGGTTTAAGGGCAATGTGCACATACAAAATTGTGATCTGAAGATAAAAAAATAATAAATGTGTGTTTATCTTTATTATCTGCCCATGTAAAATAATTTTGTTCTTAACCATGATAACTAAGCCAAAATAACCTGGTAACATTTACCTTTAAGACAAAACTCCAACTTGTCTACTTTCATTGATGTCAGTTTAAATGTCATGTCATCTAAGTTCTTTCTGCCTTTTGTTTACCATTTGAGTCACACCTATCATTATGGTAAACACTTTTGATAGATGTACCCTTAGAAGTAGCTGATGCTGTACTTAATTATTGAAGATTAGAACACAACAAATATCATCTAGTTCAAGTTACATATTCCGAATATGGGTAACTTAATTTGAATGTGGATCACTCAAATCTAAAGTGTAAAATTCATACATTTTTCATAAAAAATTACTTCTTATTAACAACAACAAAGCAAATTTCTGACATGAACTGTTTCAGATTTTTCTGCGTTAAGCTGCTAAACACAATGTCTTTGCATATGGGTTTTCACAAGAATTATCTCATTTGCAACTCACAACAAAATCCTATAAAGCAGTTTCATTATCTGTAGAGTGGAGACAAAAATAAATTAAGACATATTAGGCTTCAGAATGGGCCTCTTTTTCCTTGCTAGAATCCTGGTCATTTCTTGGATGTTTCCTAAGGACTTCAAGGTCTCAGACACAAGAAAGGCATATAGGCTATGTAAAGCCAATCAGCGGCTTTTATTACCATAAAAGACATTTAGGGGGATTTTTAAAATAGGAATTCCACAAAGAGTATCTTTTTTTTTTTTTTTTTTTTTTTTTTCAAAGAAGTTTGTCCCCTGGCAAATTCTCATCAGTGAATGTGGCTTTGAGATAACCATGAATAATAATTTGATTTTTATGAGGAATTTACCTTTTTAAAGTGAATTATCTTCTATCTGCTTATTCTAGCAATAGGGTATGCAGGAAAGAAATTGCTGTAGTGGTCGTTTTACAGATGAGAAAACAGTTATGGCCAGAGATGACATGGCCTGCCTCGAGTTAGGCTGCCAGTAAAGTCTTGAGGGAGAGGGAAGCAAACTTGCCAAATCTTTCAGTCTCTTGAAATTTCCATTTGTTCACACAGCCTTTTTGTTCTTCAAATTGGTCCGTGAATTCACCAGAACAAGAGACAGTATTTCCTTCGCCATGCAGGACAGGAGAATAATATATAGTAAGCATTTTTAAGGACATTCTAGACAATGTTCTAGACAACTTGTCATTTTCTCAGGACATGCTTTGCAATGATGCTGAAAATAATGATGAGGATGTGATACTGCTCATCAGTTAACAAATACACCATAAATACCTACAATGGGAAGAACAGTATAATAAGTAAGAAAGGAATATGAAAAAGCATAATGTATATCATTTGCCACCAAGCAGTTCACAATTCTTTTGGAAGGAAGTCTTTAATTCACATAAAAGGCAATAAACAATTCAAGGCATTCTAACTGGTGTGAGATGGTATCTCATTGTGGTTTTGATTTGCATTTCTCTGATGGCCAGTGATGGTGAGCATTTTTTCATGTGTTTTTTGGCTGCATAAATGTCTTCCTTTGAGAAGTGTCTGTTCATCTCCTTCACCCACTTTTTGATGGGGTTGTTTGTTTTTTTCTTGTAAATTTGTTGGAGTTCATTGTAGATTCTGGATATTAGCCCTTTGTCAGATGAGTAGGTTGCGAAAATTTTCTCCCATTTTGTAGGTTGCCTGTTCACTCTGATGGTGGTTTCTTTTGCTGTGCAGAAGCTCTTGAGTTGAATTAGATCCCATTTGTCAATTTTGGCTTTTGTTGCCATTGCTTTTGGTGTTTTAGACATGAAGTCCTTGCCCATGCCTATGTCCTGAATGGTAATGCCTAGGTTTTCTTCTAGGGTTTTTATGGTTTTAGGTCTAACATTTAAGTCTTTAATCCATCTTGAATTGATTTTTGTATAAGGTGTAAGGAAGGGATCCAGTTTCAGCTTTCTACATATGGCTAGCCAGTTTTCCCAGCACCATTTATTAAATAGGGAATCCTTTCCCCATTTCTTGTTTTTGTCAGGTTTGTCGAAGATCAGATACTTGTAGATATGTGGCATTATTTCTGACGGCTCTGTTCTGTTCCATTGATCTATATCTCTGTTTTGGTACCAGTACCATGCTGTTTTGGTTACTGTAGCCTTGTAGTATAGTTTGAAGTCAGGTAGTGTGATGCCTCCAGCTTTGTTCTTTTGGCTTAGGATTGACTTGGCGATGCGGGCTCTTTTTTGGTTCCATATGAACTTTAAAGTAGTTTTTTCCAATTCTGAGAAGAAAGTCATTGGTAGCTTGATGGGGATGGCATTGAATCTGTAAATTACCTTGGGAAGGATGGCCATTTTCATGATATTGATTCTTCCCACCCACACCAGTTAGAATGGCAATCATTAAAAAGTCAGGAAACAACAGGTGCTGGAGAGGATGTGGAGAAATAGGAACACTTTTACACTGTTGGTGGGACTGTAAACTAGTTCAACCCTTGTGGAAGTCAGTGTGGCAATTCCTCAGGGATCTAGAACTAGAAATTCCATTCGACCCAGCCATCCCATTACAGGGTATATACCCAAAGGACTATAAATCATGCTGCTATAAAGACACATGCACACGTATGTTTATTGCGGCATTATTCACAATAGCAAAGACTTGGAACCAACCCAAATGTCCAACAATGATAGACTGGATTAAGAAAATGTGGCACATATACACCATGGAATACTATGCAGCCATAAAAAATGATGAGTTCACGTCCTTTGTAGGGACATGGATGAAATTGGAAATCATCATTCTCAGTAAACTATCGCAAGAACAAAAAACCAAACACCGCATATTCTCACTCATAGGTGGGAATTGAACAATGAGAACACATGGACACAGGAAGGGGAACATCACACTCTGGGGACTGTTGTGGGGTGGGGGGAGGGGGGAGGGATAGCATTGGGAGATATACCTAATGCTAGATGACGAGTTGGTGGGTGCAGCGCACCAGCATGGCACATGTATACATATGTAACTTACCTGCACATTGCACACATGTACCATAAAACCTAAAGTATAATAATAATAATAATAATAAAAAAAAAAAAAAATTACTGAAAAAAAAAAAAAAACAAAAAAAAAACAATTCAAGGCAGCTGAGGAACAGTAGTGCAGCTGGTATGCACTAAAAGAACGATAAACTAAATAAGCAGTGTGTCTTTGGGAGAAGAAATGTGTCACTGTTGTCTAGGACGATCAGTCCAGGCTCATTGTAAAAGTATAATGTAAATGGATTTTGATGAATTCAAGGGTTTGAAACAGACAGAAGTATCCACATATCAACAAAATCAGCAGATAAGAGTTCCTGCTTTTTTCTAAAGTTTAGGCAACATATCCACTCAATAGGTTAAAAAATACATTGACTTTCTTCACATAATTAGAAAAAACTACTTAAAATTTCATATGGAGCCAAAAAGGGCCCATATAGCCAAAACAATCCTAAGCAAAAAGAACAAGGCTGGAGGCATCACACTACCTGACTTCAAACTATACTATAAGGCTACATTAACCAAAACAGCATGGTACTGGTACCAAAACAGATATATAGACCAAAGGAACAGAACAGAGGCCTCTGAAATAAGACCACAAATCTACAACCATCTAATCTTTGACAAACCGGACAAAAAGCAAGCAATGGGGGAAAGGAGTCCCTATTTCATAAATGGTGTTGGAAAATGGGCAAGCCATATGCAGAAAACTTAAAGTGGACCCCTATCTTATACATTATAGAAAAATTAACTCAAGATGGATTAAAGACTTAAACATAATACCTAAAACCATAAAACCCTAGAAGAAAACCTAGGCAATACCATTAAGGACATAGGCATGAGCAAAGACTACATGACTAAAACACCAAAAGCAATGGCAATGAAAGCCAAAATTGACAAATGGGATCTAATTAAACTAAAGAGCTTCTGCACAGCAAAAGAAACTATCATCAGAGTGAACAGGCAACCTATAGAATGGGAGAAAAATTTTGCAATCTATCCATCTGACAAAGGGTTAATATCCAGAATCTACAAGGAACTTAAATTTACAAGAAAAAACAAACAACCCCATCAAAAAGTGGTGGAAGGACACTTCTCAAGAGAAGACATTTATGCAGCCAGCAAACATGAAAAAAAAGCTCATCATCACTGGCCATTAGATAAATGAAAATTAAAACCACAATGAGATACCATTTCATGCCAGTTAGAATGGCGATCATTAAAAAGTCAGGAAACAACAGGTGCTGGAGATGATGTGGAGAAATAGGAAAGCTTTTACACTGTTGGTGGGAGTGTAAATTAGTGTAACCATTGTGGAAGACAGGATGGTGATTCCTCAAGGTTTTAGAACCAGAAATACCATTTGACCCAGCAATCCCATTACTGGGTATTTACCCATTCTACTATAAAGATGCATGCACACGTATGCTTATCGCAGCACTATTCACAATAGCAAAGACTTGGAACCAACCCAAATGTGCATCAACGATAGACTGGATAAAGAAAATGTGGCACATATACACCATGGAACACTATGCAGCCATAAAAAAGAATGAGTTCATGTCCTTTGCAGGGACATAGATGAAGCTGGAAAACATTATTCTCAGCAAACTAACAAAGGAACAGAAAACCAAACACCGCATGTTCTCACCGGTAAGTGGGAGTTGAACAATGGGAACACATGGACACAGGGAGGAGAACATCATACATTAGGGCCTGTCGGGGGTTGGGGGGCTAGGGGAAGGATAGCATTAGGAGAAATAACTAATGTAGATGACAGGCTGATGGGTGCAGCAAACCACCATGGCACATGTATACCTATGTAACAAACCTGCATGTTCTGTACATGTATCCCAGAACTTAAAGTATAATTTAAAAAGAGAGACATTAAAAACAGATACAATGAATCAATAACTTGGTGACAGTGGAATTTAATGAACTACAAGAAGAATTATACGTACAATATCTGTGACCTCTAATTTTGGCTTTTCTTTTCTCTTAATATGCACTGATAAAAACCAATCTTTTCATCTCAGTTTTCTAATTTATAAAAATAAGGGCAATTTTATCATTTGCTTCAAAAGACATCATCTCAGAAGCTACTAAGCAATATATTTGTTAATAATATTATTAAAAATTTTTATGTATCCCTAGTTTAGGGAAAACAACAATTTCATTACGAAAACTACTAGTCAAAAGCCTAGAATTATATTTAGTAGCATTTCAGAAAAATAAAATGCTTGGAGGAGTAATGCTTTCAGTGAAAACTGTTTTTAATTGAGTGACTACAAAATAAAGGTAGTTAATATAAAAATAATCAAAAAGTCTTTGTTTTCTAAGAATAATATGAAACCTTAAAACTTCCTAGATCATCAAAATTAGGTGATATAACTAGAAACTATGTAGCAGGCAGAATCATGCCCCCTCAAAGATGTGTGCATCCTAATCTCCAGAACCTCTAAATATGTCACTTTCCTTGACATAAGGAATTTTGAAAATGTGCTTAAAGTTAAGGATCTTGAGATGGAGAGATTATACTGAATTATCCGGGTCAGCCCAATATAATCACAAGGGTCCTTATAAGAGGAACAACCTTTCCCAGTTGTGATTAGAGAGGGCAATGTGATTACCGAAGAAGGTCACGTAAAATTCAACATGCTGGCTTTGAATGTAGAGGAAAGGGGCCATGAACCAAGGAATGTGGGCAACCTCTAGAAGCTAGATAAGGCAAAAAAATGATTCCTTCCAGAAGCCTGTAGAAAGGAACTCAGCTATGCTGACAGTTTGGTTTTAGCTTGCCAAGACCCATGCCAGATATCTGACCTACAAAACTGTAAGATAATAAATGGTGTTTTTTTAAGCTGCTAACTTTGTGGTAATTTTTTATAAGCAGCATAGAAAGCAATACAGCATGAAATTTCAATAACTTACTTTACATGTGTATTAGAAAGTGTTATTCAAATATTAGTTACGGCCAGGGATTATTTAGAAGAATCAAATCCTATAATTAATGATACATAGGCTTAGTGCAAAAGTGCTGAACCAATTTAATAATTGCAATAGTTAATGAATTAAGCAAGTAGACCCAGTAACTGAGATACAGAAATAGAGAAATTTCTCAATGCTCAATATGTAAGGGTATCTTCAACGGAAAAGTAAGAGGAGAAAATGAGCAAGAGAGATCACGTAGTAATATAAAGGTATCATAGAAAGGACTTTGCACTCATCTCTTTCAGACTTCCTAAAAAGTTTTATCAGAAAAGAATGTAAGTCTTAATCACATGAAAGGATGAGAGGTAGTTTATTTTGAAAGGAATTAAGGCTAGTGCACTTGTTCCCTAATGCTGTTATAAAAATTTGCCAGACTTGGTGACTTAAAGCAGTCCTTCTCTCACAGTTCTGGAGGATGGAAGTCCACTATGAAGGTGTTGGCAGGTCCACACGTGTTTAATTTCCCTCTGCTGCTCTTATAAGGACACTTGTGATGGTATTTGGGGCCCACCTGGATAATCCAGGACAATTTCTTCATTTCCAGATTCTTTGTATAATTATACATACAAAAACTTTACAATATAAGAGGACACTCATAGGTTTCCAGGAATTAGAACCTGATATCGTTGGGAACCACCATTCAGCCAATTACAGCTGACTTCTGGAGTGCTCATAATAATCTTTTTTTTTTTTTTTTAATGTGGGTGCTATACTCAATTGTGTTTACTTTACAAAATGTGTCTGACTCCAGATCCACTGAACCAAAATCTGCATTTTAACAAGATCCCCAGGTGATGTACGTGCAGATTAAAATTCAAGAAGCAGGCCGAGGCGGGCGGATCACGAGGTCAGGAGATTGAGACCATCCTGGCTAACATGGTGAAACCCCATCTCTACTAAAATACAAAAAATTAGCCAGGAGTGGTGGCAGGCGCCTGTAGTCCCAGCTACTTGGGAGGCTGAGGCAGGAGAATGGCGTGAACCTGGGAGCTGAGATCGAGCCACTGCACTCCAGCCTGGGCGACAGAGCGAGACTCTGTCTCAAAAAACAAAACAAAACAAACAAAAAAAATTCAAGAAGCACTATTCAAGAAATATTTGAAAGTGACATTCTCAGAACTTGGTGAGTGACTGGATGGGGTGACTGGTAGTGAAGGAAAGTAAAGAGTAAGTGGGAAGGCAGAATATTAGACTTTAATACAACTTTCTACTTTAAGGAATAAAGATTTTAAGTGAAAGGAACAAATACTTTCAGTTCTAATTTAAAAAACATGCAGAACAAGAGAACAACAGAGATATTTGGAGTTAGTATGCTGTTGATTTTCTATAGGTGGCCGGCCATTGTCCAGCAGTGCAAGTCTCTCCCTCATCCAAGTACCGATGACAAGCACCCAACTCAACCAAAGTGTCCATGAGGTTTGGATCCTGCTATATGTGAAATGTGGTAAGAACTGCCCCGTCTGCCGACTACCAGGATTAGTGATAATTTATTAGTCCAATATGATGGGCATGAAATTACACTTACATTTTAAATCTGTGTACCCTTTTTCCATCATAGCAGTTCTAAGTAGAAACTAATCTCAGGGAGCCACTGAATTGGTTGGTGGGAAAGTGTCAGAAACAGACTGGACATTTTCAGTGAAAATTCCTTTAGTCACAGAATTGAGGGCTTTTAGACCTAAAATTCAGAGCTTTCATAACACTATGACCACACATTAAGTAATAGATGTTGTAACGTTGATAGTAGCCTAATTATACCAGGAATTATCAAGAGTTTATTATGTTCCAGCCACTTTCTCAAGAGCTTTATGGATTCAAGCTATCCTCACAAGGACCCAAGAAGTAGCGAGCCACTTAGCAGATGAGGAGACTACTGCCTTGGGGACCATGTCACTGCTTCCTAAAGACTCCTCTGTCTCACTTGGAATCTTTCAGACAGTCCCTTTAATCACAAGTGAGTCTTAGAAATACTGACCGGTTCATCTACTCAGTACGTATTTATTGAGTATTACCCAATGTGAGTGAACTGGGAATACGCATCCACTTTGAAAAAAAGCAAACACAAAACAAAAACACATCCCCTCCTCCACTGAACACTCTGCTTCTTCATATGTGCATACAATTAGCAAACTGCAAGTATTTTCCGTCTGAAATGATTTAAGGAACTTCACCTTTTTACTCCTCTCTCCTTGTAAACCTCACCAGTGAACGCTTCCATCTACTGTAATATGCCAGTGATTTGGAATGGTCTCTTTAGCTTACATTTCTTAGTTTACTCTGGGCCAAAAATTCCCTCCTGGATTTAACTGAGAAGGTTGAGATGAAGTTGTCTTGTGTATCACAGTAGGAGTAATGTCAGGGCTAAAGAGATCCACCACTATTTCACATCTACAGAGGAAGCTTTTTCTTTTGATAGAATAGGCATACTTTGGTAGACAGCTTTCTGTGCAGAGGTAGATTCCACTGTTTACTTGCAGTTGAAATTCTGTTTTATTTAAAATATGTCCAATAATCAAGCATACCTATTGTGGGTAGAATCACAATGAATGCATGAAATGGAGAGAAAATCCCCAGTTATAATTTTAATCAGTAATGTCATGTATTTCCTTATTAAGCTTTTTAGAGCTACTAAGCAGTAGAAAATTTTCTCATTTATGCTTTGCCTCCTCTTCTTCCCTCCTCATTTCCTTTAAAAGTACTTGTCTCACCTATTGTGTGCACATAGTGGGCCCAGTACATGTTATTTTTCCCCACCCCTCATAGAATTATTGATAGCTCTATAAAGTATCAATGAGACAGGGAAATGGAAAGGAAAAGATGAATGTGAGTGGGCCTCACGAGCTCTCGGTTCCCAAATAAACAACTGTTCATTTGAACTATCAGTATTTAATATATTCCTGGGCTCAGAAACATTAATATAATTGTCTTCATTCTGAAATTAAAATTATAGTATTACATAAAACAAGTTTATGGGTTTGTAAATTGTGTCTTTAAGTATTTGCAATATTTGATCCACTTTTAGTTACTATGTTCAGCAAATACTGCAAAATCTTTTATATAATCACATGCTGAGTAATATAAAATATTGTTAAAATATATATTTAAGAAAATGTAATTACTATAAAATCATAAAATGTAATACTTTCAGTTATTAATATTTCACATTTAGACTCTTTAGACTCTTTTTTAAGTATGTGGACTTAGAAAAGCAAAACAAGTCAAAAATGAAATAGAAGCAGGTGACTTAAAAAATAACTAGGAATTTTAAAATTTGGATATCTTTGGTAAGAATTATTGCAAATTTCTTGAAACATTTTAGAAACACTACCTTCTTGCTTCCAGTGTAAATGTAAAGTGGCAATTTATATTGAAATTCTATTTGATAAAAACTTGTACTTAACCAATGATTCCATGATGACAACTTATATGTATGTAATAGAAAACCCATTTCCTAAGTGGGACCTCAGCTTTTGTGATAATAAACTCTATAACTCTGAAAATGAAATAAAAATCATCTACTTAACATCCACTTAAACAGTCAAAACTAAAATAACCAACCTTAAATATTTACATTTTAAATTAAAGCCAAGTTAAGGAAAAACCAGAACTTCTATGTTTATATGAAAATTTAATATTTAAAAAATTATATAAGCTTTTTTTGAAACCAGCTGCTCCAGTCTTTATCACATTTTTCGTGAACTAAATTAATGGTATTATCTATGGCTAATACATGTCTTGCTTTTCTTTTATTTACTAATATACTTTTAGGTCATTTTAGTCAACAAATTTACATGTAGCATTTCAAGTAGTAGACATATTTTCCAATTTGATGAGAAAGAAATAGTTAAAGACAAGCTTAATTTAGAGTTTAAAAACTCCCTTGGGTTATAATTAATACCTCTGATCAATGGCACCGTGATGCACATCGCAGGCTACAGTATGGATGTTACCCCCTGGAGTTATGTAGTGCATATCCTGTATTGCTGAAAATAACAGACAGACCTAACCAACAGACACTTGAGAGGTTAGCCCCAGGGGAGACAAAGTTCCTGAGCATTACACAAGAAATAGTTTGGAGCATCAAAGGAGTAAAAATCTATTCATATTGTGCTCGTTGTTCTGACACAGGAAAACAAATCTGACACGTATTTTCTATGGAAGCCTTATTTGGAAAGAACTCCTGTAAACACGCTATGGCCTAGATTTATTATGAATGGCATAGTATAGTTCTGACATGCAAAATTGTTTGGAACATCATTAACAAGTACTAGTTTCTGATGATTCAAGGATTCATGTTCTCTCTGTCCCACAATAGTGACTAACTCAGGAATGATGAGCAATGAAGTATTACATTTTTAAACATTTAACAAGAAGAAACAGGAAATTATTAGATGCTAAAATGGTATGTCCCCAATGGGTAGTGTCAGTTGTATACATTTGGAATACTAATGGCATAGATTTCACTAAAATATCCTTTAATATGAATGCAGATAAATACCATATACTAATAGTTGTCCAAATTCATTGTATGTAACTCACTTGAGAGTTAAAATGCAGTTTCTGGACATCACTCCTAGAGATTCTGATTTAGAAGAATGGGAATAGGTCTGGAAGATGTATTTTAATAAGCCCTCCCACATTCCTCATACCAGCAGTTAGTTCTACCCTCCCATTGTGAGAAACACTGCCATAAACTGAATATAATGGTTGCTCATAGGATTGGCCCTGTTGGGAAGTTTAAGAAAAATATAGATACTTCTCCTCATATCCACTACATGGGGGTGAAGTATGGACATGCACAGGTTTTAAAAATGCTACAGGTGATTCTGATTTGCAGCTAGGCTGAGAAACACTGATAATAGAATTAACTTCCTTTTGCTGCATATTATTACATGCTTTAATTCACTGATCTATTTAACTTGAGAGACAGTAAAATTTTTAATATTTAGGTCTTAAAACTGATAACTTATATATAATATCCATTTCCAGTAAAATGTTTGAAAACTATTTTAATTACAGTCAGCTTGTTTCCCAACACATCCTCTCCTATTTTCTTCAGTCAGTGGTGTTACTATCCACCCAATTTGAGAAGAGACTGTCTAGGTAGTATAACCACTGAGTATGGGCTTGGGAGTGAACAGTCTTTTATTGCCTTACTTCTGCCATTTTTCGTTTGTGCAACACTGAACATGTTAGCCAACATTTCTAAAATAGTAAATATCTTGTTGAGTATTGGGAAAATTAAATGAGATGATGTATGTAAAATGCTTAATGAAACCTCTGGACCTTGATCAGCCTTTTTACAAGTCAGCTATTATTATCATTCTTAATTCCTTGCTCTTCTCACAGGTAGTCATCATTTTTTGACCCTGCCACTTGTTAATTATCTCGAGTTTTGTCCATTTGTATCCATTCTTGTGGCCACTGACCTAGCCAATATCAACTCTTGCCTATCTGGATTAACACAATTAGTCAAGTTACTCATTTGCTGGCTCACTTGTTCTACCTGCTGCCAGAGTGATCTAACATTCCAAGTTGAGTCCTGCTCAACTTCTTTAATGTCCAACTCCTGCCCTTGAGATAGTTTGACCTTCCTAACATGGCTTACAAGATCATCCTCATTTTGGTCCCTTCCGAATCTTTTCTCTTTCTACACTTCTGTTCATACTTTAAGCTCCAGCCATTCATTTAGAATGTGCCAGACTCTATCTTGGACCAGGTTTATGTATATGATTTCCTTCTGCCTAAACCTACCTCTCCTCAGAGAGTATAACTAAAATATACTCATTCTGTACTTCCTCTGGAAGATTATTCTTCCCCTTGAATAGCCTTAAATATTTTTCTGTGGACTTATAAAGGGACCTGTTCCCTATCATAATACATATATTTTATTGTAATTTAATTATTTATCCATTTTAGTGCATTTCATGCTGGGGTATGGGGATCTGGATGATTTTCACACTCATTATTTGACAACTGGGCATTCTATAACATTTTTTAGTTTTGTGACAATCTATGAAAAGAAAAACATACTCTGGAATAGCTAGATGACTTTGCATTTTAGTGCCTGCATTTTGTTTTCACTGTAAAATACACGTAACCTAAAATTTACCATCTTAACCATTTTTAAGTGCACGGGTATTGGACACATTCATGTTGTACAATCATTACCACCATCTATCTCTACAGTTATTTTCATCTTACAAAACTGCAATTCTATACCCTTTAAGCAATAAGCTCCCATTCCCTGCCTTCCCCTAGCCTCTGGTAGCCACCACTCTACTTTCTGTCTGAGTTTTACTACTCAAGCTACCTCATATAAGTGGAATCATACAGTATATTTGTCTTTTTGTCACTAGCTTATTTCACTTAGCATAATGTCCGTAAAGATCATCTATGTTGTAGCATTTGTCAGGATTTGCTTATTGTTAATGCTAAATAATATTCTGTTGTATGTATATACCGTATTTTGTTTATCCATTTATTTGCCAATGAATGAACACTTGGATTGTTTTCATGTTTTAGCTATTATGATTAATGCTGCTATGAACATGGGCATATAATATCCCTTCAATATGTTGACTTCAATTATATTACTTACATACTTAGAAATCAAATTGCTGGATCATATAGTAATTCTATTTTCAATATTTTTGAGGAAATGCCATACTGGTTTCCACAACCTCTATACTAGTTTACATTTGCACTAACAATGCACAAGAGTTCCGATTTCTCCACATCCTCACCAATATTTATTTTCTGTTTTGCTTGATGGTATCCATCCTAATGGGTGAAAATTATTATCTCATTTTGGTTTTTATTTGCATTTCTCTAATGATTAGTGATATTGAGAGTCTTTTCATGTGTTCATTATCCATTCCTGTATCTTCTTTGGAGAAATTTCTAATCAAGTCCTTTTATACTTTTGAATTGGGTTATTTTTGTTTTTTTGTTGTTGAGTTTTAGAAATTCACTATATATTCTGGATATTAATTCCTTATCAGATATACGATTTGCAATTATTTTCTCCTATTCTGTAGGTTGCCTCTTTACTCTTGATAGTGTCCTTTAATGTACACAAGTTTTTAATGTTCATGGCCCAATTTGTCAATTTTTTCCTTTTTTTACCTGTGCCTTTGGTGTCATATTTTCTCCACTGCAAATTCAATGTTATGAAGATTTGGCCCCATGTTTTCTTCCAGGAATTTTATAATTTTAGCTCTTACATTTAGGTCTTTGATCAATTTTGTTAATTTTTTTATGTGATGTTAGTTAAGAGTCCAACTTCATTTTTTTGCATGCTGATACTGAGTTTTCCCAACACCATTCACTAAAAACATTGTTTATTCCCCATTGAATGGTTGTGTTAGATCATTCTTGCAGTGCTATAAAGAAATATCTGAGACTGGGTAATTTATAAAGAAAAGATGTTTAATTGGCTCATGGTTTTTCAGGTTTTGGAGGAACTTGCTGCCATCTGCTCAATTTCTAGGGAGGCCTCAGGAAGCTTACAATCATGGTTGAAGGTGAAGGGGGAGCAGGCAGGAGCAAATGAGAGAGAATCAGGGTAGGGGGAGGGGCTACACACTTTTAAATGACCGGATGTCATGAGAACTCACTATCATGAAGACAGCAATAAGCCATGAGGGAACCAGTTTCATGATCCAAACACCTCCTACCAAGCCCTGTCTCCAGCATTGGGGATTACAATTCAATGTAAGATTTAGGTGGGGATGAATATCCAAACTATATCTATGGTTTTGGTACTCTTGTGAAAAAACATTTGACCGCCAGGCGAAGGTTTATTTTTCGACTTTTCTATTCCATTGATCTATATGTATGCTTCTGTGCCAGTATCACAGTGTTTTGATTTCCATAGCTTTTTAGTAAGTTTTGAAATCACAAAGTCCTCTAAATTTGTTCTTATTTTTTCAAAATTATTTTGGCTCTTCTAGGTCCTGAGATTCCATATGAATTTCAGAAAGGACTCTTCTATTTTTGCAAAAAAAAAGTCATTGTAATTATGATAAGGATTGCATTGAATCTGTACATTGTCTTACATAATATGAACATTTTATCAATATTGTCTTTTGCTCCATGAACGCGGGATACCTTCTTATTTGTTTATATATTCTTTAATTTCTTTCAGAAATGCTTTGTAGTTTTCACTGTATAGGTTGTTAACCGCTGTGGTTAATTCCTAAGTATTTTATTCTATTTCATATTATTATAAACAAAACTATTGTCTTAATTTCCTTTGCAGATTGCTCAGTGTTCATGTACAGAAATGCAATGGACATTTGTCTGTTGACTTTGTATCTTGCTACTTTGCTGAGTTTATTTATTAGTTTTAAGACATATTAGTGGAACCTGTAGGGTTTTCTACATATAACATCACATCACCTATAAGCAGAGATAATTTTACTTCCTCCTTTCCAAGTTGGATGCTTTTTATTTATTTGTTTTGTTTAATTGCTTTGACCAGGACTTCTAGTAGTATGTTAAATAGAAGTGGTGAATGTTGGCATCTATAATTTATTCCTGATCTTAGAGAAAAAACTTTCAGTCTTTCATGATATTTGCTGTGGGTTTTTATATATGGTTTTTAGTTGTTGGTGGTTTACTTTTATTCCTAGTTTGCTGAGTATTTTTATTATGAAAGAGAGTCAAGTTTTGTTCAATGCTTTTTCTTCATCAATTGAGATGGCCATATGATTTTTTTTCTTCATTCTGTTAATGTGATATATTACACTGATCAATTTTTGTGTTGATCATGCTTAAGCCATCCTTTTATTCAAAGAATAAATCCCACTTGGTCATGATGTATAATCATTGTAATGTGCTGTTAAAATCAGTTTGCTAGCATTTTGTTAAGGATATTTGTATCAATGTTTATAAGAGAAAGTGGTCTACAGTTTTCTTGCAGTGTCTTTGACTTTGGTATCAGATTAATAATAGACTCCTAAAATGAGGGCATTTAAAGAAGTTCCTTCCTATTAAATATATATTTTTAAGTTTCAGATAGATTTATATGAACTCTTCTTTAGTTTGTTTTCTTTTTCTAATTCAGCAACTTATAATGTTGGGTTGTTAATTTGAGATCTTTGTTTTAATGTAAGCATTTGTCACTGTATCACATAAATTTTGGTATGCTGTTTTCATTTTCATTTGTCTCCAGGTATTTTCTGATTTCCCTTGTTATTTGTTTTTTGATCCATTGGTGGTTTAAGAATGTGTTGTTTCATTTCCACAGATTTGCAGGATATTTTCCAGTCTTCCTTCAATTATTCATGTCTAACTTCATCCAACGAATGTTGGAGAAAATATTTTGTATGATATCTATCTTTTAAAATCTATTGAGATTTAATTTGTGGCCTAATATATAAACTATCATGGACAATGTCCCACATGCACTTAGGAAAATTGTGTATTATGTTGGTAGTGGCTATAATGTTCTTGCACATGTCTATTAGATTTAGCTATTTTATTGTGTCAAGTGCTCTATTATCTTACTTATCTTCTTTCTGGATGTCCTATTCATTACTGAGTGTGGGGCATTGAACTATTACTGTGGAACTGTCTATATCTGCCTTCAATCCTGTCAATTTTTGCTTCATACATTTTTGATGTTCTATTATTAGGTATGTAAATATTTATAACTATTATATATTCTTGCTATATTAAATCTTTTATTAATAAATAATGTTCTTCCTGTTCCTCATAACCTTTTTTTGATTGTTTTAATCTCTTTTTTCGTTGTTTTAATTTCTTGATTGGAATGTTTAGTCTATTTACATTTAAAATAATTACTGATAAGAAGAAACTTCTGTCCTTTTGATAATTGTTGCCTATAAGCCTTTTAAGATTTTTTGTCCCTCATTTTGTACATTACTGTCTTCTTTTCTGTTTTCTTTTTTGTAGTGAAATATTTTAACTATCATTTCATGTTCTCTTGTGTATATTCCATAACTACTTGGTTTGTGCTTATGATGGGGATTGATTACATTTGATATATTACAGTTTTTATGCTCTAATTTGAATTTATATCAGCTGAACTTCAATGACATGCAAAAACTCTGCTTTTATAGAGTTTCATCCTCACTCCTTTCATCATCGATATCACAACATTACACCTTTATACGTCTGCTCAAAAACATAAACTAATAATTGTTTTCGTATAATGCATTTTTCTCTTAAATTAAGTAGAAAACAAAATGTAAAATTACAACCAAAGTTACAATAATACTAGTTTTTGGACTAATAATTATTTTTAAAACAATTTATTAGTGTCTTTAATGTAGACAAAAAGTGGAGCTACAAACCATTTTTATAACAATACTAGCCTTTATAAATGTTCATATGTTTACCTGTCCTGAGATATTTATTTCTTCATATGGCTTCAAGTTACTATCTATTGTCCTTTCATTTTACTCTCCAGGACTCCCTTAATAATTTCTTGCACAACAGGTCTAGTAGTAATAAGCTTCCTCTGCTTTTGCTTATCTGGGAATGTCCTAATTTCTTCCGTACTTTTGAAGACTATTTTGCTGGATATAGGATTCTTGGTTGACTTTTTTTTTTAATTTGAGCACCTTTAAAATTAGTTCACTGCCTTCTGACCTCAAAAGTTTCTGATGAAAAATATGTTGATACTTTTGCTGAAAATCTCTTGTTTGTGAATTGTTGCTTCTCTCTTGTTGTTTTAAGAATTTTATAATTGTCTTTGGCTGGCAACAGTTTGATTACAATGTGTCTCAGGAAGAGTCTATATATTTCCTAAGTTACTCATATGTTTATATGCATGTCTTTTATCAAACTTGAGACGCTTTTGGCTATTGTTTTTTCAAATAATCTGTTTCTCTTTCTAGTGTCCTTCTGATCCTTTCATAACGCATTTGTTGGTTTGCTTGAAGATATCCCACCAGTCTCTTAGGTGCTGTTTACTTTTTTTCAATCATTTTTTTTCTTTTCCTCAGACGTAATAATTTCCAGTGTCTTATCTTCAAGTTCAGTGATTCACTCTTCTGCTTGTTGAAATTTGCCTTTTAGGCTCTCTAGTAAATTTTTTATTTCAGTTATTGTATTTTTTAGCTGCAGAACATCTTGTTGGTTTCTTTTTAGGTTTATATCTCTTTGTTGATATATACATTTTATATACATTCTTTTCTTGACATTATCCATGTCTTTATTTAGTTCTTTGAGTATCTTTAAGAGAGCAAAGACTTTTAGGAAAGTCTTTGTCTAGTAGGTCTGACATCTGGTCATTCTTTCTGGAGAATTTTTTGTTCCTTTGAATGGGCTATACTTTGTTTCTTTGTATGCCCTGTGAATCTTTTGTTAAAAACTGGATATTTGAAACTAATGATGTGTTAAAACTAGAGATAAAACTTTCTCTCTTTCCCAGGGGTTTTGTTTTTGTTTGTTTTTTGTCTTTATTATGTTTCATTTTTTATTGGCTTCAACATGTCTTCATCTTCATGTCATGCCTGACATGAAAACTTAAGGTCCTCTCACATCTTTTCTGATTCTACACATTTCCCTGACCATGTGCAGTGACTTTCTAATTTCCCTCATACATCTCCAGGATATCATAAATATCCTGGTCTCCAATGTCTGGCTCTAAAAAGGGGAAAAATAAAAATGAAGGGAGAGTACAAGGCACTGGCCATTTAGATCCCTTAGTTATTTTAGTCAGAGGGGGAGGAGCTTACAATCATGCAGAAGGAGTGTGTGTGCAACAATAGCTGCCTACCTATGTGTCTGTACTTCTGTGATCAGAGCACAAATTCCCAATACCTGAAGAACAAGGTTCTTTTTGCCCACTCTAGCTCCTGAAATGGTGTATAAACTGCTCCATAAACATGCACAGCTACCTGCAATTTGGTTGGAGGTAGAGGATGGGTAGCCACTGCTGAACTAAAAACTAAAATTTACTAAAATTAACTGCAATTTATTGGCGAGACACCTCCTGAAAGCTTAAAGCCTTCAATAGACTTAAAAGTTCCAAAGTATTCATACAAAACCAATCTGCCAATGTGATTGTGGTCTAGGTGGGAAGACAGATTCCTGGTGCTTCCTACTCCATCAACCTATTAGAATCTTCTTAGTACCTATATTTTGCATTGATGCTTATAATGTCATTCCAAATAAATATCAAATGAGGCACAACACATTGTATCAATAAAAGTTTTATGGGAATGAAAATAAAAGTGGTTTGCCTTCTGACATTTTATTATAAAAATTTATACATTTGAAACATTAAAAAAATTATAGCAAACCCTTACACAGCAGGTTCATAGAATCTATCATTAACGTTTTTACAAAAGGCTCTACTCAAATACTAATTCTATAAATTAGTGCTAGGTAAACTTGTGCTAGTAACTTAACCTCCCTGAACCTTAGTACCCTTATCTAGAAAAGGGGGATAAGGATAGTACTTACTTCATGCATTGCTATAACAGTTACATGATATCTATGCAGAGTACTTAACCTAGTACCAGGCATAAGGTAGATATTCAGTCAGCATAAGCTATAGTAATTAGCATTTGTTGAATTAATGTATGAAAACGTAATGAGGTTCCTGAAGATGCTCCTTAAAGAATTTTAATAACTTTAATATCATTTCAGCTACTGGATGAAAGACAGTAGCGTCTTTATTTAAGGGCAAGTATAAAGATGAATATGAAAATGAAAATTTTTCCTTAATTAGCTGAGCCAATGTATCTACATAAGAATTGCAGCCCAGTTATTTACTGTCCTGTTTACATGCAATAAAACAAGGTCTCTGGGTCTCCTTGGATTTTTTAATAAAAACAATTTTAAAAATGGGGGAAATGCTCTACTTTCTGATTTATCAATATATAGTGTAATTACTGGCCCTGAGTTTTAGTTGTCTGTTGGAGCAAAGAGGGAGGCAGGTGAAGGCCTAAACTAGGGTGAGACAGGAAATAGAAAAGCCCTGGAACAATCTTGCCAACACAAACTGAGTCCTAAGCTTCTTTCTCTCCCCAGGTTCCATTCCTGTCCCTGAGGAGACCAAGGGCATGTGTTTAGGTTAGGGCAAGATAGGAGGTGCTAAGTAGGTCCAGGTGGAATTCTTTAAGACAAACTGGCTTTTTTCCAGCTTCAGGTCATGCTCACATACTTTACACAGCTGCATTGCTGCTTAAACTGCAGCTGGTGTGTTCTCCCTTGTCCAAGAATGGTTTGGACTATTCCTAAAACTTTATGTAAGTGGTTTTAAAAACCATCAGAAAGATGCACTTTGGTAACAAGAAAAAAAAAGAGACAAAACCAAAATATTTCAATATACTAGAATCACTCAACCATAATTTTAGAGATAGTGTGCAGTGTGGGCCAATTCCTCATTTTTCTTACAGAAAATTACTGCATCATTGATAAATCAGGCTACACAATTTCCTAGAATGAGCACATTGTATTAGAATATTGGAATCCAGTTTTTATGGTAACTCTGTTCCTCTTATGGGGTCCTTGGTTACATCATGTTACAACTTTGGATTCAATAATTTTTCTGTGCTTATGCTGTCATAGATCTTATCCAGTTCAAAAATATTATGATAAGTGAACTGAATCTTAGGTCTTTGAAGCTGCACAGTTATAAAATCAGCTTTTCTTTATTTCTCCTATGATGAATAAACATTAGTGAAAAACACTGAATGTACTGAATATTTTAAATACTGAGCAGGCTCCTTAAAGATGTTAATTATTATATTTAAATAGATTTGAAACAAACTACTCATCATATGGTGAATGTTATTGTATATGTTCCCCTTGATCTATCACTAACTTAAATCATATTTTCTGAATTATTTATAAAAATATTTCAAATGTGAATTCATGGAATTTAAAAAAAGGCTTTTCTTGTCAATTCCAAGAAATCCAGTTCTGAAAAGTTTTCAAATGTTAGTGAAGGCTTTTCAGGCTACTTGAATGCACCTGCTTGATCAGACCTTCAACAAAGTATTTTCATTGGCAGATATGTAATTTATGAATAAATAAGAAGTTGGATCCCGAGAAACTGGAATAATAAGCTCAGTGCATTAAAGTCTTTGTGCAAAGGCTTGCATGAAGTTTCTACCAAACTTCTGAAAAATTAATTTCACCAAGTCCAAGTGCTTGGGATACAAGGGGATGACTACCTACAGAAGCCTTTTCACACATTGCTACCATCGTCAGCAGTTCTTTTTTATTAGCTCTCTTGGCAGCTCAGCAGGCCCTCAGGAGAGTCCATGGTAGACTTCTTTCAGGCATGTGTGTGAGTGTGTGTTTGTGTGTGTGTTGTGTACTAAGCCAGGGGATGGCTATGCATCCACCCCCACCATCAAAATGTTTCCCCTTGGATGAACAATCCTGCACTGTGAGTACTCTGCAGGTGTCTCTGGGTGTCAGCTGGCCTCTGTTTATTATTCATGTGCTGTGTACAGGGAGGCCCAGCCGGCCATCAGTAACAAGTCTCTGCAAATGGGTCAAGGAAATGAAAATAAAGCCTGTACAGCAGGAACTTTTAGGGTCTAGAGTTTTGCTGGCAAATCCTGCCCAAGTGCCTCTTTAGGTGCTACTTTAAAATTGCTACTTGTTTGACTTGGACAAGACTTCACATGGAGAGGCCGTGTGAGATTTGCAAAGGGGGGCCCAGCTGGAAGCAGGTGTGCCGCTTTTCATTTTCTCTTTTTACCAGGAGAACACATCTTCTGCTCAGTTCTGAAGCATTTCTTTTCTTTAGAAGCTTGTTTGTATAATTTGTTTTCCAAAAATGAGGGAGGTGGGGGTTACTATTAAAGGAGTTAAAAATCCTTGTTTTTCAAACCTATAGTTGAATAAGAAGAAATAAACACCTTTTAAAATTTAAAACCTTTTTCTCTTCAACTTTTTCAGTGACCCAAGAACAAGAATGAAGCTTTCTTATCAAGAGTGTTCTGTGATGAATTTCTAAATTATAATGCACGGGAAAGATGGTGGTTTATTTAGTAGGATTACTCATGGTAAAGTGTGTATCAAGTTTAATATCTTAATTACAGTAGTCAAGAACAATTTCTACTGAAGGGATCACTACTTTATTCAAGTCACTTAGTGCAATTGTTTTATGATCAATCAGGTCTGTGATCATCTTTGACACTTTTCCTGATAACTACTCTAATAATATTCTGGGCCCAGTTCACTACACTTAAAAGGATCTGGTAAAGTTAACAGTGGTTCAGGATTATTAGTCTGGGAATCCTTTAACTGGTGCTCAGTACTTACACAATTTCTCAATAATGATCTGTGTTATCCAAAATCACAGCTTATATTATTTAAGAAGTTTCTATGTATTATATTCTTAAAGCTTATCATCAGCCATATAACATTCATTCATTTATTCACTCACTCAATGAGCATTAATTGCAACACTAATGTGTGCTGGGCAATATGGCAGGCAAAGAAATGCGGACACAAAGAGAATGATTCTGTCCTTTTAGCCCCTGTCTGCCCACCCACCACACTGACCCACAGCAACCATAGGGATCCTTTTAAAACACAAGTCAGACCACATGGCTCTTCTGCTTAAAACTACTACAATCCCCTCTGAGGCCTTAATGACCCATCTGGCTCCTCCGTCCCTCCCCACCCTTGGGTCCTACCCCTCCCCTGCCCCACTATGCTCCAGCAACACCGGCCTTCTTGCTGTTCCTTAAACACACTGAGCATTCTCCCCACTCGCCAGCTCTACAAATTGTAGCTGCATATTTCTCTATTACATCCATCTCTCCTTTACTCCTGATCTGATTCTGTTTTTAGTAACCTCTAGCTTTTGTCTCATCTCTTAAATTTCCTAAGGAAAGAGTTTTTGTTATTTCATTTTCTCTCTTGTATCCTTGTGCCTGGAACAGGCTTCATATAGTAGAAATTCAATAAATATTTATTAAATGAATGAATGAATGCACAAAGACCTGGCCTTTGATCTAATTAGGAGATATGTGACTAATCATAACATCATCATGAAAAATTATAGTGTTATAGGATGTTGAAATACTTATATACCTGTCTATATTTCTTAAATGTATATCAATATACAAATCTCATGGTATTAAAGGTGTGTTCAGAAGTGAAGGAAAGCAATATTTGTTTCAAGCTTTCTTACTATTTATTTTGGCTGCTGTGATATAATTCTCTTATCACTTTTCAGACTCTCTGGAGATTAAAAACAAAAACAACAACAACAACATAAGAAGGGGAAACAGGTCTTAGTTTTCCAAGGATATGTAGCTGGTTCTCAAGAACTTTGGTTGGGCATTTAGAATTAATCTTATGAAAATTGCTCCTGAGGCTTTGACTAGTTGCAAGAATGGAGCCCTTTGTAGAGTCTAAACTTAATATAAGGCTCTAAGCTTAATATAAGACTGTTTTTTCAGTCTTATATTAAGGATCTCATAGTACTTACTGAAGCAAAAAGCTTTTATGGATTTTATGAATTGGGCTGTTCCCCCATTGATCTTTTCAGTTTAGGAAACTAGAAAAAAATTATTAAAATCAGTTTACATAGAGATCATTATTTTAGCCTAAGTGAATAAATCTATTGCTTCCCTACTTACTCTTTTCATGAGTTATGCAATTTATTCCTCCACATCAGTTAGCATTTCCCCTCTTTTTACTTGTCTAGAAATCAAGTTAATTTTGACCACTTACCTGGCTTATTTGACTTGAAAACTTACTTATGTCTTGTGGATATGGCTAGCTCATTAGTATCACTTTTATCTGATTCCATTCTCTCAACAGTTTCCAAAACCTACCAGTTGATATAATTCCTCTTTCAGTCAACATTCTTAAGACTCTTAACCAGAAGCCCTAGGTCATCTGCATTCACCAAACTAGGCTTGGCCTTTAGTTCCAAATACTTTTTTACAAATGTTCTAAAACTCTCCGGTCACTCTCTTGAAGCCCCCAGATACCACTCTTTTTACTCTCCAAATTTGTTGTTGCTCTGACAGAGTATATTGTCTCTGCTTGAAGCTTTCATAAATCCTACATAGCTTCTTCTGAGGATTCGTCACTTAAATGTTATCACTTCCAGTGTTCTCTTGTTTCACATTAAATCTATTTCATATACAATGACTTCCTAATTTACTTAAATCAAAGAAAATCACATCTCTCCAGTTCTCGTTACATTGCATGTGTCCATCAATCCTTTTAAGTGATCATCTGTCTCATTCTGAGTTACATGCACACACTATTCAAACCCTGCTTATAACACTGAGAAGTTATTTTCTTTTCCAAGATACTCTCAGCTTATCTCCCTTCAATGTGCTTCAGTAAATTAGGTGTTTCTGATTCTATTCATGCTTAAGTACTCTGTTTAGAAGACTCTAAAATTATTTTGAGATAAATAGTACATTTGCATGGCCCTAGATGACATTTTCATGTGACAACTCACTATTTTTAGTGTCTTATGCAAACTGTTATAAATTCCAAATCTGTTTTGGTAGCTCTCTTTGATCTACTTTTTTTCAATTTCAGAAAATTATTATACATTCAAATTTCTTTTGGTTAGAGAGGTGAAGGGGGTTTGATGACTTTTTGTATGTCCTTGAAAGAATGTAATACTATCTAATGATGCATTAAAAAAGAAGAATGAATCAGTGGCTAATATAAAGAAGACTGTAAAACTTCAATAACTTCACTATTCAAGTAATAGCAAAGGCATTGTCAGATAGAGCAGCAGAGCCAAATACAATATAAGAGACCCAAGTACATATAAAATAATTTAGTATACAAAGAAGTAGTATTTCAAAGAAAGGGTGAAAAGACAGTTTATTTAATGAAAGCTCTTGGAAAAAAAGATGGCAAACTATTTGGGACCAAGCAAAACAAAATTTAAACAAAATAATTACTTTGTAAATTGAAATAAAGATGGCTAAAATATGAATCAACCTAAACGTCTATCAGCTATAGACTGGATAAAAACCTGTGGAATCTATACACCACGGAATACTATGCAGTCATAAAATAGAATGAGATCATGTCCTTTGCAGGGACATGGATGGAGTTGGAAGCCCTTATCCTCTGCAAACTAAGGCAGGAACAGAAAACCAAATACTACATGGTCTCACTTATAAGTGGGAGCTGAATGATAAGAACACATGGACACATGGGGAGGAACGACCACACTCACACTGGGGCTTGTCGGAGGCAGGGGGTTGGGGAAGAGAGAGCAGCAGGAAAAATAGCTAATGGATACTGGGCTTAATACCTAGGCATTGGGATGATCTGTGCAGCAAACCACCATGGCACACGTTAACCTATGTAACAAACTAGTACATCCTGCACATGTACCTCTGAACTTAAAATAAAAGTTGAAGAAAAAAAAAGAAAACTATAAGAGCATTAGAAGAAGATAATGCCACAAGAAGAAAGTTAAAAAGAAACAGAGATACAATTAAGAGGTAAAGAGAAATTTGGAAAAAAAAAGTTGTTTGTACTTACATACAAAAATGCTTTTGAACAGGAAATAATTCTAATTGCATGCTATGTGCCAAATTTGTCCTAAATGTGAATCATTGATGATGGTGCCTACTCTCATGAAGCTTCCAGTCTAATGGAATTAAACAAATTTTTATTAAATATGTATTAAATATTTTATTTAATATGTTATGTATCCACATAAGTGAATATCTAGTTAGCATCTGTGAAGAAAGACTGCATGATGACATAAGGGACCAAGGGAATCTAATGTGTATTTTGGGGTCTAGAAGACCACATTAGGGTACTTACATTTGTAATGTAACTTTAATGTATTCATATTGATCTTGTAAAATCTATTAATTTTAATTTATTCATATGTCAATATTAATAAAACATAAAATACAGACTTTTAATAGCAAATCTAATATTATTTATTTATCGGTTTTCATATTAATAATATACTATGTAATATATTCTTAATATATAGAGGCAGAGGGAGAAGTTGATCTATAATGAAGTTGCAATAAATGACTCAACTAAACCTCTAGGGGCCTGCGGAGTTGGGATGGCCTTCAGAGATGTCCTAATTGAGGCAAAGGGGATAGGCCTTTTAAATGCTTTCTCCCAACCTCACCATCACTGCATATAGGTTACCTCCAGGGACAGTGCCTAACCTGGGACAAAGCAGCTTATTGTGGCAGAAAGTAATTCTTGGAAGGTATTCAACTTCCTGTAGCAGAGAGTGGCTCTGAGCTAAAGGGCAATCTTGGGAACTACAATAGCATGCACTATACCAAGCTTGTCAACCTGTGGCCCATGGGCTGCATGTGGCTCCCGACAGCTTTGAATGCAGCCCAACACAAATTCATAAACTTTCTTGAAACCTCATAAGGTTTTTTTGCATTTTTTTTAAAGCTCATCTGTTATCGTTCGTGGTAGCGTATTTTATGTGTGGCCCAAGACAATTCTTCTTCCAGTGTGGCCCAGGGAAGCCAAAAGATTGGACACCCCTGCACTATACTGACAGTTTCCAGTTGAGAACTACATGCTTTATGTGAATGGGTCATCAAGGGTCCAGAGTCTGAATCTCTTCTTGAATTTATCAATTTTTCCCTTAATGCTGAGAAAATGGGATACACTCACAATAACACAATTTATAAAATAGTGATATGCGAACCAAACTCCAATATATTTATTTTCACTGAGAAATATAGCTGGCATAAGGACTAAAATGTGTTTTCACTGACCACTACATTCTCTGCTAAATTGGAATCAAAATTGACGTCCAGAAGGTTTCTTGGTTTGTTTGACATCAGGAGAAAAGTCATTTTCAAATTGAGGGAGTACCACTATATCATTTTCTATATTAAAGGGATTTATTTTCCTTTACTGCTGAAGAAATATTAATAAATCCTTTTTTCTCAAAGTTTTCCAGACTTAACATAGATTTTACATTTTATTTTATCTTTGCTACAGTTCACATATTGGTTCTAGATTTGGAAAAATCTCATCCATAACCATTTACAAATTATCTGCCAGAGTAAGTTGCTTTTGTGAAATATTTGCACATATTTTATATGAATTTTTATTCCAAAGAGTGTATCTGTTTTTTAAATCTTATCCTCATATTTTGATGTACTCTATGAATTTATTGACTTTTCAAGTTTCTTTGTAGAAATCGTTTCTCAAATAGTAGTTTTATGGAATACATATATAATAGTTTTCTTTTTCTAGGTTCAAAATATTTTTATCAATGGAATCATAAATCTTTGGAAAGTAGCAAAACCTGTCTTGTTTTTAATATTACAAGTATTGTAAAAATATTTTATTTCAAAAAATTATTTTACAGTTTTCTATACCAACCCTAGTTCAATTCCTATCCTAGAGAGAAACATCATTAAAAATGTGGGGTATACATTTCTAGCCCTTTACTTACACATTCAATTTTATACATATGTACATATACATATCATTTAAACGTAATTGTGATCATAATTTATATATCATTCTGCTGCTTGCCTTAATTCGTTTTTATGTTTGATTTGGAGATTATTTCAGGGCTCCACAATATGCTTATAACAAATTGATGAATACAGTACGTATTTTACAGATACATTTAATTAATTCATATTTTTTGTGATTGGTAATATGTTTACTACCTTATATTTCCTGTCATTTTATTAACTTTTAAACTAATACCTCATTATTCTGTGCCGCTTTATTATAAGCACAAGTACTTCCTATTTTCAACACTGTTTACTGTGTTCAATGTCATATTCTGTCTTAAATTTATTTCCTATTGATGGTATACAATTTTTTATTTTAGTAAATGTAAGTAATTATAATAGAAAGGGACTTAGTAACTTTCTGAGACTTTACTCTGAAAATTGTCTCTTGTTTCACACTTCATTGCACACACACACACACGCATATACAAGCTGAATATATATATATATATATCTCAGCTTTTAATTTGGAAATTTATTTTCTTCTTTTTTTTTTGCTTATTTCTTTCACTGAATTTTTCTCAGTCCTGTCATCTAGAACTCCTATTGGACAAACAGTAGTACTTGTAAATTCATCTTTTATATTCTGACTTTTCTTTCATATTTTCCATCTCCATGTCTTTTTTGTGCTACATTTTAGGGATTAGTTTGTTCTTCCAGCTCTGTTTGTTGAGTTTGGGACTTTTCTTTGGCTATCACTTTTCACCAAATGTTTGACAGGTTTGGTTTATTTGTTCTTATTTGTACTTGATAAATGCCTTTGGTGAATGTAGGAGCTGACTGCATTGGTCAATTTCTTGTGATGGCTGTGTGTGTATGTGTTTTGGGGTTTATATCCCTTTAGGCACTTCCCTAATATCTGGGTCAGAATTTTCAATGCAGACTTCACCTGGGGAGCAAATTTTGTTTCTTAATTCTTTTTTTCCCTTGTTTGTCCTTACGGAGATAAGAGGTTACCTCAGGCTTTACTGTGTTTTTTTTTTTCTAGTGCCAATATTCACTCGTGAGTTTTTCTCAGCCAAACTTGTTTTTTTAAGACATAAAGATTTTTATACCTTTATTTTAAATTAATAGCTGAAAGCAAGTAAAAATAACTAATTTTGCTAAATACTCCAATGAAGTATTTTGAATCACATACTCAGAGTACAAATTAGTCAGAGACATTAAAATTATTCCCAAATTATGGAGTCTTAGAAAAAAAGAATCATACGAACACAAAACCCACTAGGGAGTTGTTTTCTTGCATATTTTTCTATGGAATGTGTGCTCTGGCTCAAGTATCCTCCTTTCACTGAAACTATCTAATGGCCTTCAAAACCCACTATAAACATGGAAAAATGCCTTTAAATGGCTTTACTAATGACATTATGATACTCACGTCCATCTGTGTTTGATACCAAATGCCAGCATCAAGTACATTTTCAGAGCATGAAAACAGGCACGTGCTTTAAACAAGTTCGTGGGGTTGCTGAGTAACATGTGTGAACGTCTCAATAAACATTTTGAAGGAAAGAACATAATTAGCTCATTTGTTTTAGGGAAGTGATGAAGTGTAATAGAGTTCAACCTGTTCAAACACACTTGCCAAAATTTTAAGAAGTAGTCTTCTACTTAGAGCTTTGGGAAAGAGCAATGATGGAGGACATAAGAAGAAAAATTATTGCACTAAATAAAACTTTCCAGTACTTTTGAGAATTAGCTAACATATAAGCAATCATAGCAGGTTGGAAGATGTAGAATAATATACATTAACCTTTTAAACCATAATTTATTAGCTAGAAAAGAAAAAACTCAGATGTTCTTTATTTACCAATAATAATAAATACAGAAAATTGATGAAACAAATTTCACAATAATATAAGGACTTTTCAAGTATTCATTCAAAATACTGTCTTTTTTTTTCCTTTTCTGGATAATAAATTATATCAAAGTTTTTACTGCATCAGGATTTGCCCTTAAATCCATACTTATACATTTGGCAATGATTTGATGGTGTTATTTTTGTTTGTTTTATAATTCTTGTTACAGCTAGTCACATATATAATTTCCTCACCCAAAATTTATGTTTAAATGAACTTTGGTTTCTTAAACTTCTGAATTCTGTGTGAATTGAATCAGTCTTCATGTTCTGTCTCATTTGGTACAAATATAGTCAAGGAGCCATTGTTTTTATTCACAAGCCCTCTTCAGGGCTTACTATTTGGACAAGATACCTGCTTTCAATAATGATATTAGGATCAACAGAAAAGGATGTCCTTTCTGTAAATACATATGAAGAATTACTTTGCCCCATAGTTTAATATACAACTTCCTGATTTTTACAAAAAATATTTGAACAATCTAATATAGTTTTAAGAATTCACTTCTAAACTCCAGAAAAATTCCTTTTTTCTTTGTTTGTGAAAATTTTCCTTTCAAAAATGTAGTTGTTGAGTGCTAGAATATTGCTTCTAAATTTACTGTGCCAAAGGCTCGAGATAATTTTTCTTATACATTTAATGACATTCTAAACTTTGATAATATAAACTATTTTCTCTGTGCAAATATGTGTATTTTCATTAAGTATATAGATGTTTACGTGCCTATCAACATTTGTGCATATAGGCAGAAAAAGCATTTTATATGTCTACTGGACATTATATCTTAATATGTGAAAATAGTTTCAAATTGTTCTATTACAAAGTGTTCAGCTAAAATATTTTCAAGTTTTAAAGCAATGCGCTTTTTCTCTTCTGACTTAACATTTTTTGAAAGTTGATTAATAGAATGCTGTAATGAAAAAATAACACTTCATGTGAAATTTCAATAATCTCTTACAGAAATGTCCATAGATGTCAATGAATGTGCCTATAAATCCTATTAGTGATGTCATTAGATCCAAATGTAAAATATAACATGCCTTGTAGTAAGTAATATAGAAATCTCAATCATATTTTAGCCAAGCTTTGAGATAAAGTAATATGAAAACTATTTACATAAATCGATCAACTAAAGTATTTCCTCTGTAGACTTTCCATTTTTAATATGAATGCTCTGTGTTTCCTAAGTGACAGTTTTTATCAGTTTGAAACCAATGTAACTCTATTGATGCTAATTTGACCACCTTGGTTGTCTGCACTAGACTGCAAGTTCTACATTAGTTCATAAAGCTTAAAAGGTTTTCAAGCCATATGTAGTACCTTGGAAATAGTAAGTGGTTCAATTATTACTTAGTAAGTAAATAAATGAAATAAATGAAAGCAGCTTTTCATAACACAGTTTAGTACTTCTAGCACTTTTTAGAGCCTCCTTCTTAATCTTAAGTGTCATCTCATTTGATAAATTTTCTTTATTCAATCCTAGGATAAGGGAGGGGACTCTCTTATGTGTAATGTTAGCCCTTGGCATACAAACCTCTATCAAAACACTTGCCACCCTGTAGTTTCACAGTGTCAGTGTGTGCACCCACACCTGTAGTCTCATGGGAGGCAGGGACTGTGTCTGCCAGAGAAGCTATGGCACATAAGAGTTGATCAAAATTCAAGAAGATTGGGAGGCAGTTAATTCTAGCTGTGATTCATTGGTCAACCTATCCTCCTGGGTATAGATCACAGACACATACTATTCACCATTTTTATAAACTTACTTTTTGGAATTTTAGAATATATGAATACATCACTGGTTGTATTCATATATTCTAAAATGTACTTCATTTCCCACTGTTGAAGCTACGTGTCCGCTATTGTAGTCCTGTTTCACGTGACCATTTTGGCTTTTAGCTTCTTTTTCTCTAAAATCTTTCCTCAAGCTTATATCTCTTTATATATTGCATTTTATGTATTTATTACTTCTCATATTCTTGTTTTATTCCAGACTTGTTTAGTTCCTTGTCTCTCTAAATATTTCCCTCTGTGTGTTTCATTGTGCTTTTCTATCTTTTCTCTTTTTTGTCCAGTTATGTCTCTGGGCCTTCAGTTTTACACCAAGATTAACCTCCTCACGTCTCAAGTGTCAGATGCCTTATCTTCAATCTTTGAAGTCCTTTACAACTGACTCTCCAGCAATGCAGCTTCTCAACTCACTGCCCTTTGAACACAAAGCAGACACAACTGACCAGGTAGTGGTAGGATACTTCCCTGAGTGGCCACAAATTTGTGAGTCAGCCAGCTGTGGTAAAAGGGACAGTCTGTAGCTGAAAAACAGAGAGAAACTAACCAGGCCATAAAGGAGATCAAACCCGTGGCCTTGGCCATGGTTGTTAAAGCACTAATTATTAACAGCTCAATGAGACAGTCACCAATATGCCCATCATATTAACTAGATGGCAAATTCAGGATACATTTTTTAGTTATATAAACACTTTCATCTAATGAATTAATGTGAGAAGCAAATTATTACCATAGCTAATCACAATTTATAGAACTAAACCATGTTTAAATGAATACCTACACTATGATGACCACAGAGTAAATAGATCAGGTATATTTCTTTTAGAAATATATTTTTGCAATGAATATTGGGTACATATGCTTCTTGGTATCAATGTTACATATCACTGAAAAGTTGTTATTATTTTAAATATACAAATTGAATATTAGACATATCTTGGTAAAAGGTTGTTGCGATTTAAATTAATTATTCATAATGTTTAAGGGTGGTTTGGATAAACCAATTGGCATTTATAATAACCTACACTACTGAAGTTACTGTAAAGGGTATAAACTGTGTAGGATCAAGTCTTCATTCTCACAAAGTTTATATTCTTGCTGTGGAGACAGACATATGCAGGTACAAAGACAATAAGACAAGAAGGTAAGAACCACATGAGTGGGGCAGCTGGCATGTTTTGCTGAAGGTTCAGAACAGGGGATGTTGTATCAGGGTGGAGTGATTTAATCAGTGAAGTTTTCACCATATATGTTGGATCTGAACTGAGTTTAAATAAGATGCATGGGATGATGCTCACATATTCATTTCCTGAGGCTGCTATAACAAATTACCACAAACTGTGTGGTTTAGAACAACAGAAATTTATCATCTCACAGTTCCTGAGGCCAGTAGTCTGAAAAAATATGTGGGCATGATTTGTTCCTTCTGGAGGATCTAAGTGAAAAACTGTTCCCTGCTTTTATCCTAGCTTGCTTGCTGGCAATCCTTGGTGTTCCTTGGTTTATAGATGCATCCCTCCAGTCTCTGCCTTCATCTTCACGTTGCCTTCTTCTCTGTGTCTCTCTGCATCTTCTCCTCTTCTTAGAAGTGAATTGATGTAGGGCTACTGTAAATCCAGGATAATTTCATCTCAAGATTCTTAACTAATTATATATGCAAAGACCCTGTTTTCAAATAAGGTCACATTCTGAGGTTCAGCATAGACATGAGGGGTGTGTGTGTGTGTGTGTGTGTGTGTGTGTGTCAGGGGTTGGGGGGCACATTATTCAACCCATTGCAGATAGGTATGTTAATGCACACCTAAGCAGAGAATCTGATTAAGTTCCTTCAAGGGCTGGGTAGGGAATGTTAACAAATATGAATAGCATGTTGTTAGCAAGGTCATTCTAAAAAATACAGAAATTCAAAAAATAATTAAAACATAGCTTGTCAGACAATACACTTTTGTAAGAAAAACTCATCTGGAAGATTCTCAGTGTATTTCTTCCAATAAACAACAAGAACACTAAAAATAGCTATTCAATTTTTAGTGTTTACTCATGTTCCAGGCACTGTTGTAAGTGTTTTACATATATTATTAATATGTTAAAATTTCACCGAAACCCAAAAACGAGGACATTATCACATTCACTTTATGGGTAAAGATATTGAGCCTCAGAGTTGTGAAACCACTTATTTCTACTGATGTATCTGGTGAGTGATGTGGCTGGACTTCAAACCCCAAAAAATTGTTTTGAGGAGGTCACGGGCGATTTCAAACCATATTGATGTCACACTTTTAGGAAGGGATACAGCTAGAAGAGAAAGTGTGGAAACCCTTGGAGGTTTGGGACAGCCAGGTAAGGAAACCTGGTCTCTGTCCTGTAAGAGATGGGAGTCACTGAAGTTTTTGGAGAAGATGTGTAACATCGTGAAAACAGAGAATTTGTAAAATTGCACCAATAACTAGTGTTAAGAATATATTGAAGAATGTGGATTTGAGGCTTCTGCAGTAAAAAGCCTTTGCAACAAATAGTCAAGGGGTGATAAGGGCCTGCACTAGGATGGTGGCAATTATGACTCATTTTCAACATGTGCTGGAGGGATTAATCCTGGCTATGTAGACACCTTTCTCTCCCTCTCTCTGCCTTTCATAGAATGCAAAGGGTCTCTTTAAGCAGTTAAGAAAAAGTATAAAACATCATCACCAAACACTTACATGGTTTATTCTGTGGAAAATTTTACTTCCTTAAAAGTTTCACCTTTTGTCCCCTAGATTGAAACAATGCAATTCTCCTGTTCCCACCCAAAGGATTTAGCTATAATACGCTATCAACAAAATCATGAGTGATCCCTTCCCATATAATTACAGGGTGTGCCATAGTGCAGATGTCTCCATGTAAAGTAGGAGTAGCCTGCAATTAGCCAGAAGAATTCTGCAGCAAATGTGGTTAGAGGCAAAAGGTTTACTCTTTTGACAGCCCCAGCTATAAATAGTTTGTTGGCTTTTTTATTTTTTGCCTTTATCAAGGACATCTTTGCTTCATCTGAGCACTTTCTGCAAAATAACCTTGCAGCTATGGATGCCATATGCAAAAGCTGTTTTTGCTTTGGATTGGTTTCTCTCTACTTAAGATGGTCTGAATAATCCATTACGAAAATCTCTCTGCATTTTCTCTGCATCTGGAAGATATGCATATAAATTTATAATGCTTATGTGAGGCATAAGTCAGTGGTTAATCCATCTGATCGTAAATCATGGGACTATGTACCATGACCACATTAAAACTGAACCACAAATAAAAAGGGAGAATGGGCTCTAACCTAAAATTGTGGCTCTCAGAATCGAGACCCTCAAAAGAATGCAGCCCTGAATGTGTCACATGTAAGAGATGCTTGAAAAATCATATTAGTTAATGCCTAACATGTGCAGCACATGGAATAGCAGGTTAGTAGTTTTTGAAATGCTTATTTTATGAAAAGATAAAAAAGATTACTATATACTCAGTACAAAGGCACTATGACTCACCATGTAACATATACTGAAATCAAAGACCTCCACTTCACAAAATTCAATAAATTCCCCTTAGGTCAGAATTAAGAATGTATTTTAGGGCATTTTGGAAGCTATATTTGAATTAAAATTAAGTTGAACATTTCTTTGTGAAATTATGGTGCTAATTGGTAGAGAAATAATATACAGATCAACATCACAGTGCTATGTTTAGTATTTCATGCTAAACTAATATTTTTACCATTTTGCATGTAAATCTCAAAAAGTTTGTGTAGGGTAGCAGCATGTTATGAAGGCACATTCTTTCTTCAAATGGAATTCTGATTAGTAACCAAAATAACTCTGAATAAACATGGTTTTGTCAAAATGGTCAACACATTCATTTTAGAAATTAGCAGTCAAATTAACTGGTTTAACTTGATATTTCACTATTTCAGTATCAAAATGAAAAATTGAAATGTAACTATATGAACTTTTGAATATTTACAAATACAATTTTTAACTATGTTTAACTTTTTAAGGTTCTGTATCATAAAATAAAATGCTTAATTTCCCCCCTTTTTTTTTTTTAACTCTTCACTAATAGTGTTTAAATTGCTCACATGATAAGGATAGTTTATTTTCTTGGCTTTCTCTGTTTGTAGCAACTGCATGTAGAATTACTTTAAGAATTTTAGAAATAAAACAGTGCAACCAATGATGTCCCCTTACCTCCTCCCTGCCCTTTAATTATGACACACCTTGAAATGGGTTATGTTGTTTTTACTTTACATCACACATTATTAATAAACAGAAATACTTTAGCATGTAAATTTTGAAATGTCTGAAAAATGTCATCAGTTGGAGGAATATAGTAAACCACTACCAGATTTTTTATATAAATGCATTTTATTATATTTATTCAATGTGAAAGCACTTTTGAAACCAGTTAGAGCAAAACAGCATCTTTTCAGGATAGTGTGCCATGACCTAGGGTTGAAAGGTACCAGAGACCTTTTTAAGAATATATTTTTCTACCTGAATATATTTATTAAAAGTTGATACATTTTATATACTTGCATTTGAGTCCTTGAGTTTTCTAAAGCATCAAAAAAATGTCTCTGAATAGTTTCTGACCTTTCTCTGGTACTTCTTTTTGATAATCTAAAATGTGTTTGGTATGGCGTAGTGAAATATCTGTTAATTCCTTCACTGCTGGCAGTGGAGTAGATTAATTTTTATCACAATGTATTCTGACATTGTGATTCATGAAATGGTTGTACATTTACAACATATATCATATGTTTCATTTTAAAAATATTTTTATTTAAAATATTTGGCTTTATCTGTAGGCAAAATTATGTGCCAAAGTGTACTGTATTTATCACCCTTATTATACATTTCCTAAATAAGTTTTTATATTTGAACTTCTTTCCTTAATAAGTTTATATATCAAAGAAAAAAATCATTTCTTTAACCTGCAGATTTCTGTTGATTCAGGTAGGTAATTTGATTTCAAGAAAAGCAGTGCTTAGTGCAACTTTATATCTGTAAACCACCATGCTTCAGCTGACATTCTTGACACTTCGTGAATAAGTCCAAAGGTAATTCTTTCTCATTTTCAAAGCATACTTAATATAATCAGGTCTATACTTTTTCAATTATTAACAGAAAAACTAACATCTTTAAATGGTTAAAAATTAGCAAGATACATACTAGAGATGTCCTGGGATTTTCTAATACCTAACAGGATTTAGATTTTCTTAATTTATTGCCATCTAAGAAAAAAGGGGTGTTGTGAGTAAACAGATACTGTGGCACCTCCATCTACTTCAACGCCTTTAAGAAGACTGCCACTTTCACCAGCAATGCCTAGCACCTCTTTGCTGACCCAGCAAATTCCAGTTCATTTTTCAAGTCCCACCCTAATTGTTCCACTTTCTGTTGTTTGTGTTGACATTTTGCAATAACAGGAATGAATTGTCTTTTCATTGAAATTGCAATGACACTGCAAATTGAATTCGATAGGGCAGGGATGTTTGCTGGTTTGTTTGTAATGTACCTCTAGTGATTTATCTCTAGAACAATAACTGGCTCATGGTAGAAGGCCAATAAATATTTGCTGAATGAATCTCTCATTACAGATTTCTTAATTATAGAGTGTTTCACATTATATTTTGGTTCTGTATTTGACTGTCAAGCTCTCCAAGTACACCTTCACAACTCCAGATCCTAGCTCAGAGCCTGTCACACAGCAGGTTTTCATTAATTATCTAATGGCTCGATGTTTGGTAACGAATTTAAAAAGCAAGCAAAGTATCTTTGTCTGAAATTGTAAACAGAGGTAAAATATGGAGAATTATGGATTAATCCCTTTAATAGGACTTCATGTCAAATGATAACATAGGCTGCTCATCCATAAGTAGCACATAATTCTCCATTTTCAATCATGAAATTAATTGGCATGAATATTTATTTACCTTATTTTTAAGAATACATAAAAAGAAGTGAGTTCACAATCTCTCTTAGTTGCTATTGAGTACATTATTGTTCCATCATTTAAGATAGCTTTCTTATAGCTAAGTCATTATTATTTTACATATTATTAATTACTATAATCCTGCCATAGTATATTATGAAATCCTTGAGTGCAGAGATATTCTTTCTTCATTGTTTTAAGACAGCGTCTTTTTTATTTTAATTTTTTAACTACTTTTTTGAGACAAGGTCTCTCACTCTCTCAGCCAGGCTGGAGTGCAGTGGCACGATGTTGGCTCACTGCAGCCTCAACTTCCCAGGCTCAAACGAGCCTCCTGCCTCATCCTCCTGAGCTGCTGGAGCTACAGGTATGTACCACCAAGCCGAGTTATTTATTTTTATTATTTTATTTTATTTTTTACTTTTTGTAGAGATGAGGGTCTCCCTATGTTGCCCACGCTAGTCTTGAACTCCTGGGCTCAAGCGATCCTCCTGCCTTGGCTTCCCAAAGTACTGGGATTACAAGCATGAGCCACTGCACCCAGCCCAAGATTATTATATTTATTTGTACTCCAAGAGTTTTAGTGTACTACTATGTTCTGAGTAGGTGCTCAAATTAATTGCTACTTCATTTGTTAAATGTATTGGCTTCAATTTAAAATTATTTATTTTATGAATGAAAGTGATATAGTTCCTGCTTTGATAAAGCATTTAATTCAGTGGAAAAAATACCTATTTATTTCACTTTTCTCTGAAGTTTTGTGGTTCCTTTCTTTTAAAATATGTGTGATGACAAAAATTTTACTCTGATAAGAGAGTTACAAAGAATATAGTGAAAATTTGTAGAAGTGACTTTTATCTCTCTCAATATTATTTATAATAGATTTCATTCTCAAATTTTCTTTTAAATATAAAACCTAAATATTTCTTCCTGATTTATGCTTGTGTTCTCAAAATAAAAATTTCAATAAAGATAATGAACAGTGTAGCTTCTTTTGCAGCAATTTTATATTTATAAAATGGAAATGATAATAATGCATTTAATGCCCATGATAACCACAAAGAAAATAGCTATAGAATGTACACAAAAGGAAATCCCAAAGGAAATTAAATGATTCACTCCAAAAAATCAACTACACAAAAAAGACAGTAATGCAAAAAATGAGGAACATAAAAGCTATAAGGCATACAAAACACATAACAAAATGACACCAGTCTCTCCTTATCAGTAATTACTTTAAATGTAAATTGATTAAACTCTCCAGTCAAAAAGACAGAAATTAGCTGAACAGATAAAAACTCATGATGTAATTAATCCTAACTGTAAAACTCATTTTAGATCCAAAGACACAAATAGATTAAAAGTGACAAGATGGAAAGAGACATTTAATTCAAATTATAACCAAAAGAGAGGAGGGTAGCTATACAAATATCACACAAAACAGATTTTAAATAAAAAAGTTTATAAGAGATAAAGTTATTACATATCGAAAACAGGATCTCAAAGAAATATTTGTATACCCATATTTATAGCAGCATTATTCACAATAGATACAATGTAGAAGAAACTCAAGTGTCCATTGAAGGATGGATGGATAAGCAAAATGTGGTATAAACATGCAATGGAATATTATTCAACCTTAAAAAGAAAGGAAATTCTGAGACATGTTACAACATTAATGCACCTTGAGGATATCACACTACGTGAAACAAGCCAGTCACAAAATGACAAATATATCAGATGATTCCACTTATATAAGGTACTTAGAATAGTGAAATAATAGAGACAGAAAGTAGAATGGTGGTTTCCAGGGGATAAGGGGAATGGGGAAATGTTGTTTAATGGGTATAAAATTTCAATTTTACAAAATTAAATGAGTTATGAAGATGGATGGTGATGGTTGTACAACATTATGGCTATATTTAATACCACTTGCTATGTTCCGAATGTGTCCCCCAAAATTCACCTTGAAACAATCTCTAATGCAATAGTATTAAGAGACAGAGCCTTGAGGAGGTGCTTAGGTCATGACAGCGCCTCCACCTCCTTCTTGAATGGGATTACAACTTTTATAAAAGAGGCTTTACACAAAGTCAGCCCTTTTGCTCTTCTTTCTTCCACCGTGTGAGGACACAAGAAGATCCTCACCAGACACTGAGTGATCTTGGATGTCCCCCAGAACCTTAAGGTATAAATTTCTGTTCTTTATAAATTACTAGTCTTGGTATTTTGTTATAACAGCACAAACAGACTAAGACACCACTGAACTATACTCTGAAAAATAATTAAGACGGCAAATTGTATGTTATGTGTACCTTACCACAATAAAAAAATTGCAGAAAATATAATATTTTATAGCTATTTAGTTAAATAAAATATATGTTATACATTATATTAAAATATAATGTAGTATATTCTGTATATTAAATAATAAAATTAATTTTACTAGCTTTTAGTCTTCTTTTTGAATATGGTTACTAGAAAGTTTAACATTGCATAGGTAACTGGTGTCATGTTTCTATTGGAGGAAGCTGGTCTATAAGATAAATGTAAACTTCCCTTGCTCTAACTTTCACTTTCCTCTTCAACCTGTTAGCTGGGCTATAGATGTGCCTTTGATCTAGCTTATGATCCAGTTTGGTATACACCCTATGATCCAGGCTGTGAAGCTTTTGTACACAGATTTTGAAATACCTTAATAAATATTTTGATAATAATTCTTTCAATTATTAATTTCCTCAACAAAATCCTAATAATGTTTCAAAATACGTTTCAATAGTTTCTTTGTGAGATCTTCTCTGATTTATCCAGGCAGCATCAGCCACTTTCTTGATGATGTTTCCGTATCTGTATGTATGTTAATAATTACCCTTATTGCACTGTATTGTAATTATTGGTACACATCTAATTCCTAAAAGAGGCTTTGGATTCTCCCACAAGCCTAGATCCACTTAAATGTTTGTGGAATAAGAAAAAACATAAATGGAATTTGGAATCAAACAAATTTGGTTTGAATTATCTTCCCATCACTGAGACACGTGAATTGGAAAAATTTATTTAAACTCTAATATACAGTTGATGAAAAAGGTTGAGCTGAATCCCTATTTATTCTATTGCATGATGTTTAACCCTACTTTTGAAAGTACATCATTTATATCAGCTTCCTTGACTTTTAACTTTTTGTCAATAAAGTGCAGCTGTTTCCAGGTTCTAATTTAATGTTAATGACAGATTTCACTATAAAGGAGTTACTAAAATTTATACGAGTTAGTAATGCAAGTGTCACAATATGGAATGCAATTTCTTACATATTGTATTATTGATGGTGCAATTTTTAAAATGTATGAAATTTACCAAAATTAAATGGGCACTACTTGTTTATTAAAAATCAAGAGAAACACAAATACTCTTTTTCAAATTATACTTAGTAAAGGAGATAGAAAGCAATGAAAAAGAGGCATGATGAGACCTATTTCAAATATTGATAAGTTTTCCAGAATTTCTTCTATATACTGTAGGTTTCAAATATCAAAGACTTTTTGATGGCAGAAAGAATGGAGTGTATTTGGGAGCTTCTAAGTTGGTGGAGGGAATGTCTGAAGTGCTCGTAGATGACAACTTATGAACTGACATCATAGCAGCTAATAATGAAAGCATGTTAAAGGCATGTACTAGAGAACCCATAATTCTATGGTTCTTTTAACATGAAATGTGATAGAATGAGAATATGAAGTGAAAAGCAATAAGATAAATACCACAACTCAAAGCACCCACACACTGCTAAAACAATGTATTTTGAGTAAAGCCAGGCCTCAAAATGGGTAAGACTTAAGTATTATAAACCTCTGTCCCATTGCATTCAAAATATATTTTAAAATGGTTGTTTACTCTCTCTATCCATCCTTGCAATCCCTGCAAATAGTCTTTCCTTTGTAAAATACACCAGGTGTTTGAGATAAGAACGTTTTCAAATGTTTTAATTAAAATGATAGGCAAAACAATCATATTTAGACAATTTTAAACTAATTCATTTTGAAGGTTTAAATCATGTTTTGAAAAGTAGAGTGTTTTGTTCTTTATGCCAATTAGTGACTTCCTGCTTCAACAGAAAATGGCTTTTTAGAGACAAAACAACATGTTTCTCTGACATCAAAAAGTGCTTGCAAAACACTGTTGTGCTGAATTAGTTGAAAATAAATAAAAAACATAAGGATTGCATTTCTACTGAACTTTACAGGAGCTTGAATGTGAGAAAGCAGAGTGCGTTGGGCAAAATGGGTTTTAAATTTTACTTAATCCTTCCTTGTGAAAGCTAAAGGTGCCTCTTTTTGCATGGAGATTTGCCTTTTTCAAAGTGATCAACAGCTTATTTTGTTTTTCTTTATCTTTCTTCCCAATTGATGCCCTTAGCTGTACAGAATTTGAGGAGAATCTGCAAACACCGTACATAATAAGTGGAATATGATTGACTCACCTGTCATGATTTCTTCTACTAACCAACAGTCAGAAGCAGCAGAATATTCTGATTTAAGAATTCATAAAACTGATTTGATCAAATACTTTAAGATGCAGCCTTTATTCTCTCTTATATATGTGAATTTAAGAAATAGCTTATCAACAATCAACAATTTTCCTAGTAATGATTGGCAATGCATTTTTCCCTTTATTTGAAGTTGTTCCTCCTAGGGTATTTCACTAAAATTTTTAGAGTAAGATGATAGCAAATGATACCCATTTTATTGATAAAAATTAATACATTATTATATTTGTGTCACTCATAAATTCCATTCCATAATGCTTTCTTGGGATGTGGATAACCCCTTGCAGGTAGAAAGTTATCAAAACCATGAATATTTGAGAAACTGTGTGTTCTTAAATTGTTAAATATAAAAATCTATATGTTCAAAAGGTAAAAAAAAAACAAAAAAAAAACCATAGTGTGATGGTTAGTACTGAGTGTCAACTTGATTTGACTGAAGGATGCAAAGTATTGATTATGGGTGTGTCTGTGAGAGTGTTGCCAAAGGAGATTAACATTTGAGTCAGTGGGCTGGGAAAGGCAGACTCACCCTTAATCTGGGTGGGCACCATCTAATCAGCTGTCAGGGCAGCCAGTATATAAAGCAGGCAGAAAAACATGAAAAGGCTAGACTGACCTACATCTTTCTCCCGTGACAGATGCTTCCTGCCCTCGAACATCAGACTCCAAGTTCTTCAGTTTTGGGACTCAGACTGGTTCTCCTTGCTCCTCAGCTCTCAGCTTGCTGATGGCCTACTGTGGGACCTTGTGATCATGTGAGTTAATACTTACTACACTCATATATATATACACACACACTCATTATATATATATACATATATATATACACACACTATATATAATACACATGTGGACTCATATACATAAAAACTCATATATAAAAATATTATATAAATATTATATTTAATATATTATATAATATATAAATATTATATATAATACATTTATATAATAATATAATATATAAATATTATATATAATACATTTATATAATAATATAATATATAAATATTATATAAATATATAAATATTATATATAATATATAAATATTATATATAATATAAATTATATATAAATATTTACATATATAAATATATTTATATAAATATATATAAACTCACACACACTATTAGTTCTGTTCCTTTACAGAACCCTGACTAATACAGATTTTGGTACCAGGAGTGGTTCTAGAGAAACAGAATATTAAGGATGAATTCTTTTATTGTTTTGGGGGTTCCTGGAATTGGCTGCTTAATATGATTAGACCCAAAAATGCTAAGAACTCTACTTCCAATAGTATGGAGAACACTGATAATCCTTGCTGTTAACGGTTTAGAGAGTTATTCAAAATAAATGCATTTGACATTTCTGATTCACTGCTTGTAGAGGCAAGTAGTTTAGTGACTCTATACATAAAACCTCTGATTATGTGTTAAGAATCAAGGAACACAATAAAGCTGATTGGTTGCTCCTAAGTTCAGTGGACAAGAAAATGATGAACTCAGGGATTCTAACTCCTGGCTTTAGAAGCAGATACTGAGCCTCAAATCTGCTAAGATTGTCCTGAGTGAGAATCTTATCTCCTGTAGAGAAAGAGCTGAAATTGTGGAAAAAAAGACACAAGCTCTAATCATGCAAGTGGCTGACCTGCAATGAAAGGTGCATGCACAGCTTCACCAGGTGTCTACTGTTAAAGTGAGGGCATTGATTGGAAAAGAATGATCCTGCAACATGGAATGGGGATGTGTGGGAGGACACTGATGAATCTGGGGGCACTGAGTTTGTAAACTCTGGTGAACTTTTTTTGCCAGAAGAAACAGCTTCCCTATCCCTAGTAGTGGCAACATCCGCTTCCTGACTCATGCTGCCATCAGCCTTTCCATTTTTGTCTGAGGAGATAAACCCTGTGCTACCTGAGGCCAAAACAGTGATGGCCTCCCCTGAGGCAGTTGCCAGGCAAGATAATGTTGATTCTCATCAGGAGCCAACCCCAACACCCCTGTTTGCTTCTAGACCTATAACTAGACTAAAGTCTAGGTGGGCCCCAGAGGCCCCATGAGGAGGTGTGCTACATTTGATAAGAACTGCTTGAGTTTTCTAATTTATATAAGCAGAAATCGGGAGAACAGGCATGGGAATGGATATTAAGGGTGTGGGATAATGGTGGAAGGAATGTAGAGTTGAATCAGGCTGAATTTACTGATTTGGGCCCACTAAGTAGGGACTCTGCATTTAATGTTGCAGCTCAAGCAGTTAAAAAAGGTTCTAATAGTTTACTTGCTTGGTTAGCTGAAATATGGATTAAAAGATTGCCCCCACTGTGAGCGAGCTAGAAATGCCTGATCTCCCTTGGCTTAATTTAGAGGAAAGGATCCAGAGGCTTGGGGAGATTGGAATGGTGGAGTGGATTAGTCACTTTAGACCTGCTCATCCCAGCTGGGAGGGTCCAGAAGATACACCCTTGACCAATGCCTTCTGAAATAGATTTGTGAGGGCAGAACCTGCATCTTTGAAGAGCCCTGTAATTGCTCTTCTCTGTATGTCAGACCTAACAATGGGAACCACAGTCACTCAACTACAAAATTTAAATACAATGGGAATAATTGGATCTCAAGGTGGCAAGGCCAAGTGGTGGCACTCAACCATCAAAGGCAAGGTGAGCATAGCTACTGTAATGGACAGCAGAGGTAAAGCAGCAATCAGAATAGTCTGACTTGTGTAGAGCTCTGGCATTGGCTAATTGATCACAGTATTCCTAGAAGTGAAATTGATAGGAAGCCTATTCCATTTCTATTTAATTTGTATAGGCAGAAAACTTCTAGGTCAAATGAACAAAAGACTAATTTGAATTATAAAAACAGAATCATGGCCCCTCAGTCAATTTCCAGACTTAAGCCAGTTTACAGACCCAGAACCCCTTGAATGAAGCGGAAGCCGGGTCCCCTTGAGGAAGGACCAAACTACACTAGCAACAACTTATGCTGTTAATCTTTCTCCCATCCTTCCCCAAGGGGACCTTCAGACTTTTGCCAGGGTAACTGTGCATTGGTGAAAGGGAAATGATCAGACATTTTGAGGACTACTGGACACTGACTCTGAGCTGACATTGATCCCAGGGGACCCAAAATGTCATTGTGGTTCTCTAGTTAAAATAGGGGCTTAGGGAGGTCAGGTAATTAATGGAGTTTTAGCTCAGGTCCAACTTACAGTGGGTCCAGTGGGTCCCTGGACTCATCCTGTGGTCATTTCCCCAGTGCCAGAATGCATAATTGGCATAGACATACTTAGCAGATGACAGAATGCCCACATTGGTTCCCTAACTGGTAGGGTGAGAGCTATTGTGGTGGGAAAGGGCAAATGGAAGTGATTAGAGTTAACTTTACCTAGAAAAATAGTAAATCAAAAACAATATCACATCCCTGGAGGGATTACAGAGATTGGTGCCACCATCAAGGACTTGAAAGATGCAGGGGTGTTGATTCCCACCACATCCCCATTCACTTTCCCATTTGGCCTGTACAGAAGACAGATGGATCTTGGAGAGTGACAGTGGATTATCATAAGCTTAACCAAGTGGTGACTCCAATTGCAGCTGCTGGACCAATTATGGTTTCATTGCCTTTTCTCCATTCCTGTCCATAAGGCCCACCAGAAGCAATTCGCCTTTAGTTGGGCAAGGCCAGCAATATACATTTTCCGTCCTACCTCAGTGGTATATCAACGTTCCAGCTTCCTGTCATAATCTTATTCAGAGACAGCTTGATCACTTTTCACTTCCGCAAGATATCACACTGGTCCATTACATTGATGAAATTATGCTGATTGGATCCAGTGAGCAAGAAGTAGCAAACACATTTGACTTATTGGTGAGACGTTTGCATGCCAGAGGATGGGAAATAAATCCAACTAAACTTCAGAGATCTCTACCTCAGTAAAATTTCTAGGAGTCCAGTGGTGTGGGGCCTGTTGAGATATTCCTTCTAAGGTGAAGAATAAATTGCTGCATTTGGCCCTTCCTACAAGCAAGAAAGAAGCACGATGCCTAGTGGACCTATTTGGATTTTGGAGGCAACACATTCCTCATTTGGGTGTGTTACTCTGGCTCATTTATCAAGTGACCTGAAAGGCTGCCAGTTTTGAGTCCAGAACAGGAGAAGGCTCTGCAATAGGTCCAGGCTACTGTGCAAGCTGCTCTCTCACTTTGTCTATATGACCCAGCAAATCCAATGGTGCTTGAGGTGTCAGTGGCAGATAGGAATGCTATTTGGAGCCACTGGCAGGTCCCCATACATGAATCACAGGAGAAGCCTCTAGAATTTTGGAGCAAGGCCCTGCTATCTTCTGCAGATAACTACTCTTATTTGAGTGACAGATCTTGGTCTGTTACTGGGCTTTGGTGGAAACTGAACGTTTGACTATGGGTCGTCAAGTCACCGTGCGACCTGAACTGTCTATCATGAACTAGGTGCTTTCTGACTCAACTAGCCATAAAGTGGGTCATGCACAGCAGCATTCCATCGTCAAATAGAAGTGGTATATATGTGATCGGGCTCGAGCAGGTCCTAAAGGCACAGGTAACTTACACGAGTAAGTGGCTCAAATGCCCACGGTCTCCACTCCTTCCACTCTGCCTTCTCTCCCCCAGCCTGCACCAGTGGCCTCATGGGGCGTTCCCTATGACCAGTTGACAGAGGAAGAGAAGACTAGGGCCTGGTTCACAGATGGTTCTGCACGATATGCAGGAACCACCTGAAAGTGGACAGCTGCAGCACTATAGCCCCTTTCTAGGACATTCCTGAAGGACAGCAGTGAAAGGAAATATTCCCAGTGGGCAGAACTTCAAGCCAGCGCACCTGGTTGTGCACTTTGCATGAAAGGAGAAATGGCCAATTGTGCAATTATATACTGATTCATGGGCTGTGGTCAATGGCTTGGCTGGATGGTCAGGGACTTGGAAGAAGCATGATTGGAAAATTGATGACAAAGAAATTTGGGGAATAGGTATGTGGATGGAGTTCTCTGAGTGGTCACCAACAGGTCACCCATGTGAGTGCTCACCAACAGGTGACCTCAGCAGAGGAGGATTTTAATAATCAAGTGAATAGCATGCCCCGTTCTGTGGACACCACTCAGCTTCTTTCCCCAGCCATCCCTGTCATCTCCCAATGGGCCCATGAACAAAGTGGCCATAGTGGCAGGGATGGATGTTATGTCTGGCTTAGCAACATGGGCTTCCACTCACCAAGGCTGACCTGGCTATGGCCACTGTTGAGTGCCCCATTTGCCAGCAGCAGATACCAACACTGAGCCCTTAATATGGCACCATTCCTTGGGGTGATCAGCCAACTACCTGGTGGCAGGTTGATTATACTGGACCTCTTCCATTATGGAAAAGGTATTGTCCTCACTGGAATATACACTTACTTTAGATATAGGTTTGCCTAACTTGCACAGAATGCTTCTGCCAAGACTACCATACGTGGACTTATGAAATGCCTTATCCACCATCATGGTATTTCACACAGCATTGCCTCTGACCAAAGCACTCACTTTACAGCTAAAGAAGTGTGGCAGTGGGCTCATGCTTATGGAATTCACTGGTCTTACTATGTTCCCCATCATCCTGAAGCAGCTGGATTGATAGAACAGTAGAATGGTCTTTTGAAGTCACAATTACAATGCCAACTAGGTGACAGTGCTTTGCAGGGCTGGGGTAAAGTTCTCCAGAAAACCCGTGAATCAGAGTCCAATATATGATACTGTTCCTCCCATAGCCAGGATTCACAGGTCCAGGAATCAAGGGGTGGAAGTGGAAGTGGCAACACTTGCTATCACCCCTAATGATCCACTGGCAAAATTTTTGCTTCCTTTTCCCACAACATTACATTCAGCTGGCCTAGAGGTCTTAGTTCCAGAAGGAGGCATGCTGCCACCAGGAGACACAACAATGATTCCAGTAAACTGGGACTTAAGATTGCCATCTGGACATTTTGGGCTCCTCCTACCTTTAAGTCAACAGGCTAAGAAGCAAGTTACAGTTTGGCTGGGGTGATTGACCCAGACTATCAAGATGAAATCAGTATACTTCTCCAGAATGGAGGTAAGGAAGAGTATGCATGGATCCATTAGGGCATCTCTTAGTATTACTATGCCCTGTGATTCATGTCAATGGGAAACTACAACAGCCCAATCCAGACAAGACTACAAATGGCCCAGAACCTTCAGGAATGAAGGTTTGGGTCATTCCACCAGGAAAAATAACACAACTTTCTGAGGTGCTTGCTGAGGGCAAAGGGAATACAGAATGGGTAGTAGATGAGGTAGTCATTAATACCAGCTACAACCACGTGACCAGTTGCAGAAATGAGTCATGAGTATTTCCTCTATCTTTTGTTAAAAACATGTTTGTGCATGTATACACTTGTACTAAGAAAATATCTTCATTTTATTTCCCTTTTCCCTTATCCTGTGACATAAGATTTATTGACTTCATATCAGCATTTAAGTGATGTTAACTTTATGTAATAGCATTTGGATTGGGAATTGGTGTGTTTCTGGTTGTATGAAGGATAGTTGTACTATGTTAGATGAAATTATGACCTTATTATTGTCTTTATTTGAAGATTATGTATGATCTCAGGCAATGTGTATGGGGCAAATTGACAAGGGGTGGACTTGTGATGGTTAATACTGAGTGTCAACTTGATTGGATTGAAGGATACAAATTATTGATCCTGGGTGTGTCTGTGAGAGTGTTGCCAAAGGAGATTAACATTTTAATCAGTGGGCTGGGAAAGGCAGATACACCCTTAATCTGGGTGGGCACCATCTAATCAGGGGCCAGCAAAGCCAGGATATAAAGCAGGCAGAAAAATGTGAAAAGGCTAGACTGGCCTAGCCTCCCAGCCTACATCTTTGTCTCATTCTGGATGCTTCCTGCCCTTGAACATCAGACTCCAAGTTCTTCAATTTTGGAACTCAGACTGGCTCTCCTTGCTCCTCAGCTTGCAGACAGCCTATTGTGGGACCTTGTGATCAAGTGAGTTAATACTTAATAAACTACCGTATATACACACACACACACATAACTAATAGGATATAAATATCCTATTAGTTCTGTCCACTAGGAACCCTAACACATGTACTTTAAAATTTCATTTATTTAGCATATGAAAATGGGTTTTTGAAGCTCAAAATTCATTGTTTCTATTGTTGCACAAGAAATAGATGTCCCTCAATTACATAGTCAGAATATAAACAAACTGGATATTATTAGATTTCTACATTTACATAAACATTACGGAAAGACCAAGCTAAAAGTCTTCCTTTGTCCTACAGCTAAAAATATACACAAAACTTTAGATAACCAAGTTTTTATTTAGATTTAAGAGCTTTATGCGAATATGTGTTGATTCTGCAAAATTTAAATTTGCCTACACAAACTGGGCTGTGAAAGGGATAAATGCAGAAAACCTATCTGAACAAATATTTCTCAGCACAGACTTTGTTGTTGCAAGAATATAAAGAAAATAAATTCCAGGTATGATTTACTTAACAACTTTGACTATTTGCCTTATTAATACAATCTCAAACCCACAACCACTATAAAAAATAACATCTAAATCTAAATGAAGCAAGCTTAAAATATACAATTACTGTAATGACAGCTTCAAATATCAACACTATGATTTCATTCAGTGTTTTGAGTTCTAATGTATTTCTTCCTTCTCTAAAGGTTAATTTAATGTTTTTCACTATCTCTGGGAGGGATGTTTTTGTACTCATTTGTCTAGTCTATTACTTAGAGTTTAGGAGTTTAATCCAAAAGTATAATAAATCCTAATGCAACTCAGAAAGTTCAAAATACTTACGAGACCAAATCAACCCAGACATAATTTACTTCAAAAGTCTGCCTGACCCCTGCAAATACTTCACTAGCCAATAATGTGAAGTAGAGATTATTGTCTTTATCAAAGATTATTAAAGGCACACCTCAGTGCTACCAAGGAACTAAATTTTTAATTAAATTTTATTTTAGTTAAATTTTTATTTTAATATTTACACACAGTGGCTATTATGTATAGAAATTTATCTGACAATTTCAAGCTCCAGACACAAAGTCATATATAGGGTGTGATAACATTATATAAATGTTCAGATAATTTTATTATAACATTGAATTATTCATTTCAGTTATATTTTATTTAGTAGCCATTTGCTGAAGTTGTTTATATTTTTGATAACCCTGCTCCCTGCTCCTCAGTGTCATTCTCCATGCTTCTGAGAACACATGTGAATAGCTAAGATTTTATTCATTTCAAACATACATACATACATATATATATATATATGTCAATATGTCATTCTGTGAGGGAATATGGTCTCAACTTCCCTTTTCAATGAGATTCTACATTATATATTGATCATTTCTTCAGGTAAAAATACAGGTTAACTCTCTGAAATCTTCACTCATTGGTCTTTGTTCCTAGACCTGTGTTCTTTTCTAACTCAGCTTGCACATATTTAGGGGTTTGCAAAGGCATGTTAAAGCAGTATGAATTTTACTCCCTCTGCATCAATGAGATGCTCATTCTCAGATTTCAGTGTTAAGTCTTCAATACGCATGGAAAGTTTATTTCTATCTTATTGAAATAATTAATTTCTTGAAATGTGCTATATCTCAACAATTGCTATAATTGCTAATATATCTTATTAAGGGCCTCCTATGTATAAGAATGGTATTAAATATGTTATACATATTATCTCATTTAATCTTCACTACAACTCTTAAGAATAGGCACCATTATCTCCAATGATACCTCTTGATTGAGAGTCAAGGAGGTTAAATATTTGCCCAAGTTTACCCAGCTAAGAAATAAAAGAGCTAGAATTCGTATCCACTCTATATGACTTTAAAGACCACAGATTTATATATTTTTCCTGAACTTCCTATCCATAATAGGGATTTTTTTTTTATTTTCATGGAACAAAAGGAGACTTGTTAAGTAAGATTTTATTTCTCTAGAATAATAATAAAATCTGCAATCCGAGCATTCACCCTAATACTGTGTTCATGTTTCTTTGAAGATGGTTAAGAGCTAGTCATTGAAAACTTATAAGGTTATTTTGCTTTGTTTTGTTTTTGGTGGGGATGTTAGGGGAAGAAAATATATGATTGGCATTATATAATTGGAAATTTTCAAAGCCTCAGTTATGTAGTCTAGAGTTTAACATATATTCAAAAATAAATTGATAAATGTCCCCATTAGAATTCTAATATGGTAATCATTTTTGCTATTTAGGATTTGGGGTAAAATATTGTATTCTAATTATTAAATGAATGTTCTTTGTTCACATGTAACAGTCATGGTAAATTTAGCAAATAATTCTCCCCAGTACCTTCTGAATATCCTGCTGATTGTGGTTTGTATTAGTTTGGGCTGCTGTAACAGAGCACTATAGATTGGATGGGTTATAAACAACACATTTATTTTTTGTGTTCTAGGGGCTGGAATTCCAAGATCAGGACGCCAGCAGAGTAGGAACCCGGTGATGGCCCTTTTCTGGGTTACAAACTGCAGACTTACTGTATCCTTACCTGATGAAAAGAGAGAGAGAGTAAGCTAGCTCTCTGGGCTCTTCTTATAAAGGCACTAATCTCATTCATGGGGGTTCCACCGACATGATGTAATTGCCCTTCAAAGGCTCTCACCTCCTAATACTATCACTTAGGGAGTGAAGATTTCAACGTATGAATTCAGGTGGGGAGGTCACAGACTTGCAGTCCATAGCATGATTCAAGATGGGTTCCAGTATCTGTTAAAAAGAAAATTGCTCTGACCACTAAGACAGGGACTTTCAGACCTTTGAGGGTTTGTGAAATTTGTGTGTGTTATCTTTTGACTATGAAACTTCAAAGTGCTGCTGTGAGCTAGGATACATGGAGAAACTGCACATAATTTTGCCACAGGTCAATCCATATTTCAAAGAAATTATGCATTTAAAGTAGACCTGGTGGTTTTCAAACCCTTAAATAGCAAATTTTGGGGATGCTTCAATAATGATAATAGTGCTAAATCTTAGTTTACACACAAAAGAACTGTAAGAGAAATTATCATGGAAAGGCAAAAATTGTTTTGATTTTGGGGGTGAAAGTATGGTGAAATAAACTCTGACTTATTTGTTAGATATTCTTGAGCAAGTCCCCTACTGATTCCTATTAAGGTAAGAAAATACTAGTAGATATATTAACACTTATATTTGTCTGCCTACCAGTGGTTGAATATAAAGACATATTTCATTTATTTAAGGTGAGTGGTCTATGACAGCAAAATAATTAGACTGCTAACCTAAGGAAAGAGCACAGCTTTAAAATACCTGAGCAGATTAATACATTTTTATGCTTGATGAGAAGGCGTTAAATGTTGTCAATACTGGAATTGCGTTCAAGGGTTGGTCCTCAAAACAGTTTCCTAAGACTTATTTTCTGGGCAAATCTGTTATTCTGTACTTCTGTTTGCTCATCTCTAAAGTAGTAATAAAAATAAGCCATGTGAAGAATAAATATGTGTCAAAATACTTAAACATAGTCCATGCTAATAAAGTTTGCTTATTCACTCATAGATGTCAAAGTAATTGAACACTTATCTATATAAATCTTTAGAACAGAATAATTTATCAACATATTAACAAAATCATTCAGTAATTTGATATCAGGTAACTTTGTATCAGTATTAACTTTTGCCCAAATTCATTAGGCTATCTAATGTAGGTAGAATGGGTTCTAATTGAAATTAACAGTCCTTTCTAAATTTCATGCTGCTCTCTTCCTAAACCTTGACCCAAATATACTAATAAGTCAGTTTCTTCTTGGTGCTTAAGTCACTACAACATAAGAGTAAGTTGTTTACAAAGGCATGCCCAGTTTTCAGGACTGCAGTGGTTAGAATAGCTTCAATAACATCTTACACACCAGGCAGGCTGAAGCAACACTGGTCAGAACAGAGCTGCTTGGATATTTTTATAGAGATAACAGCTATTCACCTCTATTTCCTAGAATTGAAGACTTTTCATAACCAAAACCTCTTAGTATTTTAGTTTGCACATATGTATAATCTGTGTATGGAAAAATAACTTCAGCCTTTTATGTTAACATTATTCAAGAACTGTATTTCAGCAACCCTCAAGTGACTTGGCAATGTGCCAAAGAGAGCAGATACGCGAGATGAAGAAAGTATTAGATGTTTATGTTAAGTCAACCACACTTCATTTAAAGGCTTACTCATTCCAATGACAACCAAAGCTTTGAAAACCCAAGAACATATTGTCTAACCCTAAACCACTTTTAATAAACAAGGACTTTCTAGTTACCACAGAAAATTATGTTTCAGAGGCTGATTATGTGTCCTCTTGCCCTTTATGGATAATGGCTTTTCTCTTCCTCTCACTTCCCTTCCCCTCACCCCCAGAGAAGCTGGCCAGTATAAACTGTGCACCTAGAATGGTTAGCAAACAGAAGAAAAGATCTTTTCAAACAAATTTATTCATAGCTCTAGTAAGATACCATTTACAAAATACTTAGGATGTTCTAGCTAATGAGCTTATCACTATGCACACACACCCCATAGAGAGGATTATCACACACACACATACTGTATGTATATATATATATATATATACACACATACATATATACATATATGTCTATACACATATATACATATATATGTCAATATATTTAATTAAATCTCAAAATAACAAGATGTGATGGGTACACTACATTTTAATCCTCAAATGAACATGACAAAACTGAAAGCATGACAGGTAAAATTAGTTACCCAAGTTATCCAACAGTTAGTTCAGTTAGATATCGGTAAAATAACGCTATAGGTCTACTTCTGCTTAACTCCCAAGCTTATGAACTTTTATTTTTCAGCATTGATGGCTTACTCAGAGTCAGACACTGTGCTCAGGGACTAAAAGTACAAATAAAGACAGGTAAGACCAGTGTCTTTGCCTTCAGTGAGTTCACATTTGAGTTGGGGAAAGTCTATATAGTCCTACTTTCTACATTTAATTAAAATGTAATAAAAATGATTCTCAAAGTGTAATCCCCAGATTAGCAGCACTGACATCCCCTAGGGACTTGCTAGAAATGCAAAATCTCAAGTCCCATTGTAGACCTACTGAATCAGAAACCCAGAGAGTGAGTCGCAGGAATCTGTATTTTAGTAATTTTGGTGCACACTGAAGTTTGAGAACCGGTAGCTTAGAAAGACATGGATTAGACGGGAACACACAACTTATCTCACAGATATGAAAGAGGGATTTCTGGAGAAACTGACACTTCAGCTGTGTCAGGGAGGATTTATAATTTTTTTTTTTCAGGCAGAATGGATAGCATGACCAAAAATAGATAGGGAAAAACTCCATATGTTTGATATTCCTAGAAAGTGAAAGTCATGGAGTGGCAATAGATAAACTAGAATTAGGTGGGCTGTAGTCTACCCGTATGCCTTAAATATTTTAGGCCTTCTTTCATGTAGTGCTGGCATAGGGGCTCTAGTAACTGAAAGGACCTACTATGAAAAGGGCTTAGAATTGATGTTTCTGCAAAACTTGGGTTTCCTGTTGGTCACATAACTGTTACTAACCGTGGTTACCTTGAGCTTCCTCAGGATGCTCTTAGGTAGTGTGAGGAAGATACTTTGCTGTCCAAGAAGGAAGTACTACAAGGAAATCAAGAAGGAATTGACTCAGTTGCTTCTTAGAAACTCTGAAGCTTTCTGGGCTGTGACACATTTAAAGAAAGGTGACTGAATTAGAGTGAAAGGAGGGAAGAAAAGGGGTAGAAGGACAGGAAAGGGTGATTTTTACTAAGATTCAGATTAACTTAATTCTAAGTAAAACATACACAACATTAACAACAAGGACAACAAAAGGGAAACTGAGATTAACCACAGGGATATATGTGGATATTGCATATTTACTATATATATATCTCTCTATATATAGAGATATATATATATATTCCATGCACAGTCCAGGAGATAAGACATTATCACATTATCTAAGCTACTTTTGAGAGTACCAAGGTCAAGGATCAGCACTGCACACTTTCATTTATTCCCTCCTGTATCTTGAGAGCATTCTGTTGTTAACAAGTTTGTTGAGAGCATTATTTTCTAATCATTCAACCCATTTTATTGGGACAAATCTCTGAATATCATCTTTCTCTATCTTATTGATCAAGTGTATTAGAAGGATATATTTGTTTGCACAAATGGTATATGTATTTTGAACAGGGAATGATTACATTTAAAGTAATTATTTTGCATTAATTACTGGAGAATCTGAGTTACATAAATTGTCACCCAGATTTAAGCATTGGTAGCAATATAGCAACCCTTCAAGCATTGGTAGGTAGCACTGTAACAACCAAGAGACACTTTCCAACTCTGAGGCCTCCAGTGGCTGAAGCAGTTACAAATTTAGCATTCTCTCATTTTAAGCATTCCAAAATATTTAGTGATTGTCTTGATAGGATTCCAGTAAAAAACAGCTGTCAAAATGTATCATATATTTGCAAATCTGCTACACAGCACAGTTACTATAATTGGTTGAGGTTTGTTTTGTTTTCATTTGACTTTAAAAAGGTTATGGAAAGCATAATTTAGGTTTGGCCAAACTTTTATTAATGTTCACAGAAAGACTATAGTCCATAATTAGACTTCAGTTTTTAAAGTATTTCATATTTGAAAAGTGGAGAAGCACGTAGGTAGCAATTTATCTTTACAGCTTCATTAATCTGAATGTCAAACCCTCTTGGACTGTAAAGTGTATAGTGTTGTAAATCATCACTTTTTAATTTGTTGTCTGCTACATCAAATAGCCAGAGTAATTTGGTCAGCTGTGTTTTCATTGGTTTTAATGTCTCCCTTCTACCTCCTCTCCACCCCAAACTATGACTTAATTACACTAAGGTTATCTTCTTAAACCAAGGCAAGAAAATACCCTGGAATACTAGTTCTTTCTGCAAAAACTATAGCCCTCAAAACAGAGGGTATACTTCACAAGCCACATGTCTATCACAAGTATCTTAGAATTCAGGGTAACTAGTTTACTGGTTAAATCAGAGCCAAAGATAATAGCAATTTCAAATTGCAAGATTTCTAGAAAATATGTGGAGGTCCTTTTGAACACTAAAAGAAAAATAATCTTACAAGGATTTTTTAAAATTATTCTGTTCTGCTTTGCCCTGAACATTAAATTTTATTACTAGATTTCAGAAGTGTATCTCAAAAAATATTAATTATTTTACTGCACTGAGTTACATTAACTGTGTTTTAAGCAAGGCACTTTCCTAAATTGATGAAACCACTTATAGACTCTTTCAATTAAAAATGTCACATTCTGTTGAAAATATTAAGCTCAGTAACCATTGGGAAAAAAATATTCATTCAGATGGCTTCAATAAACAGCTTTATAATTATGTCTCATAGATGAGAACATCTATACTAACCTCTTGCTCTCCATGTAGCCTAATGATTTTTACTAACTAAAACACATTGCAACTTCATTGTTGAACCTGATCTTAGCCAAAAGGCCAAGAAGTGATTATTTAATTGTTAACAAAAATTGTCTATGCAAGATCCCATAATTCCAAATTTTCACAATTTCTACTAAATAAATCTTTGCGGCATTTAATGCAAGCATCCAGCAGAAAATTGCCAAAGGTTATTAGAGTGTCTATTGAAATTCTGGCAATGAAAATAGAAAGGAAATGGTAAACCCTACAGATACTCTGGAAGAAGAATTATAGACTTGATGGTTAAGAGAACATTTTAGCTCAAGGACAGTGGTGAATGAAATACCATTGGTAAGGGCGGGAAAATAGGATACCACATATAGTTATCCATGAAAGTATAATCATAGTCTCTTCAATATATGATGCTGAGAAAACTGGATTTCCACATGCAAAATAATGAAATTGAACTGTCTTATACCATATACAAAAATAAACTCAGATGGATAAAATGCCTAAATGTAAAACCTAAAACCATACAACTCCTAAAAAAAAAAAAAAATAGAGGAAGAGCTCCTTGACATTGACCTTGGCAATGATTTTTTTGAATATCACACAATAAAAGCTCAGGTTATAAAAGAAAACAAAAATAAATGAGACTACATTCTGCACAGCAAAGAAAACAATCAACAAAATGAAAAGGCAACCTATGGACTGGGAAAAATATTTGCAAACCATATGTCTGATAATGGATTAATATCCAAAATTTGTAAAGAAACCATACAACTCATTAGGAAAAAAACAAATAACCTGATTAAGTAATGGGCAATGGACATGAGTAGATGTTTCTCTAAATAAGAAATAAAAATGGCCAACAAGACCAGGAGTGGTGGCTCATGCCTGCAATCCCAGCACTTTGGGAGGCTGAGGTGCACGGATCACCTGAGGTTGGGAGTTGGAGACCAGACTGACCAACATGGAGAAACCCCGTCTCTGCTAGAAATACAAAATTAGCTGGGCGTGGTGGCACATGCCTGTAATCCCAGCTACTCAGGAGGCTGAGGCAGCAGAATCACTTGATCCTGGGAGGCCAAGGTTGCGGTGAGCCGAGATGGCACCATTGCACTCCAGTCTGGGCAACAAGAGCGAAACTCCGTCTCAAAAAAAGAAAGAAAGAAATTAAAAGGCCAACAAGTACATGAAAAGGCATTCATATCATTAGTCATCTGGGAAATGCAAATTAAAACCACTATGAGATATCACCTCACATGTGTTAGGATGGGCATCCTCAAAAGACAGATCACAAGTCTTGGTGAGGATGTGAAGAAAAAGGAACCTTCATACACTGTTAGTGGGAATGTAGATTGAGTTCTAAGGAAATTAAAAATGGAACTACTGTATGACCCAGCAATCCTTCCTCTGGGTATATATACAAAGGACTACATTTTTACACTAAAGGAGTGTATCTACACCACTTTGTAAGAATACTTGCATTTCCATGTTCATTGCAGCAGTATTCACAACAATGAAGATACAGAAACAACTATATATAATACACACAAATGGAATATTATTTAGCCTCTAAAAAAGAGATCCTGCCATTTGCCCCAACATGGACGAACCTGAAGGACTTTATGCAAAGTGAAATAAGCCAGACACAGACAAAAATATTGCTTTATCTCATTTATATGTAGAATCATAAAAAAGTTGAATATACAGAGATAGAGAGTAAAACAGTTGTTACCAGGGGTGGGGGTGGAGAGGAGAAGAAAGTTTATGAACTGGGTTAAGACTTCTAACTATACTGTTCATCAAAATAAATTAATATGAAAGGATTAAAATGGAGACTTAAAGCAAAATGTAAGAAGGAGCAACATTGCAATATTACAATTTAGGATATTTTGTTGAACTAAAACAAATTTTGAAAGATTCCTAAAAACAAAAAATGGGTTCTATTTTAGAACCCAGTGATGTTGTTCAAAATGCCATAATATATGTATAAGCACTTTGAAAAAGTCTTTTGCAATGATATATTGCTTTTTGCCTAATTAATATTTGTTATAGTTTTAAAACAAAGACCTATTTCAGAATTCAAGTGATAGAAACATTAAAGAAGTTTTACATTCTATAATTTTACATCCATTTATGAAGGAAAATGAGTTGCTGAATACATTATAATTATGTAATAATGGCACCACTTAATAGCTATGCTACCTTGGATGAATTGCTGAAATATTCTAAGCCTTAATTTTCTCACCTATAAAATGGAGGTACCTCGTATGGTAGCCAGCCTCCAAAATGGCCTCCAATGGTCCCTGCCTGCTAGTATTCAGGTTGTGATCTAGTTCCCTCCTACACTGAATAGACTGACTTGAGTAACCAACAGAATATTGTGTAAGTGACATAGTGTTTCTGAGCATAAAAGAGATTGAAGCTTCTGTCTTACTTTATTTTTCAACCACTTTTTCATCTTAGAAGTGGATACTAGAGTCTCAGTCAAGCCTTCAGAGATTTGCTGCCTTAAATAACATTTTGGCTGAAATGAAGCATGAGAGATCATGAGCCAGAATTACTCAAATAAGCTGCTTACCCGAATTTCTCACTTACAGAATTATGAAATAATAAATACAAGTTTTGGTGTAATTTTTTATGCAGCAATAGATAACTAATATACTCTGCCTGATAAGGTCATAAGAATTACATGCTTGTCTAAAGCCATTTGAAAAGTATCTAGAATGTAATGAATACATACGAAGTGTTCATTATATTCCTGAGCACCAGTAGATTTTAGGAACTGGGATATGGATACATTGATATATGCAGATCTCTACATGGAATATATATGTAATTACACACTCATGTGCACCCGCACATATAACATGTATGTATATTATAAATATATTATATATTCATATATGTATATTATATAATATGTTATATATTAATATATATTGTGTATATATACATGTAATTTAAAGCCCATATAGTCAGCACTCTATTTCAGGTGTCAGAAGACCCAACTCAAGCTGTCTTAAGCTGAAGAAAAAGAAAAATTTGTTGTTTAAAAATAACTAAAAGTATGATAGGGCTTGTTTCACAAACTGCTAAATTCAGGAGCTAAAACAATATCCTATCTCTTTCTATCCATGGGCTTTGCTCTCCTCCATTTTTGTTCTCATATTGTTTCCAGCAAGAGGGATGTGGAAGCTTCACTGCTACATCTTTTAGGTTCCAATCTGGTGGAAAAGAAGATGTCTCACTTTTGCATTGACTGAAGAATGTCAATGTCCCTGAACCAATCACACAGCCAAAAAAAATGAAATTCCATAATTGTCCAGATAAAATCACATACTTCTTATGAACACATAGGCTAAAAGGGAAAGCAGGGATGCCTATAATAGGCTGAATGATTCTGGGCAAAAATAGTAGATGTCTCATAACAATTATATGAAGTAGACATATTATTATCACATTTCACAAAGGACAATAAAGCACAAGGCTTGAGTAGTGTGCCTGGAATTGCACAGCTGTAAGTAGAAGAGCCAGTCAGATTCCACAGCCCATGTGCTGGACCACATTATTATATTTCCTCTCTAAGGGACCTTTTTTTTTTTTTATTCTATTGTGGCTTAGCAATTTGAGTTATTCAGATGCTACATTTGTTCCACTTCCTTTATCCTAAATTATACCCCTGTCCTATGTAATCTGGTCATTTTCTCCAATTATCCAATCTACTTAAACTAGGAAACTTACTAAACCTTGAGTCATATCAAATACCTCAAGTAGGCCTGACCATAGAAAATCAGTGCACAACCTTGTTAGTGAAACCTTCCCTTATATTTATTGCATGAACAATGACATTTAATCATTTACCACCCAGCCTTTCCAAATAGTCTTGGTCTAATTCCTAGACTAGAAAAAGGCTGTGACAGGCAAGTTTTGTTGGCTATCCCTTCTGCTTTTTATGAAATCCATTCCTTTAAGATAAAGTCACAAAAATAATTTACTCTTCTAGAATATTATACAAAATATAGGTGTTTACCTATCATCCTCATCTAATATATCAATATCACATACACCTCTCTTATTTGAAATCCACTCTTACCTCAGGCTTTTTTGAAGTGTCACTTTAAAATTGTGACTGATTATTATAACTACACCTTTAACTATACCTTTAAGGTCTTAAAGATCAACAATATTAATAAAACACTTCTGATAATAAAGACAAAATTTTCCACGAAGTTACTTTTTCCGAAGAAAAATGGTGTGAATTTGTACCTCAAAACAGGATTTTAAAAATTATTCATCAACAATAGAAGATATTTGAATAGAAGGCAACTGAATTTTTCTTTCTTTACCTAATATACTAGGGTCTCTTGACCCTGATTACATATAAAAAATGAGGTGTAGTAATGTTATCTAAATATGGAAAGCATATAATTGTGTATATAATAATTACGTAATACATATTTTCCTATAGATTTCTTATGGAAGAAGGTTGTCACAAAGGATCAGCATAAGCATAAACATTCATGAGTTTTGGGTCTAATTTATAGGCATAAAATACTTAGAAAAAATCAACTTATCCATCCTTCTATGGATTTTTGTTTACCACCTATTCTAGTTCTACTATAAATATAGACTCTGTCTACTCAGTCAATATATAGTGTCTCACAGGATTACATATCTTGTATATATTTTTTCCAAATTTAGTTGTGTATATATATATATACACACATATATATATAGGCTCATCTAGTTAATTTCTATTTGCATGTCATTAGCAATAGTCCTATGTATATAGTCAAAGGCAAAATTTTTTATTAACTAAAGTTCTCATTTAAAGCAGTAGATATAAATAGGTTTATTGATGCTAAAAGAACTATGAGACTGATAAGAATAATTTGCTTTCTTCTAAGGCAACCCAAAAGTTGTTCTTCTTAAATACTGAGGACATCACATAATTTCTATACCTTATTCTGTGATGTTGTACATATTTTAGTAATTCATTCAGCAAAACATCTGGGTAGACTTTAATATGCTGTGCTAATTGCTATGGGAATACAAAGAAGTACCTTGCCTAAGATTTCTTAGTGGTGAAGATGGGACTCTGAGAAAGTGGCAATGCCTTTCAAAAGCTTACAATGGCACAGAGAGAACATCAGCAGCAATAAATTCCAATAAAGTAACATACCATTATTAAATCCCAAATAAGTGGTGAGGCAATAGCAGCTAAAGACATGCTGGTGAGGAGAATAAGGGGTGTTGATGGAGTGAAGAATGGAAGCAGTTTCTTAGAAAACCTCGTAGAGTTTGTTTAAAGAAGAAGTAGGATTTGCAGATGTGGAGACAGGGAAGGAGACCATTCCAGACAAGGAATAAAAGTATGAATCAAAGCACAAAATGAACAATTGTGGCAATAAGAGTAGGAATATGAAAAAAAGATGACAGAGTCTAAAGCAGTAGAACAAGCTGTAGAAAATCATGCTGGAAAAGTACAGTAAATACAAGCAGAGGTGTTTCCAAGCTCTGCTCCACAGTATGGAGGCTTTGAGTCAATGAGATTCCGGAGAACATATATTTTTTCCAGTCTCTCTTACATACTGAATTTTGCCTATGTTTTTTTCAAAGAAAGGTTCTATCATTTTATGTACAAATAAGTGAGTAAAGAAATAAAGGTACATAGTCAAAGATTGAGAAGACACTACAGTGCCAATTAGGGGGGTGGTAAAGTGCAGATTTAGGAAATAGTATGCCAGTGCATGAGGAGAATGCCTGCCAATGGGGACTGACAGTGGAGACAGGGTTGGAAGAGGCTGAAGGAAGGTTAAGAAGACCACAGCCTGTTGCAGTATATATATGAACAGTGTCTAATGTCTGAATTTAATATCTAGTAGGAGTTCAGGCATATGGTGACATGGGCAGAACCTACCTGTGGTGAAATGAAGAAAAAATAATAGATGCAAGGGGAAAAGAAGACAAATAACTCATTATCTCTAGCACTGTGCTAGACAGGTGACTTGCCTGGTCGCATTTAATTTTCATGCCACAGTTGCAAAGTAGGATACGTTGCTAGGTAGGGGCTGGACAGGTTATGACCTGAACTCAGAGACAGCAAAAAATAGCTTTTCTGTGGTAGAATTAGATAATATACTGAGTAGAGGTGTTGACTCAAAAAATGCTCACTTAGTGCCCATTTTGAAGACATGGAAGAGCTGAAAACGAACTTATTTGTCAGAGAATGCAGCGTAGAGATTAAGAGCACAGACACTGGATCAGACTGCTTAATGCAGGCTTTAGCTTTGCCCATAGTTTGCTACGTGATACAGGGGTGAGCTACTTAACTCTGTACATCAGGTATTTTTATCTATAAAATGGAGATAATGGTGTCTGCCTTCTAAGCTTGTTCTGAGTGTTGAGTTAGGTAATATATATGAAATGCTTAGAAAACTGTTGGGTATATAATAAATAGTAAATACATGTTAGCTATTATTTTACAGTAGTTTAAGACACAGTATCTACAACATCATACAGATGAAAATTTGTGGGTTAATTTACATGTGATAAAATTGCATAGAACTAAATACACATACACAAATGAGTACAAGTAAAACTGGGGCAATCTCAGTAAGATTGGTGGATTGTGTCAATGACAATATACTGCTTGTAATATCGTGCTATAGTTTTGTAAGATGTTGGCATTGGGAAAAACTGTGTAAGTGAAATTATTTCAAAATAAAAAGTTTAGTTTTTAAAAGATGTAGATTGTTCTCTATCCCTTTATAAATCTGTGGAAGGAATGGCTATGTTGCAGGGCATTGGTTTACGTGAAGAGGAAGACTGCATGTGATATGGATAGAAGAGTCATCTAGTAAGAGCTTAAAAGTAATTTGTACCAGCAGTATCTGTGTAGAAGGAGGGGGTAGTAAACCAGTAATTTTCTACAAAACAAAACAAAACAAAACCAACTCAGTTTAACTGCCAGTAGAATTTGGAAAATAAAGGAAAGATTCTACAATTCCAAGGCTATCACAAAAACCTAATTTGTTCACTGCACAATAACATCTAGTTGAGGGATCAACAAAGGGTGCAGCCTAAACAAATTGCCTCCATCAGAGGCAGGACCACTTTTTTCCAATTTGTACAAGGGGGCTCTAAGGGTTGATACAGGTATAAAATAAGAATTGCTCTTCTCCAAGTTGGTATAACAAGCATATTCTGCATAGGCAGTATCTAAATATCTGTTGTACTTCAGCTAGAAAGTCTTGAACCAGTCTATAGCACAAATTGAAAGAAAGAAGATACTTTTAAAAAAATCCTGAGACCCAATAAGGAAATTGAAACTTTAGAAGCTGGAATTGTTTTTCTGACTTTTCATGTCTCTGAGGAAATACCAGGGATTTAGGAATAATAAAGTAATTCTGGTGACTTTTTTTTATTGAAGTGTAAGCTAATTTTGTTCAACTCAAAGAGCTAAAAGTAAATTTCTTCTCTTTTTAAAAATTGGGCTTTTCTATCGTAGAAATGTCTTAAAATACAAATGTGGATAAAATAGTAAATGAATTTCCTGTACCTATTGACCAGCTTCAAAACGTATCAACATGGTAAATCTTGTCTCATCTATTCATGTAGCCATAGTTCCACTGAATTATATTAAAGGAAATCATAAATGTTGTATTATCATTTGCATGTAGTTTAGTATACATCTCTAAGAGTTAAGGGTCCTTTAAAAATATCCAAAATAGGATTGTCACACCTAAAATTTCCCAATTGTTTTATAAATGTCTTCTTTGAATTAGTTTATTGAAATCAGGACACAAGCAAGGTTGCAAAATTGCATTTGATTAATGCACATTTCAGGATAATTCCTCCTCCTCCTTTAAGATCTTGACTAAACTGTCCAAGAGCATAGAAGAAGTGATAGAACTAAGATTTGAACATCAGTGTTTTACATCCATATGACTTATATTTCTCTGTATGCCAGGCTGAGAAATTTGGGAGAGTTAGTAATATCAGCACTGAAGTAATTAAACAGGGAACCTAGCCTAGCCTGAATGAAAAGTCAAAAGCAAGCATAGGACTACTTCAACAGAGGGTGAGTGTCAAACAATCCAATGTCTCAGCCATAGAAATGAGTAGATTCAGGAGGTGTGGGATGCAGGGGTAGGAATGGGGGATGCAAAATTTTAGTATACTTTATGGAATGTAGCAAATATTGTATTTGTACACATGCAAAAATCATTTGACTTTCAAAGAGGATAAACATTTGTTATGGCTCCCTCCAAAACACAAATGCTTCTCTATAAGAGTAATGTGCAGAATGGGGGAAATTTACTCCTTTTTGGTGTGCATGGTTTAGATCACACCTGAAAACTGCAATGTGGGGAGCCATCCTTCAGGAAGCAATAAATAATCAAATTTGAGTGTGTATAAAAAGAGTAGACATGATAGTAGAGCAACCAGTCATCAAAAAAGGAAACAATTAAGAAAATGGGGGTGTTTAGAGTGGAAGAGATTTCAAGAGTATATAACCTATTTTATTTATAGGGTTATAATCAGGTTGAATAATAAGACTGTGTTGTCCCAGAGGGTTTTTTTTTTTTTTGGATAGAGAGGTAGAAATTGTTATTGTAATAACATTTTATCTGATTGTTCAATTATTTGAGCTGTTTGAAAATGTAATTGGCTATCTCTGTAATGATTCTTTTTTGTTTTATTTATTTTTTATTTTACTTTAAGTTCCGGGATACATGTGCAGAACATGCAGGTTTGTTACATAGGTATACATGTACCATGGTGGTTTGCTGCCCCTATCAACCAGTCATCTAGGTTTTAAGCCCTGTATGTATTAGGTATTTGTCCTAATGCTCTTCCTCCCCTTGTCCTCATCCCCCGACAGGCCCCGGTGTGTGATGTTCCCCTCCCTGTGTCCACGTGTTCTCATTGTTCAACTCCCACTTATGAGTGAGAACATCGTAATTCTTTTGAAGTCACAGACACTTCTGAGAATCTGATTAAGACATGGACCGTAATCTTCATATAAATATATTTGCACATAGTTTCACAGTGTTAATTCCTGACATGCCTTTATGTACTACTATGGAGTTCGTGACCACAAGTTAAGAACCACCACGAGTTTGAAAGTTCTCTGGTGCTAGAAACGCCCAAGAAGTGGAGCAACCACTATGGCCTGACACTGTAGTGAAATGGGAGTGCAGGTTGATGAGCTTCTGGCAAAGTTCTAAAATAATTGTGAAAATTGCCAAATTAGCATGATATACTTGTATGTTCCTGCTCTTAATCACCTGTACAAGCATTTCCTTGTGTCCTAAACAGTTTTGAAAGCCTCTATTACCTTGCAGCATTTCATTAATTCCACCTTTTAATTATTGCCATGGTGTTAGAGTTGGCAAGAGTGATTTGAACCTAACAGCAACAATCTACATCCAGGGTGAGAAAAAGAAGAAAAAGAGATGCAACCTGAGCCAGAACCATCATCTGCTCTACAAGACAATTTCTTTTATAAAATGCCAATATCCTCAAATGGCATCAAATTGTCATATTTATTTTGTTGATTCAATTGGTTCCTAAATTGCAATTCAAATCACTTACTGGAATATTTCAATGTGTTAAAAATAATATAAAAGAAAACAAAGACTCATGTCTTTCTCACTTCTTACAACCATTTTGTTTATGAATTTGCATCCCAGACAAACATGTTTTATTTGGATGGTCAGTTTTTCAAAAATATTCTCCAAAATTCTCACAAGTCCAAGATTTTAAGCCTTTTTACAAACATATTTGGGCTGATTTTTTTTTTTTTCGTACTTTTAGTGTTCTGGTGCTTTTTTTAGTAAACTTTCAAATTATTTCTTATTTTGCAGTGTAGTCTAGTGCAAAGACTACTTTGTTGAAACCTGAGGAGTGTGTTCTCATTTTACTCCCCAAACTGATTAACTATATAATTTAAAAATACATCAACCAAACAGCAAGAAAATACATATGGTGCATTACAGATAAAAGAGACCTAGTCATAAATTACTAATGCAATGTATAAATAAATAAATTAGATATCCATTATGTGAAAGTAATTCATGCTCACTGAAGATGAGATATATCTCTTAGAGATAAGAGAAGCATAAGAAAAAATAATATTTGCCAGTAATTCCACCATGCTGAGATATTGCAATTATGTTATAATACTTTCTTGTCTTCTTTTATACCTTACAAATACATCCCTATGTTAGACATTTAATTAGAAGCATATTTATTTAGGTTTATATATGGGTTACCTATATAGAGATTGACATATAGGTTTATGTCTTAGTTTTGCAATAAGCATATCCCTACGCCATTACTCTTTGAAAATAGTTTTTAATAGCAATATTCACCAAATGTAAGCACTATTTTTTAATGAGTACTTTCTTTGACATTGAATTCATCCTAATTTTTTATTTATTTATTTATTTTTTTTCTTTTCATTATTATTATTATTATTATTATTATTATACTTTAGGCTCTATGGTACATGTGTGCAACGTGCAGGTAAGTTACAAATGTATACATGTGCCATGCTGGTGTGCTGCACCCACCAACTCGTCATCTAGCATTAGGTATATCTCCCAATGCTATCCCTCCCCCCTCCCCCCACCCCACAACAGTCCCCGAAGTGTGATGTTCCCCTTCCTGTGTCCATGTGTTCCCATTGTTCAATTCCCACCTATGAGTGAGAATATGCAGTGTTTGGTTTTTTGTTTTTGTGATAGTTTACTGAGAATGATGATTTCCAATTTCATCCATGTCCCTACAAAGGACGTGAACTCATCATTTTTTATGGCTGCATAGTATTCCATGGTGTATATGTGCCACATTTTCTTAATCCAGTCTATCATTGTTGTACATTTGGGTTGGTTCCAAGTCTTTGCTATTGTGAATAATGCCACAATAAACATACGTGTGCATGTGTCTTTATAGCAGCATGATTTATATTCCTTTGGGTATATACCCAGTAATGGGATGGCTGGGTCAAATGGAATTTCTAGTTCTAGATCCCTGAGGAATTGACACACTGACTTCCACAAGGGTTGAACTAGTTTACAGTCCCACCAACAGTGTAAAAGTGTTCCTATTTCTCCACATCCTCTCCAGCACCTGTTGTTTCCTGACTTTTTAATGATTGCCATTCTAACTGGTGTGAGATGGTATCTCATTGTGGTTTTGATTTGCATTTCTCTGATGGCCAGTGATGGTGAGCATTTTTTCATGTGTTTTTTGGCTGCATAAATGTCTTCTTTCGAGAAGTGTCTGTTCATGTCCTTTGCCCACTTTTTGATGGGGTTGTTTGTTTTTTTCTTGTAAATTTGTTGGAGTTCATTGTAGATTCTGGATATTAGCCCTTTGTCAGATGAGTAGGTTGCAAAAATTTTCTCCCATTTTGTAGGTTGCCTGTTCACTCTGATGGTAGTTTTCTTTGCTGTGCAGAAGCTCTTGAGTTTAATTAGATCCCATTTGTCAATTTTGGCTTTTGTTGCCATTGCTTTTGGTGTTTTAGACATGAAGTCCTTGCCCATGCCTATGTCCTGAATGGTATTGCCTAGGTTTTCTTCTAGGGTTTTTATGGTTTTAGGTCTAACATTTAAGTCTTTAATCCATCTTGAATTGATTTTTGTATAAGGTGTAAGGAAGGGATCCAGTTTCAGCTTTCTACATATGGTTAGCCAGTTTTCCCAGCACCATTTATTAAATAGGGAATCCTTTCCCCATTTCTTGTTTTTGTCAGGTTTGTCAAAGATCAGATAGTTGTAGATATGTGGCATTATTTCTGATGGCTCTGTTCTGTTCCATTGATCTATATCTCTGTTTTGGTACCAGTACCATGCTGTTTTGGTTACTGTAGCCTTGTAGTATAGTTTGAAGTCAGGTAGCGTGATGCCTCCAGCTTTGTTCTTTTGGCTTAGGATTGACTTGGCGATGCGGGCTCTTTTTTGGTTCCATATGAACTTTAAAGTAGTTTTTTCCAATTCTGTGAAGAAAGTCATTGGTAACTTGATGGGGATGGCATTGAATCTGTAAATTACCTTGGGAAGGATGGCCATTTTCATGATATTGATTCTTCCTACCCATGAGCATGGAATGTTCTTCCATTTGTTTGTATCCTCTTTTATTTCCTTGAGCAGTGGTTTGTAGTTCTCCTTGAAGAGGTCCTTCACATCCCTTGTAAGTTGGATTCCTAGGTATTTTATTCTCCTTGAAGCAATTGTGAATGGGAGTTCACTCGTGATTTGGCTCTCTGTTTGTCTGTTATTGATATATAAGAATGTTTGTGATTTTTGTACATTGATTTGTATCCTGAGACTTTGCTGAAGTTGCTTATCAGCTTAAGGAGATTTTGGGCTGAGACAATGGGGTTTTCTACATATACAATCATGTCATCTGCAAACAGGGAAAATTTGACTTCCTCTTTTCCTAATTGAATACCCTTGATTTCCTTCTCTTGCCTAATTGCCCTGGCCAGAACTTCCAACACTATGTTGAATAGAAGTGGTGAGAGAGGGCATCCCTGTCTTGTGCCAGTTTTCAAAGGGAATGCTTCCAGTTTTTGCCCATTCAGTATGATATTGGCTGTGGGTTTGTCATAAATAGCTCTTATTATTTTGAGATACGACCCATCAATACCTAATTTATTGAGAGTTTTTAGCATGAAGGGTTGTTGAATTTTGTCAAAGGCCTTTTCTGCATCTATTGAGATAATCATGTGGTTTTTGACTTTGGTTCTGTTTATATGCTGGATTACATTTATTGATTTGCATATATTGAACCAGCCTTGCATCCCAGGGATGAAGCCCACTTGATCATGGTGGATAAACTTTTTTGATGTGCTGCTGGATTCTGTTTGCCAGTATTTTATGGAGGATTTTTGCATCAATGTTCATCAAGGATATTGGTCTAAAATTCTCTTTTTTTGTTGTGTCTCTGCCAGGCTTTGGTATCAGGATGATGCTGACCTCATAAAATGAGTTAGGGAGGATTCCCTCTTTTTCTATTGATTGGAATAGTTTCAGAAGGAATGGTACCAGCTCCTCCTTGTACCTCTGGTAGAATTCGGCTGTGAACCCATCTGGTCCTGGACTCTTTTTGGTTGGTAAGCTATTGATTATTGCCACAATTTCAGCTCCTGTTATTGGTCTATTCAGAGATTCAACTTCTTCCTGGTTTAGTCTTGGGAGGGTGTATGTGTTGAGGAATTTATCCATTTCTTCTAGATTTTCTAGTTTATTTGCGTAGAGGTGTTTGTAATATTCTCTGATGGTAGTTTGTATTTCTGTGGGATCGGTGGTGATATCCCCTTTATCATTTTTTATTGCATCTATTTGATTCTTCTCTCTTTTTTTCTTTATTAATCTTGCTAGCAGTCTATCAATTTTGTTGATCCTTTCAAAAAACCAGCTCCTGGATTCATTGATTTTTTGAAGGATTTTTTGTGTCTCTATTTCCTTCAGTTCTGCTCTGATTTTAGTTATTTCTTGCCTTCTGCTAGCTTTTGAATATGTTTGCTCTTGCTTTTCTAGTTCTTTTAATTGTGATGTTAGGGTGTCAATTTTGGATCTTTCCTGCTTTCTCTTGTGGGCATTTAGTGCTATAAATTTCCCTCTACACACTGCTTTGAATGCATCCCAGAGATTCTGGTATGTTGTGTCTTGGTTCTCGTTGGTTTCAAAGAACATCTTTATTTCTGCCTTCATTTCGTTATGTACCCAGTAGTCATTCAGGAGCAGGTTGTTCAGTTTCCACGTAGTTGAGCGGTTTTGAGTGAGATTCTTAATCCTGAGTTCTAGCTTGATTGCACTGTGATCTGAGAGATAGTTGGTTATAATTTCTGTTCTTTTACATTTATTAAGGAGAGCTTTACTTCCAAGTATATGGTCAATTTTGGAATAGGTGTGGTGTGGTGCTGAAAAAAATGTATATTCTGTTGACTTGGGGTGGAGAGTTCTGTAGATGTCTATTAGGTCTGCGTGGTGCAGAGCTGAGTTCAATTCCTGGGTATCCTTGTTGATTTTCTGTTTCGTTGATCTGTCTAATGTTGACAGTGGGGTGTTAAAGTCTCCCATTATTAATGTGTGGGAGTCTAAGTCTCTTTGTAGGTCACTCAGGACTTGCTTTATGAATCTGGGTGCTCCTGTATTGGGTGCATATATATTTAGGATAGTTAGCTCTTCTTGTTGAATTAATCCCTTTACCATTATGTAATGGCCTTCTTTGTCTCTTTTGATCTTTGTTGGTTTAAAGTCTGTTTTATCAGAGACTCGGATTGCAACCCCTGCCTTTTTTTGTTTTCCATTTGCTTGGTAGATCTTCCTCCATCCTTTTATTTTGAGCCTATGTGTGTCTCTGCACATGAGGTGGGTTTCCTGAATACAGCACACTGATGGGTCTTGAGTCTTTATCCAATTTGCCAGTCTGTGTCTTTTAATTGGAGCATTTAGTCCATTTACATTTAAAGTTAATATTGTTATGTGTGAATTTGATCCTGTCATTATGATGTTAGCTGGTTATTTTGCTCGTTAGTTGATGCAGTCTCTTCCTAGTCTCGATGGTCTTTACATTTCGGTATGATTTTGCAGTGGCTGGTACCGGTTGTGCCTTTCCATGTTTAGCGCTTCCTTCAGGAGCTCTTTTAGGGCAGGCCTGGTGGTGACAAAATCTCTCAGCATTTGCTTGTCTGTAAAGTATTTTATTTCTCCTTCACTTATGAAGCTTAGTTTGGCAGGATATGAAATTCTGGGTTGAAAATTCTTTTCTTTAAGAATGTTGAATATTGGCCCCCACTCTCTTCTGGCTTGTAGGGTTTCTGCCGAGAGATCCGCTGTTAGTCTGATGGGCTTCCCTTTGATGGTAACCCGTCCTTTCTCTCTGGCTGCCCTTAACATTTTTTCCTTCATTTCAACTTTGGTGAATCTGACAATTATGTGTCTTGGAGTTGCTCTTCTCCAGGAGTATCTTTGTGGCGTTCTCTGTATTTCCTGAATCTGAATGTTGGCCTGCCTTGCTAGATTGGGGAAGTTCTCCTGGATAATATCCTGCAGAGTGTTTTCCAACTTGTTTCCATTCTCCCCGTCACTTTCAGGTACACCAATCAGACGTAGATTTGGTCTTTTCACATAGTCCCACATTTCTTGGAGGCTTTGCTCGTTTCTTTTTATTCTTTTTTCTCTAAACTTCCCTTCTTGCTTCATTTCATTCATTTCATCTTCCAGGGCTGATACCCTTTCTTCCATTTGATCGCATCGGCTCCTGAGGCTTCTGCATTCTTCACGTAGTTCTCGAGCCTTGGTTTTCAGCTCCATCAGCTCCTTTAAGCACTTCTCTGTATTGGTTATTCTAGTTATACATTCTTCTAAATTTTTTTCAAAGTTTTCAACTTCTTTGCCTTTGGTTTGAATATCCTCCCGTAGCTCGGAGTAATTTGATCGTCTGAAGCCTTCTTCTCTCAGCTCATCAAAGTCATTCTCCGTCCAGCTTTGTTCCGTTGCTGGTGAGGAACTGCGTTCCTTTGGAGGAGGAGAGGTACTCTGGTTTTTAGAGTTTCCAGTTTTTCTGCTCTGTTTTTTCCCCATCTTTGTGGTTTTATCTACTTTTGGTCTTTGATGATGGTGATGTACAGATGGGTTTTTGGTGTGGATGTCCTTTCTGTTAGTTTTCCTTCTAACAGACAGGACCCTCAGCTGCAGGTCTGTTGGAGTACCTGGCCGGCAGGCCGTGTGAGGTGTCAGTCTGCCCCTGCTAGGGGGTGCCTCCCAGTTAGGCTGCTCGGGGGTCAGGGGTCAGGGACCCACTTGAGGAGGCAGTCAGCCAGTTCTCAGATCTCCAGTTGCGTGCTGGGAGAACCACTGCTCTCCTCAAAGCTGTCAGACAGGGACATTTAAGTCTGCAGAGGTTACTGCTGTCTTTTTGTTTGTCTGTGCCCTGCCCCCAGAGGTGGAGCCTACAGAGGCAGGCAGGCCTCCTTGAGCTGTGGTGGGCTCCACCCAGTTCAAGCTTCCAGGCTGCTTTGTTTACCTAAGCGAGCCTGGGCAATGGCGGGCGCCCCTCCCCCAGCCTCGCTGCCGACTTGCTGTTTGATCTCAGACTGCTATGCTAGCAATCAGCGAGACTCCGTGGGCGTAGGACCCTCTGAGACAGGTGCGGGCTATAATCTCCTGGGGCACCGTTTCCTAAGCCTGTCGGAAAAGCACAGTATTCAGGTGGGAGTGGCACCCCTGGAAAGGGAACTCCCTGACCCCCTGCGCTTCCCGAGTGAGGCAATGCCTCGCCCCTGCTTCGGCTGGCGCACGGTGCACTTACCCACTGACCTGCGCCCACTGTCTGGCACTCTCTAGTGAGATGAACACGGTACCTCAGATGGAAATGCAGAAATCACCCGTCTTCTGCGTCGCTCGCGCTGGGAGCTGTAGACTGGAGCTGTTCCTATTCGGCCATCTTGGCTCCTCCCTCCTCATCCTAATTTTTTAATTTCATAAGTGTGACTGTGATGAATATCTGTGCCCATATATATTTAGAAGCAGAATAACTAGATCAAAGATTGTGGATATTATGAGCTATTAAAGACATATTGCCAAACTATCTGCATGATAGTTTTCTGCAATGGCATCATCCATGTAGGTGAATGCTGATTTCACATTACTAATTTTGCCAACAGTGTATACTAAATGATTGCCAAATCGACATATGAAAATTATGTAGTTATCACAATATATATTTGTATTATTTTGTGGTTATCTCAATGTACATATTAATTAAAGGTGAATTTGAGCATTTTTACATATTTATTGACCACTTCTAATTCTTCTGTGAATTGTTTAAGGTCTTTGTCCAAAGAAATGTGGTTTAAAGGAAAAGAGAAAATAAATTTTAACTATAGATACATAAATATGCATTTTTTATATTAACGGAAAAAAATATAAATTGATACACACCACTGGAAGAGGGAGTTTGAAAGTGCAGATTATTTAGTTTTTATATGTGACTTTGTTTTAAGTTAATATTATTAGTATTTGTTAAAATAAAGTATCAGCATGTTTCCCTTAAAAAGTGTTTGTTTATGCAAAGTTTTGGTGACTTCAGGGTAACTTATGTGCCTGGAAAAAATTACTTATAGCTATTTGAAGTCTTCAAATTAATACTGATTTAACAACTTCACAAATTCACAGGCCTATTTCGCTTAAGGTTTTAAGTTCAAATTTTAAGTTATCTGACATTTTCTTCATTATTTCTTTTCATACATTGGGAAAATCTTAAAAATCTCTCACAAGGAAGCTTTTGATTAATATGTGATCAGCTGAACATAAACTAAAATTTTGTAACAAGTCCTACCATTTTAAACTTAATTAAATTATTTCAAACATTTTCAAGTACATCTGATGTATAAACCCAGTAACTTTATTCTGAAGTATTTCAATTACTCCAGTTAGCAATTTGCTAGAGTACTTAAGTAACTTTAGTAACTCTAATATTAAACTCCAAAATATAATGCAACTTAAGACTCTTTAATATTATTAAAAAATTTATAACTTTTGACCTAAGAAATTACAATTTCTAAAAGATTACTCAAATGTACATTTAATTGCAATCAAGCACTACCTGGCCAAATACTCTAAAACCAAACATCAAGTGAAATGGATTGACCAAATTATTACAAAAAAATTTTCGTTTCTAGATTTAACAAAAACATAATAAGGCTCTGATAATATATGATACTCTATCACTTATATTTAACATTCTAATACTGCCAGGACTTAAAGGAAAATTACCCACTATGGAAAAAAGAAAAGTGGGGTTATCATCTCTGCAGAATTAATAATTAAAAATGGACTGCAGACATCAGATGGGTTTTTCCCTTGTCACTAAGTAAAAAAAGCTGGTCCACTTGTTTTAGTTACTATGTCAACCGTGTATTCAAATCCATACCCTCCAAATAGGATAGGCTAATAGGACTAGTCTGCTCAGGAAACTTTAGTAGAGATCATTTTTTGGCATTTTCAGTCAATAGCCTCACACCCTATATACTTTACCACCTACTAGGACTCAACTAATCTAGTCCCTGTTTTATACTATTCTGAATTGTTTCATATTCTTACAGTGTGATCAGTCCACTATTCTTATGGATATTTAAATGATATCTGATTACATTCCTTATATCTCCCAGAATTTTACCAATTCTGTGGTTACATCATTAAAGTCATACTAATAACATCAATAGATAAAATAGCACCTATTTCTGTTCCTGTGTTAGTTTGCTGAGAATGATGGCTTCCAGATTTATCCATGTCCCTGCAAAGGACATGATCTCATTCTTTCTTATGGCTGCATAGTATTCCTTGGTGTTTATGTATCACATTTTCTTTATCCAGTTTATCTTTGATGGGAACTTGGGTTGGTTCCATGTCTTTGCTATTGTAAATAGTGCTACAATAAACATATGTGTGCATGTGTCTTTATAGCAGAATGATTTATAATCCTTTGGGTATATACCCAATAATGGGATTGCTTGGTCAAATGGTATTCTTGGTTCCCAAACACTGCATGTTCTCACTCATAAGTGAGAGTTGCACAATGAGAACACATGGACACAGGCAGGGGAATAACACACTCTGGGGCCTTTCGGGAGGTGGGGGGCAAGAGGAGGGAGAGCATTAAGACAAATACCTAATGCATGTGGGGCTTAAGACCTAGATGACGGGTTGATAGGTGCAGCAAACCACCATGGCACATGTTTACCTATGTAACAAATCTGCACATGATGCACATGTACCCCAGAACTTAAAGTAAAATAAAAAAAATAGTGCCTATTGGGAAAGTATGCTTTCTCAAGTGATTATAGATATATAATCTAATTACATATGAGATTCCATTCAACTTAGCAGATTAGAGTGAGTTCCCGGAAATGAAACTACCACCTGAATCAAACCTAAATGAAATTAATACTACTCAGTACCCATGCAGTTATGTTCCTGTGTCCTCTATGGTCAGTCACATCTCCTTTCCTTCGCAGCCCATAAAGTGGTAAGAGACCTGCACCACACTTTTGTCTGGCAACTCTTGACATATTTTTGTCAATTTTCTCCAGGCTACATTGATGTTTATCACGTTTTGTAAAGCAAAGGATATTCACTAATCTCTTATTGACCAGTAATCTTTACCATCTGTTTACTTGGCTGATACCTTAAAGGTATTTTCCTGCCACAAGCCAATAACAATTTAGATTTTTGAATCCTGTATTATTATTCCCCTGCCTCTACTCAGCCAGAAATAACAGGTCAGAGCTGTTCATAATAACCTGAAGTACTGGCCAACAAAGCTTGGGACTGCAATTAGAAAACACGTGGCAGTCATGGCTAGTGGTCCTTTGATGTCCATTTTTCCTCTTCTCTATAACAATAAAAATTCTAAGCTGGGTCTCTCATCGTTCAGCAAAGAATAACATTCACAGACTGCTTTGCAGCTAGGAATAGACATTTGACCAGGCTCTATAAAAATGGGATGTAAGAGGAAATCAATGCTTGCAACTTCTAGTCATTCATCTTAATTTAAATGACCATGCCTTCTCTGTCCTTCCACTTGTCCATATTACCTGGAATTATGAAGGGGGCTGGAGGGGCCACCTTAAAGCACATGATGGAAGACACGTATTTAAGATGCCTGAGCAATAACATAGAAGGAGCATGGGTCCCCACTACCTAGGGGCCATCATATCAGCCCTAGATGCTTATAGTCAGCCTGTTACTTAAAAGGGACAGAAAAGCCTATCTTCTTTAAACCAGTGGAACTTTACCGTTTATTAAGAGTTGAATAGACCTCCAAATAACAATAAATCTGAGAAGATACTCAGTAATATGCATAACTAGTTTTCATTATTTGAGAACATGTTATGATTTTATTCAACAGACTTGATTATGAGAAAAAATTTAGCTACATTAACTTTACCATCGAGCATTGTAATTAATATCTATATATGTAAATTTGCCTGTACCAAATATCTATATTTCTGAGCAAATATGGATTTATCTCTGCACTGGTGGGAGGTAAATAAATTTGGTCTGTGCCTGACATTTTGAAAAAGCATAAACATCTATGCTGGTTTTAGAATATTAAATTAAGAAATATGCTTCTCAATAACCCTAGGAAGTGGGGTATAGAGTAATATTAGTGGAAGAGGCTTTGGAGTAAAGGAGATCTGGATTGGATTGTGGCTGTGCTACTGTGGCAGGCAGAATTCTCAAACGGCCTGCATGACTCCCACTCCCTGCTATGCATGCCTAGGATAACCCTCCCCTTGAGTGTGGACAGATCCTGAGAATACAATGGGATATGATTCCCATAATTGGTTATTAATCAGTTAACTTTGAGTTCAGTAAGAAAAAGAAAATATCTAGGTGGGCCTGACCTAATTAGCTGAACCCTTAAGAAATCATGGGAATGCTTGCAGTCAGAAAGATTGAAAATGCTGGAGAATCTATGGAGGGAGCCATCTGGCAAGGACTTGAAAGCAGCCCCCCGAAGCTGAGAGTTGCCCCATCTGACAAATAACAAGACAACAGGGACTTACTCCCAAAACCAAAAGAACTGAGTTGGGCAAACTACCTGAGGGAGGCTGGGAACAAATATTTCCTTAGTTATGATTCCAAATGAGGAGGCAGCTGGCTGACACCTTGATTTCAAAGAAACAGGTTTTTAAAGGAAAGACAAAGTAAAATTGAAATATGTATAAATTTTTTATAAATTTATATTTTTTATAATTTTTTAATAAATTTATATTAGCAGATTTTAAAAACTGTGAAAGGACACACATCTCTGGAGGGGATGTTTGGAAGAGCAGAAATATTAGTTGGCTTTTAATATGTACCTTGTTTGTACTTAAAAATAGGAAGGATGACCTCTGTTATGTAATGGCAGAATGCTTCGCAAAATTGTTTCCTGCAGTTATGTAGAAAACACAGCTTTCAATCCATAAACTTGTATATATAGTTGAGGAGATTGTCAAGCAAAGTGCTAAAGGTGCCAGCAGCCTATAGTAAACTGCCAGAGTATTTAGGCTATTTCAAGAGATTGGGAGTTACTCCGTATATCCTCTCATTCAAGCCAGAGGGCCTCTAGGAAGAGGAACAAAAAATAAAGAAGAGGTTATGATAAAAAGATTTATGGATATGACTTTTGTCTAATTGAGCAAAAATCTATAGATGGAAATCTATACATAAGGCCCACAAAGTCCTTGAGAACATTATATTAGCTGAAATGCTGCACGCTTGACTTGAAAGGGACCAAGAAAGTACAAAGAAAGAAGTTTGTTGGACCCCCAAAATTCTTCTGACAGGAAACAAGTTAATAAACTACTCAGCTCTGAAAGTTTGCTACTTTTCCTAAAAAGAAAGGATGACTCAGAGGGTAGAACTAAGAAACTAGAAGGTAGAACAGAGAGCCACAGAGATTAATTCCCAGGCCTAACAAACTAATCAATAACTGATAATGAGCAAGAAGACAGGGGCCTTAGTGATAGCTACAAGAAAATGAATTATGCCAATAGTAAATAAGCTTGAAAGAGGACCCCAATCCTCAGATAAGAATCGCAGTCTTGGTCAACACCTTGATTTCGGCTTGTTGAGGCCCCTGAGGAGGGGACTGAGCTAGCCCATTCATCGACTTCTGACATATAGAACTGTGAGATAATACATGGGAATTGACTGGACATGGTGGCTCATGCCTATAATCCCAGCACTTTGGCAGGCCAAGATGGGAGGACTGCTTGCGTGCAGAGGTTCCATACCAGCTAGACAACATAGTGAGACCTCATTTCTAGAAAAAATTTAAAAATTAGCTGCACATGGTGGCTTATGCCTTGTAGTCCCAGCTACTCAGGAGGCTGAGGTAGGAGGATCCCCTGAGCCAGGAGGTGGAGGCTGCAGTGAGTCGAGATCACACCACCACACTCTAGCCTGGGAAATAGAGTGAGACCCTGTTTCAAAAAATAAATAAATAGGAAATATATAAGCCATTAAGTTTATAGTATTTTATTGTATAGTAACATGAAATGAATATACCCAATGAGCCATGTCACCTTTAGTAAAAGTTTTATAATAGACTTGCTAAGCCTCAACTTCTGCATCAGTAAAATAGGGTAATACTCATGTCATACCATAGTGTATTGAATTAAATAATTCTTACTAGGCTCAAAGCAAAATGTCAGGCACCTACTAAGCACTAAACGAAATGTATTTATCATTATTTCCAAGAAAATTATAAAGCCCCTTTTTTTTCTTTCAAATGACAGTATTGGCATCTCTCAAATATTTAACCTAAGTACATTTAACCTAAAGTAATCTAATCTGCTCTGCTCCCCTGATTTGTCTCCACTTTTGGAAAGCACTGCTGCACATCACATGGTTTCTTTTTACATAAAGCTTTACTTGAATCATCTCAGACAGCATCAGTCAGTCCATCCTCTGAGCTATCATAGCATATGCTATTAATTATCGTTAAGGTACACTTCATTCTACCTCGTATCTGGTTGTTTGTATGTGTATATTGTCTTGAAATCGAACACTGTCTTAACTCAGTTGTACTCATTTTTGTATCATGCCTTGGACTCTCGACACTCAAATTTGCCAATTGCCTATTACAGAGTAGAAACTTAACCAATATATATTGAATTGAAATAGATCATCAAAAGGGAATTCTATATAATGTATTCAGTTCATGCAACACTTTCAATTTTCCATGGCAAGAAAATAATTTTCTGTATTTTTGAGATGGTTATATACTAGACCTTCTTCGGCAAATCAACGAGAATAGGCATGGTTAGTAATACATTTATTTTCATGCTTTAAATATGAATCTGTTTTTAACATTGCTGCCAATTTGACTCTACTGTGTATAAACTTAACAGTAGGGAGCAACCAGTTAGTTTATAAAGTTTAGTTAAAAATAAAATGTTTTGTAAAGTGTCTAAAAATATGTTATGTGTTTGATGGATTAGATTTTCCATATTCCCACTGATTTTTTTTCCTGGTGTTGTGGAACAATCTATCTCTCTTTGACTTTAGGGTAACCAATTTAAACTCAAATTAACAAACAGATACATTCTACTATTAGTTGTCACCATCCTAATTCTGAGGTGTAACATGCGACTTCTTGGGAACACCTGTGAAATCCTATGTGCTTTGCAAAAGCTGTTTTTAGAATCTTAGGTGTTATTACTGATGTTTGGTTACTGATGATTCATCCTCCCTGAAGGGAAGCAAATGGATGCCAATAATGTTGACGGTACTCTGGACTGCACTTGTTAAAATGTTCTCACTTGCAAAATTGAAGCACAAATATATTTTTATATCCAAGGCAAACAAATTGTGTACAACCAGGCATATTGTGTTTTACTAGGAATTCCAGCTTTGGTTTTTAAAATATCAACACTAATATTAATTTTCTTAAAAAAGATGTATATTGGGCAACTAAAAGGATATAACTAGTGAAACAAAAAATAGAGAGTCTATTTTGATAAAGGACAGTTGTGTTTGATAAATAAGTGAACAAGTCAACCTAAATTAAACAAAAGAATGAAAGTCATCCAATAATAGACAAATAAGTAAGGTGATGAAAGTTAGAAGAAAGGTAGAGTTGAATACTGAAAACACTGCTAAATCAGCCACAATAGTCTCCCACTATCTGTGATTTCCTTTCAGCAATTTCTGTTACCCATGGTCAACTGAGGTCTGAAAATCGGTGAGTATAGTACAAGGTTTTTTTTTTTTTTTTTTTTTTTTTGAGACAGAGTCTCGCTCTGTTGCCCAGGCTGGAGTGTAGTGGCACGATCTCAGCTCACTGCAAGCTCCGCCTCCTGGGTTCACGCCATCCTCCTGCCTCAGCCTTCTCAGTAGCTGGGAATACAGGCGTCCACCACCACGCCCGGCTAATTTTTTGTATTTTTAGTAGAGACGCAGTTTCACCATGTTAGCCAGGATGGTCTTGATCTCCTGACCTCGTGATCTGCCTGCCTCGGCCTCCCAAAGTGCTGGGATTACAGGTGTGAGCCACTGCACCCTGCCCTAGTACAAGGTATTTTGAGAAGAAAGAGAGATCGTATTCATATAACTTTTAATACAGCATATTGTTATACTTGTTCTATTTATTAATAGTCACCATTATCAACCTCTTTGTCTAATTTATAAATTAAACTTTATTATATATATAGGAATACACATGTGTATATTGTATATTGTACATAGAGGAAAATACATACAATGTATGTATTTTGTATGTATTTATATATGTACGTATAGGAAAAACATAGTACATATAGGGTTCAGTACTATTCTCTGCTTCAGGCACTCACCGAGGGTCTTGGAATATATCCTTCAGACAAGGGGGGACTGCTGCCTTGACCTTATTATATTACCGTGGGCTTACAGAAATGAAATATAATTCATATCTCCTTAGAACTGAAATTTACTCTTTCGATACATACACATACACATAAACACACAACTATTTTAACAAATTGACTGTCTATACTTAAGATTCTTAAATCTAGGAGTTAAATAAGAATGAGACAATGGCTTCATTAGCAATTTGCAAGGCCAAATTTGATGAGATCCGGCAAAATTTTAGTCAAATAGTGTTTTCTGGCACTCACAAAATCCTAACATTCATGCTAATTTGTTTTGTTTTGTTTATTTGTTTTGGTTGGTTGGTTATTTTGAACTAGTATGGTATAGTAAAGGGAACAAAGGAAGTGGAGTCAAAAGGCCTGAAGAAGAGCCATAAAGTTTTTCAGAACCTCAATGTCATTCTCTGTAAAAGAGGAATAATATTCCTCTCCAGTCTGTGTGTCTGTATGTGTGTCTGAACGCTATATAAAAATGTTGTTAAAGTGTTGTATTATATGCGGTTATCTCATAAATGAAACAAAACTAGTCTTTGGCCATCGTCAATGATTTCTTATTGTATCTGTGTAAAGGAGATAAAATTTAATTATCTTAAACACAAGATAATTGTTTAAAAACAGCAAATTATTTTCGTCTGTATACGTACAATCTTAGTCCTGAACAACAGTTTAGCTTACTCCAGTATTCTATTGTAAAATGTATTGTCTGTATGAAATTTAGAGCCATTTTCTCACAGTATTTGATCTCTATTGTTTACATTTTATACTGCTGCAGACATTTTAACTTTATAGGTGATTGGAGTTTTTTCCTCCAGTTGTTTTAAAGATTTTCTTTTTGTCTTTGGTGTTATACATTTCCACTAAGATGTGTCTAGGTGACGGCTTATTTTCATTTATCCTGCAGTTAACTTATTGTGCTTCTCAAGTCTTAAGATTCATGAGTTTCATCTATTCAGAAACTGTTTAGCTATCATTTTTTTCAAGTATTGACTCACTGCCATTCTCTATCTGCTATTCTTCTGTGAAATTATAGTAGATGCGTGTTGTAATTTTGGTTTTATTGTCTGTATGTCAAAACCTCTTTCCTGATTTACAAGTTTTATCTGTGTATTGCATTCTAGGTAATTTATTGAATTCTATGGTCTCAATTCGTAATTTATCTTTTTAGTTTGTTTAATGTTATTTACTTTGTGCACTGAGATAGGATAAATAACATAAATAATATTAAATCCTCTTTAATTATTACACAATATTTTAATTTCATTTTAGAAATTCATTTAGTTTTTGTCTAAATTTATTTTTATATTGGTGTGCTAACAAACCTGCATGTTGTGCACATGTACCCTAAAACTTAAAGTATAATAAAAAATTAAAAAAAATTATTTTTATAGCATCCTATTATTTCTAAGGGTCCAATTCTTTTTATTTTTACACCTATTCATTTAAAAATACCCAGCCATCCCATTACTGGGTATATGCCCAAAGGACTATAAATCATGCTGCTATAAAGACACATGCACACGTATGTTTATTGCGGCATTATTCACAATAGCAAAGACTTGGAACCAACCCAAATGTCCAACAATGATAGACTGGATTAAGAAAATGTGGCACATATACACCATGGAATACTATGCAGCCATAAAAAATGATGAGTTCATGTCCTTTGTAGGGACATGGATGAAATTGGAAATGATCATTCTCAGTAAACCATCGCAAGAACAAAAAACCAAACACCGCATATTCTCACTCATAGGTGGGAATTGAACAATGGGAACACATGGACACAGGAAGGGGAACATCACACTTCGGGGACTGTTGTGGGGTAGGGGGAGTGGGGAGGGATAGCATTGGGAGATATACCTAATGCTAGATGACGAGTTAGTGGGTACAGTGCACCAGCATGGCACATGTATTCATATGTAACTTACCTGCACATTGTGCACATGTACCATAAAACCTAAAGTATAATAATAATAATAATAATAAAATAAATAAATAAATAAAAATATTATTTTTAGATTCTCAATCAAATTTTGTTAAATTTTTGAAACTATGATACTTTAGTATTTCTTGGTGTGTTTTGTAAATTTTTATTGTGAGGTCATCCTTAGTAGCATTGTTTCTGTTTTTTTCTATGGGAATCACATTCAGCCTGGATGTGGAATTACTTTTTGAAAGAGGCTTAGTATAACTTTTATGCCAGCAAAGTCGGATATCATCTCTGAATAAAGACCAACTTCATGAGAATGTTTCAGCATGAGGCTTCCTGGACCACATGACTACAGTACGTTTTAGATCCCAACATGGGCAAGGCCCATGCCCAGAGTTTTGATTTTTCAGATAGTCTTTTTATTTTCCCTCATATGCAGGACCTTGGAAAAGACAGATGACCAGTTTTTCTTAATTTGATCCTGTGCCATGAGGCAGAAGATTTCTTTTCTTTACTATTATTATTATTATTATATTATACTTTAAGTTCTGGGATATGTGTGCAGAATGTGCACATTTGTTACCATAGTGGTTTGCTGCACCCATCAACCCGTCATCTAGGTTTTAAGCCCCAAATGCATTAGGTATTTGTCCTTATGCTATCCCTCCCTTTGCCCCCCACCCCTCCACAGGCCCTAGTGTGTGTTGTTCCCCTTCCTGTGTCCATGTGTTCTCATTGTTCAACTCCCACTTATGAGTGTAACATGCAGTGTTTGGTTTTCTGTTCCTATGTTACTTTGCCGAGAATGATGATTTCCAGCTTAATCCATGTCCCTGCAAAGGACATGAAATCATCCTTTTTTATGGCTGCATAGTATTCCATGGTGTATATGTGCCACATTTTCTTTATCCAGTCTATCATTGATGGACATTTGGGTTGGTTCTAAGTCTTTGCTATTGTGAACAGTGCTGCAATAAACATACATGTGCATGTGTCTTTATAGTAGCATGATTTATAATATTCTGGGTATATACCCAGTAATGAGATCGCTGGGTCAAATAGTATTTCTGGTTCTAGATCCTTGAGGAATCACCATACTGTCTTCCACAATGGTTAAACTAATTTACACTCCCACCAACTGTGTAAAAGCATTCCTATTTCTCTGCATCCTCGCCAGCTTCTGTTGTTTCCAGACTTTTTAATGATCGCCATTCTAACTGGTGTGAGATGGTATCTCGTTGTGGTTTTGATTTGCATTTCTCTAATGACCAGTGATGATGAGCTTTTTTCATGTTTGTTGGCCACATAAATGTCTTCTTTTGAGAAGTGTCTGTTCATATCCTTTGCCCACTTTTTGATGGAGTTGTTTTTTTCTTGTAAATTTGTTTAAGTTCCTTGTAGACTCTGGATATTAGCCCTTTGTCAGATGGATAGATTATAAAATTTTTCTCCCATTCTGCAGGTTGCCTGTTCACTCTGATGATAGTTTCTTTTTCTGTGTAGAAGCTCTTTACTTTAATTAGATCCAATTTGTCAATTTTGCTTTGTTGCAACTACTTTTGGTGTTTTAGTCATGAAGTCTTTATCCATGCCTATGTCCTGAATGGCATTGCCTAGGTTTTCTTCTAGGGTTTTTATGGTTTTAGGTATTACATTTAAGTCTTTAATCCATCTTGACTTAATTTTTGTATAAGGTGTAAGGAAGAGGTCCAGTTTCAGTTTTCTGCATATGACTAGCTAGTTTTCCCAGCACCATTTACTAAATAGGGAATCCTTTCCCCATTGCTTGTTTTTGTCAGGTTTGTTGAAGATTTGATGGTTGCAGATGTGTGTTGTTATTTCTGAGGCCTCTGTTCTGTTTCATTGGTCTATGTATCTGTTTTGGTACCAGTACCATGCTGTTTTGGTTACTACAGCCTTATAGTATAGTTTGAAGTCAGGTAGTGTGATGCCTCCAGATTTGTTCTTTTTGCTTAGGATTGTCTTGACTATATGAGCTCTTTTTTGGTTCCATATGAAATTTAAAGTTGTTTTTCTAGTTCTGTGAAGAAAGTCAATGGTATTCTTGATGGGAATAGCATTGAATCTATAAATTACTTTGAGTAGTATGATCATTTTCACCATATTGATTCTTCCTATACATGAGTATGGAATGTTTTTCCATTTGTTTATATCCTCTCTTATTTCCTTGGGCAGTGGTTTGTAGTTGTCCTTGAAGAGGTCCTTCACGTCCCTTTTAAGTTGTGTTTCTAGGTATTTTATTCTCTTTGTAGCTATTGTGAATGGGAGTTCACTCAAGATTTGGCTGTCTGATTGTCTATTATTGGTGTATAGGAATGCTTGTGATTTTTGAACATTAATTTTGTATCCTTAGACTTTGCTGAAGTTGCTTATCAGCTTAAGGAGATTTTGGGCTGAGACAATCAGGTTTTCTAAATATACAATCATGTCATCTGCAAACAGAGACAATTTGACTTTCTCTCTTCCTATTTGAATACACTTTACTTCTTTCTCTTGCCTGATTGCTAGAGGCAGATTATTTCTAGCTCACTCTTTTACAGAGGGTACATATCATAGACTGAGTTTGCTGGAAAACAGATAGAGAAAAAGCTTAGTGTTCAAGCCATTTGTTAGGGAATATTCTTGGGATTAACACCTGCGGAAGGAAAAGAAAGAAAATAAGATTTGAAAGAGAAAGAAGTTGAGCTGTGATCCAGTTATATCAGCTGCCTCAGCTGACCCTAAGTAGAGCTTTGGAGTTGGTATGGGATCTATAGCTGTTTCCCATTGTGGAAAAGTCAGGACTTTTTTACCCCTGTGTCAGTCCATCGTTGGATGCTGGCTGCCCTGGGAAAATAGCGTGGCTTTGGTAACACAACACTCCTTGGCTGAGACAGTTCCCACAGGGAGCTGACAGCAAAAGATTGTTCACCAGTCATATCCCCAATAACTGAAGTGAGTCTTTTATTCCTGGAAGGGGATATAGCAGTATATCAATCCTACAGAATGGACCCAGTACAAGGATCTCAATTCCTCTGCTTAGATTGGCTCTAGAACTCATCTGTTCCCAGATGAGAATTAAAGTTATGTTCTAATTTACTGAAATTAAAATTACTAACTTTATTTCCATCACACTTCACCCCCTATACCAGGATCAGGTGCATTGATAGTTCATGGGCTTCTAGTTCCACTTTACAATTATTGGAATCATCCAAACCAAGATGTTTTTGGAAGTATGACACTCAGACAACAGGACTGTCTGAGGCAAAATGTGAAATATACTATTTATTTATGGTATCTTTCTTTCTTGCAATTTTATCCACAAGGTCAAATTTTTGGTTGTTATATTTCCTCCTGTCAGAATTTCTATGGAAATACGAAAGTTTTTCATGTTATTTTAGTCCATCAACGTGCAGAAAAGGAAAGGTATGTTTTCAGTTTTTTAAACATAACCTGAGGTTATCAGTATTGTATAAAATGTAATATATATATATGCATTTCTCATTTATTTTATACCAAAATAAAATTTAGCACCATGAGTAAATACTTCACCAATAAAAGAATCCGTTACCTGTTGATTTAAAGTTATGCTTTTATTATATTTGAATCCCAAACACATATTAAACATGTACACAAATACTTAAACGCTTAAATCTGTTTTTGTATTTTTTATCCTTCTCCATTAACTGCTTGTCTATTTCTGTACTAAAATTATATTGATTTGGTGTTTGTAGATTCATAATTTATTTTACTATAAAAGGTGCTTATATGCTCTCCTAGTATTTTCTTAGGATAACAAGTTATTACTTAAAACAAATATTAAAATCCCATTTTAATTGTACAAAGCTCCCATGAGAAATTTCATTGGAGTTTATTACATTATTTAAAGCCTGCATATTCTTGTTGACTTTGTCTGGTTATTATTCACTTGTCTAATTATTTATTCTTATTAATGCAATAATAAAAGTTTTTTAACAAAGTTAATTATAGTTGTAGATGAAAGCTTTTGCTTTTTTCCTATGTATATTTTGCAGCCATATACTTTATTGAACATACATTCTAGTTTTTATAGCTTGTGTATTTTAATCTAAAGTGAAGTATTTCCTCCTTCCATACAAATATATTAATATTTTAGCTTCAAAAATACAGTATATCATTGTAGCTAAAGATCAACCATGCTATTAATAACTATAGGAAGTAATGCATAATTGTGGTTTCTTTGGCATTGTAATTTGAAGCAAAATTCCATTGTCTCTTAGTTTATAAGTGAGTCTTCCTATATTTCTCTTTGCATGAAAACAAATACCATAATGGTGACCACCCAGAAGTAAAGAACTTGTTACTAGGAGGAAAGAAAGTTTTGGTAAACACATGTTCTTGTTTATGTTATACTTCTAGACAAATTTACAATAAAATGAAGTTTTCATCAGATTTAATTATTTCTAAAACATCTGTTTTGAGGCAATAATACCAATTAAAGCACACTTTAGGGTCAGGGAAATTTTAAAATGGCATGCCTTTTTGAATGACTGAATTGCTATTAAAATGAGTATTGGAGCAGGAAAAATTTAAATACATTTACAGCCCAATTTACAAAATAAAGAGTAATTTGTTCATCAATGATTATCTATTACTCCTGGGACTCGGCATTCCAGGTACACTGAAACTTTTCACTTGTCCCAACACATGCTGTCTCTCACTCTGTGCCATTTCACATGTGACTCCTTCCCTGGTTTCCCTCCCCATTCGTCACCTGCACCCATCCATCAGGTATCAGTTTAAGTGTCCCATTGCTCAGGAAGACTTCCCTAGTGACTCTATTGCAAAGGCTTCGTCTACTCTCTTAATTTTACCTTTAATTCTCTGTGAATTTTACTTTACGTGTTTCTTATATTTGTGTTCTTGAAAAAATTTGAACTTTGAGGAAAAGAGACGGTCTTGTTTAGAATTATTTCTTCAACAACTAGCAAAGAGCTTGCAAGTAGTAACTTCTTCTTTAATAATTGCAGGATAAATGAATCAATATACATATGATCTTTAAAAATAGCAGTGTGGTAGTTCTGTACTATGTCATCTTAGCCAAGCTGAAACTATGTTTCTCAGGATCTCATTCCCTGTATAGCTCTTGGTTAAAGTTAGGTGTGAGAAAAATTTGCACAAGCCCATTACACTTTCAACGTCATTGTGGTTACATATGGTGGGAAAGATGCAGAGGTGGTGGCAGCTCCAGTTTGTCTTTATTCTCTCTTGCTCTGTGCCCAGCTCTTCTTCCTTCCAGGCACCAATACCTCAGCTTCTTCTACAGTTATGTCTAATTCCTATAATGAATCCATTATTCCATTATTTTCATAGTAGTTCTGCTTTTCTGATCAAATCCTGTCTGACACAAATAATCACTAATGTATTTCTTTCTCTTTCATATTATTTCATACATTAATTTTTAAATGAAGTTAAAAATGCAAATATATCAAAATTAAGGTTAGTGATTTCCTATTTGATTTTACTGCAGGAAAAAATTGAATGAATGCAGCAATTTAAAAAGATAGATAAAGAGTTAATGAGAAGCATAAAATTGACTAAATCAAAGTAAGCTAAATAAAATTTTTTCTCTGGTCCTGGATACATTTCCAAGGCCAGAGAAAAAAGACTTGCAAAGAGGCTGCCTGCAGCTGTGGACAAACATCTGTATAACACAATCCCAAATACAAAATTGCTATGAAAAGATCCACAGGTTTACAAAAAAACATGCTTAAGGAGACATAGGTTATTATTAGGTGAATAAAGTTAAGGAAAATTTGTCTTGGAATTAATTAGATTATTAAATAAATTCAGTGTAAAAGTTACATAAAGTCATAATTATTTCTATTTTTATTAAGTCTCTGTAAAACTGGCATCAAGTAATTCCAGTTTGCTCTGTTTACTAGAAAGCCTGGTCTATACTCTAACAACAACAAAATAATTTTATAAAGAAATAAAATAATGGTGGTGTCAAACTTGCCATGGATATACAATAGTCAATATTACTAATTTGATCTTTTCCCCATTTCTTAACATAGGTGAGAATGGTAATTAGAAGGAGAAAAATACAACAATAAAACAAAACAAATAAAAACTTGCTCACATTTTTCTTTCATAGTTTTTAAGCACAACCATGATGACAGTTGCCCGCCACTCAAAAGTTTGTAATGAGTAGAGAATGAAGTTCAAACTACAACCAGGGCATTTAAGGCTTTCCCTTTAATCAGACCTTAAACTACCACTTTCAGTCTTCTTTCCTATAACCTTACCTAATATACATTTTGCCATGTAGTTATTGTACACATTCTGTACCCCCTGGTGTACCATGATTGCCTTGAAGACCAGGTCTGTATATTGGTCAGCTTTGTATCCTCTTCAGAGCCTATACACAGTGTCAGTACATAAGAGATATTTATCATATAAATAAATAAATAATAGATGTGAAATAAGTGATTTGAACCATGCTGGAAAAAAATAGGAAGTTTTAGGCATGAGTATTACACAAATCAAGTTTTATGTCTTTTTGTGGCCATCACTTATTTTTTAAGTGCATATATTGTAATGTTTTAAATATGTGTATATTTTTTGAAATAATTTGAACTTCACTATTTCTTTTCCAAGATTAATCTTAAGAATAAGCATCTATGATAGTATAAAAACATCAATAATATTTTTGTGCCATTTTAATATTTAGAGGATTTATTTTGACCAATAGAATTTGTCCTGATTTTACCGATATTTAAGAAAATTTACCTCTGCTTTATGGTTATCTTTGATATATAATATTCTGTTTGGCTAGCCTTAGAAAACATACCTTTACATGACAGATGTGCATTTTTTGCCATCAAATGAACAAACATTTTAGGAAGGGAAATGCTGATATATCTGTATTAGTATCATTTAAGACCAAAATGCTGTCATTTAGACATTCCTTATTATCCTCTGTGGTTCTTATTATAAATATGTTATGGAACATAGATCTATGAGGAAGTGATACAAACAGGAGGCAGAGAAATTCTGGGCAGAAGAGAGTGGGTCTCTGGCGAGAGCCCACTCTCAAGCTTGGAACCATGGCCCAAAGTGACAACGTACATCCCTGTTTTCCCACTCAAACATTGCCTTTTCCAAAACTACCTATGGCCCTCCCTTCCCCTCATCCTATGCCCATAAAAACCCAGACTCGGCTGGCAGAGAGAGGAGAAGCAGCTGTATGTCAGAGCCTGTGGCTGGTCATTGGAGAGAAGCAGCTTGACTTGAGAGAGACAGCTTGAAGGCATAGCTTTGGAGAGGCGTCTGGCCTGGGACAGCCAGACTCCAGGAGAAGATTACCTTCCCTCTCTGTCTCCTTTTCAGCTCCCCTGCCCACTGAAAGCCACTTTCATCAGCAATAAAATTCCCCACATTTACCATCTTCGATTCATTCGTAGACCTCATTCCTCCTGGATGCTGGACAAGAACTCAGGTCCAGGTGCAAAAGGCTGTCACACTGACACTCCACTGAGCTGTTAACACTTAAGCCATCCTTAGACGGCAATGGTAAAGGGGCACTGAACATTCCTTCTGGGGCTTCAGGGGTCACGGGCATGCCTGCCCCAGTCACTGCCACAGGGCCTGCATGAAGTTATGCTCCTACCAGGTTCCATAGGTGCTTGCTCCAGCTCCTTCACCTGCTCACCCGTGCTCCCCCGCCGCGAGGGGTAGAACACAGCGGGTTCCAGTGAGTGGAGTTTTTCCCTACTGGCTCCGAGGCACCCGGCTAGGTCCAGAGTCCATGCATTCAGTTCCCACCCACAAAGGGGTCAGGGAAATATCCTGCTTCAGAAGTACCCATTTAGTTCAAATAAGACTGCTTAAATGAAAAAAACCAAACCAAACAAGCAAACAAACAAAAAAAAAAAAACAAAAAACCTGACTTTGTGAAAAAGAGTAATGTTTCACAATGAAATAATGTCAACATTAACTTGCTGATATCTAATACCACCAGATTAACTGACCGAATAATGGAATCATAGCTCTGGTAAGAAACTATAGAAGGCTTCAGGATAGAAAGATTGTCTTGACATTAGTAAGACTATAAAAGAATATAAGTTTGGTATAAACATGTTAGCTATCAGAAAATGTTTTGGATAAATAAATATAAGTAAAAATAATAGAAATTCCCTACTATAACCTCTTTGAAACATTTGTCCTCTAATTTCTTATAAATTTAATTGCTCATAATCATGAGAAAAACAATTTTAAAATTACTTTTTATAGAACTTTGAATATTAAACAATCTTTTGGTTAATAAGACATTTTAAACAATTGAACTTTCAGTAGTTATCAAATATCTTACATTTTATTTCCAATTACAATTTTGTTTTTTTAAAAAAAGAAATCTAATTTCTCTTATGTGAATTAATGAAGAGAGCCTAAAAGCTGACTTACCGGAACGAGAGAAAAATCAAACTTTGATAGGTTGTGATTATATAAAAATAGTATTAACTAATGTGAAGCTCGAGTGAACTTATTTATTATTCTAAACATTTATTTATTTATTGTTCTAAAACTTTTCTTCACATGAAATGGTTAAAATCCAAACCATGGTGTTCACATTCTTGGGGAGGTATCAATGTTAGCTTAATGTAATCATGAATGTCAAATAAATTATTTTGTAAATATCCAATATATTTTAGGAGGCCATTAATTCTATGACAATGATTACAACATTTACCTCTTTGCATCATGTATTCTTTAGTACAATATTTTATCTTTAAAATATTTCTAATCTTCATCTAGCTAGATACTTTATATATGACAGAGGTCAGCACATTTTTTTCTGTAAATGGATAGATAATAAATATTTCAGGCTTTGTGGGCCATATAGCTCTGTGGCAACCAACTACTCAACTCAGTCATTATAGCATGAAAGCATCCATCAATAACTCATAAACAAATGAGTGTGTGGCTTTGTTCTACTTTATGTATGGACATTGAAATTTAAATGTCATTTTGTATGTGTCATAAAATATTATTATTCTTTTGTTTTTGTTTTTTTTTTTAACTAAAAAATGTAAGAAACATTGTTAGCTTGTAGTCTATACAAAAACCTAATAATGTAAACAACATTCTTAGCTTGCAGACTGCATTTGGCTTGTGGGCCATAGTTTGCCAACCCCTGATGTGGGGTATTGAAGAGTCTGTCAACTGATTTCATTTGTTGAATGACAGCTTCAAGTTCATTGATGGTGGCTAGTCATAGAAAAATAATTTGCCTAAATATATTTTCATGCTTAGGGAAAGAAAAACCACAATAAGTTTTTATAAAGATAAATTAATCCAATGACACTGTGCAAAGGTAACCAGTCAAACATCTAAACCATACATCCTTCGCAAAAACTAACAATTGAAAAGACTTAGGGTGCAGAAAATTAAAAATAAAATCAGCAAAAAAGAGAGTAAAGTATTATACTAATTAGTTTTTCTGATGGAGAATTGTGTGACTCAAGATGGGCACCACTATTTTCCATATTAAAACTACCTAAAAGGTAAAGCAAAGGAATATTGATGGACATTGAAAAGATTACATTTTGATGGAAAATGAGGGCTTCAACAGGGTATATACACTATTCCCTTCATGTCCAAAGAACTGGGTAACTGATGTTTTCTTGACTGTGGAAAAAGCAGAGTCCACGTATTATAGCTCTCAAATATTTCTTATGATCAAAACTCAGGGCAGGATAGTAGGATGGCGCTAACTGAGACCAGCATTTTGTTCCCAAAAGCACCATAGGAAAGGAACAGTGCTGTTTATGCCAGAATCACTTTTATTTATTCATGAGAAGTGTAAAAATACTTGCTAGTAAAATGAATTAGGTAGATGTTTCTGCTGGCCACAGAACCCTAATGAAACTGCACTGCTCCTTGCACAGGAAATACAACTTAGAAAAGGGAACATTTGAGTTTCTTAAGCAGTGATGAAGATTTATCTAGGATTTACCATTAATTGGATTATGTTGAATTTCTACTCCCTCTCAAGTTCAATGGCCACTTTTATTATCCACTTATTACCCCGAAGGGTAAGGGGTGAATTTAATAGTCAAATGGTAGAATCCTCTAAGAAGTCTTCCATGCATTTGTTCTACATGACTTATGGTTCTCTAATTTCATTCCCAAATTACTTGGTCATAATTTATAATTGAAAGCACATTAAGAAGAGTTCCCAAGTCAATCAAATAAAATGAGAGGAAGTACTAAATTTTAATATCTTACAAAGAGCTTAACATTTCTCACTCATAATTTTTTATTTGTCTTTATTTTGTTGCTGTTGTTAGAACTGACTCTATAGGAGCCAATTTTACATGCAGCCTAATGTGTCTTGGCTCTACTCATGTCTCTAAAGCAGCAGGCCAAATACTGTTCCTTTCAGATTATTTCTATTACATAATCAGACAAAAATAATAGGGAAATAACACCATTGCCTTATATCCACCACTTCCCTCTTTGTAGTATTATAGATTTTATCTCATTTGATTAATATTCACCTAGAAAAACCTCAGACTGAACTTTTATTAAACTACAGATCTCTGAGACAAGATCTCTTGTTGTGTCTTGATGATTAATGACTTAAAAATTAATATCTATTCTCACATAGGAAGTAGGAAAGAACATTGTTTCCTCCCTTACAACAACAAAACCTTGAACAATATGCAAACACAACACTTTCCCTGAACTCACTGGAGAGTTAAAATCACAAACCAAGTAACTAACATGAAATCTTTTTTTTAATTTAATTTAATTTTATTATTATTATACTTTAAGTTTTAGGGTACATGTGCACAATGTGCAGGTTTGTTACATATGTATACATGTGCCATGCTGGTGTGCTGCACCCATTAACTCGTCATTTAGCATTAGGTGTATCTCCTAATGCTATCCCTCCCCCCTCCCCCCACCCCACAACAGTCCCCGGAGTGTGATGTTCCCCTTCCTGTGTCCACGGGTTCTCACTGTTCAATTCCCACCTATGAGTGAAAACATGTGGTGTTTGGTTTTTTGTCCTTGTGATAGTTTGCTGAGAATGATGGTTTCCAGTTTCATCCATGTCCCTACAAAGGACATGAGCTCTTCATTTTTTACGGCTGCATAGTATTCCATGGTGTGTATGTGCCACATTTTCTTAATCCTGTCTATCATTGTTGGACATTTGGGTTGGTTCCAACTCTTTGCTATTGTGAATAGTGCCACTATAAACATACGTGTGCATGTGTCTTTATAGCAGCATGATTTATAATCCTTTGGGTATATACCCAGTAATGGGATGGCTGGGTCAAATGGAATTTCTAGTTCTAGATCCCTGAGGAATCGCCACACTGTCTTCCACAATGGTTGAACTAGTTTACAGTCCCACCAACAGTGTAAAAGTGTTCCTATTTCTCCACATCCTCTCCAGCACCTGTTGTTTCCTGACTTTTTAATGATCGCCATTCTAACTGGTGTGAGATGGTACCTCATTGTGGTTTTGATTTGCATTTCTCTGATGGCCAGGGATGATGAGCATTTTTTCATGTGTTTTTTGGCTGCATAAATGTCTTCTTTTGAGAAGAGTCTGTTTATATCTTTCACCCACTTTTTGACGGGGTTGTTTTTTTCTTGTAAATTTGTTTGAGTTCATTGTAGATTCTGGATATTAGCCCTTTGTCAGAAGAGTAGGTTGGGAAAATTTTCTCCCATTTTGTAGATTGCCTGTTCACTCTGATGGTAGTTTCTTTTGCTGTGCAGAAGCTCTTTAGTTGAATTAGATCCCATTTGTCAATTTTGGCTTTTGTTGCCATTGCTTTTGGTGTTTTAGACATGAAGTCCTTGCCCATGCCTATGTCCTGAATGGTATTGCCTAGGTTTTCTTCTAGGGTTTTTATGGTTTTAGGTCTAACATTAAGTCTTTAATCCCTCTCGAATTAATTTTTATGTAAGGTGTAAGGAAAGGATCCAGTTTCAGCTTTCTACATATGGCTAGCCAGTTTTCCCAGCACCATTTATTAAATAGTGAATCATTTCCCCATTTCTTGTTTTTGTCAGGTTTGTCAAAGATCAGATGGTTGTACATATGCGGCATTATTTCTGAGGACTCTGTTCTGTTCCATTGATCTATATCTCTGTTTTGGTACCAGTACCATGCTGTTTTGGTTACTGTAGCCTTGTAGTATAGTTTGAAGTCAGGTAGTGTGATGCCTCTGGCTTTGTTCTTTTGGCTTAGGATTGACTTGGCTATGCGGGCTCTTTTTTGGTTCCATATGAACTTTAAAGTAGCTTTTTCCAATTCTGTGAAGAAAGTCATTGGTAGCTTGATGGGGATGGCATTGAATCTATAAATTACCTTGGGCAGTATGGGCATTTTCACGATATTGATTCTTCCTACCCATGAGCATGGAATGTTCTTCCATTTGTTTGTATCCTCTTTTATTTCCTTGAGCAGTGGTTTGTAGTTCTCCTTGAAGAGGTCCTTCACATCCCTTGTAAGTTGGATTCCTAGGTATTTTATTCTCTTTGAAGCAATTGTGAATGGGAGTTCACTCATGATTTGGGTCTCTGTCTGTTATTGGTGTATAAGAATGCTTGTGATTTTTGTACATTGATTTTGTATCCTGAGATTTTGCTGAAATTGCTTATCAGCTTAAGGAGATTTTGGGCTGAGACAATGGGGTTTTCTAGATATACAATCATGTCATCTGCAAACAAGGACAATTTGACTTCCTCTTTTCCTAATTGAATACCCTTGATTTCCTTCTCCTGCCTAATTGCCCTGGCCAGAACTTCCAACACTATGTTGAATAGGAGTGGTGAGAGAGGGCATCCCTGTCTTGTGCCAGTTTTCAAAGGGAATGCTTCCAGTTTTTGCCCATTCAGTATGATATTGGCTGTGGGTTTGTCATAGATAGCTCTTATTATTTTGAGATACGTCCCATCAATACCTAATTTATTGAGAGTTTTTAGCATGAAGGGTTGTTGAATTTTGTCAAAGGCCTTTTCTGCATCTATTGAGATAATCATGTGGTTTTTGGCTTTGGTTCTGTTTATATGCTGGATTACATTTATTGATTTGCGTATGTTGATCCAGCCTTGCATCCCAGGGATGAAGCCCACTTGATCATGGTGGATAAGCTTTTTGATGTGTTGCTGGATTCGGTTTGCCAGTATTTTATGGAGGATTTTTGCATCAATGTTCATCAAGGATATTGGTCTAAAATTCTCTTTTTTGTTTGTGTTCTGCCAGGCTTTGGTATCAGGATGATGCTGGCCTCATAAAATGAGTTAGGGAGGATTCCCTCTTTTTCTATTGATTGGAATAGTTTCAGAAGGAATGGTTCCAGCTCCTCCTTGTACCTCTGGTAGAATTCGGCTGTGAATCCATCTGGTCCTGGACTCTTTTTGGTTGGTAAGCTATTGATTATTGCCACAATTTCAGCTCCTGTTATTGGTCTATTCAGAGATTCAACTTCTTCCTGGTTTAGTCTTGGGAGGGTGTATGTGTGGAGGAATTTATCCATTTCTTCTAGATTTTCTAGTTTATTTGCATAGAGGTGTTTGTAGTATTCTCTGATGGTAGTTTGTCTTTCTGTGGGATTGGTGGTGATATCATCTTTATCATTTTTTATTGCATCTATTTGATTCTTCTCCCTTTTCTTCTTTATTAGTCTTGCCAGTGGTCTATCGATTTTGTTGATCTTTTCAAAAAACCAGCTCCTGGATTCATTAATTTTTTGAAGGGTTTTTTGTGTCTCTATTTCCTTCAGTTCTGCTCTGATTTTAGCTATTTCTTGCCTTCTGCTAGCTTTTGAATGTGTTTACTCTTGCTTTTCTAGTTCTTTTAATTGTGATGTTAGGGTGTCAATTTTGGAGGTTTCCTGCTTTCTCTTGTGGGCATTTAGTGCTATAAATTTTCCTTGACACACTGCTTTGAATGTGTCCCAGAGATTCTGGTATGTTGTGTCTTTGTTCTCGTTGGTTTCAAAGAACATCTTTATTTACTGATATCTAAGAGAAGAGAGGCATCTCTAAAGACAGAGTGCAAGTGCTTGCATACCTGGAGCAGATACCAATGAACCCTTGGAAGAAGAGCATTTTTGTCAAATTGCTGAAGACCAGGTGTGAGATAGCAAGAGAATGTAGAACACTTGGAAACCACAGACACAAGAAAAAAATCATAATTTATACTCATTCTCAAGCTCTTCTTGCAAAAAAGCCCAATGAGAGTCATGAGAAAGCCTCTAAAAATGTGCAGACCTATTGGAGTTTAAGAGCAACCACTGTAAAAAAGGCACAAAACCCTGTGCAGATCCATCCTCTCATTTTCCCCTTGAAAACCTACTACAATGGGAAGACCAGAAGTACAAATCACTGAGATGGCTCTTCTTCAATACTCGTTGACAAAATGCTGCCTAAGACCAAGGATTAATCAGTACAATCAAGAATGCTTCTATCTCCTACCCACAGCAAGATAGCAAGCATTAAGGAACAGTGGTCTTACTCTCGGTAGAGGAACAAGAGCTTGTTGGAAAACACTCTAAGACATAGTACAAAGGAAAGACCTAAATGTGAGGGTGGAGCAGATATTGAAACAAACCTTTTAGGAAATGAGCTCCTACCCTAAATACAAGGTAATACTACAAAAATTTGAAGCCCATGGTGCACTAATAATAACTCTTCACACTAATGGGCTAGCAGAAGGAAAGGCATGCCCATTTCTAGGCATAAAATCTATTTACTCTTGTCTCTATCGTCCCACACAGTATGTTCAGTTCTCAACAACAAAAACCACAAGATTGCAAGGCATACAAAAAACCAAGGAAAAAAACTCATGGACTGGAGACAAAGCAATCAACAGAAACAGACTCAGATATAACAGTATTGTTTGAACTGTCTAACAGTGGATTTAAAATTTCTATGATTAATGTGTTAAAGATTCTAGTGGAAAAGGTAGAGAGCATGAAGATTTAGGGGGGTAATTTTAGCAGGAAGAAGGAAACCATAAGAAATATTCAAATGGAAATGCTAAAACTAAAACGAACAAACAAATACACATGGAAAAGGAGATGAGAAGTGCCTTCAAATGGTTCCTTGTTAGACTTGACATAGCAGAAAAAAGAATCAGTGAACTTGAAGAAAATTCAATTGAAATGTCCCAAACTGAAGAGCAAAGAGGAGGGAAAAAATAAACAACAAAACATAGCATCCAAAACATGCAAGTCATTATCAAAGAGTCCAACATATGTGTAACAGGAATTGCAAAAGGAGAAGAGAAAGAAAACAAATCAGTAGAAATATTTGAAGAAATAAATGGCTGAAAATTTTCCAAAATTAATGTCAGATACTAAATCACAAAGAAACTCAGAGCACACCAATCATGACAGATTAAAACAAAACAAACAAAATACCAATATCATATACAAACTACTAAAGCCAAAGACAGAGACAGTCTTGATGACAACCAGAGAAAAAAGGCACATTACATACAGAGGAACATAAATAATAATTACAGAAGAATTATATAAGACAAATTATATAAACCATAAGATGATGAAGTAATATCACTAAAATGCTCATAGAAAAAAAATTCTGTCAATCTAGAATTATAAAATCACTGAAAATATTTATAAAAATTAAGGAGAAATAAATACTTTTGTAGACAAAAATAAACAAAGACATTTCATTGCCAGCAGACTTTTACTAAACAAAATGTTTTTAAAAGTTCTTAAAGCATAAAGAATATTTTTCAAGACAAAAACTTAGACCTACACAAATTAACAAAGAAAACAGAAAATGGAATAAGGGAAGGCATTTATAAAATTAATGGGTTTTTTTTAATATTTGCATTTGCTTTACAATACAAATGTGCTAAAGGAGAGTATCAGTGTATTATGTGTTATTGCATATGTAAAATCAAAATGTATGACAATAATAGCACAAGGATGAGGATGAATTTGAAATAATCTGTTGTAAGGTTTTACACTATAGACAAAGCGGCATATTATTTAAAAATAGGCATTAACTTAATGATATATATTATATTTTAAAACCTAGTGTAATCAATAGAATAGATTTAAAGGGGCCATATAAATAAAAAGCCAATAGTGGAGATAAAATAAAATTATAAAAAATACTTAATTCATACAAAAGGAGGCAGAGAAGAGGTACAAAGAAACAACAAAAAGCAATTAGTAAGGTCACAGATTTTGCCACATTTAAATGAGTAATAATATTAGCGTAAGTTATACAATCCCACTATAAGATTGAGATTTTCAAACAGATAAAAAAAGCAAAACCCAACTATATGCCATCTACAAAAAAGCACACCTTAAGTATAAAGACATGAATATATTAAAAGGAAAAGGAAGAAAAAATATATATCATGAAAACTTAATGAAATATATATATTGTATTTTATATATATAGTATATTATATATATGTATATTTTACATATATATATATATATATATATATATAGTACAATGAAACACAATAAAAGAAAACTGGGAGGATGCACGACGGCTGATTAGAAGCAACTGTGCTCCGTGGCACTCAGGAAGAGGAATGAAAAGGGGCAAGTGAATTCAGCACCTTCAACTGAAATACCTAGATTCTCACATTGGGACTGATTAGCCAAACAACTCGACCCATGGAGAAGGAAGAAAAGTGAGGGGGGTGGAGGAGATGGCCTACCAGGGAGTGGCACAGAGCCAAAGTAGCCCCACCCCGAAAGCCAAGGGAAGCAGTGAGTGATTGAAACCACGCTTCTCTTAAAGATTTTTACAACCTGTAGATCAGGAGATCCCCTTGTGGGCCCATGCCACCAGGGCCTTGGGTCTGATACACAGAGCTGTGTGGAGTCTCGCCAGAGCAGCAGTTCAGGCACCCACGGAAACTGAGGAGTTTTACATACTCTGGCCCCAGGATCCCTGGCAAGGCAGGAAATACATCCATCCATATCCCTAGGAAAGGGGTTGAATCCAGAGAGCCAAGCAGCATCATTCTGTGGGCCCCGCTCCTAATGCACCTCACCAGTTAAAAACCACTGGCTCAGAATTCCAGCCAGACAATGGCAACAGGCTGGAATCTGCCTGAGGCAGGGTTCAAGTTCCAGGGGCTGTGGGTGGGGGAGGGGGCCACAGTCTCTGCAGTTCAGTAGACTCAATTATTCCAGCCTGCTGGCTTTGGCAAATACAAATAGTCCTAATGAGAAAGAGTCCCCCACAACAGCACAGCTGCCTTGCTGGATTTCTTTAAGTGGGATCTGATCCATTCCTCCTCACTGAGTGGGACCTTGATATAGGGGCTTCAGCCACTCCAGCTATGGTTCTATGGCTAGGGCTCTAAGATTAGAGCCCTGGCCTGGGATGGAACTCCCAGGGGGAGGGGCAGCTGCCACCTCTGCAGTTGGGTTGACTCAGCCATTCCAGCCTGCCAGCTTTGGAGAATACAAAAGATCTGCATGAGGAAAGGTCCCTCCCAACATAGCACACCCGCTCTACCAAAATCAGCCAGACTGCTTCTTTAAGCAGGTCTCTGATCCCATTCCTCCTGACTGAGACCTCCCAATAAGGGTCCCCAGCCACCTCCTACAGGTGTGTTCAGGCTGGCAACAGGTCAGTAGACCCTGGGAGAGAGGCTCCAGAAGAAGGAGCTGTCTGTTATCTTTGCTGTTTCACAGCCTTCACTGGTGATACCTCCAGGTACGGGAAAAAAAACAAGACAATTGGGTCTGGAGTAAACTCCCAGCGGCAGCCCTGTGGTAGGGTGGCCTGACTGTTAAAAGGAAAGCAAACAAACAGAAAACAAGAACAATAACAACAACAAAAAAGGCCTCCAGAAAACCTCATTCTCAAAGGTCAGCAACCTCAAAGATCAAAGCTAGATAAGCCCACAAAGATAAGAATCAATGCAAAAATGCTGGAAACTTAAAAAGTCAGAGTGTGTTTCCTCCAGATGACCACAACACCTCTTCAACAAGGGCACAGAACTAGGCTGAGGCTGAGATGGCTGAATTGACAGAAGTAGGTTTCAGAAGGTGGGTAATAACGAAATTCACTGAGCTAAAGGAGCATGTTATAACCCAATACCAAGAAGCTAAGAATCATGATAAAATGATACAGAAGCTGATGGACAAAACAGCCAGTTTAGGGAGAAACATAACTTGATGGAACTAAAATACATAACACAAGAACTCTACAATGCAATCATAAGTATCAATAGCAGAATAGATGAAGAGGAGGAAAGAATCTCAGAGCTTGAAAACTGACTTTCTGAAATAAGACAGCCAGACAAGAATAGAGAAAAAAGAATAAAAAGAAATGGACAAACTTCTGAGAAACATGGGATTGTGTAGAGACCAAACCTATGACTAGTTGGGGTACCTCAAAGACATGGAGAGAACGGAACCAAGTTGGAAAACATGCTTTAGGATATCATCCAGGAGAACATCCCCAATCTAGCAAGACAGGCCAACATTCAAATTCAGGACATGCAGAAAACCCCAGTAAGACACTCCATGAGAAAATCCACCCCAAGATATATAATCACCAGATTTTCCAAGGTCAAAATAAAAATAAAAATGTTAAGGGCAGTCGGAGAGAAAGGCCAGGTCATCTACAAGGGGAAACTCATTGGACTAACAGCAGACCCCTCAGTGGAAATCCAGAAGAGATTGGGGGCCAATATTCAACATTCTTAAAAGAATTTCCAACCCAGAATTTTATATCTGGCTAAACCAAGCTTCATAAGCAAAGGAGAAATAAGATCATTTTCAGATAAGCAAATATTTAGGGAATTCATCACCACCAGGCCCACCTTGCAAGAGCTCTTGAAGGGAGCACTAAATAGGGAAAGGAAAAATTATTACCAGCCACTACAAAAACACCTTGAAGTACAGAGACCAGTGACACTATGAATCAACCACATAAACAAGTCTGCAAAATGACCAGCTAGCATCATGATGACAGGATCAAATTCACACATAACATACTAGCCTTAAATATAATGGGCTAAATGCCCCAATTAAAAGATACAGAATGGCAAGCTGGATAAAGAGCCAAGACTCGTCGGTATACTCTCTTCAAGTGACTCATCTCATGTGCAAAGACACACATAGGCTCAAAATAAAGGGATGGAAGAAAATTTACTAAGCAAATGGAAAACAGAAAAAAGCAGGGGTTGCAATCCTAGTTTCTGACAAAACAGATTTTAAACCAACAAAAATCAAAAAAGACAAAGAAGGGCATTACATAATAGTAAAGGGTTGAATTCAACAAGAAGACTTAACTATCCTAACTATATATTCACCCAATACAGTAGCAAATGTTTCATCAAGCAAGTTCTCAGAGACCTACGAAGAGACTTAGACTCTTCTCTCACAATAATAGTGGGAGAATTTAACACCCCACTGACAATATTAGACAGATCGTCAAGACAGAAAATTAGCAAAGATATTCAGGACCTGAACTCAGCTCTGGATGAAGTAGACCTAATAGATATCTAGATATCTCTTTACCACCAAACGATAGAATACACATTCTTCTTGCCACCACATGGCACTTGCTCTAAAATTGATCACATAATTGGAAGTAAATCACTCCTTAGCAAATTCAAAAGAACTGAAATCATGAGAAATAGTCTCTCAAACCACAGCACAATCAAATTAGAACTCAAGATTAAGAAATTCACTCAAAACCACACAACTGAAAATTGAACAACCTTCTCCTGAAATGACTCATGGGTAAAAAATTAAATTAAGACAGAAATCAAGAAGTTCTTTGAAACTAATGAGAACAAGGAGAAAACATACCATAATCTCTCAGATGCAGCTAAAGCACTGTTAAGAGGGAAATTCATAGAACTAAATGCTCACATCAAAAAGCTAGAAAGAGCTCAAATTAACAAACTAATATCTCAACTAGAAGAACTATACAACCAAGAGCAAACAAACCCCAAAGCTAGCAGAAAACAAGAAATAAGATTGGAGCTGAACTGGAGATACAGACATGAAAACCCTTCAAAAAATCGACAAATCCAGGAGCTGGTTTTTTGAAAACATTAATGAAATAGATAGACTGTTAGCTAGACTAATAAAGAAGAAAAGAGGGAAAATCAAACACAATCAAAAGTGATGGGGGAATAGCACCACTGACCCCACAGAAATACAAACAACCATCAGAGAACACTACAAACACCTTCATGAACATAAACTAGAAAATCTATAAGAAATGGATAAATTTCTGGACATATACACTACCCCAAGACTGAACCAGGATGAAATTGAATCCCTGAGCAGAAAAATAACAAGTTCTGAAACTGAAGAAATAATAAATAGCCTACCAACCAAAAAAGAAAGCCCAGGACCATACGAAATCACAGCTGAATTCTACCAGAGATACAAAGAAGACCTGGTACCATTTCTACTAAAACTATTACAAAAAGTTGAAAAGGAGAGACTCCTCCCTAACTAATTTTATGAGGCCAGCATCATCCTGACATCAAAACCTGGGAGAGAGACAACAAAAAAGAAAACTTCAGGCCAATATCCTTCATGAACATCAATGCAAAAATCCTTAATAAAATACTGGTAAACTGAATCCAGTAGCACATCAAAAGGCTTAACTGCCACAATCAAGTTTGTTTCATCCCCAGGATGCAAGGTTGGTTAAACATATGCAAATCAATAAATATGATTAATCACATAAACAGAACTAAAGACAGAAGCCACATGATCATCTCAATAGATGAAGAAAAGGCCTTTGATAAAATTCAACATTGCTTCATGTTAAAAACTCTCAATAAACTAGGTATTCATGGAACATGTCTCAAAATAATAAGAGGTATTTATGACAAATCCAAAGCCAATATCATATTAAATGGGCAAAAGCCAGAAGCATTCCCTTTGGAAACAGGCACATGACAAGGATGCCCTCTCTCACTGCTCCTATTCAATATAGTATTGGAAGTTCTGGCCAGGGCAATCAGGAAAGAGAAAGAAATAAAGTGTATTTAAACAGGAAGAGAACAAGTCAAATTGTCTCTGTTTGTAGATGACATGATTTTATATTTAGAAAAACCCCATCATCTCAGCCCAAAAACTCCTTGAACTGATAATCAACTTCAGCAAAGTCTCAGGATACAAAATGAATGTGCGAAAATCACAAGCATTCATATACACCAACAATAAGAAAGCAGAAAGCCAAATCATGAATGAACTCCCATTCACAATTGCTACAAAGAGAATAAAAGAATACAGCTAACAAGGAATATGGAGGACCTCTTCAAGGAGAACTACAAACCACTGCTCAAGGAAATCAGAGAGGACACAAACAAATGAAAAAACATGCTCATGGATAGGAAGAATCAATATCATGAAAATGGCCATACTACCCAAAGTAATTTATAGATTCAATGCTATTTCCATCAAACAACCATTGACACTTTTCACAGAAGTAGAAAAAAACTACTTTAAATTTCATATGGAATCAAAGACAACCCCGTATAGCCAAGATAATCCTAAGCATAAAGAACAAAGCTGGAGGCAACATGCTATCTGACTTGAAACTGTACTACAAAGCTACAGTAACCAAAACAGCATGATCCTGGCACCAAAACAGACATGTAGACCAATGGAGCAGAAGAGAGACCTCAGAAATAACACCACACATCTACAACCATCTGATTTTGACAAACCTGACAAAAACAAACAATGGGGAAAGGATCTCCTACTCAGTAAATGGTGCTGGGAAACTGGCTAGTCATATGCAGAAAACTGAAACTGGACCCGTCTTACACCTTCTACAAAAATTAACTCAGGATGAATTAAAGACTTAAATGTAAAACCCCAAACTATAAAACCCTAAAGAAAACCTAGGCAATACCATTCAGGACATAGGCATGGGGCAAACACTTCATGACAAAAATGCCAAAGCAATTGAAACAAAAGCCAAAATTGACAAATGGGATCTAATTAAACTAAAGAGCTCTGTTTTAAACAAAGATTAAAAAAATTACCAGCTACATATTTACCCATCATAAAAGCTATAGCATAGTCAAAGTCATCCATGGATTATCTATTTTATAATCTGTATTACAACAGACATAATATTTCAAATTATATATATATATAAAATCTTTAAATTATATATATAAATCTTCAAATTATATAATCTTCAAATTACATATATGCAAATATATATTTTGAAATCTTATGTCTGTTGTAATACAGATTATATAAATATATTCATTCTAAAATGATTTATAATCATCTATTAGATGACCTAGTAGTTGGATCATACTTCAATCATAAGTAATTCTTTAAATCAAAATAATAAGCTTGATGTATATATAAACTGTGTGAGATAAAAGACCAATTTTAGTTAATGGTGTGATTCACACATACACCTTGTTAGCCTTCCATTTTGTCTAAAATTAACATTAGTATCACTCTTAGAAATTTCTTCTTCATACGTCAATTTCAATTGGGCTATGAATTCTTATTGTGGAGTGTAACAGAAGTAAGAGAGAGAGAGAACACATTTGAAGGTAAAAGAAAATACGAAGTTTTGAGAGCCAGGTACTAGAGATAACTAAGTTTTTACGAATTCTTAGAGCTGCCTAGTTCCTCTGGACCAGAATGGATAAAGAGGCACTAAAGACAATTTTCAACTACTTGTTTTGACTAATGAAATTAACAACTTTTTAATTATTATTATCATTCTTGTCCCAATCTTGAACTTTGTCATTATCAATATAAACCAATAAATTCATCATATCTTTAATGAAATGCTCTATATGAAATTTCAGTCTTGTGTTATTTTAAAAGCACATTAGATTTTATCTCTCAATATTTTTTCAATTTATAATGTTTGAAATGGCATTTATTCCCTCCTGGTTACAAATTTATTTTTTGAAATTGTTCTTGTTATCCAACTTTACATGTTAAAATAATATGCAGAAAATTGAAACAGTTTGGATATGTGTCCCCATCCAAATCTCATGTTGAATTAAAATCCCCAAGGTTGGAGGTGGGGCTGGGTAGGAGGTGATTGGCCCATGAGGGCAAATTTCACACAAATGCTTTAGTACCATGCCCTTGGTGCTGTCTTCGTGATAGTGAGTGACTTCTCAGGAGATCTGGTCATTTTAAAGTGTCTAGCACCTCCCTCTCCCTCTGTCTTCCTCCTGCTTTCACCATGTGATGTGCCTGCTTCCCCTTCCCCTTCCCCTTCTGCCATGATTATAAGTTTCCTGAGGCCTCCCCAGAAGCAGATACCACTATGTTTCCTGTACCACCTGGAAAACCATGAGCCAATTAGACCTCTTTCTTAATAAATTACCCAGTCTCAAGTATTTCTTTATAGCAATGCAAGAATTGATTGATACAGAAAATTGGTAACAGGACTGGGGTATTGCTATAAAGATACCTGGAAATACAGAAGCAGCTTTGGAATTGAGTAACAGGCACAGACTGGAAGAGTGTAGTGGGCTCAGAAGACAGGAAGATAAGGGAAAGTTTCGAACTTCTCAGAAACTGGTTAAATGATTATGACCAAAATGCTGATAGTGACATACAGTGAAATCTAGGCTGACAAGGTTTCAGATGGCAATCAAGAACTTACTGGTAACTGGAAAAAAAGTCACATACGTTATGCCTTATCAAAAAACTTGGCTGGATTGTGTCCCTGTCCTAGGAATATGTGAAAGTTTGAGATTGAGAGTGATGGTTTAGGGTATCTGGTGGAAGAAATTTCTAAGCAGCAAAGTGTTCGAGTTTTGGCATGGCTGCTTCTAACAACCTATGCTCAGATGCAGGAGCTAAGAAATAAGTTGGATCTTATATTTAAAAGGGAAGCAGACTGTAAAAATTTGAAAAATGTACAGCCTAGCCATGTGACAAAAAAGAAAGACTATTTTTGGGAAAGGAATTATAGCAGGGTGTGGAGATACCACTTATTGGAGAGATATTTGCATAACAAAGCAGCAGCCAAGAGCTGATAGGCCAGACAATGGGAAAAAAGCTTGAAGGTATTTCAGAGATCTAAGAGGCAGCTCCTGCCATTGCAGGCTCAGAGGCCTAGAAGGACAGAATGACTTCTTGGACCATGCTCAGGGCCCTGCTGCCCTGTGCAGTCATGGGACACTGTTTCCTGTATCCCAGCTACTCTAGCCATGGCTCAAAGGGGCCCCCCAGGTATAGATCCTGGGGTGCAAGCTATAAGTCTTGGTGGCTTCCACAAGGTGTTAAGCCTGTGGGTGCACAGAATGCAAGAGTTGAGGCTTCAGAGCCTCTGCCTATATTTCAGAGGACATATGAAAAAGCCTGGATGTCCAGGCAGAAAGAAGCAAGCTGCAGGGAGAACCTCTACTAGGGCAGTACAGAGGGAAAATGTGTAGCCCCCACACAGAGTCCCCACTGGGGCGCTGCCTACTGGAGCTGTGAGAAAGGAGCCATCATCCTCTAGACATCAGAATGGTAGATCCACCAACAGTTTGTATGCTGCATCTGGAAAAGCCACAGGCACTCAATGCCAGCCTATGAGAGCAGATATCGAGGCTGAAAACTTCAAAGCCACAGGGGCAGAGTTGCCCACCATCTTGGGAGCCCACCATCTTGGGAGCCCACCTCTTGCACCATACTACCCTGGATGTGGGACATGGAGTCAAAGGAGATTATTTTGGAGTTTTAAGATTTAATGACTGCTCTTCTGGGTTTCATATATGCATGGAGCCTTTAGCCCCTTGTTCTTTTGGCTGATTTCCCTCTTTTGAAATGAGAATGTTTACCAAATTCCTATAACCCCATTGTATCTTGGAAGTAACTAACTTGTTTTATTTATTTTACAGGCTCACAGGTGGCAGAAACTTGCCTTGTCTTAGATGAGGCTTTGGACTTTAAACTTTTGAGTAAATGCCGGAATGAGTTAAGACTTTGGGGGTACTATTGGGAAGGGATGATTATATTTTGAAATGTGAGGACGTAAGATTTGGGAGGGGCTGGGGCAAAATGATATAGTTTGGATATGTGTCCCTGCCCAAATTTCATGTTGAACTGTAATCCCCAAGTTTGAAGGTGGGGCCTGGTAGGGGGTGATTGAATCATGAGGGCAGATTTCTCATGAATGGCTTAGTACCATCCACTTGGTGCTGTCCTTGCAATAGTGAGTGCCTTCTTATGAGATCTGGTTGTTAAAAAGTGTGTAACACCTCCCTACCCTCTGTCTTTCTCCTGCTTTCATCATGTGACATGTCTGCTTCCCCTTCTCTTTTCACCATGATTGTAAGCTTCCTAAGGCCTCCCCAGAAGCAAATGTCACTATGTTTTCTGTACAGCCCACAGAACCTTGAGCCAATTAAACCTCTTTCTTTATAAATTACCCAGTCTCAAGTATTTCTTTATAGCAATGTAAGGACAGAGTAATGCAAAAATATAACAGTAATTATATTGCAAATAAAATGCTTTATTTGCCCATAAAGAAATAGTTGCAGGCAATGGAAATGTAGGCTGAACTTAAACCTGTGTGATTATACTTTATAAGAATATAACAGCATTCGCTTATTAAAAAAAAAGTTTTAATAGTTAACAAAAATGAGAAAATTTAAATCAGAATACCTGCATATCTTTATACTTTTTCATGTCCCAGTTTGTAATTTAATTTTTAAAACTGAATACAATAAAATATTAGTTTTGTTTTAAATTAAACCTATATAATTCTTTTGTATTTCAAGTTCTTATTCCAGAATGATAACAAATAAGTAAAACCACAGGAAAATATATTAGGGCACATACATTTGGAAACAATCTTATGAAACAGCTTATATATATGCTTATAAGTAAAACAATCTTTAATATAAAATATTTTTAATTGAATGTCAATGCAGAGAGCTTGGCATGTTTTAATGTTACTCCTACATAAATAGCGGCTAAGACATTATACTTAGCTTACTTCCTGAAAAGTTAATTCTACTCATACTTATAATCAGTAATTTAAATTGTCCAGAGCCCTAAAATGCAGCCTATCATCATGTGATAACACAATAAACTTAAGAGTATATACTCCCCCTACCATGAATCTCTCTCAAATTTCTCTGGCTGGAATCCACTCTTTTTGTATTCTGATTTGCTCAAATTTCTACCAGTGTACATGTATGTGCTGAATTGTGTCCTCACCACTCAAATTCTTACGCTGAAGTCCTAACTCTCACAACGACATAATGTAACAGTATATGGAGATGAGGCCTTTAAAGAGGTAATAAAGAGCAGAATATAACACAAACTTGCACAGAAGAAAGATGTGAAGATGCCAGAGGAAGACAGTCATATACAAGATACAGAGAGAGGCCTTAGAAGAAACAAATGCTGCTGATGTCTTAATCTCAGATTGTAACCTCCAGAATTGTGAGAAAATAAATTTCTGTGTTTAAAGCCACACAGTCTGTGATACTTTGTTATAGCAGACTTTGTAAACTAACAGTACATAGCATACTGTCTTGAGCTAGACATAGTTGGACTTGAGAATATTATGGATATTGGAGGTACTGGAGGGCAGAGGTCACTTCTTCCTCTTGTTCTACCTCTTCCTCTTTCTTTTTGTCTAGCCCATCCTCCTCTTCCTCTTCTTCTTGGTATTTCATAGTTCCTCTTTCACACTCAGTAAAGTTTAATAAACAAAAATAATAGTGAATAAAAATATTTAAATGAGAAGTCTGATATTTAAAGAAAGCAGGATGGAAGAATAATGGACATACTTTGGCCGGGCGCGGTGGCTCACGCCTGTAATCCCAGCACTTTGGGAGGCCGAGGCGGGCAGATCACGAGGTCAGGAGATCGAGACCATGATGAAACCCCGTCTCTACTAAAAATACGATGGCGGGCACCTGTAGTCCCAGCTGCTCAGGAGGCGGAGGCAGGAGAGTGGTGTGAACCCGGGAGGCGGAGTTTGCAGTGAGCCGAGATCGCGCCACTGCACTCCAGCCTGGGCAACAGAGCGAGACTCTGTCTCAAAAAAAAATAAAATAAAATAATAATAATAATAATAATAATAATGGACATACTTTAAGAAAAGTGAAAGTAAAAGTTCAGTGAAAGCTGATTTTTTTAAGGAATAAATTTTAAAAGAGAAAATTGGAATGACATTTCTCTCTATTTTGAACAAAGTCCCTCACTTCAAAAGGAATAAATTTTAAAAGAGAAAATTGGAATGACATTTCTGTTTTGAACAAAGTCCCTCACTTCAACTTTTAAAACTGAAGCATGCTTCTTAATAGACTGCATGTTTGAAAATATATCATATTGCCTAGAAATCCTCATGTTCCTTTTCCTCTCTCATTTCTCAGGTCTCTGTTACAAGTTGACAAAAAATTCACAACTCCTGAAACTCTAAACATGATATTAACTTGCAACGTGCTTTATGATTTTGTCTTTCTTGAAGAATAATTTAAGTAAAGTCTCACAAAATCCAAAGCTGATTTCTTTTTATCTGATATCTTCACCACATGATCAAACTAGGATATTAACAGGATAGTTCAAACCTGGGCTGCAGCATTCAACATGATTTAAATCAAACCCAAAGCCTGTCCTGTAAATAAAATGATTGGTTTCAAGCCAAGTTGATAATGAAAGACATTATATAATTAACGACCACTATGTTTTCTTAACTGATAGACAGGTGCACTTTTAATGGTGTTGAAACTTTATGGCTAGATTCCAAGACTGTAAAGCCACAGGTTTTACAGGCTAGATTCCAAGACTGTAAAGCCACAAGAATAAGATTCTTGTTCATATATTTCAGTGTTACCATGCATGTCATGAGCTCAATAATGGCATTATTTCATCTGTAAACCCAGTAATTATATATAATAAGATATATCAGAATGTTACAAGGTCTAACAATGACACAAATATTAAAAGTAGAAGTTTCTTATTTAAGTATAGAAAGCACTTAGCAATTTATAATCTAGATATATCAAATTAGTTAAAATTTTCTTAAATGCTTTTTTTATTTTTTCACATTTTTTCAAAGATAATTCTACAGGTGTGGTCTTTTCATTATAATATCATTTTATAAAGTTTGAATGATTTATCATACATTTGTATAAACTGTACTACATTTAAAATCGTACATTAAGAAAAATAAATTATTGGCCTGTGTCATAGTTTGGAATATATTTAAAATAGAAGTAATAATTTCAAATGAAAGATTTATTTTCCCAAGCTTTACTTTAATAATTGCTAAGATTTATAATTCACTTACCAAGTATCAGATACTATGATAAATACTGTTATGGTTAATATTGTCAACTTAACTGGACTGAAGGATGCAAAATATTGTTCTTGGGTGTGTCTGTGAGGGTGTTGCCAAAGGAGATTAACATTTGAGTCAGTGGACTGGGAGAGGCAGACTCACTCTCAATCTGCGTAGGCACCACCTAATCAGCTGCCAGTGTGGCTAGAATAAAGCAGGCAGAAGAAGATGGAGAGAGTAGACTCATTGAGGCTTCCAGTCTTCATCTTTCTCCCATGCTGGATGCTTCCTGCCCTCAAACATCAGACTCTAAGTTCTTCGGCTTTTGGACTCTTGGACTTACGTTAGTGGTTTGCCAGTGGCTCTTGGCACTTTGGCCACAGACTGAAGGCTGCACTGTCAGCTTCCTTAGTTTTGAGGTTTTGGGACTTGGATTGATCCACTACTGGCTTCCTTGCTCCTCGACTTGCAGATGGCCTATTGTGGGACTTCACCTTGTGATATGTAAGTCAATTCTCCTTAATAAACTTCCTTTCATATGTACATATATTCTGTGAGTTCTGTCCCTCTAGAGAACCCAGACTAATAGAAGTATTTTCTTTTTTAATCCTCATAACAGTCCTATAAGATGAATTTTTTTAATTCTTATGTTATACACAGGAAACCAAGACAAAAATAAGTCAAGGAGCTGAAACAGCTATTAGGTGGTATAATGAAGATTCAAATCCAGGCTGTCGATTTCAAAGCTTTATGCCTAATACTCAGTACTGCCTCCCAGATGTTAAACAACATGCAGCATTACTATTCATGATTCTCAAACTCTTCAATAAAAGTTTAAAAATATATAGGTGAATATTCTCTTTCTCTTTAACGATGCATACAGTAGATCTCAGGATATGCTGATATACTAGAAATGCTGCCTATATAATAGTGAAGGTGAAATAGGTAAAGAGAAAAAACCTATCACACTGTACAGAGAAAAAATGATGTTCAGAGAGTAAATAGAGAGCACTATGGTATTCATAATGTTGTCTTATGTGTGGGCAGATGATTACTTTTAATATTGAACTCCAAACTTTTTGCCAAGAAAATATAAACCCTGTCAATTGTCACAGTGTGGCAAATAATACACAGGCTGAACACGTGGGCAAATGATCAGAACAAATAATCTTTATGTCAGGGCAAAGCCAGTCCTAGACCTATAAGCAAATAGTGGCAGAATTTTAGAGATAATATTGATGAGGAGAAATCTCCTTAGAGAAACAATAAATAAAGACTGGACTTTATGAATGTGAGTGAGTTCCTAAACAATAGAGGAGATATTCATCTAACTAAAAAGGTGATATTCCAGTGTAAATGGAGAAGTGAAAAAGAATACCATGATACATTATATCAATTCAATAAAATGTTTGAACCAGTATTATGTGTCAAAAACATAAAAATAGCATGTTCTCATGATGTTTGCAATCTAGTAGGGAACATAGATGTTTATCTAGAAAAGTGATGAGAATTAAGCTAGAGAAAACTGCAAGGACTAAGTAATGTTTGATTATTTAAGCCACTTTAAGAGATTATGAATTTTTTATTACCCTAAAGACATGAGAAATTATTTCAGGGTTTAAGCAAGGGAATGATAAGTTAATATTTCCATTCTCAATAGATAACACTTAAATGTGAATTAAAGCTGAAGAATAAAAGTAAGAGGACTAATTAAAGGGCTATTTATGCAATCTGTCGATAACTTAGAGTCTTGAACAAGACAAATATAGTCATGTGTTACTTAATGACAGGGATAAATTCTGAGAAATTTGAAAATAAATAAGGGATACTAAAGAAAAGGTGGGAATAAAGGATGATTACCTCTAACTCAAACTAGAAGCTATATGGTGGTGTGATTTACCTGGCTAGAGAACATTGGAGAGTTGTTCATGAGTTCATTTTTGGACATGTTTGATTTCAGGTACCTGTACGACATCTAAATAGAGATATTAACTTAGCCAATTGGGTTTGTAAATCAGGAATTCAGAAAGACGTTTGATCGGAAAGTACAAACAGTAAACCAGTAATTCAGAAAGATGTTTGATCTGAAAGTACAAATAGGTAAGTCATCAGCATATAAATGACAGGTAAAGCCATGAATATTGATAAGAACACCTGAGCGGAAGTAACAGTGAGAAAAGAAAGTCTAGGGGAGACAGCTCTATAAAATTTGCCATTTCAAGTCAGATATCATAGCATTTGGCAAAAGTGCCTGAGAAATATCAAGAAAATCAGGTAAATAGTAGCTATGTCAGGGAAGACCAGGGCAATACTAATGAACTACTATGTAGTCAAGTGTGTGGAGTACTACCAAGACATTATGGAGAATCACAATGTAAACAATGCAAATAATAATAATAAGGAAACCAGGACCTTTATTCTCATCAATGTCTGTTGCTGACCACAAGGTCTTCAGGGAAGGGAAAGTCAAAATTGTTTTCAGAATCCTACTATATAACTCTCTTATACATTCATGCACCACATAACAATATTTCAATCAATGTTGCACTGCATACACAATGTTGGTCTTGCAAGATTATAATGAAGCTGAAATACTCCTATTTAGTGATAGCGTGTCCATAATAGTGCACTGTATTGCTCACATGTTTGTGGTGATACTGGTGTAAACAAACCTACTGTGCTGCCAGTCATATAAAAGTATAGTACATACAATTATGTACAGTACATAATACTTCATAATGATAATAAAGTACTATGCCACTGGTTTATGTATTCATTATACCACCATGTGTCACATAATGACATTTTAGTCAACAACAGACCAAATACACAATAAATTTTAAAATGTCTCATAAATGGAGACTTCTTACAAAACCAAATTAAATAGAAAGCAGAAGGGAGAACAGAGAACACTGCATTTCCTTTAGGCTCCTTGCCTAATTCTTCTTGGGTTCAGAGCCCAATTTCCATTGAACCTATTCTGGTTACTTTAAGTTATGGATACAAAGGCCAATCCTTAGTATCACGATTGCCCAATCTTATCTAGCTTGTCATATTATGAAGACCATTTTCTAGTTTCTAGTTAGTTATTCTAATGGACAAGTCTGTGCACACAAGCTTTGAATGAGCTTGACTAGGTTGCTCTTCATAAATTAACTGAAAAACACATTATAAATAAGATTATATAATATCTTTTACTATTTTCACTATCCTTTTAAATAGAAATACATGGAAACAGCTGTCTGCTCCAGTATGAGAGTATTTTCACTACAGAATTAACTATTGATTGACTGTGAATGCCATTTTTATCATAAGTTGCTCAAGGGTGCAACTAGGACACTAGGGAGCACACCCATCTCTACTCTTGAAAAAAGTTATGTCAACCTGATTGATACCAACCTTTAAATCTGATGAACAAACTAGGAGAGACTGCTCTAAAAACAGAATAGATTGTTTACTCAGAGAAAGAGCCATAATGTCATTCTAGTGAAACCATATGCAAAATGTTACTTCCCTTAGGATAATACATACGCCAAAATTAAATATTCCACAATCTAAGTAGGCTTACTTCTCAAATCACTGTTTTTTAATAATAGATTTTTATTAAGGTCTACTTTGTGCCCAATTCTTTATATATAGTATCTAATAATAGTTTTAAGAAGCTACTACTTATTAATAGCTTACTATGTCAAGGAAAGGTATCAGGAACATAGCATGCTCCATTTCTTTAAATCCTTTCAACACCCTCTAAAGCAGAAGGCGGCCCTTGGCTTATGAGTAAACTGGGTCTAGGTGGTTAATTTATTTGCCCATGTCCAAAAATTTAATAAGTGGTTGAAACAAGACTCAAATATAGGTCTCTTTTGCCTCTCATGATATTCCCAATTCTCTATCTACAGAAAAGCCCTAGGTCCTAAATTGTTTGTACCTTGGAGACTTTACACCCGATCACCTGAACCCAGAAGGGATTGATAGCCAGAAGACCACAGGAAACAAATGAATTAGAAATTGAATTTCTTGGAATTTCTTATCTCAAGAAACACGTCAGACAAATGAAAACATCAAATCCCAACTAGGTGATGTTCTGACCAGCTTTCCTCACTAGCACCCCTTAAAGCTGTCTAAGTTTTCAAAAGCAAGGAAAGTCTGAGAAACTATGATAGCCAAGAGGAGTGTCTAAGGCAACATGATGACTAAATTTAATGATGTATCCTGGATGGGATCCGGGAAGAGAAAAACAGCCTTAGGTAAAAATTTCAGAACTCTAAATAAAGTATGTACTTTAGTTAATGAGTCCATATTGGTTCAATTATTCTGACAAATGTATCATACTAAGATATTAATAATAATATAAACTGAATTTGTGGTATATGGAAACTGTACTATCTTCACACATTTTCTGCAAATCTATACCTTTTCTAAAATAAAAAGTTTATTTAAATATAAAAAAATACTACTCTGAAATTTGTTTTTACTAAGACCTTTAAACATAATTATCAAACTAAATACAATATTTTTGGTGAAGACTTAGCTGAAATGCATGCAATTTTATTTGGAGCATCATATCCATGTGCAATATTCCAAGCTGCAACTTCAATTAATTAAGTTTGGTTCATATGCCATTTGGTCTGCTGGTCATTTTAGTAACATTATTTTTATACAGTCTAAGGCATTAGTTTCATACTTTCATCAAGACATAGCTTTTCACAAGTTCCCTAACTAGTTTCAGTTGGTTTCCTCATGTGTAAAGTGGAGACAACAATATGTAACTCACAAGACTGAGATTAGGATGAAATGAGATAATGGTATTAAGCCTAATGAAGAAAGATCTTCACATATGCAAGCTCTCATAATATGTTGCTTTCTCGTTCAAACATCATCATTTTTTGCGTGTGAAACATCAATTTTCTTTTCTTTACTCTGTGTGTAACAAATCTGAAGGCTTTCAGAGGGTGTACAGAGTAGATTGGAAATTTTTTTTTGGAGATTTCACTGCAACATGGGCTAAGGCACATAGTATCTGGATGGATCACAGAACATGAGTATGGACCTTGTACAACAAAGTGATGTGCAGCCACCATGTGTGAAGATTTGCTGTCATATATACAAGGTGGCCAACTCTCCCTCTTCACCCAGTTAAATATCATTTTGCATAACATTTTAAAAATAAAGTGAAGTACATCTAGGTAATTTGGGTTCTTTTAAGTCATAGAACTCTTTTTCTCAAGCTGAGGAAAAATTGAGGCTTGACATTATTATAATAGGTGGTCAAATTCTTAACAAACCAATGTACTTCCTATCAACTGCTTAAATGATTCCTAAATAATAATTTGTACACTGGGTAGAGCTTGTGTATTAGTAGGGATTAACATGGTGATCAACCTTTAAAAAAACAAAGATGAAAATCATAAAAGGTAAGGAAGAGGAGGTGTTCACCTGCAGAGAATAAGTCACCCCTTCACATGCAAATTTTGGGGCTGACCCACATTAATAAAAAATGTACATGAATTTTTCAAAAGTGAAGATGAGTGTCTATCCATCTGTTTTCCATAATTCCCCTCCTCCCACCCCCAGGTCTTTTTGTGAGTCATAAAAACACTTCTGGGCTGGCAGATCAGGTTTGGAGGAGAGCTGCAAATGAAGGTATAGAGCACAGCAGGTCTCTTGATCAGGATTTGAGATGAAGGCACACTGTCCTTGGAGTCTTTCTAAGACATCCAGGAAATGGAAAGGCAGTGGCAGCACATCTGTTAAGTTCATTATATTGCTTTCTTGAAAATGAGACAAGTTTCTATTATGAAGAACTGCCATAGCATTTTCATACCCTTTTCTCTTTTATCTTTTTAAAAATAGAAAATCATGAACATTCAATCCATTGAACATGAATTACATAAGTAATGTTATATACTTTTAAAAGATAAATGAGATAATCTAATCTATAGTTTACAGCAAAGTACACAGATATTATCTTTGTGGAAAACTCACATCTGTAAAAAGTTGCAAACACATTAAAGTAAATCTCTCAAGGAACAGCCTGGGTCCATATTTAAAATCTGGCAACAATCATATTTACTATAAATGATGAAAAAGATCACTTTATATGTGTAGGCAGAAAAGACCTTTAGATGCATTTTCTTTCTTTTTTTAAATTTTACTTTAAGTACAGGATACATGTGCAGAATGTGCAGGTTTGTTACATAGGTATACATGTGCCATGGTGGTTTACTGCACCTATCAACCCGTCATCTAGGTTTTAAGCCCCACATGCATTAGGTATTTGTCCTAATAAACGCATTTTCTTTTATGGCTTCTGACATGTGGCAAATGAAGTCATATTTTATGGATTTCAATTCTACTCATTCTCAAATACCACTGAACAGCTGAATGGTAGTCTCTTTTCAAGAGCCCTACTGAGAAAGCAAGAAACTAGTGTGTGAAAACCAAGTCATTCTATATTGTGCATTTAAGATTAAATGCCATATTTTTATATTTATAGTCATTTGTCCACATATATTAATCACCACCATCAAATATATTTCCTATTTTATCAGATGTCAAAAGCTAACCACAAATCATATGACCTGTTTGATGTACGTATGTATGTATATATATGTATCTACGGAAAATAATATATACAAATGTAAATTTATCTAGTATGATGCTTAAAATTTTTCTTCCTCCTACATTTTTGTTATTGTCTAGCAATAACAAATACTTTTTTTTTTTTGTATTTTTAGTAGAGACGGGGTTTCACCATGTTGGCCAGGCTGGTCACAAACTCCTGACCTCAGGTGGTCCACCCGCCTTGGCCTCCCAAAGTGCTGAGATTACAGGCATGAGCCACTGAGCCCGGTCTACTTGTACAACTTTTGAACAATTAGCTGCACAATCAGGTTAACTACAAAAGCAGTTAGGGCAACCAAGTTAACGGATACAATACTTTCTAGGAGAAATTTTTTTACATACACAGTCCTGTCCACATATATATCTGAATCACCTTTTCTCAACATGAAGTATCGAGACAAATGGATTGCTGAAGTGAGTTGCATTTACTGTAAGATCTAACATTGTCTCTACTTCTGAGATAAATTTGTGTTTTTTTGAGCTTTCAAAAATAGGACACTGGGGGTGTCTACATGTCAATTGAATTACGATCAACTTTCCACTTTTGAGCTTTTCTGGCTTTCCTGGACATCCAAAGCTGATCTTTTACATCTCACTCTCATCTAAAATATCTTTAAAATTATCTCATTTTTATTTTAAAAATGTCAGCTTTTGATTATCATCATTCTCATAAAGAGTTCTCCACTTATAACCTAGCAAAATAGCCCATCCATTATCTGACCCCTCAGCTTTCTTCATAGCACTTATTAAAGGTTAACATTATTCTGTCTCTCTGTCTTGCTATCATCAATCTCTCCAACCCTTAAATCAATCTGTGACAGATTTTTATGGCTTATTTTCACTACTGGAATATAACCTCTGTGAGGGCAAGGAATTTATTTTATATTCTGCTATAGCTAATACTAGCATGGTACCTGGCACTTACTAGAAACTAAAAAATTATTTGTGCAATAAATAAGCAAATCAATAAATAAATGTAAAGCCTTTTATTAGGTAATGTCTTGTTTTTTCTATAAGAATGCTATTTAGTAAGGGGTGGGAGACAGGGGCATAAACCAAATGGTAGAATAGAAGGCTATACTGTTTATATTCCCTGCTGGAATATCAAATTTTAACAAGTATCTGCACACAGAAAAGCACCATCACTAGAATACAAAATCACATGAGCAATAACAGTACCTGATTTTAACTGCATATCACTGAAAGAGTCATTGAGGAGGGCAGGAGAGAGAGTCTTGAATCCTTGAAGTGACCCTTCCCCCATCTCTCCCACAGCAGTCATGCAGGGCAGAGAGATAATCAGTGTACTTTTGGGATGGAGAGCACAGCAAATGGGGGTCTTTACACTGAACTCAGTGCTGCCCTATCATACTAGAGAATAAAGCTGTTCTGGGCTCAGGCAGTGCCCGTACAAGGAGGGAGCATTTGGATCAGCCCTAGCCAGACAGGAATCATCCATCCCAGTGGTTGGAACTTGAGTTTCCAGCAAGCCTCACTGCCACAGGCTGAATTGCTCTGGTCTCTTAGGTAAACTTGAAAGGCAGTCAAGGACACAAGGACTACAATTTCTAGGCAATTCCTTGTGCTACACTGGCTTAGAACAAGTGGACTAGGGTAGCACGTGACCCAGGGAGACACTAGCTGACATGGCTAAGGGAATACTTGCACCATCCCTCCCCCCAATCCCAGGCAGTGTATCTCACGCAATTAAAGTGACTCCTTCCTTCTGATTAGGAAGAGGAGAGCAAAGAATAAAGAGGACTTTGTCTTGCATCTTGGATACCAGTTCAGCCACAGTAGGATACAGCACCAGGCAGAGTCATGAGGCCCCCATTCCAGGCCTTAGCTCCTAGACAGCATTTGAAGACACACTGTGGGCCAAACGAGAACCCACTACCTTAGAGGGAGGGACTCAGTCCTTGCAGGATTCATCACCCGCTGACTAAAGAACCCTTGTCTGCGAGGCTGAGGCGGTAGAATCGCTTGAACCCAGGAGGTGGAGGTTGCAGTGAGCTGAGATCATGCCACTGCACTCCAGCCTGGGCGACAGAGCAAGACTCCATCTCAAAAACAAAACAAAACAAAACAAAAAACAAAACCCTTGTCCCTGAATAACCAACAGTGATGCCCAGGGAGTATGCTGTGGACCATAGGCCCTGAGACATGCTCTGTTCAGGAGTGAAACAGCACATTCAAAACCGTGGTGGCTGCAGTGAGAGACTCCTTCTGTTTGAAAAAAGCAGAGGGAAAAGTAAAGGGGATTTTGTCTTGCACCTTGGAAATCACCCAGGCCATAGTCAGGTAGAGCAACAAGCAAGCTCTTGGGGTCACCAAATCCAGGTCTAGGCTCTTGGAGAGCATTTTTGGACCTGTACTAGGCCAGAGGGGACCTGACAGCCCTGAAGGGTGGGTCCCAGGCCTGGCAGCATTCACCACAAGCTGATGGAAGAGCTCTTGGCTTTAAGTAAACATCGGTGGTGGCCTGGTGGGACCCTCCATGGACTGGTGGTGGTAATGGCCACCAGGAGAGGCTTATACCAGGAAAGGCCACCCTTTGGAAAGGGGAGGGAAGAGCAGGAAAGACTTTGCACTGTCGTTTGTATGCCAGCCTAGCCACAACAGAATAGAACAACAGGTAAGTGACTAAGATTTTTAACTCCAATTCCTGGCTCCTAAAGAGCATCTCTGGACATGTCCAGGGCCTGTGGGAACTCACTACCCTGAAGTGCAGGGTCTTGGCAAGGCCCAGTACTCATCTGACTTCATGTCTGACCCAGTGCAGTCCCAGCGGTGATGGCCACAGGGTACTTGCATCATCACATGCCCAGTTCCAGGTGAATCAGCACACACAGAGAGATTATGTTCCTTTGGGAGAAAGTAAGGGAAAAGAACCAGAGTCTCTGCCTGGTAATACAGAGAATTCTTCCAGATCTTATCCAAGACCACCAAAGCAGTATCGCTGCGAGTCGGCAAAACTCATAGTGTTATTGGGTTTGGAGCCCAAGTAGCTTCAAATACCTGGAAAGCCTGCCTAAGAAGCACAGAAACAAACAAGCTCAGACAGTAAAGACTAAAACAAATACCTAACTTTTCAATTTCCAGACACCAACAAACATTTACAAGTGTCAACACCATACAGAAAAACATGGCCTCACCAAATGAACTAAATAAGCTATCAGAGAACAATCTTGGAGAAATGGAGTTATATGACCTTTCAGACAGAAAATTCAAAATAGCTGTCTTGAGGAAGCTTAAAGAAATTCAAGATAACACAGAGAAGGAATTCAGAATGCTATTAGATAAATTTAACAAAGAAATTAAATAAACAGAATAAAGCAGAAATGTTAGAGTTTAAAAATGCAATTGACATGATGAAGAATGCATCAGTATTTTAATAGCAGAATCGAATAAGCAGAAGAGAGAAATAGCTTGAATAAAGGATATTTTAAAATACACAGTCAGAGGAGACAAAAGAAAAAAGAATAAAAACAATGAAGCACACCTACAAGATCTAAAGGTACAAATCTAAGAGTTCTTGGCCTTAATGAGGAGAGAAAGAGATAGGGGTAGAAAGTTTTTTTTTAAAGGATAACAGAGAACTTCTCTAACCTAGAGAAATATATCAACATTTAAGGACAAGAAGATTATAGAAACACCACACAGATTTAACCCAAAGAAGACCACGTCAGGGAACTTAATCAAACTTCAAAGATCTAGGATGAATAAAGGATCCTAAAATTAGCAAGAGAAAAGAAACAAATAATATATAATGGAACTTTAATATGTCTGGCAGGACACTTTTCAGTGGAAACCTTACAGGCCAAGAGACAGTGGCATGACATATTTAAAATGCTGAACAAAACAAACAAACAAACAGAAACAAACAAAAAATAAAAACCACTTTTACCCTGGAATAGTATATCCAGTGAAAATATCCATCAAACATCAACAAATAATCCAAGATAAACAACAGCTGAGGGATTTCATCAATACCAGACCTGATGTGCAAGAAAGGCTAAAGAGAGTTCATAAATCAGAAAGAAAATAACGCTAATGAGCGAGAATTAATTATCTAAAGATTCAAAATGCACTGGTAATAGTAAGCACATAGGAAAACACAGAATAGTATAACACTGTAATTGTGGTGTGTAAACTACTCTTGACTTAAGTAAAAATATTAAAGGATACACCAATGAAAACCAATTAACTAAAACAACTTTTCAAGACATGGACAGTACAATAATACATAAAGAGAAAGAACAACAAGTTAAAAAGCAGGGGGATGAAACTAAAGTATAGAGTTTTATCAGCTTTCTTTTTGAATGTTTGTTTGTTTGTTTATGCAATTTGTGTTAAGTTGCCATCAGTTCAAAATAATGGGTTATAAGATAGTACCTGCAAGCCTCATGGTAACCTCAAACCAAAAATATACACACAAAAAAATTAAAAAACTAAGAAATTAAAGTATAACACCCGGGAAAATTACCTTCACTAAAAGGAATACCAGGAAGAGAGGAAAGAAGGAAGAGAAGACTCCAAAACAACCAGAGAACAGATAACAAAATGGCAAGAATAAGTTCCTACTTATTAAAAATAACATTGAATTTACGTAAATGTACTAAACTCTCCCAGCAAAGACACAGAGTGGTTCAAAAAAAAGACCCAATGATTTGCTGCCTACAAGAAACATAATTCACCTATAAAGGTTCACAGAATGAAAACAAGGGATCTAAAAAAATATTCCATGTCAGAGGAAACCAGAAAAGAGCAGGAGCAGCTATCCTTATACCAGACAAAACAGATTTCAAGAAAAAAACTGTAAGAGGAGACAAAGAAGGTCATTATAGAATGTTAAAGGGTTCAGTTCATCCAGAGGATATAGTGATCCTAAATTCATAAACACCCAACACTGGTCCAAGCCGATATATAAAGGAAACATTATTAGAGCTAAAGAGAGAGACAGACCCAAATAAATAGTATCTGAAGACTTCAACACCCCACTTTCAGCATTGGACAGATCTCCTAGACAGAAAATCAACAAAGAAACATTGGACATTACTATCTTTACTATAGAACAAATGTACCTATTAGATATTTACAGAACATTTCAGCCAATGGCTGCAGAATACACATTATTCTTCTCCTTAGCACATGGCGTATTCTCATGGATACTCCATATGTTAGGTCATAAAATAAGTCTTAAAACATTCAAAAAATTGAAATAATAGCAACCATCCTCTCTAACCACAATGGAATAAAACTAGAAATGAATAACAAGTGGAATTTTGAAAACTATACAAACACATCAGAATTAAACAATATGCTCCTGAATGACTAAAGAGTCAATAAAGAAATTAAAATGGACATCAACAAATTTTTGGAAACAAGTGATAATTAAAACTCCACATACCAAAATCTATGGGATACAGTGAAAGCAGTACTAAGAGGATCATTTATAGCTATAAGTGTCTACTTTTAAAAAGAAGAAACCTTCAACAACCTGAAGTTATTGACCTCTGAAGTAAAAAACCGGGTTTTAAAATGTATTTTTATTTTTTTCTCCTTTTTAATTTTTTCTTTTTTTGTTTGTTTAAAAAGTGGTTTTCTGAAAAGATAAATAAGGTTGATAAACCTTCATCCAGACTAAGAAAAAAAGACAGAGGATACTAATAAGATTAGAAATGAAAAAGGAGACATTACAACTGATATCACAGAAATTCAAATTATCATTAATGGCTACTATGAGCAACTAAATGCCAATAAATTGGAAAATCTAGAAGAAATGTATAAATTCCTAGACAAATAAACCTACAAAGAATGAACCATGAAGAAAGCTAAAACCTGAACTGACCAACAACAAAACCATAATAAAATGTCTCCCAGGAAAGAAAAGCCTGAGACCTGATGGATTCACTGCTGAATTCTACCATACATTTAAAGAAGAAATAATACCATTCTTACTCAAACTTCTGAAAAATAGAGAAGGGAATACTCCCAAGGTAATTCTGAGAGGCCAGTATTACCCTGATACCAAAAAAAGAAAAAGACACATCAAAAAAAGAAAACCAGAGACCATTATCTCTGATGGACATTCATGTAAAAAACCTCAACAAAATACTAGCAAACTGCATTCAATAATACATTAAAAAGATTATTCATTATGACCAAGTGAGATTTATCCCAGGAATGCAACAATACTTCAACATATGCAAATCAATCAATGTGATATATCTTATCAACAGAATGAAGGACAAAAACCATATGATCATTTCAATTGGTGCTGAAAAAGCATTTGATAAAGTTCAACATCCCTTCATGAAAGAAACCTTTAAAAAACTGGATATAAAAGGAACATATTATAATATAATAAAAGCCACATATGATAGACCCACAGCTAGTATCTTATTGAATGGACAAAAATTAAGAGCTTTTCCTTTTATATCTGGAAGAACATAAGGATGCTCACTTTCACCACTGTTATTCAACATAGTACTGGAAGTTCTAGCTAGAGCAATCAGATGAAAGAAAGGAATAAAGAGCATCCAAGTTGGAAAAGAAGAAGTCAAATTATCCTTGTTTACTCATGATATGATCTCATATTTGGAAAATCCTAAAGACTCCACCAAAAAAAACTATTAGAACTAATAAACTCAGTAATGTTGCAGTATACAAATTCAACAGAAAAATTCAGTAGCATTTCTATATGCTGACAGTGAACAATCTGAAAAAGAAATAAAGTGATCTCATTTACGATAGCCACAAATAAAATTAAATACTTAGGAATTAACCAAATAAGTTAAGCATCTATACAATGAAAATTATAAAACACTGGTGAAAGAAATTGAAGAAGACACACAAAAAAGGAAAGATATTCCAGTTCATGGATTAGAAGGATGAATATTGTTAAAATGTTCATACTACCTAAAGCAATCTACAGATTCAATGCAATTTGTATCAAAATACCAATGACATTTTTCACAGAAATAGAAAAAGCAATCATAAACTTTCTATGGAATCACAAACAACCCAGAATATCCAAAGCTATCCTGAGCATAAAGAACAAAGTCACATTATCTGGCTTAAAATTATACTACAGTGCTACAGTAACAAAAGCAGCATGGTACTGGCACACAGACACATAGACCAATGGACAGAATAGAGAACCCAGAAAGGAATCCACACACTACAGTGAATTCCTTTTCACCAATAGTGACAAAAACATACAATGGGGGAACGACAGTCTCTTCAAAGAACAGTGCTGGGAAAATTGGATATCCATATGCAGAATAATAAAACTTGACCCCTACCTATTGTCATATACAAAAATCAAATCAACATTGATTAAAGACTTAAATCTAAGACCTCAAACTATGAAACTACTACATAAAACACTGAGGAAACTCTCCAGGACATTAGTCTGGGCAAAAATTTCTTGAATAATATTCCACAAGCACAGGCAACCAAAGCAAAAATGGGCAAATGGGACCACATCAAGTTAAAAAGCTTCTGCATAGCAAAGGAAATAATCAACAAAGTGAAGAGACAACCCACAGAATGAGAGAACCCATTTGCAAAATACCCATCTGACAAGTGATTAATAACAGAAGATAGAAGGAGCTCAAACAACTCTATAGGAAAAAATCTAATAATATAATTAAGAAATGAGCAAAAAATTTGAATAGACATTTCTCAAAAGAAGTCATACAAATGGCAAGCAGGCATATGAAAAGGTGTTCAACATCACTGATCATCAGAGAAATGCAAATCAAAACTACAGTGAGATATTATCTTAGCCCAGTTAAAATGATTTTATCCAAAAGTCAGGCAATAGCAAATGCTGGTGAGGATGTGGAGAAAAGGAAACCCTCATCCACTGTTGGTGGGAATATAAATTAGTACAACCACTATGGAGAACAGTATGGAGGTTCCTTAAAAAACTAAAAATAGAGCTATCGCACAATCTACCAATCCCACTGTTTGGTATATATCCAAAAGAAAGGACATTGGTACTTCAAAGAGATATCTGTACTGCCATGTTTGTTACAGCACTATTCACAATAGCTAAGATTTGGAAGCAAACTAAGTGTCCATCAACAGATGAACGGATAAGGAAAATGTAGTACTTATACACAATGAAGTACTATTCAGTCATAAAAAACAGTAAGAGTCTATCATTTGCAACAACATAAATGGAACTGGAGGTCATTATATTAAGTAAAATAAGCAAGCCACGGAAAGGCAAACATCACTCAGTGTCACATATTCATGGGATCCAAAAATCAAAAGAATTGAAGTCCTGGAGATTGAGATTAGAGGAATGGTTACAGAGGCTGGAAGAGTAGTGGGAGGCAGGGAATGGGGTACATTAGGGAAGCTTAATGGATACAAAAAAAGTTAGAAATAATGAATAAGACCTAGTATTTGACAGCACAAGAGGTGACTATAGTCAATAATAATTTAATTGCACATTTTAAAACTAAAAGAGTGGAATTGGATTGTTTGTAAGACAAATGATAAATGCTTGAGGGGATGGGTATCCAATTTTCCATGATGTGATTATTACGCATTGCATACCTGTACCAAAATATCTCATATACCCCATAAATATATACACCAAATATTAATGCATGAAAATTAAAAATTGCAAAGAATGCTACTTAGATACCTCTTACTTTATTCCCTGTTTAATGTCCTGCGTTAAGCTGAGACAATATTAGGTTTTCATTAAAATTGGCATACATTAAAAGAGTAACTTAGTAGTTCATTAAAAGTTTATTTGCATGCTTTTACCAGTTTTAAGCCACACCCAATATCCATTCATAGGCTTTCAGTTTTAGTTCAAGCTGGTAGATATATGTAGACCTCAAAATTATTATCAGTAAAATTTATTATATTATTATCTCAAAATTATAGCCACATACAGATGATAAGCAACAGTAGTTACAATATCAGTGTGAGCACAATTTATACTGATTTAGTAATAACACATGTATATTACTGATAGTTGTGATGATAATCTATGCCAAGCACATTAATAAGGCTTATATCATCAAGAGTTAGAAAACACTGCTAAATTTATTTTCACTACTCTCAGCAGATAATGAAAATGTATATTGAAGTTCTTCCTTTTTGCTTCCTTTCCTAAATGACATCGTTGAGGATCTATTATATAAGAGAATCTTTTCTAGTACGAGGAACATATAGGGGAATGAGCCCAACATTTAGAGAAATACAGAAAAGAATGTAGAAAATAACAATGCCATGTGACAAATACTTAGTGTGGAGGACGCAGGAAAGAGTGTCAAGCAAGACTTTCCTGGAAGAAATAACTGATCTTGAAGAGAGAAGAGTTTGTGAGGGAAAGAAGAGAAAGATAAGGACCATTAGAGACAATTGCTTTTCAGCTTCTAAAAGCCAAATTGGGAAAAATTAGAATTAAAGAATATACTATTCAAAAGAATTTCTCTCCAGTTGCTGCTTTTTTCTAAGTAGATGGAAACTCAGATACATTTTCTACCTAACCCTTGTATGTGACAGCACTATCTTTTGTGTTTGCAGTCAAAAATTAATTTCTTAATTATTAAAAATGAAAGAAATCAAAGTTAATGTGTAATGGAAGAATAGTCACGCTATGCATCTGGAAAAAGTAAGCAGAAACTCATAGTTTAAGGTGTGTGATTCTTAAAACAAACTTCCAGAGTATCTATGGTTTTTCTCCAAATAAACAGCAAGATTTATGAGGGAAAACCATGAAACTGAATCATTTCCTTCAAATACTCTATGATTTCTGGAACATTTCCAATCAGATTGGTCTTTTTTCCTGCTTAGATTGTCTACACTCAAAACACACAACACTGTGTGTGTGTGTGTGTCTGTGTGTGTGTGTGTCTGTGTGTCTGTGTATGAATGCAGGGAAATCTTTGCATTGCACTTCTAAGGAGAAATAGTCTACAATAAGGACAAAATTCTATGGATGCTTTTAGTAACAGGGCAATTAAGGGTTGTATCTTATAACAAAAACATGACAAACTGATAAACTTAAAATTATGGATTATAAAAACAAATCAGGAAAGGGCCATGTTGAAGGTTGGTGAGATTTTTTTAAATCACGGATTTTCTAGAATTCTGTACCTAGAAAATGAACAGGTAATAATCATAACATTATGAGAAAAACCATGAATAGCTGATAAAAATCAACTCAGCCAAAGACTTCCATAGTTTTAGGCCAATGAACTTAAAAATGTAAGGTCACATACTATTTGATTGTGGTGAAATCCAGGAAATTTTTTTCTTGCCATTGGCAAATTGAGCTTGTCATGGCATGCTGAATGAGAGAGAGAAGAGGGGAAGAGGTGAGCAGATGGAGTTGCACTGGTAACAGCCAGTGATAAGGGGATTAAGTGAAAACAAAAACATGTTAAGAAACAACTGCACCTGCACCCATTAAAGCTTGAAATGGCCAGTGGGCCCATGGAAACCAGAATGCTTGACTCCTTCTAATTTGAAAGTTATTTTACAAGCCATTATTGGGCATTTCCGCATGCATGCCTCCGTTTTTATTGTCAGTGGAGGTTTCAAGGAAAAATTGCCAAGGGGCATTTTTTAAATGCAGAAGATTTGGTGATTTTACTGTTCCTGTTTTTGTTTACTCACATATTCTAAGTTAACATTTATTTTAGCAACATGGGACCCCCTCGTACCAGCTTCAGTATGTGAGTTGATACGGCATTTTAAAATTTTCATCAGAAGTTAAAATAAAATAAAATAAATAAAATAGGCACCCACTGCTCTCAAAAGATTTTTCTTTATATTTTCCGAAACAGAAAGTAGGTTTCATCTTTAAAAATATACTCAGGGAAAACAGGCACATAGAATTAGATATCATGTTTGTGAGTCAGTGTGTCTCTCAAATAACATGTATAATAATAGGATATTGCAAAAATAGTAGATAGTACATTAACACCAAGGAGCTGCTAGTTGCCACCTCAGGAAGTCTTCTCAGAGGACGGACTAAATAGGAAGAAGAAAGGCATGTGCAAAGGCAGGATAAAATGAAATAACGGTGTCTGTGGGAATTTCCAAATAGTTCAATATTTTAGCAGTATAATTAAACTAATGGCAGCCAATGCATTGCAAAGAGGCACAGTGGTTGTGAAGAACAACATATTAGTTATTTATTGCCCCAAATTACCTCAAAATTTAGCAGTTTAAAAGAGCAAACATCTATTATCTGACAGTTTCTGTGAGTCAAGACTCTGGACCCTACTTAGGTTACCTTTGTCTCAAGGTCTCTAATGAGATTGTAGTCAAGCCATTGGCCAAGGCATCAGGCATCTTAAGGCTTGACTGGGAGTGAAGAATCCACTTCACAGCTCACTGAAGTGGGACTTTGTTTTGAATGAAACTTTTTTTTTTTTTTAAATCAACTTAGCTGGTAGCCACTGTGCCCAGCAGCCACCAGAGGCCCTAACCAAAGAGCTCCAGCAAGGGATTCACCTGCATAGGTCTCTCTGGGGGAGCCTTGCCTTCATGGGTAGGGTTTCAGGCATGGCCTCAATGACACAACCACAATGTGGAAGTGTAAGCGTGTTCTGTGCTTATAGACCCTGGGGGATACACTGCCTGCCCAGAGGTCAGGGTCAGGTCATACACACACACACACATACACACACACACACACAAACACACACAGAGAGAGAGAGAGACAGAGAGAGAGAGAGAGAGAGAGAGACCTTCAGAGTACACAGGCAGGGAAAAAAAGAGAAGGAAGCTGTGGAGCAATGCCTCCATTGGGTCCAGGGAATTATGGGTTTAAAGCAAGCAGGCACTCATTCCAGGAGGTCATGATGTGACTGACAGTTGGTCCATGTAAGTTCTCAGGCAAATGTCTGAATGGTCTATTTGAAAGAAGCAGCAAAAAAGCAGAGAGCCCAGCCTGCTTAGAGAGACACCTCTAAGTTTTTATCTCTGGCCACCAGCTGGAGACATCCAGGTGGGGTATAGTTTTGGAAACTGTGTCAAGGTAAACTTAATTTTAAAAATAGATGCTAGGCAGGGTGCTGTGGCTCATGCCTGTAATCCCAGCACTTTGGGAGGCCAAGGCGGGCAGATCACGAGGTCAGGAGATCGAAACCATCCTGGCTAACATGGTGAAATGCCGTCTCTACTAAAAAATACAAAAAAAATTAGCCAGGCGTGGTGACAGGCGCCTGTAGTCCCAGCTACTCGGGAGGCTGAGGCAGGAGAATGGCATGAACCCGGGAGGCAGAGCTTGTAGTGAGCCAGGATCGTGCCACTGCACTCCAGCCTGAGTGACAGAGAGAGACTCTGTCTCAAAAAAAAAACCAAAAAAAAAAAAAAGATGCTGAAGCATCATAAAATTATAAGCACTCACCACAACCTGTTCCAAACGCTGCTTATAACATGGCAGCATACTTCCCTCAGGGTGAGTGACCTAAGAGTGCCCAAGAAGGAAGCCACGGTCTTTTTATAATACAATCTCAAGAGTGACATAACATTATTTCTCCCATAATCTATACGTTAGAAGTGAATCACAAAGTCCAGCCTGCTCAAGGGAACAGGATGACCTAAGTGCATGAATAGTAGGAGGTGTGGATCATTGAGAGCCATCTTAGAGGCTGCCTATCACAAACACCTGTGAATTTATTTTCGGGCATGGGTTAAGGTAGCACTGTTGAGGTTGTGGAATTAGCAACCAAAAGAGTGTGGAGCTGGCAATTGTGTAAGTCAAAGCTTGCACACAGAACCTTAACTACTGCTCTGCCTAAGAGAGCAAACTGGTGGCCTCAATTGCATGGATGACTAGAAAATCTATGAAGCCTTCTTGAACAGACCCAGAGCGAAGATACATACTTAGGGTAGAAATGCAAGATGCATCTGCATTTTATTTTTTTGTAAACTCTACTTCACAGGGGAAAAGGAGAAAAAGAAAAAAGAAAGAAGTGGATCTCTTTTTGTTGTTTGCAGGTTGTGGGGAGCTTTTAGGTATTGCATCTTTTAAAAACTGATGATATCATTGGTGCAAAGGGCAAAGCAAGATATTAGAAAGGTAGACACAAACCAGTGAAGATAAGATTCCTCTCTCACACTAAGGAGCTCTGAAGAGGTCACGACATAGAGACCATATTGACAGCAATGGAGACAGAGACTAGGTTGGGTAGCATGCAGTTAGGATAACTGTCTTATCAAGTCCTCAATTTGGGGACTAATGCAGGAACTAAGATAGAGGCAGGAAAGACAGTGAGAAAATGTAACTCAAAGATTTTTTAAAAGCAAAATGCATGGGATATGGTGATTGATTACACATAAAGCGTGTGGAAGGAAAGATGGGTGAGGTTAGTTTCCAGGCTTCTGGATTGGTTAATAAGATTATTTTGGGAATATAGAGGAAAATATAAGCTCCAAATAAAGGATATTAGAAATAAATAAATAGAAATTGTGTTCCTGAATAGGTTCATACAGTCAAAAAAATGGAAAAAGAATTAAAAGTAAATTGTGCTACAGGAAAAAGTATTGTTTTTTAAAAAAAGAAAACATAATTCACAATAACATTCTCCAGTCTACTGTTTTTTTGTTGTTGTTCCACAGTACTTTTTAGTGTATTATTTCTTTGTCTTTAGAAAATATGAGAAGTGTTAAACCAAAGTTTTGTGGATATGGAAGTTAAGAAAACAGCTCGAAAATTATTTTTTAAAAAAGAATATTCTATAAGTTTTGAAACATAAGGGAATAGAAAAAGGATATTGTGCAACAAATCATATGAGTTGATAAATAACTTACTGAGCTTTGACAATGGAAATACTGAGGATTATTTCTTTTCCAACCCAGTTGGAAAACATTTTGTTATTAATTTTGAAATTGCAATGTTTCAGAGGAAAAACCCTGACATCTATAGAAATTATGTTTTTGTTATTCATTTAATGCATAGTTGAAATGAGATATTCTTTCACTGCAAAACAAATAATTTGAATCTCAATTTTAATTTATATTAATATATTTATAAACATCCTACTTTAAAATATTGATATTATTTTTACTTCATAATAGTATGAAGAATTTCCTAATATATATTACCAAATAGTTCATATTTGTTCTCTAGACTCTTTCCTGGAAAATATTTTGCTTGTCAATGGACAGAAATCTCTGTCCCAAATGTAATGACAGAATATATTTGAGCAAGATCATGAAATGAGCACCTTAATAATAATAACAATAATAATAATTAGCTATGAAAACAAAAATTAATAGATATCATTTATTTAATTCTTACAAGTAAATGACAGTATTTTATGCTTTAAATGTGCATTACTTTACTTCTTAACATTCCTATGTAATATAATTATAAGCCCTCTTTTAAAAATAAGGAACCCAAGGGCCATGGCTCCACAAGACAGTGGTGGAATCATGATTTGAATTCAGCTAGTCTGGCTCAAGAGTTAATTTCTCTTGACCACCTTTACATGGTTTTCATATATTTGCTGCCTTAAAGCCAATAAAACATGATTATAGCATGTAAATCAATACATTTGATTTATATTCTATACTCTTCACACTTTTGAAAGAGTAAAGTGAGTACAAACTAGTTAAATAACTTTATGAAGGTATTCTAGCTTTTTAAAAATATTATAATGGTAATATTGTAATATTACCATTATATAAATAGTAAAGTAAAGTAGTAAGTAAAATATTCCAGAAGGAAAAGAGGAACATACAGATACCTTCACTAAATGACCTGGAATTCTGGGCTATGTCATATTTTACTAGTAAGCTGAAATAAAATATTTTTTCTAGAAAAGATACATAGACGTTCTTTCATATTGAAAGGAAGTATTTTTCCTAAAACATTTAAATGTTATCTTGGAACACATATGACATTGCCCTGACTCCCGCTGATCTGTTTTCTTTTATTTATTTTTCACTTTATTTTTGCTGGAATGATGGGGGTGGAGTGGGGTGTGGAAAGAGGAAATCTTAAGGAGATTTTTTTCTGAACTAAATTAGTGAACTAAAAGAAAAACATTAATCATGGAAAGTATTCCTAGATGAGAAAATACCAATTGATAAACACATACCTGTATCCAGCTGATTATATAATATCTCATGGGTGTTGTGGTAATACTGTAAAAACATGATTTGTATCTTTGAAATATCAGATTTAATTTAAATCAATTGCAAGCCAACTACTTTATTCCACCACTGGTGAGTAAAACAGTCAGTCCCCACAATGTTTAAGTTAGTGAAGAAATGGAAAATCAGGGAAAGAACATATGTTAGTGTTGATTTGCTCTGCATGTGAAATGCCAAAAGCATTACAAAGACAGATAGCTCATAACACATTTCAGCACCAGTGAAGTATGGAAAAAAAAAGTTCATCTCTTCTTGATACAGTTTGTTTTCTTTTCCTGTCCATTATTAACCATTATTTGATGGTTATTCATTCAAATTTGAACACAGGTTGTAAAACTATATTTGTTTTACTTTTAATTTAAGTAAATTTAAATAAGTATAAAATGAATTTACTTGGAGGCTTTAAAAAAGATATCTTTTTCTTTCTTTTAACAGGTTAAATTTAACAAATATCAATGACCACTTAATAGGGCAATTTTTAAAAAAAGGCAAAAACCACAAAACTCAAATACTTGAAGATTATAGGCATCTTTAATATATGAATTGTAATGTTATCCTTCTAATTGTGTCATAGAGAAAAAGTTTAAGCTTCTGGTCAAATATGACAGCTTGAACACACTCATTTACCTTTACACTTTCTGGAAAGTCTAACAAAATACCAGTAAAGGAATAAAGATGGTATAAACTCATAAGGGCAATGAGAACAAGGGAAGAAGTGAGTGAAGGTGAAAGAAATCCACAAAACTGTAGAAGATATAAAACAGATTGTTGACCATGACCACTAATTAATAGAGCAGGAAAAAAAATAATTGAAGCCCAAATGTCCTCTACAGAGGTGAAAGAAAATTAGAAGCACCAGGTGCATGTAGTTGCCAGTGAGTGGGGGCTGACATCAGAATTATATGAGAATCTGTATGAGGAACAGTTAGAACTGGCTTTCATCCCCTCCTCAGCTTTGGCACACAGAAAAGTGTCCTCTACCACTACAAAAGTATAATGAAGTTGAAGCACACAGAGTCTCTGGAACTCAGATATCAGTCAAGCATGACGATCAGATGCCATATTAAAAACAGGACCACAAAGGGAAAACCTACAAACAGGAAGGTCTGAATTAGAAGACCCCAGCACCTTTTTCTACTAGCTACCAGGCTAGCAATGAGATTTGTACCTGCACCCTTTTTATACCTAATATGGATAGATTAGAGTAGTCTTTGTTGGAGAAACTGACCTGTGAAGAGAAAGAATCTGACTTTTCCAGGGGTAGTTGCCTAACTAATTACATGCTTCTCCGCACAATACCCCCATGGTGAGATCCACCTTTGGAAAAAGCCACAGGGTTAGAGACCTCCAATTAGCTTTTCAGAACTTTCTCTTAAAAACAATCAAGTATCTCCAGACATTTGAAGGAAGTATTTAACATGAAACAAAGATGATAAAAAAGCCAAGAAGAGAAAGTGATTCACAGGAAATGTAATCAATGAAGAAAAAAATAGAAATTTTACATATCTCTCCATAGATACGTAAAATTAATATCCTCAAAGTATTAAGAGAAAGTCATTCATCTAGAATATAAGAAAGCAGGCCAGGTGTGGTGGCTCTTGCCTGTAATCCCAGCAGTTTGGGAGGCCGAGGTGGGTGGATTACCTGAGTTCAGAAGTTTGAGACCAGCCTGGCCAACATGGTGAAACCCCATCTCTACTAAAAAAAAAAAAAAAAATTGGCCAGGCGTGGTGGTGCATGCCTGTAGTCCCAGCTACTCAGGAGGCTGAGGCAGGACAATCGCTTGAACCTGGGAGGCAGAGGTTGCAGTGAGCTGAGATCACGCCACTCTCCAGCCTGGGCAACAAAGCAAGACTGTCTCAAAAAAACAGAAAGAAAGAAGGAAGGAAGGAAGGAAGGAAAGGAAGGAAGGAAGGAAATAAAAAAAGAAAAAGAAAAAAAGAAGGAAGAAAGCAATATCCAGAGAACAAGGAGAAACTTATTAAAAAATAATAGAAGAAATATTCATTAGGAAATATTCAGAAAGTTATTGGAGGTGGTAGTGTATCAAGGGTGGGCAATGGAAGTGACTTTCCGAGGGTGCAGGAAATAAGGGGATATAATGTGTAGAGAATTAAACAATTATAAAATCAACTAAAAGGCCTGCTTTTTATTGTTATTGTGAGCCATCAATTCCAAAAAAAGTCAGTGATGAAATAGTCTTACCTATAAAAAGCTTTAGTTCATCTAACTCCAAACAGAGGCTATAGTTGTTTTGAGTTTTAATAATGTATACACAAGCTCCAAATTAGTGCATTTAAAAAATTACTCATTTCTTAAATGCACTAATTTGGAGCTTGTGTATACATTATTAACTTTAATAAACATTGAATTTTATATGGAAGTTAATTGGAAGAAATCCCAATTGCCCAGTTTGCTTCTGACACACGCCACTCTGCTACATTCATTCATTTTAAGTATAAACTCAAGCTCTGCTTTTTCTTTTAACATTATTTCCCCCACCCCAAATTTATTATTAAATCCAGAAATATTTTGAAAGTTTTACCAAATACAATACAAATTTATAGTCAAATTTGTAATGAATATATTTTAGTGACATTTCTAACTGTCATATTCAAAATAGAAACAGTAGAAAGCTACAGAGTTGGATCCAAGGAAACAAAGACAAGGACAGTATAATATTTTCTGGAATTTGTTGTGAAGTACAATTTTCATGTTTTAATTGTTATTTCCTTTATTGTTTCTTATCTTGCATAATTTTTCTTCCTGTCTCCATTTTTCTTGGTGAAACTGTTTATTTGATTAAATTTTTCATAACAAAATGATTTTGAATTATTAATTAGGTGGACTATGTTTCTATTGTCTACCTCATTAATATTTACTTTTACATTTTATACTTCTTCCCTTTTTATCTAGGTTTCTTTGGTACAGATATTTAATTCATTTATTCATTTTATTTTTATAATTTAGCAGGTATAATTGACATACAAGAAAATACACACATATTTAAATTGTGTAGCTTAAATTCTACCCATGAAATTGTCGCAACAATAAAGATAATAATTATATCAATTATCCTAAGAGTTATCTTGTTCCCATTTCTCTCTGTGTAATGTATCTTCTTCCCACCTCTTCACAGCCCCTTATCCTGAGACAACCATAGATGTAGTTTCTTTAACTATAGATTAGTTTGCATTTTTTTAGAATTTTATATTATTGAAATAATCTGTGAATTCATTTATCTGGTTTCTTTTACTCAGCATAATCGTTTTGTGATTTCATCCATGTTGTAACATGTATCAGTTAATTTATTATTTGCTACATGGTATTTTACTGCTTTTTTATCCTTTAGCCTATTGATGTATGTTTGTATTGTTTCCAGTTTGGGGCTATTGCAAATAATGCTCCAATAACCATTTATGTACAAATCATTGTATGAGCATATATTTTTATTTCTGTTGGGTAACTAGGGATAGAGTGTCTAGGTAATATGGTAGGTGTATGTTTAACCTGTTTAAAAACTACCAAAAAGTTTGCCTAAGTGATGGCACCATTTTACATTCCCATTAGCAGTATATGAGAGTTCCAGGGCTTCCACATCCTTGCCAACAGTTGGTATGGTCAGGTTTGTTTATTTTAGACATTTTAATAGAAATGTAGTAGTATCGCATTGTGGTTTTAAATTGTATTTCTCTAATGACTAGTCATGTTGAGTATCTTTTCAAGTGGTTATTTGCCATCCATCTATCTTCTTTGGTAAAGTGTCTGTTCAAATCTGTTCTACTTTTATTATTGAATTTTTTGTTTTCTAATCATTAAGTTTTGAGATTTGTAAAAGTCTTTTAAAAGATATATGCTTTGAAAGTATTTTTTTCCTAGAGCTGTGGCTTCCCTTTTCATTCTACTAAGAGTGTCTTTTGAAGAATAGACATCCTTAGTTTTAATAAAGTCCAATTTATCAGGTTTTCTTTTACTGGTATTTTCTCATTTTCTTTCTTTCTTTTTTTTTTTTTCCTTGAGATGGAGTTTCACTCTTGTTGCCCAGGCTGGAGTGCATGTCACCATCTCGGCTCACTGCAACCTCCGCCTCCCAAGTTCAAGCGATTCTCCTGCCTCAGCCTTCTGAGTAGCTGGGATTACAGCCATGCACCACCACGTCTGACTAGTTTTGTATTTTTAGTAGAGATGGGGTTTCACTATGTTGGTCAGGCTGGTCTTGAACTCCTGACCTCAGGTGATCCGCCCACCTGAACCTCCCAAATTGCTGAGATTACAGGCATGAGGCACTGAGTCTGGCTGGATTATTTTCTATATATGGTAAAATTATTTTTGCTTTAAACAGGACATTATATGTTACAGATATTTCAATAATTTTAAAAAGTCTTTCTGTTTACCAATGTAGTTACCATTTGTGATGCTCTTTGTTCCTTTGTTTAGATTTGGATTCTATCCGGTATAATTTACCTTTTGCTTGAGTGACATCTTTAACAGGTTTTATCGTGCAGGTATGCTGAACTATTTTAACTTTCGTAGGTTTGACAAAATCTTTGTCTTTTTCCTTGAAAGACAATTTTATTGGGTAAAGAATTCGAGGTTGACAGTTTTTTTCTTTTTGGTTTTTAAAGATGTTGCTCCACAGTTTTCTAACTTGCATAATTTCCTACCAAAATTTGCCTTAATCTTGCTTCTCTATACATAATGTATTTTCCCTTCCAACTCCTATTTCTCTTAAAATTTTCTATTTATCACTAGTTTTAAGTAATTTGATGTTGATGTGAGTTATGGGCTGAATTGAGTTCCCCCCAAAATTCATATGTTGAAGTCCTAACCCTTGGTACCTCAAAAATATGATTGTATTTAGAAATAGAGTACTTAAAGAGGTAATTAGATTAAAATGAAGTCATTAGGATGGGCCCTGATCTAACATAACTGGTGCCCTTATAAGATGAGGAAATGAGGACACACAGAGCTACAGAGGGAAGATGATGTTAAGACATGGGATACAAGCCAAAGAGAGAAGCCTCAAAATCAACCAGCTACCAGCTGAATCTCAGACATGTAGCTTTCCAAAATTGTGAGAAAATAAATTTCTTTTGTTTAAGCCATGCAGTATGTGGTATTTTGTTGTGACACCACTAGAAAATGAATACAATATTCCTTGATGTAATTTTCTTTGTGTTTCTAACATTTGGGATTCATTGAGCTTCTTGGATTTCCATCAAATTTGAAAATTTTCAGCCATTATTTCTTCTTTTATTCTGTCTCCTGCCTTTCCTTTCTGGATTCAAATGATACATATATTAGGTTTCTTGAAGTTATCTCCTAGCTTACTGAAACTGTATACGTTTTCTTTATTCTCTTCTCTCTGTGTTTAATTTTTGAAGATTTGACTGTTAATTCTTGAATAACCATTTTTCTTTAATGTTTACCCTACTATTGGCTATATCCAGTGGATTTTTCATTTCTAACATTGTAGTTTCTATCTCTAGAATTTCAGTTTGGGTCATTTAAAAAATATCTTCAAATTCTTTACTTGCCACATTTAGACTTTCATCTAATTTTTTGAATATGGAATATAGGTATAAAAACTATTTTAATATCATGAACCATTAATTCTACCATCTTTATCAATTTTCTGTTGGTTTCATTTGGTTGATTTTTTTCCTTATTAAATAGAATTTATTATGGGTAGCATTTTCCTGTTTCTCTGTATTCCCAACAATTTCTAAAAGTTGTGAATTTTATATTTTTAGGCACTTAATTTTTTATTCCTTTAAATATCCTTCAGAGCTTTATTCTTGGACATGGTAAGATTAATTATAATTAATCCTACCTTAAAAGGTAGGTTTAAAATTGCTTTTAGTAGAGCTTAAAAGAGCTTTATTCTTGGACATGGTAAGATTACTTATAACTAATCCTACCTTAAAATGACATGGTAAGATTACTTATAATTAATCCTACCTTAAAAGTAAGAGTAGTTAGACCATTCAGGTCTTACTTTTAAGGTTTGTTAGGTGGGGCTAGAGCAACATATAGTCTAGGATTAATTTTCTCCACTGCTGAGGCAAAACCCCTCTGAGTACTGTAATGTTCTGTGAACTATGAGATTTTTCACTCTAGTTGGTGACCCTGTGTTGACTTTAACAATTATTCTGTCTCATTCTTTCAGATAATTCATTCTCCCCTGCTCCAGGTTAAGTTATTCTCATGTATCACTGATACTCAGCTCAATTCTTGAGTGTGTGTGGGGGGGTCCTCTTTAGATCTCTGCTCCTTTTTCTCTGTGATGTTCACTCTTTTCAAGTGTACTTCTCAGTGACCATAGATGCCTTGACTTTCCTCTACTGAAAGTTCCACCTCCTCAACTCAAGGAGACTTCAGGGCCCTCCCTGGTTTCCTCCATCCTCACTGCATCCTAGAGATGTCATCCAGGCAATAATCTGGGACAATCGCAGGGCTTATTTTATTTGTTTCCCATCTCTCAGAGACCAGTGTCTTTTGTTTTCTGACACTGAATGTCAAAACAGTTATTCAGTTCATTTTTTTTTATCAAGACATGGAGCTTTATTAGGGGCTTACATACAGAGGAGACAGTCCAGTGGCTGTGGGCTGGGCAGGAGAAGTGCCTTACATAGAGAAATGGTACAGTGATGGTAGGCTGGACAAGATGGTTAGCTGGACAAGACATCTCACAAACAGTCCAGTGATGGCAAAGTGGACAACATACTGGCCTTACCTACACTGCAGTGGCGGTGTGCTGGACAAAACCACATGGCCGAGTGATGGCAGCCTAGGCAGGAAAACTGCAACTGCTTACAAAGAGCATGCAGTTTATATAGCATTTTCTTTCTTTTTCAAAAATGGAAAATGTTTTTAATTTAATAAAATTAAAACACAACATATCAGAATTTATGGGATGTAGCTAATGTAGAAATGACAAGGATGTGGAACTCACATACATTGCAAATGGGAATACAAATGGTATAGTCATTTGGGAAACAGTTTGGTAGTTTTCTATAAAGTTAAGCATAGAATTACCCTAAGACCCAAGAGAAACAAAAATGTCAACATAGAATAATGCACTTGAGTTTATCTTGAAAACTGTTGTCACTGAGATTATTTATTTTATTTTTTTAGGTTTATTTTAACTATTATTTTAGGTTCAGGGATACATTTACAAGTTTGTTATGTAGGTTAACTCATGTCATGGGGTTTTTTTGTACAGATTATTTCATCACCCAGGTACTAAACTTAGTATCTGATAGTATTTTTTCTGATCCTTTCCCTTCCACCCTCCACCCTCAAGTGGGTCCCAATGTCTGTTGTTTCCTTCTATTTGTCCACATGTTCTCATCATTTAGCTCCCACTTATAAGTATGAAAATGTGATATTTGGTTTTCTGTTCCTGCATTAGTTTACTAAGAACAATGGCCCCCAAACTCCATCCATGTTCCTGCAAAGGACAGGATCTTGTTCTTTTTTATGGCTGCATAGTATTCCATGGTGTATATGTACCACATTTTCTTTATCCAATCTGTCATCAATGGACATTCAAAGCACATTAGTGCTTTGAACTTTCCTCTAATTACTGTTTAAATATATGTCATTGGTCCTAAAATGTAGTATTTTTATTATCATTTGTTTTTTAATCCTCTAATTTTAGTTTGTTTTTCCTTTTTCACCTGAGAGTTAACAATTTTTTTAAATTTTTAATTTACAGGTGAAAGGACTTTTTAAAAATTTGATCAGTAATTTCTAATTGTACTGTTTTGTGATTGGAGAGTTGTCGTAATACTTTATGAAACTTATTGATGCTTTATTTGTGACCTAATGTATTATCAACCTTTTAAATAGTAATATATTTTTAGGTTTTATTTTTATATTTGTCTTCACTTCCAATGTTTTTCAAATCTTCTACTTTTATTAAACTCTCTAAACTTCCACTACTGTTATCTACTCTTGACAATTGTTCCAAAATACTACACAGAAACACAATTCCCATATGTTTGCATTGATGAAAATAATAGTGATAGGGACATTGCTTATCAAAGAGATCCTTTCCCCTACTTCTGTAGTCTCTTCAATTCACCAAAAATATATTGAATATAATTAGATACCAAAGATACCAGGTCAAAGACCTGGTTGTTGACTCAGAAGAAACACGATACTCTCCCATGCTTTTCCTTCCCTGAGTTTTGCTAGAATCTCCTATGATTTTGTATCCATATTTTTAAGTACAGTGTTCTAAAGACTTACTATTGTCATATTGTATTACTCAAAATTTCTGTACAGCCTACTCAGAAAAACTATACTGATGATCCCTAATAACAAGAATGTGTGTCATCTTTATCTTTCCCTGTTCTTTCTTACCTTTCTCTGAGCTATAAACACTCTGGTTTCAAACAGTTAGTAGGACATTACTATTACTAATTATAAAACTATAGGAGAAGTGAGAGAAAAATAATAGATACCAGAAAGTTAATATACATTATAATTGTAAAACTAAAAATGATTGTAAAATTACAGTCACCAATAATGAAAACATCTTTGTGAAATGAGGAAAGTCAAATGTTTCAACTAGCACACATCTGTACATTTAATATTTTATAAAAGTGTAACTTTACAATTAAGAGGATAAAATGAGAATTATTAGACTATTTTTCCTGCATTGTTTACTTATACAAAATGGTGACAAAAATGTCAACCTAGTTGGGTTGTTGATAAAATTAGAACTAATGAATGTAAAACATTCTTGACACATAGCAGGTATTGGATATACAGTTGTTCTTGTTTTCATAATTATTAATTCATTCTCCTATAAAGAGACATTTGTAATTTTTTGAAACAATGATCCTGAGACATAAATAACTTAAAGGCCTGTCTGGAATACATTTTGGGGGAATTCAGGACTTTAGATGATTTTTCTACCAGTAGTTGGAAAAAGACTAGTAGTCATATGTGATTTCTGCTGACCTGAGTTTATTTCCAGTAACAGCGGTCACAACAAAGCATTCAAATATGACTTTGTATATCTCAAATGTCATGGGAGAAGCTGGAACTGTACAAGAGAAAATCATTGCCAGACGTTCTGGTTCTCTTCTCTTATTTAAAAGCAGCCAAACTCAACTCATCCTTCAGTTTTCTGCTTACACATGCTCACTTACAAAGGGAGACCATCCATTTTAGGGTAGGTCAGATACTCCTCTAAGTGGTCCTATGCCACCACTCCACCTTAGTTTACCCTATCATAGTATTCATCACATTTTTTTCATAGTTATTGTGTGGTTATATTTCTTCCTGACATACTGAAAACTTAATAAAAAAGGAAAAACATATCTGTCGTATTCATTGGTGTAGCCCCAGCACTGAGCAGATTGTTTTACACAACATTGGTTACTCAATAAATATTAAATAAATGAATGGGTAAATGAATACATTTCCCAATAGTTGTGCAGGTTTAAATTTAGGGCCAGAGACATCTCTAGAACTTGTGTCTGAAGTAGACACCAGAAAATTAGAAAACACATTCCTTCAAAGGTTTTCAATAGGTTGCAATTCCTGGGCAACTTCTCTATCACTGACAATCACCACAGAAGATCAGAGATCATCCGAATTGGCAGTGCTTTGGAACCAGCTAGGACTTCCTAATCCACAGCTATACATTATGTGTGTACATATTCAGATTCAACTAAACTGGTTTGTAAAGAAGTACCTATGTACCATGATAAAAGCCAGGTGCTTTATCATGTAATTTCACTCAGTGGTACAAACTTCAATGGGGCAGGATGCTCATTTGCATTATAAATAAAGAAGTAAGCTACAAAATATATCACAGCTACAGCCAAATCATCTAGCTTGTTAGTGGAAGAACAAGGATGCATACAAATGTAATGTAAGCTTGCACATTGGGAGTGAATATTTTGAAGCAAGGCACAATTTGATTGTGTATTTTTCCTTGGGTGTATCATGTGTCATCAGTGAACTCAACTGAAGCCCAAATTGATCTGTCTTATAGAATATATTAGGATATATCTTATAGAATATATTATGATATATAGAGAATATATCAATACTATCCTTATTGACATTCACTTGCTGTCAGGCAATAGATTATGTACATTTTCTACATCTCATTTTTCTCATCCGCAAAGTGGAAATACTACATGCCTTGTTTCTCTCATGAGGTCATGGGAAGAGCAAGCAAGATATCCACATGGAAGTCACATTGCAATAATATAACACTTCAAAATTTTAAAAAGATTGTTAACACAGTTATCCTTATTTTCTTACCCCATTCTTATTTTACTGAGCGAGCTTTGTTTTCTTCTTTATTTGTATTTGTGGGTTTATAGCTTTTAGGTAACTACTCCTGAATTCTTTCAATTCTATCAACATTATCCTAGTAAGTTTGAAGGATTTTTTTCAGATATAGACATATTAAAAATCAAATTGGATTCCCAGAAAAATAACAATTGCTTACACTGAAAGTTTGCTTTTCCATGGTTATCAATAAAATGAAGGTGAATTCAAGAAGGTTTGATGAAGACAATATTGGACTTGACTTTTGAATGCTGCTCTACATTTATCAGCATTACAGCCCTTAATTTGAAAATTCCATCAATAAAATGGTGGTGATAATTGCGAGCTGTCTTAAAAATCATCAAATTCCATCAAATGGCCAATAGCACAAAAGACTTTGTGCTTTACTCATATAGTCAATATTTAAGAGAAAATGCATTTAAAAGAAAAACATACATTTTATATATTTTAAACCAGTTTTTATTTGTTTTTTGAATGTAATTTTTATTTCTAAAAAGCATATGCCATAATGTTAACTAAATCGATGAGAAATTGAATATATTTCTTTGATAACACAAAGTGTAGCCCCATTTTGGTCTTTCAGAAGTGTAATATTTATGACAACCCTCAGGAAATTAAAAGGTTTGCTATTACCACATCAGAAACAAGAAAAAAATTTCTGCCATCACAAAACAAAACAAACCTTTTTGTGGAAAATATTGCTTGATCTGTTATTATCAGCAGCAAAACAAAACAAACTTTTTGTGGAAAGTATTGCTTGATCTGTTATTATCAGCAGCAAACAGACCTAAGCATTGCCAGAATTTATAGGGAAATCAACATATCTGAGGTAAGCCGACTTGTCCTTTTTCCCCCTCTCTTAAACGAGGTTGGGTTATATGGAGGCAGCAAAATGCTTTGTATTTCTTTACTATGTTCCAACCAAATCACATAGCCAAGTCTCAGAATCGTTGTGTTTATATAGTGAACTTCAAACACCTATTTCCTAATTTGGATTGATCAGAACATCTTCAAAACATCTGCCCAACTTGGTACTCTGCCCAGGAAGTCTAATAACTTTTGAGAAGAGAAACTAAGATTTATTGGGTAAGACAGGGAACTACCTGGAAAATTATGAGGTTTTAGTAAGACTATTGGTACTCCTAAACTTGCCAAGAGTCAGCCCTGTGGAATTCAGTAAGAACTCTAGGTAGCTTTAACATAAACTCTTTGATTAAATGCAATTATAAGAAATTGTCATGTGTCAGAATTGATTTTTTTTTTCCTGGAATAACATACAAAATAGTCAATGTCGGAAGTATGATTAGTAGATTTCCAAAACTGGCTCAATTTTCCTACATGGTATGGTCTGGAAGTAATGAGAAATTCTGCTTTCTGCTTTCTCAAAACTCCATCTCTTTTCCAAGTTCTGGGATGCTTACAATTTTGCTTTCTGAACAACTTTTGTAGTTTGCAAAGGGAAAGAGCACGTAGCAAGGTATGGGTATGATGAAAAAAACAAAAAACTAAAAAACTAAATTACTGCCAATGTTAAAGGAGAGCATTTTCTTGATGGATTCAACATGACTCCAGGTCTATTCTCAAAGTTTCAGAGTTAGAAATTTGATTTGTTGGCATTCTGGAAGTGGATTTCTGTCTCAAGAACTGACTCACATTAACCAAAGTTCATGGAGCTATAATGGATAAAACCAGATAATATTTTAAGGATTAGCACTAAGAACTGTAACTGTTCATGTATTTGGGTACTTTGTCCTTTACCCAGAGCATTTTCTCCAGGCAATCTAACCACAATGCAAGTCAAAGTATAATCAGAAGTTGAATAGGACTATTTACTGTATGATTTCAATGTTTGAATTCATCATCTCATATGACTGTTTACAAATTAGAGTTAGTCTTTTCACAAAGCAGCCCTTCCCAGGTATTATGGAAGCTTCTCTCTCTTTTCCTCTGTACTCTTTATAGCCCACACTTCATATAAAAATATCCTCTAGGAGTAGTATCTATAGAGTCACTAACAAACATTGCTTTCCAAATCAGTTTCTCAAATAACTCTTCCCTCAAGGAGCGAGACAGCATTAAATCACAGATAGGCAGAAGGATAAAATTCAACAAGGAATAAAGGTGAAGAAGCAAGAAGTGCTGAAGCTATACATATATATATATTCCACTATCTCATAAGTTTAATACAGGCTGCTCTGTGGCCTACTTCTACTTGGGCATCAGCAGTCTTCTTCCTGGAGTTTGAATGTTCATTAAAATGACTATAAACTGGAAGTTAAATGTCTTTATGGACCAAATGCAAAAGCAGCCACAAAGTGCACTTACTTCGATTCTTTTAGAAGGGACTTTTTTCAATTATTATTATGAAGGCCATTACTTTATTATTTTATGTAAATTTAAAGTTACAAATTAAATAAGCTTGGTTGCACAGCATAGTGAATAAGGCCATAGCTCTAAAGAAGATCTGGCTTTGAGTCTTACCTCACCCACTGCTTAGTTGTGTGACTTTCTCTAAACATGGGGATGATAAAAGCACCTAACTCACAATGTTGTAGTAAGGGTTGCACTGGAGCATGTAAAGTGCTTGGCAGAATGCCTGGCCTATAATAAGTGCTCCATAAATTCTGATGGCTACTGATGTTGCCACTGATATTACTGTTGTTGCCATTGGTGATGCCTTTGTGGGATTCTTCTAATAGCCTCCCACATTACAGAAAGCAATTTATTTTCTATGGAATATGATGGAATAAGAACAGTTTAGGTCAGACCATTGTTGTCTATTGCCTGGCATCTTACTGTAAAGTTTGATAGTTCTCAAAACTGCACACAGCAGTATGTTGCACAGCTGGATGTGCAATTCTCTGGACTGCAGCTCTTCAATGGCCTCCTACACAGGTTCAATTGGGTTAATAGTGTCCAACTTTGGCCAACTCTACAGCTTCGTCTCTTTCCCCTTCCTCTTTTTACTTTATGATCCATTAACACTAACCTCCTGAGAGGGTTTCCTGTGCTATCTCTCACCTACATACTTTTGCTTCTGCTTCTCTACTCTGTTGGAATGCCCTCTCATCTCCAGTCTATTAGGTTAACTCCTACATACCCTTGAACGGTTAGTTCTTACATCATCTCTTGGCCTCTTAACTCAATGATTGGCTCACCACTGTTCCCAGTACCCAGCACACTGCTTGACATACTAAATGCTCTCAAAAAATGAATGAATGAAAGGATAGCCCTTTAACAGGTTTCTAATAGGGCACTCCACTAAGAGAGATGAAGAAATGGAGACACAAAGAAGTCTCCATTTGCAGGTTTGAAACAAAATATTGGTCAGATTATGAAAAACAGTCTTCAGATATATAAATACGGGCACTTACAGTACAATTTTTGTAAAATCTAAAAGTCAACAGATCATTTTGTGGCACACCATTCACTGATTAGTTGAATTAATCCAGCTATTATGGAAGGGAAAAACATACTAATTCATTTCTGTATGTGATTTTTTTTTAAAGTCTTTAGACACATTATAATATATTGAGTTGATGATTTGAAAGTTAAGAGTTTACTCATCTTAGTAAACAAAATAATTAAAAATTCTTAATTTTGGATTATACAATTAGTCACCATTGTTGACTTACACATTTAATTCACTCAAGTCAAAACAAGATTTTTCATTCAGCCAGCACTACAAGCTCAAGCTAGTAGCTAAGAAATTAAGCCAATTTGCCATCGTTAGTCTTTGTCATGCTTTATGTTATCACATACAACCTGGATTCTGAAATTAGTACTTATCTGAAGTTTGTGTTGAAACTTGAGGTAAAATGAAGCTAACCTGCTTTATCTCAGCTGTATTGGCTTTGTAATATTAATAGTAACACTTCTTTTTCTCAGTATGCTAACCAATTGTAATTCAGATGGTATTTCAGGAGCAGATGCTGAGAAGGAATGGTTCTGAGGAGAGTATGGCTGTTGGACAGTAACCAAATGCCTTAAATACATAACGCAGCATGTTGTTAGTGACTTGCACCATTAGCCTTCAAGAAGTTTACCTCATAACCATGGCCTCAGCATGTGTAAACCCACCAGATGCTTAGCTTAATTACACTTTTGAGATACATGCACTTGGCAGTACATCGTGAGCTAGGTAAGTATTGCCTCCTAGCAGCTAACATTAGAAAGTAACCAGGAAGGAGACTCCATTTTAGAAATGCAAGCAAAAGATGCAATTTTAAACACTGAGATAACTCCAGCTGCACATTTTGATCTGTTGTAAAAGAGCAGAATCAATTCATAGAACTTGTATTCCACAATGTTTGGGTGAAATGTCTCTTAAGCATACTTGGAGGGCCTAATCTTGAAGTTGCCTCATTTAATGAATGGAAGCAGCTCATTTCTCCAGCATAATTCGAAAATAGGGCACTCTGGATCAGAGCATCTCCCAGGTAGCTAAATACTTTTTTTAAATAGCAGTAGTAATCAATAGCATAACAAAGCATGGTGTAACAGAAAGAATGTCAGTCTTGGTTCCAGTTAGTTGGGAGTTAGGACCCTGGCCCTGCTACTCACAAGCTATGTGCCCTAAGACAAGTCACTCAACATCCCTCAGCCCCAGTTTCCTCATCCATAAAATAAATATAATGTTATCTACCTGTTGGGTCTACGACTACACCAGTTGTCACGCCTAGGTCCAGGTTCCAGCCCATACTGAGGTCCGAGGGGAGGGGTGGATAAGCAGATAGCTGAATGAACACTCAGTGGGGCTGTAGGCAGGTGAAAGATGAGTTTATTCAGCAGCAGCTCTCATCAGCAGCTTACTTACACTAGCTCTCTCACACTGTCCACCTTGTCTCAGCTGTCTGCTCCAGCTCTGTGGGTCCTCTAAGCAGCTCACCCACACTAGCTCTCTCACACTGTTCACCTTGTCTTGGCTACTTAGTCCAGCAGCTCCCACACACAGCTGAACAGCCGGCTTTCCCATGCTTTCAGGGTCAGCAGCTTAACTCTTTCTCTCTCTGGGCATGAGCTGAGCAGTGCTGTGTCCTGCCTCCCCACTCTCCAGTTTTGCTGACTGTTCTTTCTCTTTCTGGGCACAAGTGTGCCTGTATAGTGTCAGCAGGGCAATTATACCTTTTACAGACAACAGAGGCTTAGTGCCAAATGATGAGCCTTCCCATGTTATGGCTACATGGGTGTGATAACAAGTGGAGTTATACGCCTGTGCTCTAAACTCGCTGAGTCACTCTGGATGTTTACCTGGGCCTATCCTTGACCAAAGCACAGCCATATTCCTTAGACTACTCTTTAAGGTTGTTTTGACGGTTAGAGATTTGTTTGTGAAGTCCCAGGCACATAAAAGGAGCCCAATAATCAGCCAGTATTACTGTTCATTGTATCATTATGTGTACAGTCTGATAGAATTTTACAGTGAGTAAAAAAAAGTAGAATGAGAGGTAGAGAAGTTTCAAGCTCAAATGCTGTCAAGGCTGAAGTAAGTGAGTGAGTAAAGGGGATGAAGGATGATGTAGTTGGAATGCTGGTGGAATCAGGGAATGTGTGCTTCCTCTTAAGGATTTTGAACTCAAAATCTTTTAAACACCATGGACTGAGAAAAAAAAAAATTCTTATTTCTGGTACGTGAATTTGTCCCAGACCATCAATCTGTAATGTTGATATTCCAACTTACCTTTTTTTTAAAAAAAAAAGAAAGAAAGAAAGAAAAAGAAAAAGAAAGCCCACGTTATGAGAGACTTGTTACTTGTCCTAATTTAGTGGCAGAGTTGAAATCAAATCTCCCTCTTAGTGTGTTTATTTGAGCTTTCTTCTTTCAGTCACAAACTTGTATTTTTCTGGCATCCTTTCTGGAATTCTTAGGGAAGAAATCTAATTTCCTTTTCTGGTTTCTGCATGTTGCTTTCCTTGGACCAAGTTGATCCTATTATCCTCTGCCATCCTGGCCAATGAGAAAACAAATGCGTTCACCTGCTTTCACTCTGGGTCTTTAAATACTAAGGCTCAGAAGAAATCCTCTCCTAGTTCACATTTCTGATTTTTCAAGCCTGGAGACAACTGGTTACAGAACTTTCTTCCCCCTTTGAACCTCAATTTCTAATTCTACATATTTTCTTCCAGCTGCATTTGCTAGTATTATTCCCACTTTATGGATGAATAAATTGAGGCATACAGATATTAAGCAGCTTGCCCTAGATCACACAGCTTTAAGACTTAGAACTTACTCTAGAGCCAATGCTCTTAGCTATTACATTCTCCTGTCTCTTGAAATTCATATTACTTTTTAAAAAGTATTATGTTAAAAGAATTTTAAAGAAAATGAGAGTTCCCATTATTCATTGGCCGAAATGCCCTTACCATCTCCCTTCTTTCCTCAGATATGCTTTGTGCTCCCACAATGATGAAGTAACGTCCCCAGGTTTTTGCACATTGCAGCCAACATCAGCGAAATCAAAATTACTATGCAAGGTGTTGACTTTTTTTTTGTTTTTTGTTTTTTTAATTATTATTATTATTATTATACTTTAGGTTTTATGGTACATGTGCACAATGTGCAGGTAAGTTACATATGTATACATGTGCCATGCTGGTGCGCTGCACCCACCAACTCGTCATCTAGCATTAGGTATATCAAGGTGTTGACTTAACAAAACAAACTTCTGGTTCAACCAGTCTGTTCCACACTGTGCCTAGTGACCTCAAGGACCTGATCAGTGTTTGTGTTACATTTTGTCTAGTTTATGGATGACAGAACAGCGTGAGCCTTTGCTGAATCAGATTGTCCAGCATCTGAACTACTAGGGCATAGGTGAAGCATTGGCTCATTCAGGTTGATACAGCAGCTCAAACTTAGGAAGAAACGTGCTCAATAAAGGTTCTTAAACACAGCAGTAATGACTTATATCAAGCAGGGAGCAGCAATTTGTAACTGTGCTTCTGACAACCCTGATATTTAATCCAGATTATTTATATGTATTACAGGCTTATACTTGTTTGCAACCTTGGCAATTTTTTTTGTCTTTATACTTTACAACAGCATGATTTGCTTTCATTTATTCATACAACAGCAAGGATGTAAGCCAAAATGTCTTTCAAAGAAGCCACATCCTTTACAAATGTAAAACATGTGGATGAATAAAACAGCTAAACTCTGAAAAGAAAAATGAGTTTCTCTAGTTACTGACTAATACCTTATTGTAAAAGGGTTTTCACTACAGAAATGTATTTGTCTTAGTTTTAACATTTATTGGGCTCATTTTGATTTAGCATGCTTTTTCCAACTATTGAGAAAAGTTAAAGTGTTAATAGCCACAGTATTTGTGATAGTAAAAACTCAGCTGATATTTATTTTGTGTGACTTTTGCAGTTTTTAAGATGATATTCTACAGATTAGATGACAAACTAAACATAATCTGGTTCCCTATATTGATCTTTAAATATGTTCTTCTTTACATTTGTAAACAATGCTTATAGTTATCAATTTTAATATTTCATGTTGTACTTTTGCTTATTGGTAACTAAAAGTTTGCATTTGAGAGCATTTTTTCATAATGCATCAGCTTTAAATTTTATTTGCTCTTAACTACATTATTATTTGCATTGTTTTTGTGTGTGAGTGATCATAAGCAGAGAGCTCATAGTATAACAACTCTGAAAATTGTCCAAGTGACTCTTTCCATTGAAAGCTGTTTGAACAGATGCATATGTACTCACTTTCAGTATGTTAAAAATATCAACACGAAAGGCACTTTTTCATAAATATTTTAACACTAGCTTAAAATATAATCTTAGCATACCTTCTAAGAAAAATACCAACCAAGAGCCTTTTCCAATTAAACTTGTATATGAAGAGTATAATTCAACTGGAAATCATACATTGAAGCAAAGAAAGAAAATGCCAGGCATCACATGGAATGTTGGACTCAGTTTTACTTACATTCAGTAAAGCAGAATGAATCTGGAATATATTTACATAAAGAGCAAAAGGACAAAGAATGCCTCTGTGTCTTACTAGGATTAAACTCTTATCTAGGTGGTCTGCAAAGAAACAAAAATGTAAGAATGTAAAGCATAAATTGATCAGTCCTTTACTAGCCATCCCAAAAGGAAGAATTGATTGAAATCTATCAGGGAAACATTATGTATCCATCTACTGGTCAAACTATAAAAATCAAAACAAATGAAGGAACTTAACTTGAAAACATGCCAAGAGTTGCGCTTGCTGTTGAACAGATGCACCCTGGATATTCTAGTGAAGTTACTAGATTCCTGATTTCTATTGATACTGGCTCCTGATTTTCTGATTTAGAACTATCAAGCTTACACTAATTGTTCCTCATGGTTGAGAATGGAAAGTTCCTGATTTGTGTTGCTTGCACCTTCAGAAACTCCATCATCAGATTCCTGAATTTTCCTGCCTCCAAAGAATTACTGATTCATCACAGCTAGAGCTGATTGGACAAATGGGTACATATGCAAATCTATTTTCTTGAACTACAATGGAATGCTCATTTACCCCAATTTTGTGTTTGCTACACAGATAATTATAATGTAGCCACATGTATAAATCAGTCATTGAAGTTGAATGAAACATTTGGTACGCTAGAATTGATTTTATATACCTGAGACCAGAAGAATGAGAAGTAAGAAGCATTATGAAATAACAAAATACTTGGCAAGGTGAGGTATTGGGCTACAGTAATAAAGAATTTGTGCATTTCCTAAAGATAAACAATGACTATAATGTCTCTGCATAATAAATATGTTTTGCTTATGTTGTGTCTATGTTTGGCACTTTAAACACTGTGGAATTAGAATTGTGTCACTTGATAGGTAGTGCACTTAGCAGTATTGAGAAGTAATGAGAGCACCAGATACGGTCTCTGTGGTTGTTTCTTAACTTTGTCATCATAGTGCATAAACAGCCATAGATGATACATAAACAGATGAGCATGGCTGCATTTTAATACAACTTTATTTATGGACACTGAAATTTGAATATAATTTTCATGTGTCATAAAATATTGTTCTTCTTTTGATTATTTCTTAACCATTTCAACATTTAAAAACCAGTCTCATCTCATGGGCCCTACAAAAATAGGTAGCAGAAGAAAGAGATCTGGCCCACAGGCTGTCATAATATTCCAGCCCCTGTTCTAAAATTTAGATGTTTTGCACTTAAAGGCAAAACAGGTCTGGGTTACTGGTCAGGGTCACCATGTGTTACTATAGAATTCAGATTAAACATAAATATGGAAAGGTACAAAATTTTATTTTCAGAAAAAGCACTTTGCTTAAGTCTTGACATAAGAGGATATAAGAGTCCAACAGTCCTACAAAGCCTTTATTGGCAACTTGAGGCATGTTCCCTATTGTGTGATTCATGAATCAAGCACTTTGTGGGGAGAGGGGCGGTACTTATAAATGTATATTCATGCCTACCTCCAATTTTATTTCATTAGGAACCTAAACTTTTAATAAATGACCCAGTTAATTCTTATGTATACTAAAGCTCAAGAGCAGCTTTCTTAAGAGCCCATATGTATATCTAATCAGATATAGAAATGTCAAAACTGACGGCCATAAACCCACTCAATAAATATCACTCTAACAAATTGGTGCCAGGACAAAGGGAAACTAGAAAACTCAGTTTTAAGTGTATGCTAAAACATGCATCACACATATACAAATATATACATATATATTCACACACACATATAACTTTTTGTCTCTCAGTAGGAAGCAGTTTAATGTATCTACAAAATTTTAATAATTTTCTCTTTATAATTCCTCTGGCTATAATTTCATGTATCAATGTCTATGATTATCAGGAGTTTGCATGTGTTTATGTTGGGAAAGTATTAGGAGAAAAGAGGATAATAATTTTAAATCTGATTTAAATTCATATTTTACCCCCAAAGAAAACCATTCCTTTGGTTTCTTTGAAACTTTGAAGTTTATTCTAGCTGGATAGGCCAAGATTTAATATAAGTGGGATTTTTTTTTCATTTAATACTTAGACAATACAGGGGGTTTCTGGAACATCCTCATTTGTTTTAATTAAAACTTTCGATGTTTAGGGTATGTTTGCATAAACCCAACTCTCAAATATCAGAAAATATTTAGCAAATATAAGAAAATATAAGCAAGTAGGTATACTTGCTTATAAGAGCCTACATTTCAAGTCAAATTGTCGTTATAAAGGAAGTATAATCTGAATTTAGAACATTCCATAGCAGCTAGTTAATGATATATTAACATATGCACTTCAACACATTTGAGAAGCTTGTACGCATTTAAAAAGCAAGATTTATTGCATAATCAATATTGCAGCAGTAGAAGAAATCTTTTACGATTCAAAAAAATTAAAGATTTCACTAAATTAAATATTCGTATGCTCCCTAGTTAAAACACACTCATTATTTTTTACTGTTAACAATCATAGTGGAGATAAAACTTTGTGTCTTGTGTTAATCACAACAATGTTCCATGTCACCTCTTTATCATCATAAAGGTCATTTATAGTAATACCGTTGAGTAGGTAAATTCTAATTATATTCATCAGTCTCCAATTGTTAGATAATTAGGTTAATTGCTGATTTTTTAAATTTAAAAATTGCATTCAAGCAACAGCTAAATAGAAGGAAAGCAGTCCAGTGTTCCCAACCATTAGGTGGAGATTGGGGTTAGATAGAAGATGGCTTTCCCTGTTAGATCAATAGACCAGTTCTGTTCCCACACATCTTACTCAGCAGCTAATCTGGCACTGATAATGGAACAGAGTTGTTCCAAACTCCTCTTCCTCTTTTCTTGGAGACACGACAAGATTAAAGTTTCTCTTACAATCAGATTTGGCCACGTGACAGGGTTCTGGATAATGGAATGTTAGTTTAAGCAGGATGCAACATTTTTAGGCTAGCTTATACGTCTATTTAATCATATCCATCCACCAACATCCACGATCTTTCTCATTCTTTCATTGGAAGGAAACAACTACACCACCTTGGCAGCCATGTGATAAAGTTGGCAGAGATTCCATTAACCTGGGTCCCTGAATGACTAAGTGAAACAGTATCGCCTACTTTTCAATAATCTGGAATTGCTCAGGGGCATTTTGCGAGCAATAAATTTCTAGTTGTTTAAGCAATTAGAAATGTTGGGGGTGAATTTATTTCAGCAGTTACTAGTATATTATTTAATGTAATTGGAGATATAGGCAAAGAGAAGGTCATGTTTTTCTCTCTTCTTTCCAAGACAAAACTGCTAGCACTTTTATCCCTCCAATGCCTGCACTAGTCCTGACTTTATTGTTATCAGCAGTTTCTACTTTAGCCTATAGTAAAGGCCTAAGGGTAATAGCTCTATGCTATCCCTTCCATATAAAATGTGGCTGAGCCTTACCCAATTTCTATTATCATATCTGAAATGGTAAAAATGACCATTTAACACTGGAGGCCCAGTTCTAAATTCACAATTTACATAATACAAAAATCATATATATCAACATTTATGAAACAGAAAACATTAGAATTGTCTGAAACCTCCAAAAGTGCTTGCTACATTTGCAGACACAGTTCTATCTAGAACAGTCAGAGCTGGTATTATATTAGATTGTTTTGGCAACCAATATTTATTCATTTTATTATAATTAAATGTCAAGAAAGGAATGTTGCTTCTGCAAATTTCAGGAATGTTTGATCTTTTGCCAATGATAACACTGACATATAATTATGCCCATTATCCGCTATATCTTTTATAAACTTAACCATAAAGTAACTGTAAAATGTATCAAATAGTATCCTTAAGCATGAACAAAATATGAGATTTCTTAAATGCAACTTGCATCATCTCTATATGTATCTAATCTTAAGTAGGTCTTCAATTTAACTCTGCATTCCTTAAATTCAGCTGACAACCTATCTTATTTCCTATGATAGCTCTTCCAGGCCTTTTCTACTCTTCTTAAGTGACCACCTCCAACCCTGCATTTCTCATTCTCAGCAGTTGATATTATTAAGATGATGCAGGCCATCATACATGAGTTTGCTCAAATTATTCGACTTTTCCCCATCTTTATCTTCATTTATATATGTATTCCTCATACTTCCAATAGCATATGAATAACTTTCCATCATATCTTTCCAGCCTTGTCATATGCCACCTGGATTCTAAATACCCATTCTTACTCTTGATTCCATGTATTGCTGCCTCCTCCAGGTTTTTTCTATCAAAACTCCTCTTTTTCCCAGAACATAACAATCTTCTCTTCTCTACTATTAATTTATTTTTCTTAGTCTAAAGCAAAATTCTACATATCCATAAAGGCAAAAAAACAAAGAAAATCATCCCTAAGGCTTCTCAATGTCATCTCATCTTCCTCCTCCTTTTCACAAACATTTAAAAGGAAAATCTACACTTTCTACTTCCTTCCCTTCCCCAGACGCTGGTTTCTTAACTATTCTTAATCTGAATAAGAAGTAGACTGGAAATTGTCAGCTGAAGATGAGCTAAGACATAGAAATAGAAGAGCAAAGGCAGGATCGTGTAAAAGGATAACATGCTTGGAGGAAAATATTTATGTTGGATGGTAAAATTGTGTACTTTCAGGGGAAGAATGAGAGAAAGGGCTGGAAAAGTAGAATATTATATTGTATAGAGGGCTCTGAATATCAAGAACTACACAGCATATTCAGTGCTTTCATTGCAGTTATTTTTAAGCAAAAAAAATAAAAATACTTCACAATCTTTAAAAGCACCAAAATACAAGCAGAAACAATTTAAATTCAGGAAAATGGGTAAGAAAGAGACCACAGCTACTCTTCTCAGTCGCACCTCCTAGTCTTTGGCTCTATCTTGTCTCTTCTTGTTACTGTACACTTCTGCCTTTAAAGCAAATCCAGTGATCAATGTCCTTATTACACTATGATATTATTCACTGCTTTATTTGCCACAATCAGAATGAAGATTTACATGTACTGTATTTGATATAACATATGACAGAGAGTAAAGACAAATCTGAATATGTGAATAAGTCATTAATAAAGGAAATTCTGGTTAAAAGCATGACAGATAACTGCTCATCATCACTTCTAAGATTTCCTGTGGGATTTTTGAGATATTATTCTTTCTCAGGATTGCTGTGATTATAATAGGGAGCTTCCTGAGATGCTAATTCACCCTCACAAACAGATGTGCTCTTTTAGGAGGTAAATGTATATTATTGTCACTGACCCTTTCAAGTTTTTGATATATAATGGTATTTATGGAGTTATGATGTGTACTGGCATTTCAGGTGCCTGCTAAAGCAAGGTAATGGCTGACCTAGTATGTACATGACTTCGTGCAGGAAATGAAAAGCTGACCCATTGATTGTTTACTGTGTTCCAGACATTATTATATAGGCTTTATATTTATTAACCTTTTAAATTTGTAAAACAAAAAAAGTTGGCCTAGAGAAGTCAAGAGTTTGCACAAAGGCCATATAAGTAATAAGTGTAAAATGTAGGTCCATTCTCTTCCCATGGCATCATTTGGGCCATTCCTAAGGCACCAAAAGCATACACACACACACACACACACACACACACACACACACACACTGTTTTAAATTTTAAATCCAGTAAAAATATTTCATGCAGACAGGAAAGGCAAAGAGTACTTTCACAAAAATGCCACCATTTAAGGGAAAGTGACCAGAGAAAAGAGATATTACACTTTTCCACAATAATGAACGTTCTTGGGTTAGTTTACCTGGTGTCAGATTAGAAATCAGATGACATTGCTCTGTAATAACTAAACAGACACTAGATTTTTTTTTTCTGTATGGTAGGGAAGGGCCAAGATTAGTTATGGACTGGGGACTCCAGAGGGACAAATGGGGTGTAGAAGGAAACTAAAATTTCCCCCACAAATGTCAGAGACCGGCCAGGTATGGTGGCTTGCCCCTGTAATCCCAGGACTTTGGGAGGCCGAGGTGGGCGGATCACCTGAGGTCAGGAGTTTGAGACCTGCACGGCCAATGTGGTGAAACCCTGTCTCTACTGAAAATGCAAAAGAATTAGCGGGGCTTGGTGGTGGGTGCCTGTAATCCCAGCTACTTGGGAGGTTGAGGCAGGGGAATCGCTTGAGCCTGGGAGGCAAGGGTTGCAGTGAGCCAAGATTGCTCCATTGCACTCCTGTCTGGGCAACAACAGCGAGACTGTCTCAAAAATGAAAAAACAAACAAAAAAACAACAAGTGTCAGAGACCTGAGGTGGAAGAAAGGAGAGCAAAGAGAGAGGCAGAAGTAAAAAATAATTTCATAGACATCGACATGGATATTTCTAAAAGTTTCTATAGATATTTCAATGTTATATACAGGTCTTGCCTTCCCAGAGTTTAATTTAAGGCCAGCCTTATTTCTTAATATTTTCATTATTGGTCACAGGAAATATGCTAGTATTCTGTACAAAATGACTAAAGACATGTTTATTATCAGTGTCATTTCAATAATCTAGGGGCCATATTAGCACATCATTGTCTTTAACAAGATATATAAAGCAAGCTAGATTATTCTTTTCGTCAGCCTTTCAGACACCAACATTTCAGCTGAGGTAACAGATTCTTAGTTACACAGACTAGTTGGGTCAGCAGATCCAGGTTCAAATGAAGAGAGATTTCAGTTTAGTGAACAAGAAAACTATAGATGTTACCTGAGGTTAAAATTTAGCAAGCAAGATGCCACTAACTTCTTTATTAAATAGACATATGCTATGTATACGTTAAGGAGCAAGTCAAGATTCCCCTCCAGTCTCACTAAGTCAAGACAGGGTCATGGAAGTTGAAATAGACTCAAGTAAGAAAGAGACAGCTGCATATATGAAGAGCTGGAGGTTGATCTCTATGAAGGATGGCATTAGCACAGTTTATTTCCATGATATCTTTCCAGAAAGTTAAGCATTTTTTCTTCCACTATGTCACCTTTTCCAAGTACTACAGAGATACACCATGAATCAGAACACAGATTCGATTGGAATTGTTTTGAGTTTTTCTGACATTTGTTACATAATACAAGGTTTTAAACCTTGCTAGCAATTAACTAGAATGAAATGCTTAATATAAGCTAACTTTATTGAGAACCCATATGCTTACTTTTAAAAATACAAAATGTGAAATATTTGCAGAGACACATTCTTATACTTAGCAGACACTGTGAGGCTAGAAGGCCAGGAAAAAGTATTCAGTAAAATTTCGGAATTTACCAAAATAGTAATAATTTTAAAAGGGATAAATATAAATAGTTGTATGGTCTTATCTGAGCCCAGTGTTCTAGATGACCTAATCTTCACCACAGACATGCAGATTAATCTGCACTGATGTCAACATTTCAGACATTTGGTAAGGTATTTGTCTCCATTCCACTTAAGAAACAGCTCAGTGTCATGTGTAAAAGCAGAGAGAGAATTTATTTCTTTGCATTTCTAAGATAAATTTTCTGTGCCATAGGTTTCTTTAAAGGATAAATGTCTTTTTAACAGAGGCAAAACAAAATGAATAAACTGTGTATAGATTCATGAAATGCATGTCAAAAGTTTATAAAAATTGATATTTATAAATATTGAACTATGTCCTCTCTATTGTGTTAGAGTAGGTAATGAGAACTTCTTAACCTTGGTATCTAGTTGAGTAATTACAAAAAAGCTGAGATTTTTGAAAGGATATTATAAAAAATAAATATATTTATGCATCTCTTCTGCATCACTGTAGAGTTCTTTCCACCTCACCTCATTTTCCCACCTGTTTGGAAAGATATGTTCTGGCAGAGTGTCTAGGATTTAATATTATTCCAAACACGTACAAATTGAATTCCAGCCTCATAGCATCAAATCTCTGGGGAATAAAACCTGGCCACATACAAAGAACATAAACTGTTCCTTCACAAGATGGCAGGTATCTGGCACATGATTTGGGTTTTATTTCAACAAACTGATTAGCAGTATCACATTGGCAAGTTCATTGTTTATAATCATTCTATTTCATTTGCCTGTAAAAAGTAGACGCACACATTCCGTTTTATAAGCCTGGTATGAATCAATAGGGATTTTTTTCCATCAAGAAAATACTGCAGAGCTAAAAGCAAGAAGGAAAAAAGATAAGTGCAAGAGATTTTAAAGCCCACCAACATTGCTGTAAGAAGAAAGTTTCTGCTAACAATTACACCATTAACCACACTCAAACTTTTGTGGGAAAAATAATAGAGACACCAGTAAATCTCACTGGATTTCCTGCCTAAAACCAGTGTAGATAAATGGACTCACATCTGAGTAGGCTCCGAATAAGAAAAAAAGGATTATTACTTTTAAATATCACTTTCAAAGGATTATTACTTTTAAATATCACTCCTTGCCAAAAGAGTCTTAGCACTTTCTCAAGAAAACCAACACATTTAGCTATTTTTGAAAAAGTAAGTAATTAAACTTGTTTGATGATTGGTGTTTGACAATTGAATGTTTGAATTCAGATATTTTTAATACCAATAATGTCATTTTTATTTCCACAAGGGAAGAGCTACGAGAAATCTGTTTTCTATATCCTCTTACTCAATATCTTCCTTTCTAACCCAGTCCCATGATTCTTAAACCATATCCTCAACTATTTTATGTTCTTGATTTTTCCATTTGTGTTCTCAATTCTAACCCCTACTAATGTTTTAAAGATCCGTATCCATTAACCTTTTTATTCAAAGTATGGAAGGCAAAATAGCACAGTGCTTAAGAGTATGAACTTGGGTACCAGACAGTACTTGGTTCAAGGCTACCCCCTCCAGCTTAGCCTCTTACACCTCATGCTTTTTCTTCTAGTACCAATCTTGCTTGGTTTTGAGGATCTATAAAGATAATGCATGTAAGTGCTTAGAACAGTGGCTGGCACAAAATAAACATGTTTTTCTATTAGTAAATCATTAGCATTTATTAGTTTTCATTGTGATTTTTGTTTATGCTTCTCCTACCTCTCTTCTGGCTTTGTATAAACTCAGTCTGTAGATATTACATCTATCCCATTTTATTTAAATTTTTAAAAATTATTTTTAAGTAATCTCCTTTTATCTGGCTATTGTCATACCTATTTGCCATCTCATTCTACAATTTCTTGTTAGAATAGGCTAAACATCCTATCCCCATAGTCTCATTTCATGTATTCCTGAATGCACTGGTTTCTACTTAGTACTCCCAGCCTTTTAGAAGGCTGTCTTACATTCTCACTTTCTTCTAGCCAGTGTTGCACTAGAGCTCCAGTTACAGCTTGCTGTATACTGCTACTTAGATACATGAGTGGCCCTCAGACTCAGTAAATCTAAAATTAAAGTACTACTACCTTAGCTTTCCAACTTTCTTTTCCTCTTCAATTACCTATTCTAGTTAGTGGTACCACCACCATCCCACTGATAATACTGAAACAATAAGTATTATGATATTAATTACAAAGTACAACCAGCAGTAACTAAAACTTACTAAATGTTTATTAAGTGCCATTCATTGTTCTAAGTAGTTACAAATATTAACTCAATGTTCACAAAAATCCTATGAAGTAATTACTATTAATATTATTTGATAAAGAACAAGGGTAAGTAACTTACCCAAGGTCATACATCTAGTAAGTAGTAAAGGCAAGTATTCTACCTTTGGAAACTACACATTTAACTACCTTACTACACTGACTTCAGCATGGTGATCAGAAAGATGGCAGTCACCTTTAACTTCTCATTTTTCTTCACTTCCTTTATTGGGTTAGTACCAAATTCTGTTCTTTTTAAGTACTATTTACCTACCAAATAGATCTCTTCACACTATAATTTTTCTCACTTATATGATGGTTATACTCTTTGCTTCTAGTTATTGCCAATCTCTTTCATAACCCTTCCAAAAGGAGGTATCTAATGTTAAATTCTGATGAGTTACTTCCCTGCTTCAATGATATTTACAATAGAAACTTAAGCTGAATGACATAGCCATTGCTTACTTCTTCAAAGACAACTCTTGTCACTTTTCTTACCATATATAATGTTGCAGGAAAACAGCAATTCCAAATTAAGTCTAGGTTGTGTCCAGGGCAGAAGTTCAGGCATGTGTGATAACTTAGCAAGGACTCTTGAGCAGAAGACTTAGAGGGCCAGTGAGCTCACAAATGACTTGATCTAGTAAAAATGCCCTAGTTATAGGAGCTGAGAAGTTATTTCAAATATAAAACATTGACCATCTCTTCAACTGTTCTCTTGAACTTGAAGAAACTGTAAAACATTAGCTAACAATATTTCTTGATCAGAGGAGAGAAAATCCCTTTATTGCCCATTTTGCCACAGAATGTGTCCCACCTGGAACACTATGAGGATTCAGGGTGTTTCTGGTACTGCCTGGTGCAATAGTAATTGTGCTTTCTGCAGCTGGAAGAAATGTGACAGCTGATCGGGAGTTACGGAGTTTGAAGAAGCAGCAATAGATAACATGGTATTTGTTGAAGCAGCAATGGCATAGCATCCAGTGAGATGTTGACAAGCCACCTACAGCCTATCAGAGGAGTCTGCTATGCCCATAAAGCAAGTGCAGAACCTTTGAAACAGAGTTTCTTATAAAAACATCTGAGACAATGCTTGATTGATCTCAGACATACCTAGGTTGCCAAGGGCCATATCAGTTAGAGAGTCTGGGAGTCTAAGGTACTTACCGTAAGGTAGGAAGAAGCATCAGAATTAGAATATTAATTTTAAGTAACTTCTTCAGTACCAACAAGCTTATAGGAACTAAAGAAATTTAAATTATGCCAGAAATATTAAACACTTGGTAATTTTCCAAATTTACGTGACATTCTTGCTGTTTTTCTAACCCTTGTGATATGGTTTTGCTGTGTCCACACCCAAATCTCATCTTGAATTGTAATCCCCATAATCCCCATGTGTTGAAGGGGGACCTGGTGGGAGGTGATTAGATCATGGGGGTGGTTTCCCCCATGCTCTTCTCATGATAGTGAGTGAGTTCTCACAGAATCTGATGGTTTTATAAGGGGCTCTTCCTGCTTCGCTTCCTTCACATGCTCTCTTGGCCTGCTGCCGTGTAAGATGTACCTGCCTTCCCTTCCACCATGATTTTAAGTTTCCTGAGGCTTCTCCAGCCATGTGGAACTGTGAGTCAATTAAACTTCTTTCCTTTATAAATTACCCAGTTTGGGGTATTTCTTTATTGTGGTGCAAGAATAGACTAATATACTTTGCCTGCGTTGGAAATATTTTGCAGGATATATTGTGAAGCCTTTGAAGGCAACAATCATCAACCTAAAACAGTCCTTAGTAAATAGTAGGCACCTAAAATATTTACTACACTAAACTAATAAAAATGGAGAAAAAGTCAACTTAACTTGACATATTAATAAGTTCAAATAGAGTATTCTCATTCATATATTCATCCAGTCTTTTATTCATTCAAAAACATTCACTGACTGCTAGACACTGGGCTAGATTCTGGGAATGTAGTGGTACAAAACACAATTCTTGGCCGTAAGGAGTCCACTGTGATAGAAAATAGTGATAACAACTACTAATTTGGGGGTACTTACCTATGGGACAGGAACTCTGTTAATGTCTTTAAACGAATGATTTCATTTATATCATTTACCTCATTTTATAAAAAGTGGCCCCTCAGAGATTAAAGTGATTTTCCAGAGTCATACATCTAGGAAGTTACAAGCCAGAATTTCAATTTGATGTCTGTGTTAGGTCAATGCTATCATTTCTCAATTTTCCATCATTCAGCTACGACACTGACAATTTTTTGTCATATTTGATATTACTTCAGTTTAAACACATTGGCTTGGGCTTTTCACAAACATGAATGTCTATCCTTGGTTTGATTGATTAATCTAATTCTTGGTTTGATTGATTAATAACTTATTTTCTTCATAATATGCATTAAAATTAATATATGTACCTAAAATTAAAAGGTTTTCCTCATGCCACCCCAAATTATCTTCGGTGTCACTTTGTTTAGACACATCTTAGGATATACTATCCTATGCCATGTTAGCTCACACAAAATTAGAGGACCACATTGAAAGCTGGATGGCAGGAGCCACAAATCTTACCCTTGACTGTTAGATTATGCTAAATCTAATTGTTATGATCGCTCTTACATTTCACCGTGGTCCAAAGCCACTACTCAAAAAAACTAAGAGATGGCCATGATCCATCCCAGGGAGTAGCCCCCACTACCATCACCTGCTAAGGCTTAGCCTAAAGCTTATAGGTCCAGAACACCAAGTCCAAAAGATTAGGAATAATTGATTCTCACTTAATTCTGTCTTTTGCTATTGTTGCTTTGTTTAGTTTGTTGCTTTGTTTAGTTTGTTTCTTTGTTTAGGAATCAGGATATTAGTGGCTCCACTATCTGACTAGAAAAGGTGAGGCAATAGGGTTATAAAAGTAGCAGGGATTTAGAAAACACCCAAAACAATGATTGTACAAACATATTTGCTTCTAAAGTTATCTTTAAACTTCACATTATCCTATAAAAATATTCAACCCCTTTAGGGCCTTATTTAACAGGGATCTCTAATTCTGTTATTTCACACAGATTGTTTTTCTGATAAGTATAATTTTTTTTTTCAAACTTTTGTAGAGACAGTGTCTCACTATGTTTCCCAGGCTGGTCTTGTACTCCTAGGTTCAAACAATCCTCCTGCCTTGGCCTCCCAAAGTGCTGGGATTACAGGCATGAGCCACTGCTCCCAGCAGAAATAACTCTTAAGAAATGACTATTTTTTTAAAGATTTAACTGCTTTGATTAAAATCTTTACAAAAATATTAGACCTTTATATGTCTCAAGTGCACTGAGCATCTTTTTCATTGACAAGAGAATATGATCCTAATTGCTTGTCTATGCGTAAAGATCACATATGATTTGCTTCTGGCTACTTCCCCAACTTCATTTCATCCTATTCTTCCCAGCATGCATAACTGTCCAAGCACATTGGACTTAGTATTCTTTACACACCTTAAGTTCATTTATGCCTCCAGGTCTTCGTACTTTCCATTGTTCTTCTAGCCATTCAGACTTCACCTCAATGTCACTGTCTCAGAGGAGCCTTCCATAATAATCCTTTGAATGTTGCCCCTCACTCTTTATTACACACCCTGTTTTTATTCCCTTTTACATTTATCACATGAAATTATTAACTTTTTAAAAGATTTATGTGTTTACTGTCTGTCTCCTTGAGTGGAATATACATTATGTAAAAAGAGTATTTTTGCTATTGTGCTACTTTATTTATTTTTGTTTTATTTATTTATTTATTATTTTTATTTGTTTTTCTGTCTTTTATTGGTATTTGATTGCCATCTATCACTTTTAAAAGGATGTTTACCTCTCCCATGCCGCAGAAAGACTATAATTATTCTTCATCAACATAACTTATTTTCCTGTCTATTTTCTGAACAAATGACTCATTTAAAATTAGTACAGTTGAGGCATGGTGGATTAAATTCTACTTCTTTTTTTTTTTTTTTTTTTTTGAGACGGAGTCTTGCTCTGTTGTCCAGGCTGGAGTGCAGTGGTGTGACTGGCTCACTGCAACCTCCTCCTCCCAAGTTCAAGCAATTCTCCTGCCTCAGCCTCCCGAGTAGCTGGAATTACAGGTGCGTGCCACCATGCCAGACTAATTTTTTGTATTTTTAGTAGAGATGGGGTTTCACCATGCTAGCCAGGCTGGTCTCAAACTCCTGACCTCATGATCCACCTGCCTCGGCCTCCCAAAGTGCTGGGATTACAGGTGTGAGTCACCACACCTGGCCTCTACTTCTCTTTTAAAAATTCTATATATGAGAGGCTTTATCCCCAAGATTGTATAGTACTTAAAAAAATAACTGGGTGCTGTGGCTCATGCTTGTAATCCTAGCACTTTGGGAGGCCAAGGTAAGCAGATTGATTGAGCCCAGGAGTTTGAGACAAGCCTGGGCAACATAGTGAAACCTTATCTCTATTAAAAAAATACAAGTTATCCTGGTGTCTTGGTGTGTGCCAGTAGGCTGAGGTGGGATGATCATCTGAGCCCAGAAGGTTGAGTCTGCAGTGAGCCATGATTATGCCACTGCACTCCAACGTGGGCAACAGAGCAAGACCCTGTATCAAAAAAAAAAAAAATAAAATAAAATAAAAAAGATGATAAGGATAACATCATAAGATCCTCAGTATTTTGTACTGTAGTAGAGCATATGTGGTCTACACTGGTTGATTTCTGATACAGTCAATTATAGCTATACAAAAAGAGAGGCTTATTTAATGATGTGATGGTGGGAAACAATACAAACAATATTTACACAAATGCCCACATCCATTCGGGTCTCATTCTCCATGTAGATGAATAGGACACAGCTTTGTCCCATCTGGCTAGTGAAGGTATCTACTGAGAATGGCAATCAGACTTCACACTGAACTATATGTGAGAAAGTTATTTCTGGAATAAGATTAGTAGAAAGAAGCTAGGTGGTCAAAAACAAAATTAAGCAATAAGGCTTTAGCAGTCCATAAATAATCACCAGGCTTTACTTGGAAGATATGATAATGATAATGGAATTGATTTTCTAATATATCTAGAAGTATCCAAAATAGTCCGTGCTAGCTATTATTTAACAAAGTATCAAATCTTTATCCAAATGAAGGATGAGATGTGGACTTAATATAGAAATACTATAAATACTATCCTGTCCCCAAATATGGAAACCATCCATATATTTGTATTATCTTGGCTTTCGTATCTACTTCATTTTTTAAAATGATGCTACTATGAGGCATACCAAAATACCAGAGTGTAAAGGGTTTGTTAGAAAACCCTAATGATTTGGTCACTGCTACACAACTTTACCCCAAAAAATCTGGCTCCTGCATCTAACAAAAATTCAGGTTATGGAGAATCATCTAAGCCATGTAAATGAGGCTTTTATTTCTGCTTTGAACTCTCAAATTTATAATGCATTCATTCTGCATAATTCAATCACAGTGATTTTTTCAAAGCGTAAAATTCAATACACATCCAAAACAAACTAGCAATTTCACCTTAATTCATTGTGTAAATAATTTGAAACATCCCAAGAATTGAAAATATGCTTCTAACCCACAATTGACATTTAAAGATAATTAAATACAATTATTCCTATTGAAAGCTGAAACATTTGAAAGAGAGCTATTACCAAGTTAGAATTCAAGATATCAATTAAATACCATTTTATTCTAGCAAATAACAACTGAATTCATAAACACTACACAGACATTGGCAACTCTTCTGCATACCTGTTACTGCATATTATCATGAAGCTTCAATATTCAGAGTATTTGTTAAGTCATCTTCTTTGAAACTATGTTAGTCATCAAAGTTGAGAGCATAATATAGGTATACATTGTTCTTTCTTACTGAGAAAACATTACCATATATAAACTAGTGGTGACCAGCATTTGGCCTTGCAAAATAAGAACATAAAACATAGACTCCACTCTCAGTCAGGTGGCATGGGTGTTGAGCTTTTGCTTTTCTTTAGAATTGGCAGGAAAAGAGCTGATGAACGCCTGTCTTGTGAGACGTATGTACTGACCTCAAAGGGTGAAATGCAGGGTACTATTTATTCAGGTGAAAAAATACAAAGCTTCATGTGTTGTTCAATGGTGATCAAACAAAGAAGATTCCAAAGAATGCACTGCACGTGTGACTTTCAGAAATCAACTGTTGTATTTCCAATATTAAATTGTAAGCCAGAAACACCAAAGGTTTTAGGGTAGTGGCAATTTTACACATAATAATTTTTCAAAGAGAAGATTTTTCACAATCTTTGTATATAAACAATAGGGAAATCATAGGAATGATTTCCTCAATGACTAAATTTGGCTTTTTATGAAAGTCATAAGGGCAATAATCTACTGAGTTAAATGAATAAATTTTACAAATTTTTATTGCAACATTTCTAATGATGGAAGCTAATGCTCTATGTTTTAGACAGCCTTCAGATGAATAAAAATGGTCACTAAATTCTGTCATGTCAATCTGATCAGGACGTAATCAACAAATTATTTACAAAGCATGTACATGCTTTTTCAGTGTTGGATATAAGACTCAAACCCCGATCTCAAAGAATTTACAACTGCAATGGCTCACCTCAGTTGAAATTCTCCTTCAGTTTATCTTTAAAACTTTCTACAATTGCAATTTTAGCTAGTAATTTTATCTGCCATAGGTCTCAGTTTTCTTATTTATAAAATGAGGACATTAAGATGGATCATTTACAAAGCTCCTATTAGGTATGAAATTCTGAGATACTATAAAAAAAAAAACTTCAAGAGTTCTGAGGCTGAGGAGATCATGAGTGGTAGAGCTGGGGTTTGACACAGGAGTGTGAAATATGGGGATTTAATAAACAGAAAGAAGGGAGAAGCACATTCCAGGGAAGTTGAATTGAGTGAGCTCAGGTTAGAGGCAAGAAGTCTTGTGATGGGATGGACTGGCTTGAGTAGAGATTCACGTTGGAGATCAGTAGAAGAGAAAGTTGGCTGGTAAGTTGGGCCGGATGGTGGAATGACTTGAACGTCTAGTTGAGGTTCAGGTTTTGTTTAAGAGGTAAAAGTGTTTTCTAAGGAAGAATAGTAACATTTGCAAAGTATTTGCTGTTGGAATTTATAAGACTGGCATATATGGGTATATTAGAGGGAATACATCTAATTCGAAAGCTATAGGAATGTAGGAACAGGTATATAAGACACATCAGTCAGGAGGTTTCAGCTGGAAGTGTAAAGGAAGGAACAGAAATGTTATACCACGCACGTGCCACCAAATCACTGTGCTGTAGTTTTCATATGCGTCTTTGGCAGGAATTTGTCCATATTTTCATTCTGCAAGACAGCTGCTTCACATCACAAGAGAAATCTATGCTCAAGAAAGGCCATCCTCCTGGTTAAGCACCAAAGAAAGATTAATAATTATCTTCTACCAAAATCTTCTGGCTCCTTGGAATTTGGTGCTGCATTCATGTCCTGCCACTATACTATGAATCCCACAGTTGATTAATAGCGGTAAAAGCATGAAATTATGAGAACTCGGGCAGCATTTCTATATTCAGTAGGATTTGTATAAATATAATAAATGGAAGATTTGTTTAGTTCTCCTGATGTTTTGAAGAAGTCAGAGAGCAACACTTGCGACACATATGAAAGCATTTTTATAACATAGCCTCAAAAAAGAGGCAAAAGAAAGCACAGAAATCTAGAGAAGATCCACGAAGGGGCCTGACACTCTCTGAGCCAAAGGCTCCTCCCTTCTTCTGCTCTCTAAGCTCTCTTTTCATCATAGACATAAGTCAAGAAATAATAGCACCTCGTTGGTGTGGGAATGGCCAGACAGAATTCATGAGCAATTGCCACTCATGAGTAGAAGGTTATGCAATGTATATTTCACTATTAGGGTAACAATCTAAGGCGTTCTTTTAGGGTTTGATTCCAATAGCATTAATTTTTTTTTCATTAAAGTTCCCATGGATTTATTTAATCTTCAACATGTATGCTATACTTGGTTGGTCAGTGTAAATTTTCAATTAAACTGTGAAAATCATTCTTAGCATCTTACATCTGGGGCTCTTTTTCTAACTTAGTTCCCACAAGAAGATGAAATATATTAAGAACCTGAATCATTCTGTATTACTTGTGCCAGATACACTATGTAGACCCCATGGCAGGCATATTTAATGAGGGAATCAATTTCTGCCTCAGCCCTAATTTGGCCTTTCCCAGTGTCCAATATGTTTCTCTCAAATGAACTGGTCCATGGGGACCTTCAAAAAGTCAGGGTGTGTGAAGAGAAGGAACAGGAAAAAAAATTCAGCATTATGACAGTTTTCTGCAAGCTTATTTTTTACAAAGTTATGTCAATTGAACTCCCTGGTTTAAACTAGCCAGAGCACAGGCACCTTAATTAATCAAAAAATTCCGCTTAATACCAATTTGCTCTCTCTCTCACCCACCCCTCACCCCACACACAACCATTCCACTGCAGAGTAACATATTTCTGCATTGTCCTGCATATGGTCTAAATTAGCACCTGCATAGTTCAGTTATTAAATGAAAAACAGCTCTTTACTTGACCTATAGAGTTTTTGTATACAAGAACCTATCCAACAGCATTATGTCTCCCCTTATCAGATGTGTGTGGTATGACATAATGAATGTAACACTTCAGTGCAATTGGCAAGGTTTCAATTCCCAAGCACAGGGTCACATTTCCCCGTGCATTGTTTTGAAACCAGACATTCTGCATTGGGTAGCTAATGTTGAAGCCCTGGATTTTTCCCTCAGAGATCTCAAAGCAAATCTGAGAAACTAGTAACCCAAATTTAATAACAGCCAAAAAATATATTCACTGAACAAGAGCTTCTTAGAATAAGCAATGAAAACTCCAGAGAAGTGTTAGGTGAATGGGTGGGGCCAGCCCAAGAGTCTCTTTTATCTGAAAATTGTTAAAGAATGATAGCATTGCACAGAGTATTTAATTCTGATTTTAAGGATGTTTCCTGTCTGTTGTCTTGATAAAGAAGCATCCAGATCCAAATTTTCAATGATTTTCTAATATATTTAAATTATATGTAATTACAGAAAATAATACACACATTATTGTACTGTTTATATGAAGTTCACTATTTTTCCATTCTTAAGTTTTAAAAATTTGTTAGCCTTTAAATTGGGGACAAACATAATATACACATATGTCTGAAGTGCCTGGGATTAACAAACAGAGATACATCATTTTGAGACTGTGTAAGTAAGCTTGAGAATATACAGAAAGATGTACATTAATTTACTCTGAAAAAAAAAAGTATGACAGTGACTGTAATGTGAGTTTTTAATGATGTAAATGATTAGTATTGCTGGCAAATAGTGGTTAAACTGTATCCATTCACTAAAGAACAACAAAAAAAAATAGACTTTAGAACAGATGAGGTCTAGTTTAGATACTTTGATTCTAATGCATTAAACCAGTATTTAATAGGTAGAAATATTTCTTAAAATAGTCATCTCAGGCCGGGCGCAGTGGCTCACACCTGTAATCCCAGCACTTTGGGAGGCCAAGGCAGGCGGGTCACGAGGTCAGGAGATCGAGACCATCCTGGTTAACACGGAAACCCCATCTCTAATAAAAAAAATACAAAAAATGAGTTGGGCGTGGTAGCGGGCGCCTGTAATCCCAGCTACTCGGGAGGCTGAGGCAGAAGAATGGTGTGAACCCAGCAGGCGGAGCTTGCAGTGAGCCAAGATCGCATCACTGCACTCAGCCTGGGCGGCAGACAGAGACTCCATCTCAAAAAAAAAAAAAAAAAAGAAAAAGTCATCTTAGAATCAATAACAGAAATAAAAACAAACACAAAAAGTCTTAAGATGTTCTTAAACAAAGAGCAATGGTCACATACACCTGAAAGCTTACATCCCAATTAATTATTGTAGAACAGAAAGAACATAATTGCTTTGGCAAAAATTTAGATATGGACAACTGTAATAGGCAAGAATAGGTTTATCTCTCATGTAAAACTATACTTGAGTCAGTAGGAACTTCAGTTTAGAAAGTACAATTTTAAATATACAGAATTGAAGTCTATAAGATCCTGAAAGCTTTAGAAATGGAATTATCTGCCAAATAATAAGATATTAGAAGAAATGTACACTCAAACTCAACAAAGGTTCATAATATAGAAAATGAAATGCACTAGATTGCTTTGATAACACATAAGCATTTTTAAATGAATATTTTTAAAGCATCTGCTGTGGATAAGGTACTGTGTAAATAGTACATGCTTGATAAATATTTCATAAATGTTGTTATATCTCAAATCCAATTACATCTCCAGAAACACAAAAACCATACACCATTAAAACATGTATAAGTTTACATTAAAACATGTATAAGTTTACTTATTTCCAAGGTATGTGCTATTCCTATTTTCAAAAACTAGCATTATCAAAGGGTTACAAGGGACTTACTTTGAGCAGTTAAGTAGTAAACATATGGAACACATTAACTTAAATAGTTAAACTAAAAATATAAATATGTGCAAGAGATATTTTATTAAATTTGGCATCAATGGATCCATAATAGGTTAGTGAAAGAAGATAGAGATTTTCCAGGTATACTTGTAAGTTTTATGTTATAAAATAAATATCAGACTCCCCTGTTAAACACCCCTTGGAAATGACAGAACAAGAAAATATTAGATTAAATAACCAAAAGGAACTTATGCAGAACTTTTGACATTATGAAAATTCACATATCTCACACTAGATTTTGTTAACAAGAAGCATAAGAACCTTTAGAGATTTAAGAACTGAATAAATTAATTAACCCACCAGTACAGAAGAGAACGTATCGGGATGCCTTCTGAGATGTTTTAAAGTGTTGTGAATCAATAATCATTTATAGAGAATTCACATTTACATTGTATTCTGCAGAATTTTCCCCTTCCCACCACCATCACCACATCAGTCCATGGAATAGTAAATTCATTCTTATCTTGGAGATAGAGGTGTTATAGAAGAAAAGCAGAAAGAACTTAACAAAATCTGTGGACTAGGTGAAGAAAATGACCAATTAATTAATGTCCCTTACAGAATGTTGAATGATGAATTGATATAGCAAATTGGAAGCTTCCTGGAGAAAGACCTCAGGGTTCCGTGCTTGGTACCAATCTGTTCATCATTTTATCTATAATCAGGATGATGCCACTGGAGGTATTATCGAATGGCAGGTCTCAAGAGCTGGGAAGAAGTTTTAATAGGTGGGATGACAGAAACAAGATTGGAAGGAGGCCAATGGGTGAGAATGATAGAATGAAACTTGAAAAGTGAAATCTAAGAGGAATAGGCATTAGATGCAGTCTTTGGTCTTATAATAAAGGGTGTAAGATCTAGCCTACTAAAGCAGTAAAAATGTGACTTTGGGGAAAGAGACTTAACCTTTTAAGTATCTGTTCCCTTATTTATGAGATGGAAGTAAGAGTCAGGTTGTTACAAAAAAAAAAATGTGGTATGCATGTAGAATGTACACTGCTTAGCATTTAGTAGGGGCTGGAAAAATTTTAACTGCTGTTATTAGTAATATATCTTGTAGAGGATAATTGGAATCTACCAAATATCATTGTAACTACATGACAAACTATCAAAGTAAAACACAATGACAAGTACCATGTGCTGTTCAATAGGACACACTGTTTCTCTTCTAATCATTAAAATTGTATTGCTATTAAGAATATAGAATGTTGGTAATATTTTGGATCCTTTCAGAAAAAAACACAATTTTGAGAGTGGAAACATGAACTCAGCATTAAGTCTGGGTTTTAACCCCCCCAAAAGAAGAAATAGATGAGAGAACATGTATTTATAAAGCAATTTAATAAAGTTAAATTTTCATTATCTGTAAGATAGGAAATTGGAATGACTTATTTCAATGCCTCAAGCTCATATTAACATTTTATTGACAAGAGATTGAAGTATTTCCACATTTTGATGATCTTGATGTTAATAAAACCCACTATTAATTAAGAAATTATTTTATGCAAAATCTTGTACTTGAAGCCTTCATTAGAAATTCATTAAATGCTAACTTCAAGTCAAAGTTAGTCTTGGGTAAACTGGAAAGAAAATGTCAGTTATCCATAATTAAGCTTTTTCTGATACTTCATTTTCTGCTAAACCCTTCTATACCCCAATGTTCTCCCTTGTCTTCTCATTTTTATTTGAAATAAAAAGTTGCACCTGTTAAATTGTTAATATAAGGCTTATTCTTTGATTGTCTCAAGCATATTTGCTTTTACCAACAACTAAAGTTTCAGAAAAACAAAACCTGAAAACACAAAGCAGAAAGCTGAACCTATCAAACCTGTGTTATTTGTCCAGTTCTCCAAAAATAATTCCACCATGCAGTCATTGCAATTCTATCTACGCGGTTTATCCATCAAACACATGAAAAGGTGTTACTATACGGGAGTCAAAACCACTACATTATGAACGACAAGTTGCGATATTCACTAATTAAGTTCATAAATCAAGGTAAAATAAAATAAAGTAAAAGTGTAGCCGAGAAATTTGAGAAATCTGATCAATAGATGGGACATATTTAATATCCCAAAGTATCCATCATATGTTTGGAGTAAAGAAAAACATATTAACAATGTTTAAAATAACATTTTTCAAACAGACAACTTGCTTCCACTTTTAAAGTACTATTTTATAAATTAAAATTGAATCTATGAGTCTCTGAATCTTTCATAACAGTGTATTTAAAACCCACTTCTAAATGGTTAGAGCATCTTTTAAAAATTTATCTGATGGCTGTTTAAATGTTGCAGGAAAATGTCTAAGAAACAAGCTTTGTTTTCTTACTTCCCTGCCTTACTACAGGGCCCCCAAACCAAACAAATTCAAGGAAAAGATTACAAGAAAAAAATACACATGTTCTCTTTATTTTCTTTATTTTATTTTTATTAATTTTTCTTTTTTGTAGAGATGGGGGTTTTATTATGTTGCCCAGGCTGGTCTTGAACTCCTGGCCTCAAGCATTCCTCCTACCTTGGCCTCCCAAAGTGCTGAAATTACAGTATTGATTCACCATGCACAGCCAAAAAAATTAGCATTTTTCTAAGCCCACTAATGAGATCTACAACTTTAGGATGAAAAATAAAACATTCAAGAATCAACCCAATGCATGTAATAAAACAGAAGGACCAGTTAGGTAGTTGTTACCACCCAATGCTTGAAAGGGCTTCCTCCTTTTTTTATAATCTCCATTCTAGAAGTTTTGTCCCTAAATAGGTTACTAAACAAAATTTTATATCTGTGGCTTCAGAATTTAGCTAAACATTTGACACTGAAGACAACAGTTGAACAGTATTCCCATATTCTCTTTTTTTTTTTAGACCGAGTCTTGACCTCTTGCCCAGGCTGGAGTGCAGTGGTGAGATCTTCACTCAATGCAACCTCCGCCTCCTGGGTTCAAGCAATTATCTTGCCACAGCTTCCTGAATAGCTGGGTTTATAGGTACCCGCCACCACGCCTGGTTAGTTTTTGTATTTTTAGTAAAGACAGGGTTTCACCATGTTGGCCCAGCTGGTCTCAAACTCCTTACCTCAAGTGATCCACCCACCTGGGTCTCCCAAAATGCTGGGATTACAAGTGTGAGCCACCGCACCTGGCCCCCATATTCTAAAGGGAGGTGCTAGACAGAATTAACTGAGTAGGTGAACAAATCCTTCTTCTGTCAAACTCTCTCTCTTTTCAAGTGTGCTAAGACATGGCTACAGAGTTATTATGAAGACACATTAGGGGAAATTTGTCAGTAAAGAGAGCTTTGTCTTTTCTCTATTCCCTTTGGATACATAGCTAGCTGGAGAGGTACATGAAGGTATAGCTAGTAGACAGTGGTCAGCAGTAGGGTAAACTTCACTTTTCCATTTAGCAAGATAAGGATGCATCAATTCTGGTAGGTCCAGCCTTCTCCTCCTCTTTGCTATGCTTACTGGCATGGGGGAATCCAACTCCAATAATAATAGATAATATAACACACTATGTGCCAGGCACTGCTCTGAGTACTTTATACAGCTTAAATTATTATATCTAAGTGGAAGATACAGTTTCAAGTTTACAAATGTGAGGTTTAGATGTTTAGTAACTTGCCCAGTGTCACACAGTCAGTTAATGGTCCACGATTTTTACCTTTATGTCTGGTAGCTTTTGTAGATAGACAATGAAGCTAAACTTCAGTAGCAAATAGGTTAACCAGACTGCATCAACCCCTTTCAGGACACTATAAGGTGGGTCCCTGTGGCTGGGGTGAAGGAGTTCCTCCAAAGAGTCCAATATATATTCCACAAAGGAGGCCATTCTTTGGACACCATTTATAATCAAAGGGGTTGGTTGAAATTGATGGAATATTAGGCATGATTAATCACATACGACTGTTGTTTCCTCTTCCTTTAATATTTTCTCCCTTTCCCCCAATGAGAAAACAGATAGAGGAGAAGGTAGGTTCAAAAGAGTAAAAAGTAAACAAAACAGATCACAGCTCCCTTTCCCAAAGGTAAAGTGAGGCCTTATCTAATAATAATAGTTGCACATTAAAACGAAGATTAGATTTAGAATGCACTGGGCTTTTAAGTACTGAACATGAATTTGAATTACCATAAAACTATTGTTATGGATGAAGACATTAGAAAACTATGTCTATGATATTGTCCAGAGAAAGGGCAGATCCCACAGAATAAATCTGAAAACACTTTTGGTGAAAAATAAAATGAATCTTTTCTGTATATCCCACTGAATCCAGCCCATTCAATAAGCCTATTGCTCCTCTTTCTTCTTCACATATATCCCAATAACACTTTGTATCCTCATTCTCCACCAGCTCCTGAAGTGGTAAATTTCCAAGGCTTGCTCCAATGTTCTAGAAATTTCTGGTGGGTTACAGTGCTCTAGATCTTGAATTCTCAAGGGCTACCTTTGCTTTATGCTACATGAATGTAGACATAAAAATAGCCCTTCTCCAGTTTCCACACATCAAAATGTTTCCCCACAAAGAATTCATGGGCTTAGAAGACTTTACAGAATATTTGATAGTCACTGGTCAGGATCACTTATGCATCTTATACATTTTGCCATCTGTTAAATTACTTTTGGCTAAGCCTATGCCACATTACATTCTTTTCTAATTTGATTCTGTTTTTATGCTTCTCCTTTTTTCTTTTAACACTTTAGAAATATTTCTGTCTTTCTGCTGCTTCATCTCTAGGTTCCCAGGCAACTAAAGAAGTGGGTAGCTAATTCTGGTTCGGATGCCTAAGTAGAAATGTCCTCTCATGCCCGTTTCCAGCATTTTAGTCCCAAACTTTGCAGTTCTACAGGCTTTCCAACTTCTTTTCTTCACTGACTTCTCAGTTTTTTTGCCTCTGGCACTAACTCCTAGTGATTTCTCTTGTTTACCTGACTCACTCCTCTCTGCACACCTGGGTACAGCTTGTCTTTCATCCTTTGTTAAACTTCCACGTCATCAGTCTCCTGATGGATGGAACATTAACAGACATATGCATATGCAGAATTCACAATGAGATTTCCTCTGTCACAGGAAGGGATACATATAATACATATTCAATAGAAAGAGGGGCTACTTTTCAAAATTATAACAGTTACAAGGATTAGTGGGGGGATCAGATTAAAACACTATCATGCTGAGTTGACAAATATTACATTTCTTACAAAATTTTAGAGTTGAATTGGTGCAGACATAACCCGAGAACAATGTTCTTCAAGAGAAGAGTAAAAGCCTTCTCCCCTTGCCATTCCTCCACTAGGCTCTTAGATACTTCCAAGGCTACCATACAACCTCCTTAGGATTGGCCCAGGAGAAGAGAGGAGACTTGAAAACATGATCGTTGATACTGAGCTCTCCATTCCTTTCTGCAGTCTGCAACCCATTTCAATAATCTCCTAGATCCAAAAGGGGCAGGCTTCTCTTTTACATCCTACAATTAATAACCTTGTTCTTGAATTTCACTTCATGGCTGAGAGTATACAGTAGACTGGTGGACTATGGGAGAGATTTCACAATTAGGTTTTCCTTGCCTGGGCCTTAATAATGCTAAATGAAGGTTAAAGGAATTTAGAAAATTATTTCTTCTCAAACTTTACGTTTCAAGTTTTTACCATAAAAATCCCACATAGAACATCAGAATGTTGCTCTTTCTCTCTTCAATCCTTCCTCATCCTCTGTGAAACCATCTTTGTCCAATAGGCAGATGAGCTTCTCTTCTACTTAGAAGGCAGGAAAAAAAGCTTATTGTTATTACCAAGATACTGTCCTTGTTACAAAATAATTTAATCTGATGTGTCATTGGGCTATTTTAGAGAAGGTATTGAGATGAAAATATGAAAACAAAGTTCTAAGGAGATATCCAGATGAAAATATATATAAAAAACCTTGGAAAAGATATCCAAATGAAAATACGAAAATAAAGTTCTGAAATTTAGGCTAGAAGTATAAACTGAGGAATTATTTAAGTGGAAATTAAGATTTCATCCAGAGGTTGACTGTTACTGTCAAGAAACTGTAGACAATGAAAGGGAGGGAGTTAAGAAGCACTAGAAGAGGTCTTGGAAAGACGTATAAATTAAAGATTTGATAGAAAGAGAACAGACAGTGAAAATCACTCGTAGTCCTAGGTATTAGAAGAATGTTGCTAAAATAAAATGTCTCAGAAACTGTGATTGGCAATTTTTTTAAATCAGAGTCGACTTCTGGTTCCAGAGAAGAGGCAGTAGACCTATTCCTCCCTATATCACCACTTTACAATTGAAATACATTGGAAATAATATAACTAATATAGGCTATCTCTGGAAGTCAAAAAGAAGACAGAACGGATAAGGACTACAATCAGGAGTTGAGAAATGACATGGTGGGGTGTTCCCATAAACTGGATCTCATCAAAATTGAAAACTTTTCCTCGATGAAACATATGTTAAGAGAATGAAAAAGTAAGTTACAGTCTGGGAGAAAATGTTTGCAAATCACAAATCTGACAATGTATGACAATGTATGAAAACTCTTGAAACTCAACAGTGAAGTGGCAAAAATCCAACTTGAAAATAGAAAACAAAAAACAAAACAAAACAAAAAAAACCCACACACAGATTATTCACTAAAATGAGAATGCAGATAGCAAACAAACACTTGAAAAATTTTTTTACATAATTTACTATTAGGGAAATGAAAATTAAAACCACCTTAAGATATCACTATACACTTATTAGTAGCCTTTTTTTTAAAAAAAAAAGTGATAATATTAAATACTGGGAAGAATATGGACTAACTGTATCTAATACATTGTTGGTAGTAATGTGAAATGGTATAAGCACTCTGTAAAATAGTTTGGCCGCTTTTTATAAAATGAAATGTGCACTTGCCATACTACATAGGATTCACATTCCTGGACATTCATGCTAAGAAATTAAACTTATGTTCATACAAACAAATAAACACATATAATTATAGCATTTTTATTTGTAATAGCAGAAAACACAACAAAACAAAACAAAATCTGGTAACAACATAAATGTCCTTCATTGGGTGAAGGGCAAACAAAATTTGAAACCACCACACAATGGAATATTACTCATCAATGTAAAGGAATAAAGTGTTCCTACATGAAACAATCCAGATGAATCTCAAGGTCATTTTGTGTACTGAAAAAAGTCCATTTCAAAATATTATACACTGTATAATCCTATTTGTATATAATTCTCAAAATGACAAAATTATAGAGATGAAGAGCAGTCTAGAGGTTAACAGGGGACGGGAAGAGAAGTGGGTGAGGGGGTGTCAAATATAAAGCACAAGGAAGTTCTTTTATGGTTACGGATTACAGTGGTGGCTACACAAATTTACATGTGGGAGAAAATTAATATAAACACAGAAAAACAAATGGATGCATGTAGCAACTAGTGAAAACTGAGCAAGGTTTGTAGTCTAGTTACCAGTAGATTACCAATTTCAATATCCCAGTTTTAATATTGGAGTATATTTATAGAAGATGTTGTCAATGGAGGAAACTGAGTGAAAGGTACATAGGACTTTACATATTAATACTATTTTTGCAACTTTCTCTAGTCCATACTTATTTCAAATTCAAAAGAAAAAAAAATTAAGAATGAAGGATTGCTTAACTCTATCAGAATTAGCAGAGAGATTAAAGAGGATGATACTAATAATTGTATTAGATTGAACACTGCCAGGAAATAGGCATTATGCAGAGTGGTTATGGCAGCAGGATTTTAATTCTGACTCAGCCACTCACTAGGTGTGTGAAAATGGATGAGTTATTTAACTTCTCTGTGACTCAGTCATTTCAAAGACAAAATAGCGTTAATAATAGCATATAATTATAAGATTATTGTAAGGATCTAAAGAAGATAATTTATATAAAAATCATCATTTTGGACACATAATAAGCATTCAATAAATGTAAATTCTTACTTTATTAGGTAATTAGGAAGCTAGTTTGTGATGGAAAAAACATCTCCTGCACAATGCTCAGAGTAGAAGCCACATTTTGGCAAGAAAGAAGAGTAAGAAGAAAATGAAAGCAAATTTAAACGGGTATTTCTTTGCCATAAAAGAAAAAGAACAGAGTAGTAGCTTGAAGGTTGAGGGGAGGGTAACATGTTTGTTTAGGACAAAGAAGAGCAGACAGGATTTTGAAGAAGAGGAGACAATTAAAACCTAAGTTAAAAGAAGAAAATGATATTTCATAGAAGAGATATCCCAAGGGTTAAATACCCAAAATAGACCATCTACTAATGCATTACAACTAGATTGATGATAAATTTAAAAAAGGAAATATAAGAGAATCCTTAAATAGTAACTATTTACTGAAATGGGGATTTCCCGAGTAGAAAAGACAGAAAGAAAAAGGAAGAATCCCCTGAAGACTGGCTTCCAGCAGCACACTGCAGTCAAATACCCTGAAAACAATTTTGACTTGAAATGCAGTTTTTATAAATGGAATTTATCTTTTTAAATGTAGACTTTGGACTAAACTAATGCCACACAGGAAGAATTTCAGACAAAAGTTAACTCTTGTGTCTGCTATAAAATAAACTTTACAACCACTAGCAAGGCATTACATTGTGAGATAACAGTGAAAAAAGTGGGAGGGGGACGAGCCAAGATGGCCGAATAGGAACAGCTCCAGTCTACAGATCCGAGCATGAGCAACGCAGAAGACGGGTGATTTCTGCATTTCCATCTGAGCTTTGAAGAAAGCAGTGGTTCTCCCAGCACGCAGCTGGAGATCTGAGAACGGGCAGACTGCCTCCTCAAGTGGGTCCCTGACCCCTGACCCCCGAGCAGCCTAACTGGGAGGCACCCCCCAGCAGGGGCAGACTGACACCTCACACGGCTGGGTATTCCAACAGACCTGCAGCTGAGGGTCCTGTCTGTTAGAAGGAAAACTAACAAACAGAAAGGACATCCACACCAAAAACCCATCTGTACATCACCATCATCAAAGACCAAAAGTAGATAAAACCACAAAGATGGGGAAAAAACAGAGCAGAGAAACTGGAAACACTAAAAAGCAGAGCGCCTCTCCTCCTCCAAAGGAACACAGTTCCTCACCAGCAACGGAACAAAGCTGGACGGAGAATGACTTCGACGAGCTGGGAGAAGAAGGCTTCAGATGATCAAATTACTCCGAGCTACAGGAGGATATTCAAACCAAAGGCAAAGAAGTTGAAAACTTTGAAAAAAATTTAGAAGAATGTATAACTAGAATAACCAATACAGAGAAGTGCTTAAAGGAGCTGATGGAGCTGAAAAGCAAGGCTTGAGAACTACGTGAAGAATGCAGAAGCCTCAGGAGCCGATGCGATCAACTGGAAGAAAGGGTATCGGCGTTGGAAGATGAAATGAATGAAATGAAGCGAGAAGGGAAGTTTAGAGAAAAAAGAATAAAAAGAAATGAGCAAAGCCTCCAAGAAATATGGGACTATGTGAAAAGACCAAATCTACGTCTGATTGGTGTACCTGAAAGTGATGGGGAGAATGGAACCAAGTTGGAAAACACTCTGCAGGACATTATCCAGGAGAACTTCCCCAATCTAACAAGGCAAGCCAACATTCAGATTCAGGAAACACAGAGAATGCCACAAGGATACTCCTCGAGAAGAGCAACTCCAAGACACATAATTGTCAGATTCACCAAAGTTGAAATGAAGGAAAAAATGTTAAGGGCAGCCAGAGAGAAAGGCCGGATTACCCTCAAAGGGAAGCCCATCAGACTAACAGCGGATCTCTTGACAGAAACTCTACAAGCCAGAAGAGAGTGGGGGCCAATATTCAACATTCTTAAAGAAAAGAATTTTCAACCCAGAATTTCATATCCAGCCAAACTAAGCTTCATAAGTGAAGGAGAAATAAAATACTTTACAGACAAGCAAATGCTGAGAGATTTTGTCACCACCAGGCCTGCCCTAAAAGAGCTCCTGAAGGAAGCGCTAAACTTCGAAAGGCACAACTGGTACCAGCCACTGCAAAATCATGCCAAAATGTAAAGACCATCGAGACTAGGAAGAAACTACATTAACTAACGAGTAAAATAACCAGCTAACATCATAATGACAGGATCAAATTCACACATAACAATATTAAATTTAAATGTAAATGGACTAAATGCTCCAATTAAAAGACACAGACTGGCAAATTGGATAAAGACTCAAGACCCATCAGTGTGCTGTATTCAGGAAACCGATCTCATGCGCAGAGACACACATAGGCTCAAAATAAAAGGATGGAGGAAGATCTACCAAGCAAATGGAAAACAAAAAAAGGCAGGGGTTGCAATCCTAGTCTCTGATAAAACAGACTTTAAATCAATAAAGATCAAAAGAGACAAAGAAGGCCATTATATAATGGTAAAGGGATCAATTCAACAAGAAGAGCTAACTATCCTAAATATATATGCACCCAATACAGGAGCACCCAGATTCATAAAGCAAGTCCTGAGTGACCTACAAAGAGACTTAGACTCCCACACATTAATAATGGGAGACTTTAACACCCCACTGTCAACATTAGACAGATCAACAAGACAGAAAGTTAACAAGGATACCCAGGAATTGAACTCATCTCTGCACCAAGCGGACCTAATAGACATCTACAGAACTCTCCACCCCAAACCAACAGAATATACATTTTTTTCAGCACCACACCACACCTATTCCAAAATTGACCAAATACTTGGCAGTAAAGCTCTCCTCTGGAAATGTAAAAGAACAGAAATTATAACCAACTATCTCTCAGATCACAGTGCAATCAAGCTAGAACTCAGGATTAAGAATCTCACTCAAAACCGCTCAACTACAAGGAAACTGAACAACCTGCTCCTGAATGACTACTGGGTACATAACGAAATGAAGACAGAAATAAAGATGTTCTTTGAAACCAACGAGAACCAAGACACAACATACCAGAATCTCTGGGATGCATTCAAAGCAGTGTGTAGAGGGAAATTTATAGCACTAAATGCCCACAAGAGAAAGCAGGAAAGATCCAAAATTGACACCCTAACATCACAATTAAAAGAACTAGAAAAGCAAGAGCAAACACATTCAAAAGCTAGCAGAAGGCAAGAAATAACTAAAATCAGAGCAGAACTGAAGGAAATAGAGACACAAAAAACCCTTCAAAAAATTAATGAATCCAGGAGCTGGTTTTTTGAAAGGATCAACAAAATTGATAGACTGCTGGCAAGATTAATAAAGAAAAAAAGAGAGAAGAATCAAATAGATGCAATAAAAAATGATAAAGGGGATATCACCACCGATCCCACAGAAATACAAACTACCATCAGAGAATACTACAAACACCTCTACACAAATAAACTAGAAAATCTAGAAGAAATGGATAAATTCCTCGACACATACAATCTCCCAAGACTAAACCAAGAAGAAGTTGAATCTCTGAATAGACCAATAACAGGAGCTGAAATTGTGGCAATAATCAATAGCTTACCAACCAAAAAGAGTCCAGGACCAGATGGATTCACAGCTGAATTCTACCAGAGGTACCAGGAGGAACTGGTACCATTCCTTCTGAAACTATTCCAATCAATAGAGAAAGAGGGAATCCTCCCTAACACATTTTATGAGGTCAGCATCATCCTGATACCAAAGCCGGGCAGAGACACAACTAAAAAAGAGAATTATTGACCAATATCCTTGATGAACATTGATGCAAAAATCCTCAATAAAATACTGGCAAACCAAATCCAGCAGCACATCAAAAAGGTTATCCACCATGATCAAGTGGGCTTCATCCCTGGGATGCAAGGCTGGTTCAATATATGCAAATCAATAAATGTAATCCAGCATATAAACAGAACCAAAGTCAAAAACCACATGACTATCTCAATAGATGCAGAAAAGGCTTTTGACAAAATTCAACACCCTTCATGCTAAAAACTCTCAATAAATTAGGTATTGATGGGACGTATCTCAAAATCATAAGAGCTATCTATGACAAACCCACAGCCAATATCATACTGAATGGGCAAAAACTGGAAGCATTCCCTTTGAAAACTGGCACAAGACAGGGATGCCCTCTCTCACCACTCCTATTCAACATAGTGTTGGAAGTTCTGTCCAGGGCAATTAGGCAAGAGAAGGAAATAAAAGGTATTCAATTAGGAAAAGAGGAAGTCAAATTGTCCCTGTTTGCAGACGACATGATAGTATATGTAGAAAACCCCATTGTCTCAGCCCAAAATCTCCTTAAGCTGATAAGCAACTTCTGATAAGTTGCAACTTCTGATAAGTTATTCTGATAAGTCTCAGGATACAAAATCAATGTACAAAAATCACAAGCATTCTTATACATCAATAACAGACAAACAGAGAGCCAAATCATGAGTGAACTCCCATTCACAATTGCTTCAAAGAGAATAAAATATCTAGGAATCCAACTTACAAGGGATGTCAAGGACCTCTTCAAGGAGAACTACAAACCACTGCTCAAGGAAATAAAAGAGGATACAAACAAATGGAAGAACATTCCATGCTCTTGGGTAGGAAGAATCAATATCGTGAAAATGGCTATACTGCCCAAGGTAATTTACAGATTCAATGCCATCCCGATCAAGCTACCAATGACTGTCTTCACAGAATTGGAAAAAGCTACTTTAAAGTTCATATGGAACCAAAAAACAGCCCGCATCACCAAGTCAATCCTAAGCCAAAAGAACAAAGCTGGAGGCATCAAACTACCTGACTTCAAACTATACTAAAAGGCTACAGTAACCAAAACAGCATGGTACTGGTACCAAAACAGAGATATAGATCAATGGAACAGAACAGAGCCCTCAGAAATAACACCGCATATCTACAACTATCTGATCTTTGACAAACCTGAGAAAAACAAGCAATGGGGAAAGGATTCCCTGTTTAATAAATGGTGCTGGGAAAACTGGCTAGCCATATGTAGAAAGCTGAAACTGGATCCCTTCCTTACACCTTATACAAAAATCAATTCAAGATGGATTAAAGACTTAAACGTTAGACCTAAAACCATAAAAACTCTAGAAGAAAACCTAGGCATTACCATTCAGGACATAGGCATGGGCAAGAACTTCATGTCTAAAACACCAAAAGCAATGGCAACAAAAGCCAAAACTGACAAATGGGTTCTAATTAAACCAAAGAGCTTCTGCACAGCAAAAGCAACTACCATCAGAGTGAACAGGCAACCTACAAAATGGGAGAAAATTTTTGCAACCTACTCATCTGACAAAGGGCTAATATCCAGAATCTACAATGAACTCCAACAAATTTACAAGAAAAAAACAAACAACCCCATCAAAAAGTGGGCGAAGGACATGAACAGACACTTCTCAAAAGAAGACATTTATGCAGCCAAAAAACACATGAAAAAATGCTCACCATCACTGGCCATCAGAGAAATGCAAATCAAAACCACAATGAGATACCATCTCACACCAGTTAGAATGGCAATCATTAAAAAGTCAGGAAACAACAGGTGCTGGAGAGGATGTGGAGAAATAGGAACACTTTTACACTGTTGGTGGGACTGTAAACTAGTTCAACCATTGTGGAAGTCAGTGTGGCAATTCCTCAGGGATCTAGAACTAGAAATACCATTTGACCCAGCGATCCCATTACTGGGTATATACCCAAAGGATTATAAATCATGCTGCTATAAAGACACATGCACACGTATGTTTATTGCGGCATTATTCACAATAGCAAAGACTTGGAACCAACCCAAATGTCCAACAATGATAGACTGGATTAAGAAAATGTGGCACATATACAGCATGGAATACTATGCAGCCATAAAAAATGATGAGTTCATGTCCTTTGTAGGGACATGGATGAAATTGGAAATCATCATTCTCAGTAAACTATCGTGATAACAAAAAACCAAACACTGCATATTCTCATTCATAGGTGGGAATTGAACAATGAGAACACATGGACCCAGGAAGGGGAACATCGCACTCTGGGGACTGTTGTGGGGTGGGGGGAGGGGGGAGGGATAGCATTGGGAGATATACCTAATGCTAGATGACGAGTTAGTGGGTGCAGCGCACCAGCATGGCACGTGTATACATATGTAACTAACCTGCACATTGTGCATACGTACCCTAAAACCTAAAGTATAATAATAATAAATAAATAAATAAATAAATAAAAATAAAAGTTAATTTACATTGAAAAAAAAGAAAAAAGTGGGAAAATTAAAGTAAAAAAATAGTGAATATCTTTCCTCGTAAGTTTGCACTAGATATTTATGAAAAAATATAGATTTGTTTTATTTTTTCATTCAATGACAATTATTGAAGTTTTTATGATATTATTGTATCATAATGATATGATTTGAGAGGAGGAGAACAAACTGGGGACTGATACATTTTTTTCTTTCATCCTTGAGAAAAGTAAAATCTCAAGCTTTAGCTATGGAAAGATGACATAATTTTTATGTAAACACACACATACCTATTAATTATCCCTGCAAAAATAGATAGCAATCACAATTAAATGTTGTTGCATACAACTTAGTAAATATGAAAAACTTCCCCACATCCGAGTATGAAAGTAGGAGAAACAACAGAAAATAATGCAGTCAAAAGCATAAATCATATCAAGTATGTTTTCAGATCACAATATAATAAAACAAGAAATCAATATCAAGAGGAGCTTTGGAAAATACACAAACACATGGAAATCAAACAACATGCTCTTGAATGACCAATGGGTGAATAAATAAATAAAGAAGAAAATTTTAAAATATTCTTGAAACAAATGAAAAATAGAAATACAACATACCAAATCTATGGGATACAGTAAGAGCAGTGCTATGAGGGAAGTTTATAGCAATAAACACCTACATCAAAAAAGCAGAAAAACTTCAAATAAACAACTTAATGATGAACCTCAAAGAATTTAGAAAAGCAAGAACAAGCCAAACCCCAAATTAGTAGAAGGAAAAAAGTAATAAAGTTCAGAGCAGAAATAAAGAAAATTGACACTAAAAAAATACAGAATATCAACAAAATGAAAAGTTGGTTTTTTGAAAAGATAAATAAAATTAAGAAACTAACTATACTAACATAAGAAGAGAGAGGACCCCAATAAATAAAACCAGAAATAAAAGAGGAGACATAACAACTTAGACCACAGAAATACAAATAATCACTATAGACTATTATGAACAACTGCATGCCAACACATCGGAAAACCTAGCAGAAATGAGTAAGTTCCTGGACACATAAAACCTACCAAGATTGAATCATGAAGAAGTAGAAAACATCAACAAGCCAATAATGAGTAATAAAATTGAAGCTATAATAAAAAGTCTTTCCTCAGAGAAAAGCCCAGAATCTGATAGCTTTATACCTGAGTTTGTCAAAAATTTAAAGAACTAACACCAATCCTACCAAACTTTGCAAAAAAATTGAAAAGGAGGAAATACTTCTAAACTTATTCTACCAGGCCAGCATTACCCTGATATCAAAACCAGACAAGGATATAAGAAAAATAAACCTATAGGCCATTGTGATTGATAAATATAGATGTAAAATCCTCAACAAAATAATAGCAGACTGAATTCAAAAATACAACACGTTAAAAAGATCATTCACTATGATTTAGTGCAATTCCTCCTAGAAATGCAAGGATGGTTCAAAATATGAAAATTGAAATGTGATACATCACATTAACAGAACTAAGAACAAAAACATTATGATAATTTCATTAGATGCTATAAAAATCCCATAAAAGATTCCATTCCAAGATGGCCGAATAGGAACAGCTCTGGTCTGCAGCTCCCAGCATGATTGACGCAGAAGACAGTGATTTCTGCATTTCCAATTCAGGTATTGTTCATCTCATTGAGACTGGTGAGACAGTGGGTGCAGCCCATGGAGGGTGAGCTGAAGCAGGGCAGGGCATCGCTTCACCCAGGAAGCACAAGGGATTGGGGGATTTCCCTTTCCTAGCAAAGGGAAGTCATGACAGACTGTACCTGGAAAATAGGGATACTCCCACCCAAATACTGCGCTTTTCCAATGATCTTAGCAAACAACACATGAAGAGATTATATCCCGTGCCTGCCTCGGCGGGTCCCACACCCATGGAGCCTTGCTCACTGCTAGTGCAGCAGTCTGAGATTGACCTGCAAGGCAGCAGCCTGGCAGTGGGAGGGCTGTCTGCCATTGCTGAGACTTGAGTGGGTAAACATAGTGGATGGGGAAGCTCAAACTGGGTGGAGCCCACTGCAGCTCTGCAAGACCTGCTGCTTCTGTAGACCCCACCTCTGGGGGCAGGGCATAGCTGAACAAAAGGCAGCAGAAACTTCTGCAGACTTAAATGTCCCTGTCTGACGGCTCTGAAGAGAGCAGTGGTTCTCCCAGCACAGCATTTGAGCTCTGAGAATGGACAGACTGCCTCCTCAAGTGGGTCACTGATCCCCGTGTAGCCTAACTAGAAGACACCTTCCAGTAGGGGCCAACCCATACAAGTGGGTGCCCCTCTGGGAGGAAGCTTCCAGAGGAAGGATCAGGCAGCAATATTTGCTGCTCCGCAATATTTGCTGTTCTGCAGCCTCCACTGGTGATACCCAGGCAAACAGGATCTGGAGTGAACCTCCAGCAAAGTCCAACAGACCTGCAGTTGAGGGACCTGATACTTAGAAGGAAAACTAACAAACAGAAAGGAATAGCAGCAACATCAACAAAAAGGACATCCACACCAAAACCCCATCTGTAGGCATCAGCATCAAAGACCAAAGGTAGATAAAACCACAAAGATGGGGAGAAATCAGAGGAGAAAAGCTGAAAATTCTAAAAACCAGAGCACCTCTTCTGGTCCAAAGGATCGCAGCTCCTCGCCAGCAATGGAACAAAGCTGGATGGAGAATGACTTTGATGAGCTGATAGAAGTAGGCTTCAGAAGGTCGGTAATAACAAACTTCTCCAAGCTAAAGGAGGATGTTCAAACACATTGCAAGGAAGCTAAAAACCTTGAAAAAAGATTAGATGAATGGCTAACTAGAATGAACAGTGTAGAGATCTTAAATGACATGATGGAGCTGAAAAACATGGCAAGAGAACTACGTGACGCATGCATAAGCTTCAATAGCCGATTCGATCAAGTGGAAGAATGTGTATCAATGATTGAATATCAAATTAATAAAATACAGCAAGAGGAGAAGTTTAGAGAAAAAAAGAGTAAAAAGAAATGAAAAAAGCCTCCAAGAAATATGGGACAATGTGAAAAGACCAAAGCTACGTTTGATCAGCGGTACCTGAAAGTGACGGGGAGAATGGAACCAAGTTGGAAAACACTCTGCAGGATATTATCCAGGAGAACTTCTGCAACCTAGCAAGGCAGGCCGACATTCAAATTCAGGAAATACAGAGAACACCACAAAGATACTCCTCGAGAAGAGCAACCCCAAGACACATAATTGTCAGATTCATCAAGGTTGAAATGAAGGAAAAAATGTTAAGGGCAGCCAGAGAGAAAGGTCGGGTTACCCACAAAGGGAAGCCCATCAGACTAACAGCAGATCACTCGGGAGAAACTCTATAAGCCAGAAGAGAGTGGGGGCCAATATTCAACATTCTTAAAGAAAATAATTTTCAACCCAGAATTTCATATCCAGCCAAACCATGCTTCATAAGTGAAGGGGAAATAAAATCCTTTACAGACAAGCAAGTGCTGAGAGATTTTGTCACTACCAGGCCTGCCTTACAAGAGCTCCTGAAGGAAGGACTAAACATGAAAAGGAAACACCGGTACCAGCCACTGCAAAAACATGCCAAATTGTAAAGACCCTTGATGCTAGGAAGAAACTGCATCAACTAATGGGCAAAATAACCAGCTAACATCATAATGACAAGATCAAATTCACACATAACAATATTAACCTTAAAGGTAAATGGGCTAAATGCCCCAATTAAAAGACACAGACTGGCAAATTGGATAAACAGTCAAGACACATCAGTGTGCTATATTCAGGAGACCCATCGTATGTGCAAAGACACACATAAGCTCAAAATAAAGGGATGGAGGAAGATCTACCAAGGAAATGAAAGGCAAAAAAAGAGCAGAGGTTGCAATCCTAGTCTCTGATAAAACATACTTTAAATCAACAAAGATCAAAAGAGACAGAAGGCCATTACATGATGGTAAAGGGATCAATTCAACAAGAAGAGCTAACTATCCTAAACATATATGCACCCAATACAGGAGCATCAACATTCATAAAGCAAGTCCTTAGAGACCTACAAAGAGGCTTAGACTCCCACACAGTAATGGCAGACTTTAACACCCCACTGTCAATATGAGACAGATCAACAAGACAGAAGGTTAATAAGGATATCCAGGACTTGAACTCAGCTCTGTACCAAGCTGACCTAATAGACATCTACAGAACTTTCCACCCCAAATCAACAGAATATACATTCTTCTCAGCACCACATCACACTTATTCCCAAACTGACCACATAGTCGGAAGTAAAGCATTCCTCACCAAATGAAAAAGAACAGAAATTATAACAAACTGTCTTTCAGACCACATTGCAATCAAACTAGAACTCAGGATTAAGAAACTCACTCAAAACCACTCAACTACATGGAAACTGAACAACCTGCTCCTGAATGACTACTGGGTAAATAACGAAATGAAGGCAGAAATAAAGACGTTTGAAACCAATGAGAACAAAGACACAAAGTACCAGAATCTCTGGGACACATTTAAAACAGTGTGTAGAGGGAAATTTATAGCACTAAATGCCCACAAGAGAAAGCAGGAAAGATCTAAAATCGACACCCTAACATCACAATTAAAAGAAGCAAGAGAAGCAAGAGCAAACACATTCAAAAGCTAGCAGAAGGCAAGAAATAACTAAGATCAGAGCAGAACTGAAGGAGATAGAGACACAAAAAAACCCTTCAAAAAATCAATGAATCCAGGAGCTGTTTTTTTTTTAAAGATCAACAAAATTGAAAGACTGCTAGTAAGACTAATAAAGAAGAAAAGAGAGAAGAATCAAATAGATGCAATAAAAAATGACAAAAGGGATATCACCACTGATCCCACAGAAATACAAACTACCATCAGAGAATACTATAAACACCTCTACACAAATAAACTAGAAAATCTAGAAGAAATGGATAAATTCCTGGATACATACACCCTCCCAAGACTAAACCAGGAAGAAGTTGAATCTCTGAATAGACCAATAGCAGGCTCTGAAATTGAGGCAATAATTAATAGCCTACCAACCAAAAAAATTCCAGGACCAGATGGATTCACAGCTGAATTCTACCAGAGGTACAAAGAAGAGCTGGTACCTTTCCTTCTGAAACTATTCCCATCAATAGAAAAAGAGAGAATCCTCCCTAACTCATTTTATGAGGCCAGTATCATCCTGATATGAAAGTCTGACAGAGACACAACAATAAAAGAGAATTTTAGACCAATATCCCTGATGAACATCGATGCAAAAATCCTCCATAAAATACTGGCAAACCAAATCCAGCAGCACATCAAAAAGCTTATTCACCATGATCAAGTGGGCTTCATCCCTGGGATGCAAGGCTGCTTCAACATACGCAAATCGATAAACTTAATCCATCACATAAACAGAACCAATGACAAAAACCATATGATTATCTCAATAGATGCAGAAAAGACCTTGGATAAACTTCAACACCCCTTCATGCTAAAAACTCTTAATAAACTAGGTATTGATGGAACATATCTCAAAATCATAAGAGCTATTTATGACAAACCCACAGCCAATATTATACTGAATGGGCAAAAACTGGAAGCATTCCCTTTGAAAACTGGCACAAGACAGGGATGCCCTCTCTCATCACTCCTATTCAACCTAATGGTGGAAGTTCTGGCCAGGGCAATCAGGCAAGAGAAAGAAATAAAGAGTATTCAATTAGGAAATGAGGAAATCAAATTGTCCCTGTTTGCAGATGACATGATGACATGATTGTATATTTAGAAAACCCCATCATCTCAGCCCAAAATCTCCATAAACTGATAAGCAACTTCAGCAAAGTCTCAGGATGCAAAATCAATGTGCAAAAATCACAAGCATTCTTATACACCAATAACAGACAGAGACCCAAATCATGAGTGAACTCCCATTCACAATTGCTTCAGAGAGAATAAAATACCTAGGAATCCAACTTACAAGGGATGTGAAGGACCTCTTCAAGGAGAACTACAAACCACTGCTCAATGAAATAAAAGAGGATACAAACAAATGGAAGAACATTCCATGCTCATGGGTGGGAAGAATCAATATCGTGAAAATGCCCATACTGCCCAAGGTAATTTATAGATTCAATGCCATCCCCATCAAGCTACCAATGACTTTCTTCACAGAATTGGAAAAAGCTACTTTAAAGTTCATATGGAACCAAAAAAGAGCCCGCATCACCAAGTCAATCCTAAGCCAAAAGAACAAAGCTGGAGGCATCACACTACCTGACTTCAAACTATACTACAAGGCTACAGTAACCAAAACAGCATGGTACTGGTACCAAAACAGAGATATAGATCAATGGAACAGAACAGAGCCCTCATAAATAATGCCACACATCTACAACTATCTGATCTTTGACAAACCTGACAAAAACAAGAAATGGGGAAAGGATTCCCTACTTAATAAATGGTGCTGGGAAAACTGGCTAGCCATATGTAGAAAGATGAAACTGGATCCTTTCCTTACACCTTATACAAAAATTAATTCAAGATGGATTAAATATTTAAAGGTGAGACCTAAAACCATAAAAACCCTAGAAGAAAACCTAGGCAATACCATTCAGCACATAGGCATGGGCAAGGACTTCATGACTAAAACACCAAAAGCAATGGCAACAAAAGCCAAAATAGACAAATGGGATCTAATTAAACTAAAGAGCTTCTGCACAGCAAAAGAAACTACCATCAGCATGAACAGGCAACCTACAGAATGGGAGAAAATTTTTGCAATCTACCCATCTGACAAAGGGCTAATATCAAGAATCCACAAAGAACTTAAACAAATTTATAAGAAGAAAACAAACAACCCCATCAAAAAGTGGGCAAAGGATATGAACAGACACTTCTCAAAAGAAGACATTTATGCAGCCAACAGACACATGAAAAAATGCTCATCATCACTGGTCATCAGAGAAATGCAAATAAAAACCACAATGAGATACCATCTCACACCAGTTAGAATGGCGATCATTAAAAATTCAGGAAACAACAGATGCTGGAGAGGATGTGGAGAAATAGGACCATCTTTACATTATTGGTAGGAGTATAAACTAGTTCAACCATTGCGGAAGACAGCATGGCTATTCCTCAAGGATCTAGAACTAGAAATACCATTTGACCCAACCCTCCCATTACTGGGTATATACCCAAAGGATTATAAATCATGCTACTATAAAGACACATGCACACTTATGTTTACTGTGGCACTATTCACAATAGCAAAAACTTGGAAGCAACCCAAATGTCCATCAATGATAGGCTAGATTAAGAAAATGTGGCACATACACACCATAGAATACTACGCAGCCATAGAAAAGGATGAGTTCAAGTCCTTTGCAGGGACATGATGAACCTGGAAATCATCATTCTGAGCATACTATCACAAAGATAGAAAACCAAACACTGCATGTTCTCACACATAGGTGGGAACTGAACAATGAGAACACTTGGACATAGGGCGGGGAACATCACACATGGGGGTCTGTCGTGGGGACGTGGGCAAGAGGAGGGATAGCATTAGGAGAAATACCTAATGTAAATGATGAGTTAATGGGTTTGGAAAACCAACATGGCACGTGTATACCTATGTAACAAATCTGCACATTGTGCACAAGTACCCTAGAACTTAAAGTATAATTTAAAAAAAGGAAAAAAATCCCATAAAATTCATGACACATTAAGGGTTTTTTTAATAATAAAATTTTATGGGACTCAATTGTAAGTCTAAGATCTCAAATATTTTTATAATAAAAAACCCTTAATGAGTTGGGAATGGAGGAAATGAACCTCAAAATAATAAAGGCAATAAACCCACAGCTATCATTGTACTGAAGAGGGGAAAATGGAAAGCCTTTCCTCTAAGATCAGCAACAAGACAAGGTTGCCCACTTTCACCACTTATATTCAGCATAATACTAGAAGTTCTCACCAGAGCAGTGAGGCAAGACAAATAAATGAAGGACATTCTAATTGAAAAGGAAAAAATCAAATTAGCCCTGTTTGCAAATGACATAATCTTATACTTAGAAAAACCTAAAGACTCTACCAAAAAAAAAAAAACAAAAAAGAAAAACTGTTAGAACTGATAAATGAATTCAGTAAATTTGCAAGACACAAAATCAATATATGAAAATCAGCGGCATTTATATATGCCAATAGCAAACAATCTGAAAAAGAAATCAAGGAAGTGGCCAGGCACGGTGGCTCACACCTGTAATCCTAGCACTTTGGGAGATCTACGCAGGTGGATCACTTGAGGTCAGGAGTTCGAGACCGGCCTAGCCAACAGGGTGAAACCCCATCTCTACTAAAATTACAAAAGATTAGCCAGGCATGGCACATGACAGCTACTTGGAAGGCTGAGACAGGACAATCACTTGAACCTGGGAGGTGGGGGTTGCATTGAATTGAGATCATGCCATTGCACTCCAGCCTGGCCAACAGAGAAAGACTTAGTCTCAAAGAAAAAAAAAAAAAGAAAGAAAAGAAAAGAAAAAAGAAATTAAGTAATTTTATTTACAAGAGCTACAAAGAATATAAAATACCTAGGAACTGATTTAGTCAAAGAATTGGAAGATCCATACAAGAAGAACTACAAAACACTGATGAAAGGAATTGAAGAAGACACAAAAAAATTGGAAAGATATCCCATGTTTGTGGATTTAAGGAATTAATATTGTTAAAATGACAATTCTACCCAAAGCACTTTATAGATTCAATACAATCCCTATCAAAAAAACAATGTCATGCTTCACAGAAGTAGAAAAAAATCCTAAAATTTATATGGAACCCCAGAAGACTTCGAGTAGTCAAAGTAATCCTGAGCAAAAAGAACAAAGCTGGAGGCATCACATGATTTGAATTCGAAATAGTCTACAAAGCTATAATAACCAAGTAAGCATAATACTGGCATTAAAAACAGACATATATACTAAAGGAGTAGAACAGAGAACCCAGAAATAAATCCACATATTTACAGCCAACTCATTTTTCAACTAAGTTTCCAATAACAAACAATGGGGAATGGACAGTCTCTTTAATAAATGGAGCTGGAGAAACTGGATAATCAACACAGAAGAATAAAACTAGATTTTCACCTTTCACACAAAAATTAAATCAAAATAGATTACAGACTGAAGTCTAAGGTCTCAAATTGTAAAACTACTAACAAAAAACTTTGGGGAAATGCTCCAGGATATTGGTCTGGGAAGTGAATTTTTGTGCAAAACATTAAAAGCACAGGCAAAGCAGGCAATAATAGACAAATAGGATTATATCAAACTGAAAAGCTTCTGCACAGTGGGAAAACATGGACAAAGTGAAGAGACAATCCACAGAATGGGAGAAAATATTTGCAACCTATCCATCTGCCAAGAAATTAATAACCAGACTATATAAGGAGCTTAAACAACTAGCAAAAAAAAATTGATTTAAAAACAAACAAAAGAACTGAATAGACATTTCTCAAAAGATGACATACAGATGGCCAACAGATAAAAAAGCTAAACATCACTAATAATCAGAGCAATGAGAATGAAAACCACAATGAGATATCATTTCACCCCAGTTAAAATGGCTTTTATCAAAAAGACAGGAACAATGAATGCTGACAAGAATGTAGAAAAAGAGAAATCCTTATACATTGTTGGTGGGAGTGTAAATTAATGCAGCCAGTATGGAAAACTATATGGACTTTCCTCAAAAAATTAAAAAAAGAATTTCCATATGATTCAGCAATTACACTACTGAGTATGTATCAAAAATAAAGGAAATCAATATATCAAACAATATATCAAAGAGATATCTACACTCCTATGTTTATTGCAGTACTATTCACAACAGCCAAAATATAGAATCAACCTAAGTGCCCATCAATGAATCAGTGGATAAAGAAAATGTATATATACAAATAGAATATTATTCAGCCATAAAAAAGAATGAATCCTGTCATTTGTAGCAGCATGGATAGAACTGGAAGTCATGATATAAGCCAAGTACAAAAAGACAAATATTGCATGTTCATATATGGGAGCTAAAAAAATGGGTCTCATGAAGGAAGACAGTAGATTGGTGGTGACCAGAGGACAGGAAAGGTTGAGGGGCAAGCGAGGGGAATAAAGAGAGGTTGATTAATGGATACAAACGCACAGCTGGATAGAAGAAATAAGACCTAGTATTTCATAGATCAGTACTGTGACTATAGTTCATAATAATCTGTTGTATATTTCAAAATAGCTGGCAGAAAATAATTCAAAAGTTTCTAGCATAAAGAAAAGATAAAGATTTAAGATGATGAATATCACAATTACACTGATTTGATCTTTACAAATTATGTGACCATATTAAATTATCACAAATACCCTAGAATATGTACATCTTTATAGATCAATAAAAGATAAAATTGAAAAGAGAACATAAAAAACAAATAATTCAGACACTATGACTTTTCTTATGCGGATAAAGAAGGGCTGAACAAAGGTAGTGACTTATGTGATGGGAAAAATTAAATAAATTTGAGACATATTGTATTCATCAGGATTCTCAGTTAAAAACAGCAAAACCTATTCTAGTGAGTTTAAGCTGAAAGGTAGAGAAGATGTTCACAGGATCCTTAGGTGAACAAAAGCATCAAGTTTGGATGCTATGTAGCCTGAAGAAAATCGAGGTAGACAAAACTCAGTCATGAGAAATGTTTAATCGTTCTTTATCCTTATGAACCTATACTAGAAACTTTGCATTAGCAGTCCACAAAAAGTTATACAGCTCCACCATTAAGTTTTGGCAGGAGCTATGATATTCAGTGAGTGTGACTACTGCTTTTTTCCCTATTTGGTGGCATGTAGGTCACATGAAGAGACTTAGTTACAAGAAAGTCTGGAAATATATAGTTTTATCATTTTCCAGTTTCTGACATACAAGAAGGCAAGATCAAAGGGGGCTGGAAACGATGTTGAATGAGTCAATCTGCTATAGGTATTGAAAAGCTAAATTTGATGAACTAGATGAGTATTGTGAGATATAAGATGAGAAGGAAGACATAAGATGAGAAGGAAGGCATGGGCATCCAAATGATGATATCCTTGGCTCTGTTTTTCAAATAGTGGTGGGGATATATGGGCTGGGATCAGGTTGGGATGGACAAGCTAATGTTATGGTATCTGAACCCAGTGGAGATCTCCAGTAGAATCTGATTATATGGTTCTGGAGTTGAGGGGAGAGAGCAGAAATGATAGAGATTTGTGAGCCTTCACCATGAGGTGAAAACATGGAAAAAAGCAAGAGGTAGAGCAGGCGTAGTGAGAAAGGAATATAGGCAAATCTGAATAAGACTCTGAGACATAGTTAAGGGACTAGCAGAGAAACAGAAAGCTTCTACGGAGAAGTAGTACGCCTAAGGTAGGAGGGAGAGTTCGAAAAAGGCAAAAACACGCATGACAAATACTGTCAAATGCTATAGAAATAATCCAATTAAGGTAAATTTTGGAAAAGAACAATGGATTTAGCCACAGCAGACAATTCTAACCTCACATATCTCATATGAGACTGGAAATTTTATAAAGAAAAGACATTTAATTGTCTTACAGTTTTGCAGGCTGTACAGAAAGCATAGTGGTTTCTGCTTCTGCGGAGGCTTCAGGAAACTTCCAATCATGGCAGGAAGCAAAGAGGGAGCAGGCGTCTCACATGGCAGGAGCAGGACCAAGGGAGAGAGAGAAGAGGTGCCATACACTTTTAAACCACCAGATCTCGCAAGGACTCACTCACTATTCTGAGAACAGTACCAAGGGGATGGTACTAAACCATTCATGAGAAATCTACTCCCACAATCTAATCACTTCATCCTAGGCCCTGCCTCCAACACTGGGGATTACATTTTAATATGTAATTTGGGTGGGTACACAGATCCAAACCATATTACCTTAAATGCAAATGACAACCAATATTTTTTCCTTTTGTTTGAAGATATTATATGAAAAAATCTCAAGTTAGCCTAAAAGCAATAAAGTAGAATTTAGGAGGAAATTTAAGACAATAATAAGACACATCTAGAGAATGAATAATTCAGAAAAATTAAAATATTTTGAAAACATTAAAGGATACAACAAATGTACAGCTGGACCCACAGAAGAACTGAGTAAAAAAAGTGAAAACTAATGAAAAGTTACAAAGTTTTAGTACTGTCCTAACAATAGAGAAGAAAATGTGGAAAGGAATACATTATTTGACAAGAGCAAATGACTATCATCAACAGCCCAAAATAGCATTAATTATGTGAGGAGTAATCATAAAAGAGACTAAATAAAATGTTTTTGGAACTGTGAAAAGGAAAATTTTCTCTAGCTTTTGCCAAAGGTTGCTAGGAATTTCCAAAATATACAGAAAATAAATTAAAACATATCTCAGTGGCTGGCAAGATGGTCAAATAGAAACAGCTCTGGTCTGCAGTTCCCAGCAAGATAAATCCAGAAGGTAGGTGATTTCTGCATTTCTAACTGAGGTACCTGGCTCATCTCATTGAGACTGGTTAGACAGTGTGTGCAGCCCACAGAGGGGTGAGCTGAAGCAGGATGAGGCATTGCCTCACCTGGGTAGTGCAAGGAGTCGGAGAGCTCCCTCCTCTAGCCAAGGGAAGCTGTGAGGGACCATGCCATGAGGAACGATGCATTCTGGCCCAGAAACTACGCTTTTCCCAAGGTCTTCACAATCCATAGAACAGGAGATTCCCTTGGGTGCCTACACCGCCAGGGCCCTGGGTTTCAAGCACAAAACCGGGCAGCCATTTGGGCAGACACAGAGCTAGCTGCAGGAGTTTTTTTTCATACCCCAGTGGTGCCTAGAACACCAGCGAGGCAGAACCATTCACTCCCCTGGAAAGGTGGCTGAAACCAGGTAACCAAGTGGTCTAGTTCAGCGGATCCATCCCCAGGGAGCCCAGCAAGCTAAGATCCACTGGCTTGAAACTCTTGCTGCCAGCACAGCAGTCTAAAGTTGACCTGGGATGCTTGAGCTTGGTGGGGAGAGGGGCATCCACCATTATTGAGGCTTGAGTAGGCAGTTTTCCACTCACAGTGTAAGCAAAGCTGCCAGGAAGCTTGAACTGGGTGGAACCCACTGCAGCTTGGCAAAGCCAATGCCTCTCTAGATTCCTCCTCTCTGGGCAGGACATCTCTGAAAGAAAGGCAGCAACCCCAGTCATGGGCTTATAGATAAAGATCCTGTCTCCCTGGGAGAGAGCACCTGGGAGAAGGGGTATCTGTGGGTGCAGCTTCAGCAGACTCAAACGTTCCTGCCTGCTGGCTCTGAAGAGAGCAGCAGATCTCCCAGCATAGTGCTCGAGCTCTGCTAAGGGATAGACTGCCTCTTCAACTGGGTATGAAAAAAAAACTCCTGCAGCTAGTTCAGTGTCTGCCCAAACGGCCACCCAGTTTTGTGCTTGAAACCCAGGGCCCTGGTGTTGGGATCTAATTAAACTAAAGAGCTTCTGCACAGTAAAAGAAACCGTCATCAGCATGAACAGGCAACCTACAGATGGGAGAAAAATTTTGCAATCTATCCATCTGACAAAGGGCTAATATCCAGAATCTACAAGGAACTTAAACAAATTTATGAGAACAAAACAAACAACTTATCAAAAAGTGGGCAAAGGATATGAACAGACACTTCTCAAAAGAAGACATTTATGTGGCCAACAAACATATGAAAAAAAAACTCATAATTACAGGTCCTTAGGGAAATGCAAATCAAAACCACAATGAGATACCATCTCATGACAGATAGAATCGCTATCATTAAAACGTCAGGAAACAACAGATGCTGGAGAGAATGTGGAGAAATAGGAAAGGTTTTACACTGTTGGTGGGAGTGTACATTAGTTCAACCATTGTGGAAGACAGTGTGGCGATTCCTCAAGGATCTAGAACCAGGAATACTATTTGGCCCAGCAATCCCACTACTGGGTATATACCCAAAGGATTATAAATCATTCTACTATAAAGACACATGCACACATATGTCTATTGCAGCACTGTTCACAATAGCAAAGACTTGGAACCAACCCAAATGTCCATCAATGATAGACTGGATAAAGAAAATGTGGCACATATACACCATAGAATACTATGCAGCCATAAAAAAAGGATGAGTTGGTGTCCTTTGCAGGGACATGGATGAAGCTGGAAATCATCATTCTCAGCAAACTAACATAGGAACAGAAAACCAAACACCGCATGTTCTCACTCATAAATGGGGTTTAAACAGTGAGAACACATGGACACAGGGAGGGGAACATCAAACACTGTGCTGTCAGGGGGTGGGTGACTAGGAAGGAGGGATAGCATTAGGAGAATTACCTAATGTAGATGAGGGGTTGATGGGTGCATCAAACAACCATGGCACGTGTATACCTATGTAACAAAACTGCACATTTTGCACATGTATCCCGGAACTTAAACTATAATTAAGAAATAGTAATTAAAAAATTTTTTAAATGGCAAAGTATATATAATAGGAATGTGATACAACTGATTATTAATATAAAAATAACTAAATCGTAAAATAAGGAATAAGCGTAGATGTGTTGTTTTTTTTTTCCTTTAACAGCCTGAGAAAAAGGATTCTTCGGAGACAAGATAAGTAAATTCCCAGTGACATTCCTTTTCAATGATAAGTAGCGCCTAAAATTTGCTAATCTCATGAGGCTTTTGCAGCACTTGGGACTTGGTCTGCCCATAAGGCTCAAGAGCAGCTCATCTAACATGTTTTCCTCCACTCTTCTTTGGTCACCAGCCAAAGTGCTGGCCCCTGACCAGCTTACTCTCATTTCTCTCAACTCTGTCCTATTGCAGGACACCCATTCTTTCACACTTAGCATTCTTTTTGCTACTGACCCTTGCCTTTTATTCTAGAACCCTTATCTATCATCTAGCATCTACTCTACACTGCCAATCTAAAATAGCATCTACTCTACACTGCCAATCTATTCACAGATGGGTTCTTCTACTCCCTTCTAAATAGCATGCAAGCTAAAACTTTTTATTCCCTCTTGCTTAACTACAGAACCCCCAAATCAACTAGCAGCATTTTGCTTTAACCCTCCACTGCTGTATTCAAATCATTATTTGATGATTATAACAATACTTACCTTCCCTGAGATGTCTATTATCCTCTATCCACCCTTACTGATATTATCTGAAGACTTCCTAACCCATCAATACTTTCTTTTTTTAATCCAGGGAAATTCACCCCCGATATCTCACGTAGGTTCTTTTCTATTTTCTCTAAGTGTCACCCAGTCTGAGAAATAAATGGACAGAGTACAAAAGAGAGAAATTTTAAAGCTGGGTGTCCGGGGGAGACATCACATGTCGGCAGGTTCTGTGATGCCCCCTGAGCCGTAAAACCAGCAAATTTTTATTAGTGATTTTCAAAACGGGAGGGAGTGTACGAATAGGGTGCAGGTCACAGAGATCACATGCTTCACTAAGTGATAAAATATCACAAGGCAAATGGAGGCAGGGCGAGATCACAGGACCACAGGACTGGGGCAAAATTAAAATTGCTAATGAAGTTTCAGGCACACATTGTCATTGATAACATCTTATCAGGAGACAGTGTTTGAGAGCAGACAATTGTCTGACCAAAATTTTTTAAGTGGGAATTTCCTTGTCCTAATAAGCCTGGGAGCGCTATCGGAGACTGAGGCTTATTTCATCCCTTATCCACAACTGTAAAAGACGGCTGTCACCAAAGTGGCCATTTCAGAGGCCTCCCCTTAGGGACGCATTCTCTTTCTCAGGGATGTTCCTTGCTGAGAAAAAGAATTCAGCAGTATTTCTCCTATTTGCTTTTGAAAGGAGAGAAATATGGCTCTGTTCTGCCTGGCTCACAAGCAGCCAGAGTTTAAGGTTATCTCCCTTGTTCCCTGAACATTGCTGTTATCCTGTTCTTTTTTCAAGGTGCCCAGATTTCATATTGCTTAAACAATTTGTGCAGTTAATGCAATTATCACAGGGTCCTGAGGCAACATTCATCCTCAGCTTACAAAGATGATGGGATTAAGAGATTAAAGTAAAGACAGGCATAGGAAATCACAAGGGTATTGATTGGGGAAGTGATAAGTGTCCATTAAATCTTCACAATTTATGTTCAGAGATTGCAGTAAAGACAGGTGTAAGAAATTTTATAAAAGTATTAATTTGGAAAACTAATAAATGTCCATGAAATCTTCACAATTTATGTTCTTCTGACATGGCTTCAGCTGGTCCCTCCATTTGGGGTCCCTGACTTCCCACAACATTTTTTTTTTTTTTTTGAGATGGAGTTGCGCTCTGTCACCCAGGCTAGAGTGCAATGGAGCAATCTGGGCTCACTGCAACCTCCGTCTCCTGGGTTCAAGCAATTCTCCTGTTGCAGCCTCCTGAGTAGCTGGGACTACAGAAGCACGCAATCACATCTGATTAATTTTTGTATTTTCAGTAGAGGCGGGATTTCGCCATATTGGTCAGGCTGGTTTCAAACTCCTGACCTCAGGTGATCCACCTGCCTCAGTCTCCCAAAGTGCTGGGATTACAGGTGTGAGCCACCATGCTCGGCTCCTATCACCACTTTAACGGACTTAGCACTTTCCTATCCAACCTAGGATAATATATCATTTAACTTCTCTCTTGCAACAATACCCATTTCCCATGTCTTTTTGATCTTTTGTCTGACCTACTAACATTCCAAGGTAGGTTGATCCAGACATTTTTTTCACTGCACTTGTAGCTACACCCCTGGGTACTGCTGAAGGAACTTTTAGGAAATTACACAAAGCTGTGGATGGCTGCTACAATAATTTGTAGTTTCCAAACTCAATTGAGCCCTTTGTGACTCTTAAAACTTATGTTCAAAATTAAAGTCATTTTAATTTCTAAAGCCTGCTGTTGCTTCTGTATCACCTGTCTTGGCAAATGGCACCGCCCTTGAAACCAAAGGTAAAATCCAGATGTTATCCTAGACCTCTTGTTTTTCATTGCCACCCTTATAACTAATAATTTATTAAAACACTTAATTATATTATCTTAACAGCTTTGTTTTGTTAAAGTAAATGTAAGATATCTCATTTCTCCTGCAAACACTTCAGCATAGATCTTTATCTTGTAACATTTTTAAAGAAAACATCATGACATTATTATGCCTAACAAAATACTTTCCTTAATGTCATCTAATACCTACTTCACATTTTATTTTCACCTTCATTAACATTTAATTGACTGTCTATTTTTTATAGTTGGTTTGACCAATCAAATTTCAAGTGATATTATGTTTTGTCATACTGTATCTTGACCTCTTGCATCTTTCTTCCTTTACAACAGTCCCCGCCATTCTTTTTATCTTCTATGCTACTGATTTGTTGGAGAAACCAGGTCCTTAAAAACACTATCCTGAAATGTCTCACATTCTGGATTTTACTGATCCAGTAAAATCATGCTGTCTGTTCTACTATCCATATTCCTCTATTCCCTGTAAACTGATTTGATTAAATGTAGTATAATTTTTTCTGAATAAGAAATTTTAATATGTGATGCTCTATACTGCCTATTGCCCCAATTTTAGATCTCCTGAGCTCAATCAGTAGGTTCAGATAGTGTCAGTCTAATTACTGCATAAAGATTTCTCATAAAATTTCACCCAATGTTATTAGCATCTATTATTGAAAGCTACCTAAATATTTTTACTAAGGGTTGAATAATGGTGACTCTATAATTCTATTATTTATCCTGAATTTGTTAGCTTGAGTTCTTCTATACAGCAAAACTTTTCCTTATCACTTATTTGGTTACCTTGAAACAAATTCATGCAGAAATACAAAATAAATATTTTTCTTAATTTATAGAAAATAAAAACACAGAAACACAAAAGAGTGTATAGATTATGCCAATTTATTTTTCAGAGTAGTTACATTATTTTGTATCCATGAGAAGTCTTGTATAAGTGATCTGGTTAACCCTCATCCTCAACAACATAAGATATTAACAAACTGTTTTTTTCCCACTATAGTCAGTTATAAATGATCTCTCAATGTGGTTTTAATTTTTATTTACTTGATTATTTATTAGATTGAGCATCTTTTATTGGCTGTTCAGATTTTCTTTCTGTGAAGTACCTATTAAGATTTTTCCCTATTATTTCAAGTGAGTGATTCTTTCTCTTGCAAATTATAAGATTCTTTTTATTTATTTTTGGATGTTGATTAATCCTTTGCTGCTTATGTGTATTACAAAATATCATCTCTCAGTGTGTTAGTTCTTTTGTTTTTTTTTTCATTGATTTTGATGGTTAGAAATCAGAATTTCTGATAGTCATCTTAACGCATTTTAAACTTTACCTCTGCAGTTTGCACTTCTGTATTTTGTTGAATAATTTCATCTTTTTTGGAAGTCGTAAGTATACTGTCTTATAGGATATTATAGTTTTGCTTTTGATTTTATATTTTTAACTGCCCAGTATTAATATAGCATATGGTAGTTAAGCAGTTGTTGTTAGGGGAAAAAGTCCCTTTGGTATATGAAGTTCCATACTTAGTTTGATTCAGAACTAAAGCCAAAATTTAAAATTAAATATTTCATAAAGTCTCTATATCTTTAACTTTTGGCATGGTCTTTTATTCTGTGTAGAGAAAAACACTATTTCTATGATTAGAGTCTTGTCTTTCATTTTTATTGTGGAAAATATAAATGTCAATAGACAGCTGCTACTATTATGAAATGCAGCAGTAGAAGGGGCCCTGACCAACTGGCAATCTTTTCAATTCAGCTTCCATCTTGTCTATGTCTTTAAGATTCAGTACTTTCTTTTCAACACACTTGTCAGTAATTATAAGTGGATAGTATGCTACAGTTTCAAGGTCCTTCACACTTCCCTATTGAAATGGTTATGATAAGCATTATTCTTACCATCTGAGAGAGGATGAATAGAGAGGAAACCACTTACTAAAGTTCACAAGTGAAACAGTGATGAGAAAGGACAAGTTCTTCAGCGTTCTAATTCACTGCTCACCCCCAGAACACTTTTCCTGGTTTAAGCTTTTATATCCCAATGATGCAAGGCTGGTAAAACATACACAAATCAATAAACGTAATCCATAACATAAACAGAACCAATGACAAAAACCAGATGATTATCTCAATACATGCAGAAAAGACCTTCGATAAAATTCAACACGCTTCATGCTAAAAACTCTCAATAAATTAGGTATTGATGGAATGTACCTCAAAATAATAAGAGCTATTTATGACAAACCCACAGCCAATATCACAGTGAATTGGTAAAAGCTGGAAGCATTCCCTTTGAAAACCAGCAAAAGACAAGGATGTCCTCTCTCACCACCCCTATTCAACATAGTATTGGGTGTTCTGGCCAGGGCAATCAGGAAAGATAAAGAAATAAAGAGTATTCAAATAGGAAGAGAAGAAGTCAAATTGTCCCTGTTTACAGATGACATGATTGTATATCTAGAAAACCCCATCGTCTCAGCCCAAAATCTCCTTAAGCTGATAAGCAACTTCAGCAGTCTCAGGATACAAAATCAATGTGCAAAAATCACAAGCATTCCTATACACCAATAATAGACAATCAGAGAGCCAAATCATGAGTGATCTCCCATTCACAATTGCTACAAAGAGAATAAAATACCTAGGCATACATCTTACAAAGGATGTGAAGGACCTCTTCAAGGAGAAGTACAAACCAGAGCTCAAGCAAATTATTTGAGAGGACACAAACCAATGGAAAACATTCTATGCTCATGGATAGGAAGAATCAATATCATGAAAATGGCCATCCTGCCCAATGTAATTTATAGATTCAATGATATCCTCATCAAGCTACTATCGACTTTTTTCACAGAGTTAGAAAAAACTACTATAAATTTTATATGGAACCAAAAAATAGCCCATCCAGCAAAGACAATCCTAAGCAAAAAGGACAAAGCTGGAGGCATTATGCTACCTGACTTCAAACTATATTACAAGGCTACGGTAACCAAAACAGCATGGTACTGGTACCAAAACAGAGATATAGAACAATAGAACAGAAAAGAGGCCTCAGAAATAATGCCACACATCTACAACCATCTGATCTTTGACAAACCTGACAAAAAAAAAAAAAGCAATGGGGAAAGGATTCCCTATTTAACAAATGGTGTTGAGAAAACTGGCTAGCGATATGCAGAAAACTGAAACTGGATCCCTTCCTTACACCTTATACAAAAATTAACTCAAGGTGGATTGAAGACTTAAACATAAGACGTAGAACCATAAAAACCCTAGAAGAAAACCTAGGCAATACCATTCAGGACATAGGCATGGGCAAAGACTTCATGACTAAAACACCAAAAGCAATAGCAACAAAAGCTGAAACTGACAAATGGGATCTAATTAAACTAAAGAACTTCCGCACAGCAAAAGAAACTATCAGCAGTGTGAACAGGCAACCTATAGAATGGGAGTAAATTGTTGCATCTATCCATCTGGCAATGGGCTAATATCCAGAATCTACAGGGAACTTAAACAAATTTACAAGAAAAAAAAACAAATAACTTATCAAAAAGTATGCAAAGGATATGAACAGACACTTCTCAAAAGAAGACATTTATGTGGCCAACAAACATGAAAAAAAGCTCATCATCACAGGTCATCAGAGAAATGCAAGTCAAAACCACAATGAGATACCATCTCACACTAGTTAGAATGGTGATCATTAAAAAGTCAGGAAACTGGATTAAGAAAATGTGGCACATATACACCATGGAATACTATGCAGCCATAAAAATGATGAGTTCATGTCTTTTGTAGGGACATGGATGAAATTGGAAATCATCATTCTCAGTAAACTATCACAAGGACAAAAAACCAAACACTGCATGTTCTCACTCATAGATGGGAATTGAACAATGAGAACACATGGACACAGGAGGGGGAACATCACACTCTGGGGACTGTTGTGGGGTGGGGGGCAGGGGGATGAGATAGCATTAGGAGATATACCTAATGCTAAATGGCGAGTTAATGGGTGCAGCACACCAGCATGGCACATGTATACATATTTAACTAACCTGCACCTTGTGCACATGTACCCTAAAACTTACAGTATAATAATAATGAAAAAAAAAACAAAAAAAAAAGTCAGGAAACAACTGATGCTGGAAAGGATGTGGAGTAATAGGAACAGTTTTACACTGTTAGTAGGAGTGTACATTAGTTCAACCACTGTGGAAGATAGTGCGGCGATTCCTCAAGGATCTAGAACCAGAAGTACCATTTGACCCAGCAACCCCATTATTGGGTATACACCCAAAGGATTATAAATCATTCTACTATAAAGACACATGCACATGTATGTTTATTGCAGCACTGTTCATAATAGCAAAGACTTGGAACCAACCCAAATGTCCATCAATGATAGACCGGATAAAGAAAACGTGGCACATATACACCATGGAATACTATGCAGCCATAAAAAAGGATGAGTCCATGTCCTTTGCAGGGACATGGATCAAGCTGGAAACCATCATTCTCAGCAAACTAACACAGGAACAGAAAACCAAACACCGCATGTTCTCACTCATAAGTGGGAGTTGAACAATGAGAACCCATGGACACAAGGAGGGGAACATCACACACAGGGGTCTGTCAGGGGCTGGGGGACTAGGGGAGGGATAGCATTAGGAGAAATACCTAGTGTAGATGATGGGTTGATGTGTGCATCAAACCACCATGGCACGTGTATACCTATGTCAAAAACCTGCATGTTCTGCACATGTACCCCAGAACTTAAAGTATAATAATAATTTTTTAAAAAGATATCTCAATGGTCCTGTAATAATAATAGTCTTTTTTTAGTATAAAACTGCAACAATAATTTGATTTGTATCAATTTTTAAATGCCTTAAAAATGAACAATGCAAACACCGGAATAGCCAAGAATACAAAGTTACATTAAAAAATCTGAGCTGTTCATTGGTTTATGCATATTCAAAATGATGTTGAGCAATTTACTGCAGCTGTTCATTATGGGCAGATGAGAGGAAATCATTTAAGCACTTCCAGCCACCTGACTTCCACCTTTGCCTAGAAGAAGCAAGAGAAGCAAGAACAGCTCTTCAAACAGAGAGCAAGGAGATGGTTTGCATGCCAATAAGCGGAGCAGGGTGAAAAGTGTAAGTTTCTTTGTGATATATGTGAATAGTTTCAGAAAATGAAGTTGGCAGTTTCCCAGTTTTCCTCCTGGGGCCCCATGTTTATAATTCCAGTAGCTAACATTCACATAATTACAATTGCAATTTCACTTTGAGAATATTGTTGGGCTTCTTTTGTGCCTGATCGTCTGAACAGCTGTGTCTTCAAGTTGAAGTGTCTACTCACTGTTTCAAATATTTTAAGAAAATAGAATGGGAATCATATCTGGTACCATTATTAAAATGAAAAAAAGAAACATATTCCCATGCCCTTGAAAAATGAGGGGGTTTCTCTTTTATTTGCTCTTCAAGAACAACACATGCAAAGCATTTGTGGAGCCAACACAGCTGCAGAACCCACTTACCATACCAATTCTGTCTACCCATTCTAGCTTTTATAGACTTGAGTTTAAGATATATAAAATACATTTCCTGTCACGATTCCAGAATATTTCTTTTAAAATCAGTATTTCATCATATTGTATCTGGCACCAATAGACGATAGCTTTTCTTTGTATTTTTCAGTGTCACCTTTACTTCATCTTAAATATTTTCTTTTCATAGTATTAGAGAGATTGCTTAGCCAGAAATTAGATTACTGGAAATAGTAGATGCACAACTGATATGTTATGGATAATTAAATAGATAATACCTATTGCAGTCAATCAGTCTCACTGAAAGTTTTGACTGTCTGTCATTTATTCTGTATAGTACACAAATTCCTAGGGAATTATTTTTAAATAAAGGTAATAGATTAAGTATTATTAATTAACTGGAATCACCCTAGAATTCACTCTTAATGTCTTTTATTAAAATATTATATTTTGTGGGTCTGACTAAATGGACTAGGAAATAAAAGTGTGTGGATGTTTGTTACCTCAACAGATGAAAATACCTATTTTAATTTTTTGAAAACAGTAAGTTAGAATAGCTAGGTATGCTGGTTCCTAACTATAATTCCAGCACTTCGAGTGGCCAAGGCAAGAGGATCGCTTGAGGCTAGTAGTGCCTGAGCGATATAAAGAGACCTTGTCTCTACAAAAAAAAAAAAAAAAAAAAAAGTTAAAAATTAGCTGGGCATGGTGGCATGCATGCCTATAGTCCCAACTACTCGGGAGGTTGAAATGGAAGGACTCCTTAAGCCCAGGAGATTGCAGTAAGCTATGATCTATGATCATGCCTGTGCATTCCAGCCTAAGTAACTGAGTCAGACCCATTCCCTCATCTCAAAAAGCTTAGAATAATGAATATTGAATTGCACAAATTATTAACTCAGTGCAATATAGAAGGTGGATCTGTGGATACGCTTACAGATATGTGTTTATTTTAACTTCTGATGGCATTTTGCCTTCAAATAATCATTCATTTAGAATAGAAAATGTTACAATAGATTAATGAAACCTAAAACACAGAGTCACCCTAAAGGCTGAAGAAAGGAAGAAAGCCCAAGAACTATAAACATACTATCCAAACATTGCAGCAACAGACTTTACAGAAAATTCCATAAGAAATCTTCATAGACCAATTAATACCACCAAAATATCTGCTCTAACTGAGTAAAACTCCCAGGTGCCTTTATCCTGAGGGCATAAAAAATAACTGAATGCACTTTATCTATCTTGAACACAGGCAATTAAAAAGACACAAAGATTTTTAAAACATGAATTCAATAATGTATTGCTACTATTGATCATATTAATCTTTAAGCTTTAAGAAACTGCCCATCATTCCCCTGTACTGCAATGTCATGGAGCTTTTTAACAGGTTAGCCATAATTTGAGCAAATTGTATAACCCAAATGTCTTAACTGCAGAGCAAGCATCTTAAATAAAATCAGCTCAATGCATTAGTTCTTTCCCACCACATTACATTAGCATGATATGCATACCCACATATATATAAACACATATTACAGATGTATGAACAAATAGGACACAAACTTGATGGCAGTAAATCATTGTATAAAACACTCATATGAAATGCCCAGCAAGAAAAGACTACTACACTATTGTTTAATAAGAATAACATCTTAAGACTATGAAATTTTTTTCAATATTAGAATTTAGTATTTCAAGTGATAGACAATGGTTTTGGTGAAAATATTTTTAAAAGGTATTGTATGCTTCAAACACATTTTAATGTAAAATGAAGTTTTTCTTGATAACTATCCTTTTATTATATAAAGCATTATGTCCTTGTGTTACATTCAAAACAAATATAAATGGAAGTGCTAATATGTTTTTTTCATACACTTTTCTTGCTCATCTTTCCATCCCTCTGAGGTATGTGTTTGGGGACCACTGATATGGACAATGAGAAGACATTGTAATTTTTGAACAGGAGAATGGCATTGACAGAAGAATATGCTATAGAGTTCACCTTGGGTAGAAAGTAAATTTGAGTAGATGACATTATAGATCAGTAGGGAGGCCATTTGTAATTTTTAAAATTTTTTTACTGTATACATAATCCAGCTGAGTAAAAATGAAGCCCTGAACTACAACAGACGGATGGAGAAAAGGAGACAGATGGTAAAGGAAACATCACTAAAAATGGAGAGGTGAGGAGGAGATGGCTTTAGGATAGCTCCTGTGTGCCTTTCCTGAACCACCAGACAGTAGCTCTGCCGTTTGTCAAAATGTGGGACAGAAAGAGGAGGTTTTGGATAAGTATGAAAAACTATGCATTCAATTTTATGTATATCTGATATACAAGTGTGCATACAGCTGAATACAGAGGTTTAGACCTGAGAAAAGAGATGTAGGATGGAAACTATCACTTCACAGTTTTAAGCAGACAACAAAGGCAGAGTACATTGTCTCTAAATTCACATGAGAAATACAAGAGGAGAGGACTCTACTTCTTTTATTAAGAACTTTCATAGATTAACTTACTATACTTCCTGACTCCCCATGTGGAAAACATGGAGCATGAGTATCCAATTCCAGGGCAATAAGGCATAGGCAAGTCAATTTTGCATTGAGGGCGAGTCAGATTTGAGAACTCAAGTTTATTTGTATGCTGCTGGGGAGAACTTCCCTAGGATATTTCTTCAGAGAAAACTCTGGACACCAAAACAAGGAGGGCCAAGCACCAGAGAGGAATGAGGGAGCACTAGAGGCAGCACAGAGACATGAGAAGTGTAGTTGGTCAACACAGTGTGAGAAAATGACCAGGAAGGGAACCAGGACTTGAGGGTTCATATGATGCATTCAATATGTTTTGACCATTCTTGTATTCATTGTAAATATTTTTGTGGCTGTTAAAGTTAATTATTAAAATATTTCAATATCCTATTCAAACAAAGCCTATTCACAATGCATATACAAGATATAAGGAATACTGTAAAACAACCCTGTGTAACCAGCACCGATTTTGACATTCCCAGTCCAGTTGTTGCCCCCTATTTACACTCCCTGAGTATACCCGCTTCTCTCTTTCCCAGAGGTAACTGAAATTTACGTTTTACCCGGAAATTTATGTTTTTAATTTCTTACTTTTCTCTATAATTTTGCCAAATATATAAATATGTATTTTATAAAATATTGTTCATAAGAATTTTTAACTTGGTGAAATTTTACCTCATGCAGTGACTCCACTTGATGAAATTTTACCACATGCAGAGACTCTACTTGATGAAATATTCTGGCAACATCATAGTTCTACAACCACTAACAATAGTATTTCATCATTTATTGTCTAATGCAAAACATTTATTGTCACCCCTGTGGTCAGCTTCAAGATCAGATCAAAGTTTTGTTGTGACAATTGCATCCTAAATTTTCATCTTCTTGAGAATTGTTTCTTCTGTATTTTCAAAATCAACCAAATTCGCCATTTTGAGTAGAGTATGTCCTGGATCCTGCCTGTCAAAGTAATATCCTCATCTGGAAAAAAAATAATTAACTGCAAGACATTTTCAACTCACCCTTGCAACTCAAATGATTCCCCTAATTCATAAACACATGAACTCTTTAAGCTCTTTGACTTTGCTCCAGATTATCAGAATGATATATGGTCAACTGACATTTCAAAGTTTACCTGTGTGATTTTGTCTCTTCTGTGCCTATTTACTATAGTCCACCACAGACACACAAACATACACACACACACACACACACACAAGTGCATACCTAATAGCTTAGAAAAAAGAAAGTGAGATTTGCCTGGGCATAGTGGCTCATTCCTGTAATTCCAGCACTTTGGGAGGCCCAGACAGGAGGATCATTTGTGCTCAGGAATTCAAGGCCAGCCTGGGCAACAGAGCAAGACCCTGTCTCTACAAAATTCAAAAAATTAGCTAGGTGTGGTGGCGCACAACTCTAGTCCCAGCTACTTGAGGGGCTGAGGTGGGAGGATCACTTAAACCCAGGAGGTCGAGGCTTCAGTGAGCTGAGATCGTGCCACCACAGTCCAGCCTGGGTGACACAGAGAGACTCTGTCTCAAAAAAAAAAAAAAGAGAAGAAGAAGAAGAAAGAAGGAAGAAGGAAGAAGGAGAAGAAGAAGGAGAAGAAGAAGAGAGAAAGAAAGAAGAAAGAAAGAGGGAGAGAAAGAGAGAGTAAGAGAGAAAGAGAAAGTAAGGAAGGAAGGAAGGAAGGAAGATTCTTAGATTTGGGTCACTGAAGTATACATATCTGCATTTCAAAATCCCATAAACAAAATATCAAAGCAAGTAACAAGGAGAAAAATATTTGCAACCTAAATGGCAAAAGGCACCTGTATAAATTAACAGAAAATTACATTAATATAAAATTTACAAAAATATACAAATCACTAATAATTGTAAACAATGTTAAATCTTAAAAAATATATTTTTAAATTTTTTTAATTTCCATAGGTTATTGGAGAACAGCTGGTATTTGGTTACTTGAGTAAGTTCTTTAGTAGTGATTTGTGAAATTTTGGTGCACCCATCACCCAAGCAGGATACACTGTACCCAGTTTGTAGTCTTATATCCCGCACCCCCTTCCCATCCTTTCCCCTGAGTCCCAAAGTCCATTGTGTCATTCTTATCCATTTTCATCCTCATAGTTTAGCTCCAAATAATTTTAAAATAACAAAAAAGAAAACAAAGATACTACTCAGGATGGGGAAGTTTAGAGAAAGCAGCGTACAAATTGGAAAGCTAATTCATACCATGAATCAAAAGCTTTAAGATGCATAAGGCTTACTTACCTAACCCTAGCCCTGTACTGTACCTTTTAAGAGATGGGTAGAGACATTTAGGTCTCAGGTAGTTCATCCCCATGGTTACATTAAAGACTCTTTAAAAAGTTTAAATGCCAGTCATCTGTGGTCAAATAAAATCTGACACATCAAATAGGATAGCATTTGTGTAAGTCATTAAGATCATGTTCTGGAAAAATAATTTTGGATATTAAAAGATGCTAAAGAGATATGCTAAATAAAGAACTGAAGAAAAATGATGTATCAATATAATTTTATGAGAATGTGATTTTTAAAAGGTAGTTTACATAGTTTTTTGTACATATAAATGTTATATCCTACAAAGTACCTTCTGGATAGTAGGATAAAAAATATTTTTAATTGATGTTTTTCAATTTATTAATTTAAAATTATCATTTTAAAAATTGTGTTTCTTAATGCACAAAAAGTATAATTTCCAATATATAGATGTTTGAATTCTGCAAATTCTTACAAATATTGACTTTCCTAACATATTTTAGATAATTCTACATATAAACAGTACTCATATTTTCTTATGCTATATGCATTTTACAAAGCACTTCTGTATGATTATTTTGTCACTATTTTGCATATTTACAAAGTAGGCTAACCTCCCAACTGAAAGCCAGTAGAGCACTGAAAAAAAATAAAATAAAACGGTACTCCTTCCTATTAATCATGTACAAAAATGAATGTCCACTTTGAGAAGAACATTTTCTTCAATGATTTATGAAGAAAACTCCCTAACACCTAAAGAGGACGTTTCACTTAAAGGTACATAAAACTGAAACATGACAATTTGGAATCCTTTGAAAATACTTAAAATCCAATTTTAGTGTCTTTTTAATAACAAATAATTTGAGCAAACATTTTCTTTTATACACAAAAAAGTTACATTTTAATTTTGCCTTTTTATTTAGGAATGACACAGTTTTTGATCTAAAAGTTTATTAATTTTTTACTTTAGGCAAGTTCTTTCAAGATACCAATTTAATGATGCAATTTCTAAAAATAAATACAACTAATGAAATAAAAGGAAATAAAGATTTCTTAATTTAAATTTTACTAATTTAGAGTTTATTTTTAAAAATCAACAAGAACTGCCAGAAAATGAAATAAAATTGTTTCATTAAGTTCACGAGTTATTTTGCATTGCATCCTTTCAGTATTGCTGTCTCTGCTTCTAGTCTCTTCTCACTTCAAACAAAGCCCTCTAAATAGCCCCAAAATGTGTATACTTCAAATAGAAATGAAGTGTCATCTCTTCTATGAAGAAGCTTCCCAATAGGCAGAACCAGTCATTATTTTACGGGGTCTCCCATAACACTTTATACCCATCTTAACGGATGTTCCATAAATTGTCATTTCTAGACTCAAGCACCATCAGTACCTAAAATAACCAACTTACTTAAAAGTTCCAACACTTTGGCCTTCAGGTAGCTCCCTTCTTCTCCTGACCCATAGTTTCTTCCCTCTGTAATACTTTCTGCTCTCCTCCTATCACCCTTTGTTAGGCCGGTTTCCTCCCTCTGAAATGACCTTTCCCTCTAGCTGTATACCAGAAAACTGCTTATTTTAAGTTGCAGTTTAAACCACACTTTCTAAGTGAAGTCTCCCTTATCTTCTTAGTGAGAAGTAAACTCACCATCCATCTATCTCCTTTGTGTCAATTTGATGTTGTCCACTGTTGTTTCTTGAAAGCTTGGACACAGTTTTAACCATTTTTGTACACTCTAAAATAGAGAATTTGAAACATCTTCTGATAAAGAAACACATTTCAGATGAAAACTTTTATAGATCCCCAATATATTAAAATATGCTTTAGAATTTTTTGGTTGGGCTTGCATTCATAATTTTAACTTAAATTATTGTTAATCAGTAAAACAATGAGGCTGTTGTGAAAGATATTCAAAATGAGAAAATCTGAGTAACTTTTGCTATCCCATCTACCAGCTGCATATTTTTACTTATTTCTCAATTTTCTTTGGGTAGTATAATATTAAGAAAATCGTATTTCATACAATGAAATTGCAAATAGTAATTGATTTTAACACCTTGTCTTTATTTCAAGATTTTTCAATTACATTATCCCAGAACTATGAAAGAGGAGTGAAATGAACTCTCAGAGTTGAACTACAGTGGAAATCCTCTTAAGCTGACAGCTGGACTGTCATTAGTGAGTTTGTTATAGGAACAGTTAAGGAGAGGATCATACAAAGCACACAAAGCGTAATTTTTAACGTAAAACACACAAATGTCCAAGTAGTTACCATTTTAAAACCATAAATAAGGCCTTTTCTGGGCAAGTGACTGCTCCTCAGAGTTTCTTATAATCTTATACAAATTACCTCCAATGCATCATTTATAAATTCTAGTATCAGTTTCTGGAAAGCATAGCAGGAACCTAAAGGTACTTTTTAAGTGACTTGCTCATGAAAATCATCTAGATGTTTATGATTCTCTCTCTAATAATGTGCAATTATTTTTCCACACCTAATTTAACCATAATTTTAGCCAAAACTTTCCAAAACATTAACTAACTTTTCTTAAAAACATTTTTTCTTTTTTTGGAGACAGAGTCTCAGTTTGTCACCCAGGTTGGAGTGCAGTTGCATGATCTCAGCTTACTGCAACCTCCACCTCCTGGGTTCAAGTGATTCTCTTGCCTCAGCCTCCCAGGTAGCTGAAACTGCAGTTGTGTGCTGCCACGCCCAGCTAGTTTTTAGTAGAGATGGGGTTTCACCATGTTGGGGTTTCACTCCTTACCTCAGGTGATCCACCCACCTTGGGCTCCGAAAGTGCTGGGATTACAGGCATGAGCCACTGTGTCCAGCCTAGAAACATTTCTTTTTGCTCTCACATTTCATCAGCTTTTATAACATCTGATTCAATTACATGAACAATTAAATATTACATTTAACAGTAAATAAAAAGAACAACTAGCATAAACATGTGTGAAAACAAATGTGAATGGCTCTTGATTAGCATACACCACAACTAAAAATGGCAGAGTGCATAGACAGCAAGCAGTATCCCACTAAGTGTGAGCATTTATTCAAGTGTGGGCATCAGTCAGTGGGTTTCAGAGAAAATGGGTCATTTCGTTGTCTAGTGAGTCACTAGGCACAGATTCAGAGACTTTCTATTATACTAATTATTTAGCAATATTTGGACTCCACATCTTAAATAAAAAATGCAGAGAAAACAAATGCCTATGAAATCTATTTAGGATATCACCTTACTACTTGCCATTAAAACATTACTTGATATTGTTCAAATGACTACGATGACAAGAGCATGCACCAAACAGATATGTCTGAGACTTGACTGATGTTTGATTCAGCTCCATGAAGTATGCTGAAATCTTCCATTAATTAATTTAATAAATATTTATTTAATAAATATTTATTAATTAATTAAATATTTAATAAATATTTATTTAATAAATATTTATACATCCCAAAACATGTAACCAACAGTGCTAGGTTCTGTGAGTATAATGATAAAAAGATTCATTCCTTTTTAGAACTTATGTTTTGGAGTGGCAGTCTCCAAACTATTTGTTAACATATTGCTACCAGTAAAAATACTTGAGGATTATCTATATCTAAATCTTATCTGTATCTATCTACATCTATATGCACATCTATGTCTATTTATCTATTTAAAACACACACACACACACACACACACACACACACACACACACACACACACTCGAAGAATTGGAAAACCTAGTCCAAACCTAGTTTCAAACATATTTTTCTAACTTATATATTTTAAAACTATACTGCCAGATTGCAGAATACGTTCTAAAACTGAATTAATTATTAACCCATTTGGCATTTATATCACTTCATTAGCACAACTAAATATGGTTTATCTTTTGGGAGGAGAAGTAAAAAGAGTACAGAGAAAGAGAAGCAACAGGAGAAGGGAGATAAGGGAAGGTAGAAAGAACAAACTATCAAGATTTCTTATGTTTTCTGGCATCTAGGGTTGAGAGAAGACAATGGATTCTATCAATAAGAATCATTGTGCACTTTTTAGGAATGAATGTGACACACGACCTTGTTTTCTGATAAAATTTTAAAAATGTTTGGATTGCTTTTATTCTAAACTTTTAAAGAAACTTAAAAATTAAACTGTCTTATACAAGAGAATTAATACAGAATTTATAAACATGAAACAGAATAAAGCTTCTATTGGAATTAATTGTAGTACTCTTGTTCTGCACAGTAGATCCATTGTAATTAGCTGATTCGAAATTAGGGTAATATGTCTCTAGCAATCATCAATTTAAATTGGATACAGGAGGCCAGCACTGGTGGATACTGTTCAGTGACAGTAAAGCAATAGCAAAAGAATTTCCAGGCTGACTAAATATCACATCTGGGTAAAGCATGCCTGCTCCTTTCTTTTTCTTTTATTTAACAAATATTGCATGGGACGAAGGAATATCAAGGCTAAACTCTCTAATACAGATGTAGAACACATGCATTTGCACCAGCTCAAAGCAAGATGACAGACACTGGAGGCACTGCTGTGGCTTGGTAGTTAAAATTGTTCATTTCCATTAACTTGTGGTTCAAAGATACTACCACATTTAGGGAAGGATACTGCCTTTTTGGTGACTGCTGTGTTAAAAGCTAAGTCTTAAAAACTAACAGTGGAAAGAACCACATATTTCAAGATTATGCTAAATGTCAAATTTTTCAAACTGAGAGAAATTCAGTCACAGCAAAACACAAGTTCTAAACAAAAATTATTTGCAGATACTTCTACCAAGCACTTTTCCCAATTTTACCTGATATTGTTGTGAGAAGAGGTGCAATAAGCCCTTGACCTTATAAGTCATAAAGACCTTGGAAAATATGCTATGTAAGAGAAAGAACAACACATGATAGGGGCCAAACATCTCTTCCCAACCTCAAAAATACTCCAAGAGACAGGAAGCTATTTAAACTACCTGAAGTTCTATCAGTTCTTCCTTTTTTCCTAGTTATTTTGCATTATAAGTTAGATGGCATGTAACATAAACATCTTAAATTCTAAATACAGCTAACTTTTCTTGAGCACTGAATGTGCTAGTCACTGTCCTAGGGTAAATATGTGTGTGTTTATGTGTATTTGCATGTGTGTGTGTGGATAACTTGACATAGACACAAACAGATACACATATATATGTGTGTATTTATGTATCAAATCTGTGAATATAGATATTTTATTGTAGAGTATTAACAGATACTTTTTTATCCTCCCAACATCCTCAAGAGGTAGATTAGGTTAATATTTTCCATTTAAAAAAGAAAAAACTAAGGCTAAAAGAAGGTAGGTAGAGCTTGGTGCTGTATACCTCTAAAATCTATGATTCTCAACTGCAACTCTATGCTCCATGCAAGTTTTGACTTAAATACAGATATACACACAGAATCAAGATAATCTGTCAAATGACCTGCTGGTATGTCACCTGACTTTTATTCCTGTTTATTATATATAGAGTTTATTATACCATTCCAGTGCCTAAAGTCACCAAAAATGGCTTCTAATTAATATCAATTCCTCCAGCCTTCACTGTATCCCAATATCAGACCCTGATAAAAAGGAAAAAATAAAAAAGAGGATCCCAAATATTTAACAATAACATTCTTTGATGCTTCACAGTATTTGGTTTGTCTAGATAATAGAAAACATGACTAGGAAGTAGGAGGAAGTTGGCAAGTATATATACAAATAAATAACCAATTTTTTCATCTTAAATGTAAAGGTCAAAATATCCACTCACCTTTACACTAATTCCTTAACAGATCTCAATGTTTGTGTATTTCTCTTATGCTTATAATATCAATGCTAAAAATGACAAATTTTAAGAAATATTGATAAACTTTTGAATGTTTATGAAAGTTCATCCATTTACTTATTGAACAAATATTTATTAAGTATCAATATACTTGGCTTTAAATACTAGACATACAATGCTGAAAAAACAGTTGAAAATTCTGCTAGAATGCAGAGATGTTAATCAAATCATACAAACAAGTGTCAACTTTTATTATGACAGTAATTAAGAAGGAGAGGTATATGGTGCAGTGGGAACTGAAACAATGAAAATTTGCTTAGCCTAAAAAATCCAGGTAAGCTCTTCTGAGAAAGTAATGCTTGAACTGGTATCTTAAGGTTGAATAGGAGGTAACCAGGTAAAAAATATGGGAATGAAACATCCCCCCTACCCCCCTACCCCCGCAATAGAAACTGTATGTGGTAAAGCTCAGGGATAAGAGAGAGCTTTGCCAAAACATGAACTAAATGAAGGTCAATGTAGCTAGAACACTGTAGCTAGAGAGCAAGGACTGTAGAGATATAGCCTAGAGCCTCATATTGGACATATTATCCTAAGAGCATTGAGAAATCATTCACAAATTCAAAGCAGCGTCAAAACTTATTTAACTACACTCCAAAGAATGTGAGCGGAATGGATGGGTATAGAATAAATGATTGGTAGACTAGTTGGGAGGATATGGGAGTGGCATAGAAATGGAAGTAAAATCAACAGGACCTGATGGTAAACTGAGCATAGGGGATGAGAAAGAGGGAATTACTAAGAGTAGATTTTGGATGTCCACACCTGGATGAATGATAGTACTATTCATTAAGTGGGTAAACATTGGAAAATACTGGTGGGAAAGACCAGGAGTTTAGCCTGAGAAACTTTGGGTTTGAAATGTTTGATCTAGCAAAGAGGACCCGTAAAGTAAGGTACTCTGAAACTCAGGGAGGAAGTCTGGACTGAAAAATAAGGATTGGGTAAGATTTCTGAGGGGCGCTGTTGCATCATAGAAGCTAGGTTAATAAAATCTTACCAGAAGGCAGGTATGATTAATGCTGCTGAAAGATAAGTAAGAGTAGAGGTGAAAAATAACTTGCATCTAATATTCTTTTTTCTTCTCATATTTTTGCTATGAATTGGGCATTTTTAAAAATTAATTCATTTCACATTGAAGCCTAAGGAATATTGCCTTGTAAGGGCAGGCAGTGGGCTTGGTGTCACACATGGGACCATTCCAGAGGCAGCAGCTTCCCTGGAATAAAATTCTTCTAAAGGGTACACAAAAATCTACTCAAGGAACAGGAGTTGGAATTCTCTAAACCTTCTGCTCATCTGAATCAGACTTCATAGAATACTTAGACAAATACTTATATTGTCTCCACCCAAATTACTAATTGATCTGTAATGCCACAGGGACACAGAAGGAGGCAAATAGGAGAGTAGTATAAAAAGTCCAAGATGTGCAAAGTGTCAACAAAGATTATTTTAATGGAAAGAATGACTGAATGAAATTGTTAGGTCTAGGTTCTAATATTGGGTGTGTTACCCAAATATATATTGAGTGTTTCACAGAGTCTCTAGATGTTTTTGATTTTTAGTCTTGAATTTAAAAAAGCGCACTCATTAACCTGAGTGAAAATGAAACAATAAAACAATGAAAAGATCTATAAAAATAAACCAGCTAATCCCTCCATAACCCTTCTGTACTCCACCCCTTCCAATAATCGATGCTAATAGCTTGTATCCTTTTATATTGTTTTTCATAGTAATAACACGACATACAAAAACACACACAAAGCACATGTTTTGTTTGTTTTTAAAAAACCGTGGATCACAATAAGCACATTACTCTGTAAATGGCTTTTCTGATTTTACAAAAGCATATTGAATATCCCTCAAGTATAACATATATAGATCAAACTTAAATGTCTTTTCTAATAACTACACAGTATTCCCCAGGGTGGAAACACTATGATGCATTCAACTACTTTGCTATTGATAGACATTAGAGGTATTGAAACTTGCATCTTAGAATTCACATAATGTAGAAATCAATATCTCATATAAATACTAAAGCATCCTGTACTGCCTCATGTTGTAAATATCTGTGAAAAGAGCATATTACATTATAATATGGATTTATTCTAAAGATTTTTCCCTTTTAAGCTCATTATAAAATAACATATTTCTGATTATTGATGGAAGTTATACAAAAAACTCATTCTCAGCTAATATCCTTGATTCTTACTTCCCTGGAGTGAAGGGGTACCTAAGCAGTAAAAACAGACTCCATATGTTCCCATGATCAAATCTACCAATCCCTGCATCTGGGCCCATAAATACTGTTTCCCCTTATCATACAGGATGAATCACCCATCTTCGTATCCAAGGCCAAGCTCTCCAACTAGTGTGCTAGATACCATTGCCCCTCACCTACTCAAAGATATTACTCTAGAAATTCTCCCGTCTACTTCATCATCATTCTTTCTTCTCTAGTTGATTTTCCATCAATATACAACTATCCTGCAATTTAATCCACTTCAAAACAAAATCCCATTTCCTCTTGATCCACTGGCCCATTTATCCACAATCCTTTATAGCAAACTCCTCTAATAAGTAGCACAGTTGTCCATATTCATTCCTTCTTCTCTTTTGGCAGTTCTTCTCTTCTTCTCTTATTTCTTGATCCCACTCCAATCAGATTTCTGTCATTATCACCACCCCTCTCTCAAAAGAGTTCTTTAGAAAGTAACCAAGGACTTCCATCTAGCCAAATGTAATGACCCTTTGCTTGTCTTCCTTTTAATCTGCCAGCAGGATTTGGCCTAGTCAATCACTCCTTTCTTAACATTTCTTTTACTTCTCTCATGTATCTATTTATTTATTTAGAGACAGGGTCTTGTTATGTTGCCCAAGCTGGCACGAACTCCTGGGCTCAACGATCCTCCTTTCTCGGCCTCCCAAAGTGCTGGGATTACAGGTGCAAGTCACCACACCTGGCCCTACATCTCTTTTAATTTAACGTCTCTCAGGATTTTCCTCCTATTTCACTGGCTACTTCTCAGTGTCCTTTACTGTCCCCACCCTACTCTCAACTAAAATGTAAACTTTATGAAGAGAAGATTTCTGTTTGTTTGTTTTTGTCTGTTTTGTGAACTGCTGAATACCCCAGCACTTAGAGTAGGGTCTGGCGTATAGAAGACCATAAACAAATCTACAGTATGCTGAAAAAAACTTTTTACTATTTTTTTTTTTCTTTTTGAGACGGAATCTGGCTCTGTCACCAGGCTGGAGTGCAGTGGTATGATCTCGGTTCACTGCAACCTTTGCCTCCCGGGTTTAAGTGATTCTCCTGCCTCAGCCACTTGAGTAGCTGGGACTACAGGCACATGCCACCACACCCAGCTAATTTTTGTATTTTTAGTAGAGTTGGGGTTTCAACATGTTGGCCAGTATGGTCTCTATCTCTTGACTTCCTGATCCACCCGCCTCGGCCTCCCAAAGTGCTAGGATTAAGGGCGTGAGCCACCACGCCTGGCCAACTATTTAGTTTTAACTAAATTGTCAAGGCAGGTACTAGTAATTTTAGCACTGTGGTTCCCAAAAGTTCTTATTAATTTGTGAAATGCCTAAATGGAATTAATTATATTCTCTCACAAACCATTTTCCCTGACTTTCCTAGTGTAATTAATAAGACACCATTCATTTCCATAAACAACTAGGATATTCAGAAGCACACTTAAATCCAAATTTAATCAGTTGCCAATGCCTATGAGGTTTTATGTCCACCATATCCCCTCCAACCAGATGCATTTGCCTGTACCCTTCCATAGCTTTACACTGTTAACAGATTAATCTCCCTGAACTAGAAGATTGAGTGTGGTATTTTGCAATTGATAAATGTTATTAACTCCCCAAAAGCAACAGATGAAATACAAACTCCTCAGACTGGCCTTTAAGGCCAGACTAAATGCAGAAACTTTCTGCCCCATTACCTTCATATGGTGACTCCTAAATATCTGTGAAACAGAAACATTCCTTTTTCCTGAAGTAGGTACATGCATTCATGCAGCAGTGTCACTGATTTTACAGATTTATCTTTACCCAGAATGACTCATTCATTAAGTACTTATCAAATTGTACTTCATGTGATTTTACCTTAACCAGATTTTCCATATCCCATATGTTTATCTCATATGCCACTTTTTTTTTTGAAAGCATCCCTGTTTAGCTGAATGATATCTAAATGACCCCACTTTGTGGCCAAATAATGCTCACTTACATCACGTCCATGTGATGTCCTGTGTAGTCTTTCTAATTATCATTTGTACTCTTGTATGAAATATAAGCTGTATGTCAATTCCTTATTGATGATTAAATTCTGTATAGCACCTAACATAATATTTTGTGCATAATATAGGCTTAACTGTAAAAGTTGTTAACCTAAGTTGATAAATAGGGCAAAATGTAGGGCAATCTTCAGCTAAATACCATTTTGAACTCGGATTTAAAAGAAAAATAGGATTGGGCATGGTGGCTCATGCCTGTAATCCCAGCACTTTGGGAGGCTGAGGCAGGCGGATCACCAAGTCAGGAGTTCAAGACCAGCCTGGCCAACATAGTGAAACCCCGTCTCTACTAAAAATACAAAACTTAGCTGGGTGTGGTGGTGCGTGCCTTTAGTCCCAGCTACTTGGGAGGCTGAGTCAGGAGAATCACTTGAACCCAGGAGTCAGAGGTTGTAGTGAGCCGAGATCACGCCACTATACTCCAGCTTGGGTGACACAGCAAGACTCTGTCTCGAAAAAGAAAAAGAAAAATAGTTTATATAGCTAAATATGTTATGATGAATATATTAATTTTAAATAAGTGACTTTTAAAATATAGATATATAATATTGTATTTGCATATACATATTCAGTTAAAATATACTTTGATGATCCAACAAAATAAGTATTGCAATATGCTACCCCATAAGATAAAGTTATTCAAATTCATGTAATTCATCTAATGTCATATTTAACAGATACTAAAACTTTATATCTATAGTGATACAATTACCCAATTTTAATTAATTCATATAGCATATTTGTTTGCATATTACTTTAACACATACACTGAAATGTAAAATATTTTCATCTGGATTTTTGTAGAGCAAAGTAATTGATAATGTGCTCCAACGATAAACTGCAAAAGTCATCACTTTCTATACCCAGGGGAACACTAATTAATCTTGAATAACCCTCTGAGACACAGAATATAAGCAATGTGCACATGGGAGGGAAATAATAATTCACCAGAAAATAAACACAGAGAAAAAACAGACTACATGTAAGCAAATACAATGAATATGATAGGTAATACCTAGTGTCACTTCTGGAGTTCACTTTGGGGGAATTATGAAATTCCCAGGCCTAATTCTGAAACAAAATTATATGCATTTCTCAGCATTATATGGAGAAAACCTATGAAGAGGAATTTGGGGCTGGTACTAACTAATCACTGTCAAGGAGAATACTCTGGTTATGGCACTATTTTCATAGGCTAAGCAGCATTAATCTCAGAGCTTGAGATTGGATTACTTTGCCTGAGGGATATATACCTAAACAAAACAGGCGGCTTATTAAGAGGAAAGAGGGGTAAGCCTGGTTGGGCAGGCAAGCAATGCTATCTGCTAAAACAACCTGGTCTCAGTCTACTATTCCAGGTTTCACCTCTTGCCAGCTCTGATACACCCACATACATGCCTCTAGTATTCTAGCCAGGCCTAACGACTTACCATTTCCCCAGCATGTTGTAAATCAGAACCAGCTTCATAGTCATAACTCCTGGGCAGTCACACAGCAACATGAACTCAGAAGAGCCCCACACTTAGTTTATTTATTTTTTATTGTGGTAAAATACATATAACATACAGTTTACCATTTGAACCATTTTTAAGAGTAAAATTCAGTGGCATTAAGTGAATTCACATTGCAACTATCAACACCACCCATCTCCAGAACTTTTTCACCATCATAAACTGAAACTCCATGCCCATTAAAACATAATTCCCCGGCTGGGCACGGTGGCTCACGCCTGTAATCCCAACCCTTTGGGAGGCTGAGGCGGGTGGATCATCTGAGGTCAAGACTTTGAAACCAGCCTGGCCAACATGGTTAAACCCCGTCTCTACTAAAAATACAAAATTACCCGGGTGTGGTGGCGCATGCCTGTAATCCCAGCTACTCAGGAGGCTGAAGCAGGAAAATTCCTTGAACTCAGGAGGCAGAGGTTGCAGTGAGCAGAGATGGTGCCATTGCACTCCAGCCTGGGCAACAAGAGCAAAACTCCATCTCAAAAAATAAATAAATAAATAAATAAATACATACATACATACATACATACATACATACATACATACATAACTCCACATTCTTCTCTCCCCTAGTCCTCGGTAACCACCTTTCCACTTTCTGTCTCCATGAATTTAACTACTCTAGGTACCTTATATAAGTGGAATCACACAACACTTGTCCTTTTTTCTCAAATATGGTTTAATGATTTTCTGTCACTGTCTTAAAACTGTCAATAATTTTAGAGCAAGGGCCTTTCCATTTTCATTTTGCATGGGATTCCTCACAAATTAAACAGCTAGTCCTGCTGTGAATTTTTATAACCCCTTACCTATATCTTCTCCACACCAAAAAACATCTCCATGTTCTTCTGGCCTCACCTAAATTTCATTTCCTCTGTGAGGTGAAGAGCAGACACTGCAGTCCCCTAAGCTCCTTAGAGTATTTGTATTTTACTCATTAAGGGCCCACTTCTCATTGCATTGTGACTCTTTGTTTTTACATACGTCTTTCTTGCTGGGGGAATTATTTGTGTCTTACTTATGCCTGGTGCAGCACCTGGGTTATGGAATAAATTCAAAATCCATGTGTTGCAGCCCTAACTCCTGATGTATGGTATTTGGAGATGAGGCCTTTGGGAGGTAATTAGGTTTAGGTGAGGTCATGAGAGCAGGGCCCTCATAATAGGAGTAGTGGCCTTATAAGAAGAGACACCAAAGAGCTTGATCTTGCTCTCTCTTTCTGCTCCATTAGGGCACAGGAAGAAGGTGGCAGTCTGAAAGCTAGGACGAGAACTCTCAGTAGAAATCTACCACACTCGCTCATCTCAAACGTTCAGCCTCTGGAAATGTGAGAAAATAAATTTCTGTGGTTTAAGCTGCCCATCCATGGTATTTTGTTATAGCAGCATGAGCAGACAACCTAATACATATTGAGTGCCCTAAAATATTCGCTGAATGTAAGAGTGGCTGTATGCACCCATGATGGATCACACTTGGCATTGTTGTTGGACTTCGAATTTAACAGGAACTAAAAGAGAATAATAGAACTTACCATCAGAAAATATGATCATTGTGATAATCTGGAAACTCTAGTCAGGGACACAATCCAGGCAGTTAAACTGTGACCTGTAGCTGCGTCCTTATATTCTCAGGGAAGCATGACTCAAGTGTTGGACTCTGTGTTTTAAGTCATTGAATAGGCCTGCTCTAGTGTTTCTGATTTGGGAGATCTCTAGTTCCTTTTCTTTGAAATAAGGCTACGTTACTTCTGTGTATTTTTCATGTCAACCTTGCATTCTCATCAAGGGAGACCTATCACTTAGACCCAAGAAACATGGCTAAATAGGCTTCATAGCTTACATGATCACAAATTCATATATCGATAAAGTGCATCATAATCCTCAAATGTTGAAGAAAATGTTCTCAAATTGGAGCCCATTGGCATAAATTAGCTCCCTTCCACACCCCATTACTAAAACTGAATAAAAGTTCTCCAAGTAGGGGGATCAGATGGCACTGTGCAAAGGGCCTGCAGCAGGAAGTTGAAGTTATTTGTTTCTGGTCTACCAGCCATGTTCCTACTCTCTGTGTGACTCTGGCAATGAGGCTTTCTGAGCCTCAGTTTCTCATCTGTCAATAAAAAAGGATTTGATGAGCTGGATCTCCCTGAACTCTGAACACTTGAAGATTTCCTGTAGCCACCAAATTTTCTCTCACATAAAATGCTAATTACACGTAGAAAGTTAATAAAAATATTTTCTTTATTGCTAGAAATCAACCAGGATATTTTAAATTAAATATTTTAGGATAGTCAACTTTGTGTGACAAAAGAAATACAGAGATTGTACTGACTTTAAATGAGGCTTCTCTAGTGAAGAGTTGGAAGCAAGGCAACGTGACCTCAAGTTGAACTACTGTTTGCACGTTAGTTTTTGAAGGACATGATAGAGGTTATATGCTTTTGTTAATTACTCTTTTTATTATTCTTTTAAGTCATCTAATAGGTTTGTTTTAGTGTTTCTGTTAGGTCCTTTTCTATGGAATGAGACTACCTTACATGTTTGCATCTTTCATGTCAACCTTGTATTCTCATTTGGGTAGCTATGACAAGTAAACGAGTTTGGCTGGTGGAGAGCCTTACATAAAATGAAATGCTATAGTGCTGGGAATTCCTCTTTAATTTTAACTTTAAACTCGATCTTTGGGTTGCATGACTGACCACCTTGTTATTACCTGTACAGAAAAAGGTTCCACTGATAGTGACTGTCTTAGGTCCACAGACCAAAGACAAATGCTGCCATTGTGCAGCCTGGTATAATCTGTCAAGGAAATGCACAGGCATTGACAACCATTTCTTTCCAAAGTAAGGGCATTTCACAGGAAAAAAAATTGCATGTCTATCACTTCTCCTTTTACTGTACTTTATATTATATCTATTATACCTTGCTGACAATGGCATATTTTTCTCATTTTCCCTCTATTTTGTTGGCATACAATTTAGGGGATATTAACCATACCTCTTTTATAGACCTTCTAAACCAACACTTTATCTTTATTAAACATTATATAGTGGAACTTAGGTCCTTGATCTTTACAAAAAATGAACAAAAGTAATTTATGATACAACTATTCTTTGTAGCATCCATAGATGACCATAGTCTTTTTTGTTTCATAGTCTTTGTTTTATTTATTGATTCAGAGTGGAGTTTCAAACAATTATTTGATACATACATTGAACAAAACTTTTTTCTTTAATTCTTCTTATTATTTTTGTGCACAATACTTTTTTAAAAACTTCAATTTTTTATTTTCTAATATATACCTATACCTTAATTTTCTGTACTCGGGGTGGACAAACTTTCTCTACAAGGAACAAGTAAATATTTTAGGTTTTGTTGGCCATACAGTTTCTGTTACAATTAGTCAACTTTGCCATTTGGTGCAAAAGCAGCCATAGAAAATATGTAAATGAATGAGTACAGCTGAGTACCGATAAAACATTAGGTAGGCTGGGTTTGACCCATGAGCAATTGTTTGCCAGCTCCTGCTCTATCTCAGTCTATAAGAGGTACTATACAAGTCATAAATATAGGATACCAAGATATGTTGATTTAGAACACTTTTCTACCAGCTATGTCATTTTAGGCATGTCTTAACGTATCTGAGCATCGTCATTTATAATTTGAAAGAGTTTAGGCAGATGTTATCAATCTCTAATATTTTTATAGTCACTTGAGCAGTCCTTTGACTATTTATGAACAAATGCAAAGAAGCATAATGCTAACACAAGATTTTTTTAATCTTAAAAATTCTCGTTTGTAAACTTTATTGCTTTTCTTTGAAAAATAAACTTTTATAATTACTCAATAACACTTCTGAGTGGTTACAAATGAAATGCTCCATTTACTCATAGATGACCTTTTAATATTGAAAAGGAAGGGTCTGAGGATACAATAAATAGTCACATGAAGTTTAAGGCCACCTGAAAGTTAAGGCTGCTGATCTGCCCAGCTAGGCAGGTGTCACTTTCTTCCTCTCTAATCCCTGTCTGTACTTCTAAAGAAGGGAGGAAGATTTCAGAGAAAGCTTTATTTTTCAATCCTTCTGAGATATATTAGTGACCATGAATATGTGATAATTGTACTAAAAAGATTTGCTATTTTTATAATTTGAGGCTTCTATTAACTGAGGAGAAATCCTAAAATTTGCTTTTCAATGTACATTTCCTTTTAGTATCAGTGAACTTACATGAAGTTTCTTGCAGAAAATATATATATTTTTACCAGAACGTGAAACTACCCAATTGTCAGTGGGCCATCTTTAACAAAAGACCTGAGATCTCCAAATTCTGTGCAGTCGCCTAAGGTAGTAAAATTTTATATGTGAGGGCCCATGATTTTTAGAATACTAACTGAAAAATCAATGCCAGCTACCACTTTCGGTACTTACGTGGGTCATAAAAATCTGCTTTCTACCAAATTACTGGTGTAACACCTGGGAGGAATCTAAGGACTGCTGTGAAAAGGTAAGTGAGCATGTAAAATAGTAAAATAAATCCATTCACTTTATCTTTATGTTTCTCTTATTAATTTTAATTCCAAGGATAAAACACAGAGAATAAAGAGAACATACCAGTCACTAACATATATTAAAACTGTGACCCATTTTGTTTTGGAGAAGTTATCTTAAATTTTAATAAAATGTTATATTTGAACAAAAATTAAAATTTAAGTCTATTCTCTTGTTTATTTTGGTTAGGAGTAAAGGAAGTAATGTGGGAGAGTCTGTTAGTTATAAGACAGCTATAGCAAGAAGGAAAAGAGAAGGCAAAAGTAGATTCTAAATCTAACTTGTGATAGGAAGGTTTTGTTACAGATTCAGTATTCTGTGGGGTATATCTCTCTCTCATGAGACACTTTCTATAGGAAAAGTTGCCTATGACAATTGCAATTTCTGCTATCTTCAGTTTAGTTGTACCTGTATTAAATTCCAGATAAGCTGGAATTATATCTGAAATGTCATAAATGAAAATTTTCTGTAAACTGCACTAAATTCATTTCTACGTTATAATTTTAAGAATTATATAACTTAATAAAACTATATTACTTACAAAGCTTGATTACTTTACAAAGCTAGAATGAGTGCCTGTATTAAGAAAACTGCAATTATTTGATAAGTAATCATATTACATTATATTTCTCTGGGAGATAGCATAATAAGAGATGATTTATAATGATCTCAGTGAAATACATAATATTAATTTTATTTTACTATTCATATTTTGTTTATTTCAGGTTAGAGAAAGGGTATTCCACATGTTTTACATGTTAGCAAATTCTAGTTTGGTTGGCATTCACTAAATGGTACTCTGTCAACCAAAAAGTTAATACGACTTCAATTAAATGATAGTAGATGTTCATAAAGATGTCTTCAAAGAACTAAAAATTCCTAAATGCTTTTGGAAGCTTATTAAATACAAATTAGGAGATACAATGTGGTTGTACTTTTGAGTATGTTTTTTTAGTCATCCAATTATAACAGCCAATCAAAAAAATGTGTGTTATGCCACATATCTATTCCCCCATATGCTGTAAGGTAATACCACTTTGTAATAATTGCAGCCAAGGTAGAAAGTTTTAAATAGCTAAGTGGAAATTGTTTGAAATAATAGCTAAACATTAGTATAGTATTTATAAAATAGCAGGCACAATTTTAAGTATGCTATTATGTATACATATATATATATATATATAAAAAATGAAATGACATATGATGAAATGACACTCTGAGGTAAATACTATCTTCTCCATTTTACACATGAGGGAATTGAGGACCAAAAAGATTAAGTAAATTGCCGAAGAAGTTAGCAACGGAATTGATTTGAATTGAATTTGTTGTGGCTCCAGCACATACATTCTTAGCCACCATGCTGTGCTACCTCAAGAGTTTTCTCGGCCGGGTGCGGTGGCTCACGCCAGTAATCCCAGCACTTTGGGAGGCCGAGGCAGGCAGATCATGAGGTCAGGAGTTCAAGACCAGGCTGGTCAACATGGTGAAATCCCATCTCTACTAAAAATACAAAAAATTAGCTAGGCGCGGTGGTGCACGCTGTAGTCCCTGCTACTCTGGAGGCTGAGGCAGGAGAATCACTTGAACCCGGGAGGTGGAGGATGCAGTGAGCTGAGAGTATGCCACTCACTACAGCCTGGGCGACAGAGCTAGATTTCGTAAAAAAAAAAAAAAAAAAAAAAAAGAGTTTTCTCCTCAGTAAGCGAGAATTTACTTTCAGTTTTTTATTGCAATAACTCCATGGCTTTTCAGTCTGTTCTCTATATTATTAAAAATGCTTAAAGAGGGAAAATATCAACCATGTAAAGAAAAGGTTCTAATTAAGACTATTTTCAGGAAAAACTGCTACTTATATAAGACAATTAGTATTATACAAATTTGGTTTCTGAGCAAAGTAATAAATTATTTTCCCATGAAATTCAATCAGTCAAAGGAGTAAGATTTTATTTTTTAATGGCTTGTTGAGTTGTAGTCTTAATTAGATGCAAATAAAATTTAGGAAGAAAATTTAGTATCAATATTCCTGGCAGTATCTTGCCATATCTAAACCCCTAAAGCCATGTTATAATTATGCTACATCTTTCCTCTAGAAAATTGTCTCTTAAGATGGCAAATTATAGCAAGACGTAAGGTCTAATAAAATTGCCATGGTGATTTTAAGTTGTAATTTATAAAGTTTAGTAGCCATTTTCACTTTTATTTATTATTTATTTATTTATTGAGACAGAGTCTCACTCTGTCACCCAGGCTGGAGTGCAGTGGCATGATCTCGGCTCACTGCAACCTCCTCCTCCCAGCTTCAAGGGATTCTCCTGCCTCAGCCTCCCAAGTACTACAGGCGCGTGCCACCATGCCCGGCTACTTTTGTATTTTTAGTAGAGACAGGGTTTAACCATGCTTGACAGGCTGGTCTCAAACTCCTGACCTCATGATCCGCCCACCTCGGCCTCCCAAAGTGTTGGGATTACAGGCGTGAGCCACCACACCTGGCCCATTTTCACATTTTAAGAGTAAAAGAGGAGGGTACTAATTTATATGATGTATATGTTTCTCACTTGTAAGAAGAAATTATGGTGATAAGACAGAAACTTAATTTTTAAAAGGCATTTTAAAGAGAAGAAAAGTAAACATGTTTAATATATGTTCTTTTAGTGAGATTTTGTGTCTTGATTGTGCTATCAAATAAAAATCACATAATATTGACCATTCATTATATTATGCATTTTCAGGATAAGATTGTGCTTTTTAAGAATACATTATTCATATAGAAGCTAATTTTCAAGGTCTTTACTTCATTTTTTTACAAATCAGATAAATGGGTTAAAAATTTTCATTGATGTTCTCTTGGAAAATATTTAAATTTGCATTTATTTGACAATACATTTTCTCTTAGTTCTATGATCTTTAAGTGTTGAATGCATGCAAAAAAAAAAAAAAGGTTGAAAATAGGCACCTCATCATGGAAAGATTTCCCTTCTCATTATATGTAGAAGTAACAAGTGTATGTTTTCTCATACGTATATATATGTAAGTTAATCTGCCTCTGCATGCAATTATTAAATATCTTCATTTCCATCATAGTATTGCAGTCCACTTCTCCCACTCACTAGTAATTTCCATGATGGCAAGTGACTTGTCAATATTGTCCAGAGTTTTATTACCTGTAGCTAGCACTTGCCCGGCATATAATAGATGCTGAATAAATGTAGATTCATTGAATGAATGATCAAATTAACTAATATGAAGAAAAAACGAAATTACTATTTTTAATAAATGCTGAATAAATGTATATTTATTGAATGAATGAGCTAATTAAGTGATATGAAGAAGAGGGGAAATTATATTTTTTAATAATAACAAAGCATATTTGTTTTTTATTAAAGGAAAACCAAATTGTTTTTAAAATAATTTTGACACAAGAAAATTATTTTTATCAGAAAATGTTAAGTCATGTTGAAAAAAATGTTGCCCTAATCCATTTGGGTTGCTATTAAAAATACCATAAACTAGATGACTTATAACCAACAGAAATTTCCTTCTCACAATTTTGGAGGTTGAGAAATCTAAGATCAGGGTGCCAGCATTGTCAGGTTCTAGAGAGGCTCTTCTTCTTCAGGGTCGGAAGAGGCAAAGCAGCTCTCTGGAGCCTCTTTTATAAGGGCACAAATTTGTTCATGAGGGATCTGCCTCATGAATGACCCACTTACCTCCCAAAATGCCTCACTGCCTAATACCAGCACACTGGATGTCAGAATGTCAACATATGAATTTGATTGGGGGGGCACAAATATTCAGACTGTAGCCTAAACCTATAAAATGAACTACAACATGAAACTATAGAGAGAATAATCAGATTTTCCAAAATGCTTTTATTATTGTTCACGTGGCTAAAGCAATCACAAACCATGATGACACAGATTAAAAAGAAAAAGTATTTGAAAGAAAAATGAAGTAAATTGACTAACTTGAAAGTAATATGTTCATACAAATGGATTTATGACAGTAGTTGAATATTGTAAGAGACAAAATGAAGTACCTTCTCTTTTTCAAAATGTAAGATACAGCCTTAAATATTAGAGCTGCTAAAATTATAATCTATCAAGAAGCATAAAGAAAAAATGCTAGATTAATGGCAAATTATTAAAAAAGAAGAAATGCAAACAACCAGGAATCTCAAAATATATTTTTTCTTTTAATATTTAGTTTGAATATTTACCAATTTCTAGACTTACTCTTTACTTTATAATTTGTACTTGATGTTTATGTAGGTACCTGTTCAAAGTATTTGCACTGAATCTCATACAATTTATACAATTTATCAGCCAAATACATATTTAAATAAACTAATAAGACGTGAATTATATAATGCTATACCAACAAATGTTTCTTATAAAAATAAATTATAAAATAATGATAAAGGTTACTTATTTACCACCCTGGCAACTTTTATAAATACTGAATAATGGCAACTTTCATAAATAATAACTGTAAAATCACCTAGTGACTATGACAGCTTAATATACTAAAGACTGGGCCAGTTGATGTGAACATAATGTTATTTTATAATTAATTTAAACAACACTACTCTAATAAAGGAAACAACTATATTTTATGTATAGCCCTGCAATTGATTGTACCTCTTTTATGCTTTCTAATTTTAATATTTTAACAGTCTAAATAGCATCTTCCTGTCATTAATGGAAATTGGTGAGGGTCTATTTTCATTTAAAGCCTAATTAATTTCTAAAACATCTTGTCCTGAAGTAATATGTTAATGTAATTCTTAAGTATGTATGTGTAAGAAAAAAATAATTTACAAGTCTGTCTATTCTTGGCATTTGTTTCATGGAAAATCTGCTATTAATGAAATAATTTCATTTAAGTGCTTATAAATATATTATGCTTCTATTGTCAATATATTACTCAATAATATGTGGATCATTAATTTCATGAATAAAATACTTTAATCCCTTGTATTAAATAATTAAACATATATACTGCACACTTCATTATATCTTTGTCTTTCTTTGAAATGATTCCTATGTTCACAGAAAATTAGCATTAGTTGCCACTAAAGTATTTTCTAAGATATTATAAAAACATAATGTTTCATAAAATCAACATTTTATAATTTATTTAAAAAACACTATTCTTAATGTAGTCATCACTCTAATAACCCAGAACTTTTAAAATATATGCTATTCACCAAATTGTTAAGTAGAAAACAAATTTAAAGCATGATGTGAATTTTCCTTTTAAGACATCTTCAAAGGCAAGACTTTTCTGATAAGAGAAAAGTTATCAGAATATGCATATGCAACTTTCACAGATATAGAATGATGAGGTTCACTTTGGAATGATTTTACTTTACTGTTAATTTACTATGTACGGCTTTTCTACACCCTACCACAAGAAAAGAAAAAAGTATACACAAAAATACTGCTTTTGTATCATTACTTCCATTCACTTCTGGAAGGGCAGTTCAAAGTACGTTGGAGCCTTTCAATCTCATTCTCCCGTGGCTGATTCTTTTTTTCTCCAAAATTCCTATCTCTTTGCCTTTCTTTGCTGCATTCTGGGTAAAATCCTCAGTCCTATGATCAGTTCACGAATTTTCTCTTAAACTATTTTCACTTTAGAATTTATTCCACCCAAACATTTAAAAAATTCAACGAAAAATAGCTGTATTCAGAAAAGTTTCAGTTGGTTCTATCCTTTATAATTTTTACATAAATTTTTCTGGTTTTTTTTTTTTTTCAGCCACAGAGTCTCCAGGCTAAAGCACAATGGCATAATCATGACTCACTGCAACCCCTGTCTCCCTGGCTCCAGCGATTCTCCTGCCTCAGCCTTCCAAGTAGCTGGGACTACAGGTGCACACCATCATACCTGGCTAATTTTTGTATTTCTAGTAGAGACCAGGTTTCACTATGTTGGCCAAGCTGGTCTTGAACTCCTGACCTCAAGTGATCCGCCCGTCTCAGCCTCCCAAAGTGTTGGGGTTACAGGTGTGAGCCACTGCACTTGGCCAATTTTTTATAAATTGACAGATAAAAGTGCATATATTATTGTGTAGAGAACAGTATTGGAAATATATATACAGACATACTGACTAGCATATGTATTCCTTCATATAGCTATCATTTTTGTAGTGAGAACGGTTAACATCTACTCTCTCAGCATTTCTCAAGAATACAATATATTATAAACTACAGTCACCAAGTTGTACAATAGAGCTCTTGAACTTTTTTCTCTTATCTAACTGAAATTTTATATTCTTTGACCAACATCTCCCCACCCTGACTCTCAAATACCCCAGCCCCTGGTAACACTATTCTCTACTTTCTACTTCCGTGAGTTTAACTTTTTAAGATGCCACATATGAGCAAGATCATGTAGTATTTGTCTTTTTGTGCCCCGCCTATTTCACTCAACATAATGTCCTACAGGTTAATACATGTTGTTGCAAATGACAGGATTTTCTTTTTTATGGCTTAATAGTATTCCACTGTGTCCACATTTTTTAATCCACTCATTCAGTAATGGAAACTTAGGTTGATTCCATATCTTGGCTTTTGAGAATAATTCTGCAATAAACACAAAAGCAAAGAAATCTTTTCAACATACTGATTTCATTTCTTTAGATATATATTCAGTAGTGGGATTGCTGGATTATATGGCAGTTTTATTTTTAATTTTTTGAGGAATATCCATACTGTTTTCCATAATGGCTGCATCAATTTACATTCTCCCCAACAGCATGCAAGGGTTCCCTTTACCGCACATTTTGCCAACACTTATCTTTTATCTTGAAGATACGCATTCTAGCTGGTCTAAGGTAATATCTCATTGTGTTTTTAATTTATGTTTCCCTGATTAGTAATATTGAGCTTTTGTTTCACATACCTTTTAACCATTTGTATGCCTTAAGAAATGTCTGTTCAGTTTCCTGGCTCATAATTTTATTGAATTATTTGCCTTCTTGCTATTGAATTGTTTTAATTTCTTATGTATTTTAGAAATTAACCCCATAACAGATATATAGTTTGCAAACACTTTCTTCCATTCTGCATGTTGTCTCTTTGCTCTGTTGGTCGTTTTCTTTGCTGCACAGAAGCTTTTGAGTTTGATACAATCTTATTTGTCTATTTTTACTTTTGTTGCCTGTGCTTTGGGGTCATTTCCAAAAAAGTCATTGCCCAGATAAATGTCATAGTTTTTCTCCTAAGTTTTATTCTAGTAGTTTCACAGTTTTGGGTCTTACATGTAAGTCTTTAATCCATTTTAAGTTGATTTTTATATATGGTGTGAGATAAGATTCTAAATTTATTTTTCTGCCTGTGAATATCCTGTTTTCCCAAAAGCATTTATTGAAAGGGCTGTCCTTTTCCTATTGTGTGCTCTTGACACTGCTGTCAAAACTCAGCCAGCTGTAAATGCATGGATTTACTTCTGTGCTCTCTATTGTTTAATTGGTCTGTGTGTCTATTTTTATGCCAGTACCATGCTGTTTTGGTCACTATAGCTTTGTAATATATTTTGAAGTCAGGTAGTGTAATGTCTTTAGCTTTCTTCTTCTTCTTCAAAATGCTTTGGCTTTTCAGGATTTTTTTGTTATTCCATATGAATTTTAGAATTGTTTTTTCTATTTCTGTGAAAAATGTTATTGGTATTTTGATAGGAATTCTGTTGAATCTGTAGCTTGCTTTGGGTAGTATGGACATATTAACAATATTAAATCTTCCAATCTATGAACAAAGAATATATTTCCATTTATGTGTGCCTTCTTTAATTTCTTTCATCATTGTTTTATGGCTTTTAGGGTAGAGATCATTCACCTCCTTGGTTAAATTTATTCCTAAATATTTCTTGTAACTATTGTAAATGATATGGTTCTCTTGTTCTTTTTCAGATAGTTTGCTATTAGTGAATAGAAACACTACTGAGTGTTGTATGTTGATTTTGTATCCTGCAACTTTACTCAATTTACCAGATAATTCTCACAGGTTTCTTCTGGTAAAGTCTTTAGAATTTTCTGTATATAGGGTCATACCTTCTGCAATCAGGGACAATTTAATTTCTTCCTTTCCAATTTGTATGTCTTCTATTTCTTTCTTTTGCCTAATTGCTCTGGCTAGCACATCTGATACTATATTGAATAGAAGTGGTTAACATGGGCATCCTTATCTTACTCTGTGTCTTCGAGGAAAAGCTGTCAACTTCTCCCCATTGAGTTAGCTATCGGGTTTATCATATATAGCTTTAATTGTGTTGAAGTACATTCCTTCTATACCTAATTTATTGAGAGTTTTTTTTTATCATGAAAGGAAGTCGAATTTTTCCAAATTTTTTTGCACCTATGAAAATGATTATATGCTTATTGTCCTTCATTCTGTTCATGTGATGTATTACATTTACCGATTTGCATACATAGGACCACCCTTGCATCATTGGAATAAATACCACTTGATCATGATGAATAATCTTTTCAATGTACCATTGAATTCGGTGTGCTAATATTTTGTTGAGGAATTTTGCATTTATATTAATCAGAGATATTGGTCTGTAGGGTTTTTTGTAGTTTTTTTTGTTTGTTTGTTTGTTTGTTTGTTTTTGGTATCAAGGTAATGCTGGCCTGATAAAATAAGTTTGAAAGTTTTGCCTCTTCAATTTTTTGGAAGAGTTAAGCAAAATTTTTATTAGTTCTTCTTTAAATATTTGATAGAATTCAGCAGTGATGTCACCATGTCCCAGACTCTTCTTTGATAGGAGACTTTATTACTGATTCAATCTTTTTACTGGTTATTGGTCTGTAAAGATTTTTTATTTCTTCATAATCTTTGTAGGTTTTAAGCATCAAATAATTTATCTATTTCTTCTAGGTTATTGAAATGGTTGGTATATAAATATTCATAATAATCTCTATGGCCCTTCGAATTTCTGTTGTGTCAATCGTAATATCTCCTTTTCCTTTTCTTCATTTTACTTACTTGACTCCTATTTCATTCTCAGTTAGTGTAGCTAAAGTTTTGTTGATTTTGTTTATCTTTTCAAAAATATATATTTTTCTATTATTTTTCCAGGCTCCATTATTTTATTTCTACCATGATTTTCATTATTTCCTTCCTTTTACTAACTTTGGGCTTAGTTTATTCCTGTTTTGTGCCATTCCTTGAAGTACAATGTTTGGTTGTTTATTTGAGATCTTTTACCTTTTGTAACGTCACTGTTTGCAGCTACATGCTTCCTTCTTAGAACTGCTTTTGCTGTATCTGGTGAGTTTGGGTATGTTGTGGTTCAATTTTCATTTGTCTTAAGACATTTTTAAATTTTCTTCCCAATTTCTTCATTGACCTATTGGTTGTTCAGGAGCATTTCCATGTATTTGTCAAATTTTCCAAAGTGTCTCCTCTAATTAATTTATGTTAATTCTTATTAATTGAGGTCAGAATAGCTACTTCATATGATTTCAATCTTCATAAATTTGCTAAGACTTGCTTTGTGGCCTAACATATAATCTATCCTGGAGAATGTTGCATGTGGAGTTGCAAATAAAATAATATATATTCTGCAGCTTTGGGGTGAAATGTTGGGCATATATTTGTTATGTCCTCTTGATCTGGATTATGGTTTTAGTTTAATGTTTCCTTATTGATTTTCTGCGTGGATGATCTGTGCATTTCCAGAAGTGGGGTGTTTAACTCCCCTAAATTTATTATATGGTGATCTATTGCTTCCCTCAAATTTATTTATATTTACTTTATATCTTCATCAGCTTGGATGTTGGGTACGTATGTATTTGTAATTGTTATATCTTCTTGCTGAATTGACCCATTTATAATTATATAATTATGTTACTTTTTCTTTTTACACTTTTACTTAAAGTCTATATAATCTGATATAAGAATGGCCACTCCAGTTTGTGTTTGGCTACCATTTACATGCAGTATTTTTCTCCAGTCTTTCATTTAAGTCTATGTGTGTCCTTACAAGTGAAGTCAGTCTCTTTTAGGTAGCATACATTTGGATCTTGTTTTTTTGCTTTTTAAATTCATCCAGCTATCTTATGCCTTTTGATGGGAGAGTATAATCCATTTACATTCAAAGTAATTATTGACAGGTAAGGATTTACTACTGCCATCTTGTTAACTGTTTTCTAGTTTTTTCATAGATCTTCTGTCTCTTTCTCTTTTTCTGTCTTCCTTTGTAGCTAAATGATTTCCTTCAGTGTTATGTTTTGATTGTTTGCTTTTTATTTTCCCATACCTACGACAGGTTTTGCTTTGTGGTTTCCATACGACTTACAAAAAGTATCTTATAACAGGTTTTAAGCTGAAAACAACTTAACTTTGATAACACACACACACATACACACACAGACACATAATCTACTTTTACTCCACTCCCCAAACCACATTTTGAATTTTTGATGCTGCAATTTACATCTTTTAATATTGCAAATCCCTCAATAAGTTATATTGGCTATTTTTTAATAGTTTTGTCTTAAGCTTTATAATATAGATTTAAGTGATTTACACACCACCATTTCAGTATCAGAGTGTTTTGTATTGAACTATGTATTTACTTTTACCAGTGTGTTTTATACTTTCAGGTGTTTTCACGTGACTTATTAGTGTTTTTTTCTTTCACCTTGAAGAGCCCCCTTTAGCATTTCTTGTAAGGCAGGTCTGGTGGTGATGAACTCCCTCAGCTTTTGTTTATTTGGGAAAGTCTTTATTCCTCCTTCATTTCTGAAGAATAGTTTTGCTGAGCACAGTATTCTTGATTGACAGTATTTGTTGTTCTCAGCACTTTAAATTTATCAACCTCTTCTCTCCTGGACTATAGAGTTTCTGTGGAGGAGTCTTCTGTTAGCCATATTAAAACATTTTTATACATAATTTTCTTCTTTTCTCTTGCTGTTTTTTAAAAATCCTCTCCTTATTGATTTTTGATAGTTTGGTTATAATATTTTTAAAGTAGTCTTATTTGCATTGAATTTGATCAGAGATATTTGACCTTGTTGTACCTGGAAATTGATGTCTTTCTCCAGATTTGAAAATTGTTCTGCTAGCATTTCTCTGAACAAGTTTCTTACCCCTTTATCTTTTTTTAATTGTATTCCATGACTCAAATGTTTTGCTCTTTTGTTGCTGTCCCATAAATCCCATAAGCTTTTTTATTTATTTATATTTCTTTTTTTCTCCTCTGTATATTTTTAAATAATCTCTCTTCAGTTTCACAGGTCCTTTCTTCTTGATCATTTCTGCTGTTGATGCCATCTGTTGAATTTTTCATTTTATTCCTTGTATTTTTAAGCTCCAAGATTTGTTTGCTTTTCACTTTTTTCTTTTCAGTCTCTCTATTATCATTCTGGTCAAATATTGTTTTCTTCATTTTGTTGAATTGTTTCTTTGTATTTTTTTGAAGTTTGCTGAGCTTCCTTAAAACAGTTATTTTGTCATATATATCATATATCTCTATTTTTAGGATCAGTCAATGGCACCTTTATTTTGTCCATTTGGTGATGTCATGTTTTCCTGATTGTTCTTGATGTTTGTAGTCATGCATCAACGTCTGCATATTTGAAGAAGTAGGTACTTATTCCAATCTTAGCAGACTGGCTTTTTTCTGAGAAAATATGCAATAGGCACAGCATTGGGTTATGTTCAGTGCAGTTGCTGCTGGCATGGCACTGGGTTGCTCCCTGAAGCCTGGGGTACACTGAGAACTACCTGCCACAAGGGATGTCTAGAGCTGCCAGAAATCAAGTCTTCCACACAAGCCTGAGACCTGGGGCTGTGTGGTCCTGTCTTGCACTAGGATGACTCTAGAGACTCTGTCTGCAGATTCTGATCTGGAGTATGGGGCTGTGGGGGTCTGCCTTATGCTGGGTTACATGGTGTTGGTGTCAGCATTGGGGTACAAGTCAAATTATATACTCACTTTCTTCTCTTTTCCCTGAGGAAATGGTATCTCTAGATGCACTGTGTTGCCTGGGTTTGGTGGAGGAATGACAAGGGTAATGCAAAACTGTCCTTTCCAGCTTATCAATACCTCTTTTCTTAGCATTGTGCTACAGCCAGATACTGTGAAATCTTAATCTTGTTTCCTTAGCTCTTGCAAGAATATTTTCGTGTATGAATAGTTGTTAAAATCAATATTCCTGTGGAGTGATGACTGCCAAAGAGTTCTACTTTGCCATCTTGTTCCACTCATCTCTTCGTTTGGTCCTATTCATGTCTAATTATTTTTGTTTCATTTCTGCCTTTTTTTGTCTCATAATTTTTGTTTGTTGCCATGAGTATTAATATTAGACTACTTCCTAATATTAATTTTATCTTGGACATATTCTTGTGCATTTTGCCTGGTATGTTGGTTGTCTTTCTTAACATTGATTAGTTTACTTATATATTTTAGAATCTTGATTTGCAAACTCATTTGAGTGAAAGGAATACCCCTTTCCCCTCCTTTCTCTCTCCTGCCAATATTAGCCTTCCTTATTTCTTGTTGAGTTGTTTCTACTTACCCTCCTAATAAATTGAGTGTAGAACAGAACCATAAAATATTCCCTTCTTCTTGATGAGATCGGTCAGTCACCAACCCAGAGGGCAACTTAGAAACTAACTTAATTTCCACTTTTTAAAAAAAGTGACATGTTGATCCTCTCACTTACTTTTGTCTACAGTGTCCTACAAAGCCATAGCCCCAAGCTCACAGTTACAAATATAATGCTAACCTCCTTTCTTGAGAGCAAATTGATTGAGTGAGAGTCATTCTCATCCCAGACATAAAGCAGTAAGCCCATTATCTCTAGTTTCAAGTATTGCATGGAGTTTTTTAGACGATGTGAGTTAGCAGTTGCATCCTAGTGGACTGCAGCTGTAGACCCACTCACAACTTGGCATTTCTGGCCTATAAAATATTGATCTTGCTTTTGAGCCCAGATAAATCTTATAGGTTTTCTTAATTTTTTTTATCTTTCACTGGTATTATTTGATGTAGACATGGTACTTTAAATATAAACTCATTTTGCTATCTGAGTGAGAAATGCAAAGTTATTATTAGAAACATATTGACAATAAAAAATTATAAAGGTCAGTCAAGTTATTATATTATGAAACAAGATGGTTTTAGAAAAGATGCCTATAAAAATATATTTAGTCAAGAAAGAACATTTTGCTGTACTGAGTTTTGAAACAGAATGCTGATCAATATTCTGTGGATCTAACTCAGCTGGGGATGACCCAGTCCAGATAGTAGTGTTATAGTGCAGTTAAAATCACTCTGTGTTGATTTAAACAATAAAATAAAATGTCTCCGCATTGGTCAGATCAACTCTAGACTGTTGTATTCATGTTCAGTGCAATCGCCCTTCACTTTGTTCATCTCACATCCTCTTACCTGGACTATTGCAAGCTCTCCCAATTAGTCTCCTATTATGTTTTTCCTCTCTCATGATCAGAAAAATTATTATTCAAAAATAAAATAATGGCTTATTTTTGCATTAAAGAGTCCAATATTTCCCTGTGCTTATAGGAAAGAGCCTGACTTCCTATGTATGGGATTGACAGTCTTTATGATCTGACCCCAACTATAATCTCAACTTGTCTAACTGACACTTAAGTGCCTTCTCTGTCAGCCAAAACTTTCCCAATGCAGTGCATCACTCTATCACTACTTGTTTTTCTTCTATCTGGCTCCTCTACCTACAATAGTTTGTTTTCTCCTCCATATGCTCCCCTTAGCAGTCCTCACCCCACCATCCCACAAATTCTTACTTCTTTTAAGACCTGGAAAATTCTTACTGCTTTTAAGACCCAGGACAAATATCTTTCTTTCTGAATGCCACAGCATTTGACTCACAGCTCATTTGAAGCATTTAATCATGCTTTAATAATTACTTGTTGAAGCATTTACTATATCATATTACTTTTTATAATTATTTTTATAAACAAATAATTAATATAACTATAAGACCTTGTAGAGTCTTTGTCTCATTCATCCCAGGATTTTCAGTGTCTGGAATAGTGCTTGGCATACAGAAATACTCACTCCATATTTGTGATAATCCAGCTTCAAATCCAGTACAATATCCCTCTTCCAAACTAGCTGTAAGAATTCATTTATTAAATCAACAAGTGATCTTGTGTCAGAAGAGTGTGCAAAGAATGGGATGAGAGATTAGAAACTGTCACATGAAAAAGAGTGAAAAATAACAAAATATTTATTTTAGGTAGGAAAATATTTGAGGGAGACAATAAATTTGTCTGTAACTATTGGTAGAGAGTTTTACTTGGTATATCCAAAAACAATTTCTTTAAATCTGATACTTAATCTTTCATAAACTATCCTAATAGAACTACTTGACATGTTCAGCAGTCCAAGCCTACCCACTGGGAAAAGGAAAGAAGTTATCTTCAGGTGCCAACATTCAAATCATCTTAAAGTTGAATGTGGCCCCTTGCCTATAACTGAATCCCCCCAAAATTCTATTTTTTGTTATACACTAAATATTTAAGGCAATAATTAAAGGAAGGAAGTATTCTACTGAAAATATCCACTGGGAATCTATTAATGATAGAGTGTCAGTGCTTTAATAAAGGTTACTTGGTTGATGACAAAAAAAAAAAAAAGATAGGCTGTTAGGTAAGTGCAGAACCTGGAAGTGGCAACCACAGAAATAACAGCTTTAATTGTTTTAATAATCACTGTCTGTGAGGCACTCTATATACTTATGTTATTTAGTTTTCATCATAAACCAACTTCAAAAGGCACACATTATTTCTCTCGTTGTATAGAACAGTCTTAGAGAGGTTAAATTGCCAAAAATATCATGGCTAGACAGAGATTATGCCAGAATTTGAACCCAGATCTGCTTTATTCAAAAGCCAGTGTTCTGTTGACTTTCTGTAGGGAACAGATTTAAGCAGACAAAAGAGGCAGGAGAGAGAGTCAGTAATGTAAAGTTGATTGAAGATGGCTTCAAAGAACTAATTAAATCAAGGGATGAGAATGATGAAAAGAATACAGAGACTGATCTGGATTTATCAGTATGGCATCAGGAATCAAGCCATCATCCTAAAGCAACTGAAACATAGTTTAAGGTCACCCAATTGTAAAGCAAACAGAAAATACAAAATATAAATGTAAGATATGTTAAATTCTTTTCAAATCTGTTATATGAACATGTCTGCTATCCCTAAAAGTAGAGCAACATCTTCTTCATCACTATGCCATCTCTGGCAACTCCATGGTCATTCCCTTGTCAACAAATTGCTCTTTTTATTCTTCTCTGGAGTGATTCACTCACTGATTTGCCACCCATAAAAAGTTATACATGGTATAATGGTATTACTTCTCTTAATATACCAACAAGCAAGGGTAGTGACATACATGTAACCCTGAAACCCTGAAGATTGTTGTGTCTATAAATCCACTGCACAGCCTTGACCACTGTGCTCTGCATGCAGGTATTGAATCAAGTGTGTGCTGATGGATGGATTATTTTTACATCACTTTCCATACATATAACTCATGAAAATATTTAGCATTCAGTCTAAGAACAAGAACAATTACAAAATAATGCCTTGTGTTTTGCATCATATATTTAAAAATTGTTTCCACAATTCTACACCATTTTATTCTCTCAATGCTTATGATTATTGATGGTATTTTTCATTAATATAACAATATGTTTCTATAGAAATTGGAAAATGATAATTTTGAAGATTATTTCATCATTTTCACAGGGGAAAATAAACAGTCAAAATCCACTATGACAAATTCTCTCAATCCCAGTTTATCTCAATACAATTAAGAGATAATACATAATCACGTTATTAGACACAATATATTATATGTCTATTAATAAAATATATGTGTGAAAGCATATTTTAAATAGGTAAATGAAATAAGCTGTCACAGCCAGTATAGGTGCCTGGAAATCACAAGAAAGTTGTAACTGCTTAGTAAATACCTAGTCATTGACTGCACTGTGTTTGGAGATGACAGCAAACACTGTATTCTGTATTCAGCCCTTCAATAGTATTGAATATCTAAAGAATATTTAACTATGTTCTAGATATGTAAGCCATCTCGTTACGTGGCTGAACACAACGTATAATAAATTTATGTTTTCTGCTCTTATTGGTTTCTTCTTTCCTTCTTTTAGTAGTGAAGAGAATAATAAAGGTTGTGGAAATGGGTCACTAATGTTTTTCAACACTAAGTATATTCAGAAAATTTCATGTGGCACAATCAGAATGATTAATTATTTTAAAAAGCATAAGAAGGAAATAGAATGTCAACGCTGAAGAGAAGGTCCTTCAGTGCTCTATGATTGCACCTTGGACAGGCCACTGCCACCTTGTGGCATTTTGGTTCAATAGTTTTGATACATGACATTCCAAATAAATCAGAATAAAGTTTGAATTTAAAAGTGGTAATCTTTCCTGAATATTTATTTTGGGAGTAAACTGTTTCTAGCTGTATTTTAATGCTGTGAGAAGTAATTATTTTTATATTTTGTTTGCATTTTCACATGTTCAGACAGAATAATTACCATCTAACAAAATAAAATATTCAACTACTTAAAATTGTCTCTAATTTCCGAATGACTTCAAAAAGTAATGGAAAGCCAAAGATCCCTTAAATAATAAATATTATACATACAGGTGTCATACTCCTCTATTTTTTAATGAATAATTTTAGCACGGTTTTCATATGTACTTTAAACAAAGTTTTTATTTTATTTCTATTATTGGAAAGCATTTCTTTTCAGCTCCCACAACTAGTAGTTTATTTTATTTATGATATTATTATATTATACTTACCCTTATTACACTAAGTAAAAATCCACTTGTTATTAGTCAATTTATCCTCAATTGGATTGGGAAGGAATTAATGTATCTTTTAGTTTAGTAACGATAAAAGTCATGGAAATAATTGGAGTTCATGTGGCTAATTAGGCTGAAAGATCCTTCAGAGAGAATTCCCTTCCCTCTTCCTCAACTACTTTTACATAACTTTTATATGATTTTTACTTATGTTTCCATGTTGTCTTCTAAGAATCCATTGATGTTTACTTCATATCACACTACCTCTAAATTATTTCTATATATCCCTTCATTTTTTTCCTAATACAGCAGAGATCATCAAAATTTTGGATCTATGATACACTTTTGACTATAAGAATACCTGATAACAAACTTGAAAGGAGTATATTGCATTATTATCAAAGTACATACTTGGCTGGTTGTCCTTCAGTAGTATTCACTGTTTGAGAAAAACTGCTCACTCTCCTTACTCACACACTCATGAGAGAAAATTTTTACACATTGTAGATAACAACTTTTTTTCTATAAAACAGCTTGCCTTTATACTGTACCTCTTACCTCTTAATTCTAAGAAGTATGCTTTGCTCTACCTTTAATTTTCTTCTTTGAACACGTGAAGGAAAGTTTATTCCTTCCAGACTTGACTTTCAACCATGACCATGAGATACTTCATATGCTATCAGGGTTTCATTATTACCCCTTCCTCCCGATCTTTCCTCTTTGCAACATGCATAGGACAACCTATGCAGTATGCAAATGACCATACATCACAAATTTTTCTTTTATTCCTCCAATTTTGATGGTTAGTTTCTTTTCCTTCTTAATTTAAGTTAATGACTATATATTCCATTCTGAAAGTAAGAAAACATGACCCTATGTATTTTTAATTTCTTTGGGGAGATCTTTAAATTGCAATTACTCAGGTGGGCCAGGAAATGCACTGAGACAATTTCAAAGGACTCCTTCCTCTGTTAATGTTTTGACCACACACACACAAAAAAATATCAAAATGCTTACCCTCTAGTTTCAATATGTTTTAAGGCATATTTGTTATCCCTTAGTTCTTTCATCTATGCCCTTCCCTATTAAATGGATTCATTTCCATAGTTTTGGTTATCATTATGATGGGCACTTTTATGTAGGAATGCCTTTTAACATTAAGCGGAAATTTATGTCTGCCACCCTTAATGGAAGTAATTTGAAGTAATTTTTTTTCTATTGTAAAGTGTCAATAATAGGATTTGAGAAGAACATTCCCCTGTAGACTACAGACCTCTTGATCCGTGATCATTTGGTGAGTTCATAGCAAGTCACTCATTCTCTTGCTCTGCAAAGAACAAAAAGCTAAGTTGATGGCAGGGTATAGGGGCATCTCACAGTCAGGAAGCTGGGGCTGGTGGTCAAGCTCAAGGAAAACCAGCCTCTTTTTCAATTAATGATAACATCTAACGCAATTTTGAGCAACTCCAGGTAAATATGACATGTTTCTTAGCAACAACATGGCCACTAAAATAGAAACACTCCCAAATTTTCCCATTCAGAACTAATCTCCTGTTACATCTCCAAGGGCCTAATTAATATTCACAATTTCATTACTTTTTAAAATTACCATTCCTTTAATGATGAACCACCTGTCTTTTCTTCATTTTCTTTTTCTTTTTTCACACTATAAATAGTGGTCTAGTACTCTCATTCATATATCTTTAAAATCCTATTTCCATAGATAGTTTAAAGAGTTGAAATTGCTGGATCTATAGTTATATAGTTATATTCATTTTAGTTGTATAGAGATAGATAACTTCTCAAAAATGTTATGTTGAGGTATTCTTCCATTAGCAATTCATCTCAGCATCTTTGCTAGCATTGTTAATTTATCAAACATTCAATATTTGGAATTCTTAAAATAAATATGTATAAAATGTACATATGTATGTGTACATATGTATGTCTAATTATACCCCTATATGGATGTTGTATTTTGTGCTCAATTTCTCATTAGAATTGTGTATACTTGTTCAATAAAATATTTGCATTTTTTATCTGGCTAGTATGTTGGGACCATCAGTACAGCATACAACTCTGAGAAGTATAATGAGGGTTAACCTAAGTACACCTTCTTAGGGGCCCCCAGGAAAGCATGTGATGAAGTGAGATGAGCATTGTCTGAGTGTCAGGAGTCCTGGCTGCCCCACCTTAGCTACTAACTTGCATTGGGAACTTGGGAAAGTCACTTTTTGTCATTCAGTTTGTTTTTTTTCATCTGTAAAAAAAAGTTGGGACTAGATGATCTCTATAGCCCTTTCAGCTTAGGGGTATTATTTATGTATATATGCATATTTATAATACATAATATATACTTATATGTATAAAAATTACACATATAAAAGTACACATATGTATATAAAAGTTTATATGTATATATAAAACTTCATAGTTCTTTTGAAGTCTTTTATATGAAGTATTAGCATACACAGCCAATAAGTTCAGCTTCAAAAATTATCTATTTTGCATGTTTTGGAGCAAACAGAAGGCCAGGGGTCACCAAGAAGAGTCACATGGGCCTGCTTCCGGTCCTAGGCACCATAGACACACAGGTGAAACTTCACAGTTTAGTTGGGAAGACACAGAAGCAAAAACTGACATGGAAACAGCCTATGACACAACTAAATGTAATATTTGTTAAATTTTTAGGTGAAGTTAATGCTCAGCCATCTGAGGTTATATTGACCAGTGAGAGGAAATAGTTCTGTTTTCCTAGAGTGAGTTAGTAACTGAGTATTAATAGTAGGAAAGTAGGGGCAATTACCAATTCCTAAAAGCTAAAGGAATGAATGGAGATAAGAGTGACTGCCCCTGCAAGGTACAATACTTTGAAGGAGGTATTGAGGGCCAGAAGCCCACTTCACTCTTGGGCCACAATCAATAATGTGGTTACTTTTAAAAGAAATGCCTCAATTGCTCTGAAAGGGCTTGCAGAGGTTGCTGAATGAAATAGGGAAGGTTCCTATATAGAAGTAATTTAGAAATTACTTCTTAACTATCTTGCTAAAAGTATCAAGATGAATGCCTAAGTGGGGCATGGTGGTTCACACCTGTGATCCCAGCTACTTGGAAGGCTGAGTCAAGGAGGATCACTTGAACCCAGGAGGAGTTTGAGGCTGCAGTGAGCTATGATCATGCTACTGAACTCCAGCCTGGGTGACAAAGCAAGACCTTGCTTCTTAAAAAAAAGAAAGAAAGATGCCTGCAAGCCTACCTTAGAGTGAATCGATGATGTAAGCTTTCTAATCCAAAGTAGATACACTACAATAAAGTATTAAAATATTTTTAAAGCTTTACTTTGTAAATAAGTATGACTTCCAACAACCCATTTCTTATACATAGACACAAATATTAGAAAAAGTAAACACATTGTTATTTACTTTGCACTTGTACAAGTTAGCTTCCATATCACTGTTTACCTAGCCAATGAACAATATTTGACCAGTAGATAGCCGGCGATTTCTAAATTCTGCACTCTGATTGTTTGCAGTTCCCTAAGCTCAAATCAGAGTTCCTAAAGTCTACTAAACCAATTTGCTCAGATTAGTAAATATTAGCAGCTGTAGTTCTCAATATTAGTTAAAAGTTAGTGGCTGCATAGAGGGCCATAAAGAGTTAATGTAATAAAATATAGAAATTTTCAAATAAAGTGTATCATTAAAATATGAATGAAGTTTTAAAACATTTTACCACTGAAGAAATCCATAATATCACATGGTATTTAACATATAATTAGCTGATAAACATTTAAATGTATCTGTGAAAAAATGGGAAACCGGGAGCTATAATTAAATATACTAATTTACAATGTTTTCGTGTAAATGCAACCAAAGGTGTCTCTTGCATGTTGACATTAAAATTGTGTTTTTCTCTGTTGTTCAGATACCATTTCAAAACATTTCAACTTCAAACATTTAAACAACATGTGTAAGCATTGTTTTTACAAAATGTTTAATAAATGAGATTAATTCATTGAAATTCAAGACTTGTAACCACATTCAGAAAGAGCCATACTGCAAGCAATTGTTAGTACTTAATCTGTCATCTTAAAAAACAAAAGAAAGAAAGGAATGAAAAAGCATTGTCCCACGTCTTCTAATTTCTCTGTCAACCAAACTACATTAACTTTGCTCCCAACCTTGTAAGAGGCAGGCAGGCCTCAGACTACACCCACCGCACATGCTGCCCCCACAGAGTGCCTGCTCTTGGTGCTTTCCCGCCTTGCAAATCAAATCCAAGCCATCTTCTCTAACGACAGTATTTGTGATGCCTATTAGATCAAGAGCTCCTTTTCAATAGAAGTGCCTTAGTTTTAAGTTAGTGCCTCACCACTAGTATGGACTGTTTGTCATCTCCATTAAATATACAGCTATGGGGATCAAGGTCATTGTTAGTCACACAAATTCACCTCTTAGGACACTTTCTCTCAGGAACATATTTTCTATTTGTTTTGAATCACTCCTTGAAGACTTAAAATATTCTAAGTAGCTGTTAATTTTAATCAAAACTGTTTCCATTAGGATAGAAAAAAATAGCATTATTTCAGTGCAAACTGACAACATTCTGTTGGAGTAAATTTCATTTGAAAATAGATGATTTGTTATATACACAGAAATGAAAAGGGGAATACAAAATTGGAAGTGTCCTTAACAGACAAAGCAGGTGCTCACAAACTACAGTTCCAAATAACAAAACCCAACTTTATACTAATTGGAAAACAATAATAATACATTAAATAAACTGGAGAAAATGAATCAAATATGTGTCTGCCTGCCTTTCTGTAGCAAAGGTATAAGGAATAGCCAAGAGTTATCAGAGTTATAAACTGAAGAGAGATGTATGTTTTCCCCATCATTTTTGTCTCAGCTAACAGTGTTTTGGTCAAGCATTAGTCTTTGCAAGTACAAATGAATTGTGAAATGCAGTCAGTTATAGAGCAGGGCCATCTTAAAGTGCACAGGGAAATGATGTTAAACTGAAAGGCAGTGGGTTTCAAACTTTAATGAGCCTAAGCCTGAATACCAGATGACCTAATTCAGTGGTCAGCTTTCTACAAAATCAACATAGGTGATTCTGATGCAAGTGACAGATGGACTGCATTTTGTAAAACACTGCTATGTGGTATGCATGCATAGCAATAAAACATAAAAGTCAGCTGAAATTTTGGTGAAGGAGATAGGTTCAGGGAGGAAAAAGTGTTTCTATTTGTCTTAATTGACATTATGCATGTAACCTAGATCTGAAGAGATAATGAAAGAAATAACATAATGTTTGTTTATAATAAATTGAGTTGAATTATTTAAATCTATTTGAATTAACATATGTGCTACATCAGTTTTAGAGTTAAATCATTCAGTAAAATAATGTATTAATTATCCTTAGAAAATGAGAGGTTCCACAAAAGATGTGACACCAAAAACTTCAAGTGTCAAAGCTCTGTATATTTTAGCATTTCTATGGACTCTTTCTAAAATGAACTTTCTACTTCCTGCACAAACCGAATATACTAGAAAACATTTAAACTGGTATAGGTGACTTATGACATTTACCACTGAGTTAAGATAAAATATCTTGAGTTAATATCACAAATCTGTCACTTACCAGCCTTGGGGAATCCGCATAGCTCCCCATGCCTTGCTTACTTATTTGTGAAATAAGTTGCATATCTCATGTAGGATTGTGGGGAATCAAATGTATAAATGCATATGAAAGAGCCTCATAACATGTCCAGCACTTCATCGTTACTTTTCCTTTCTGTCCTAGGCTGTTAGTCTTGCAATTCTCACTGCTATACTTAGTCCTTTCAGTTTAATGTTTTTTATCTTTAGAAGGTGACTAAAACAGACAATCAAACCTGTTAAGAACCACATGCTAAATGAAAGTGAGTGCCCAAGGCCACAATATTAGGGTTTGAACTACTTAATTAATTTAAAACTATGTACCTAATTCAGAGTTCAAAGGCATTCTGAGCTACTTAATTAATTTAAAACTATGTACTTAATTCAGAGTTGAGGGTGTTAAGTTCAATCTCTATTTAAGGTGGGAGTATTATTGAAATAGTTTAAATTAAACCACAGAAAATTATTTAATATAAGGACAGTTTGGGTACACAAATAGGGATAATTCACCTTTTCAAATCATTTTATACAGTTACAGAGATTTCACAAAACATAATGTTAAATAATAGTAATTCATTTTCAGCCCTATATATGGATGGGATGTTTCTGCAAATGACGTTACTAGTTGATTAGGCTTGAAACAGATACTACAGGTTTTGTCTCAAACTCTAATAATATGTCAGAACCCATTTGATAGAAAAAAACTCTAATGATAAATGTGTAATCATTTCCAGAGAAATTAAATCAGCATTGTGCTTTGAGATAATTTTTTTTAGTTTAGTGATAAATTGAGTCAATCTATCCCTCTCACTGAGTTTTAGGGTCTGTTTTTCAGTGTAATATTTTATTTTTCTCCTGAAGAGGAAGGAGATAAGAAAAGACAGAATGTAAGAAATGGGGTATAAAAACAGAGAAATTATATACTTCCTTTGTGTTCTGGAAAAAATAAAACACGATGGTTTGCTAATAATTGTGGGAGGTTATGTGTTTGCATGGATTCTTTGCAGTATCACTAATCTACAAAAAAAAATTGGCACATACTGTCCCTATGAGGGATAAAATAAAACAAAACAGCCATCATTGACGATTTGTGAATTTCACACAGCATTTATTCATTAATCTGGTTCAGCATTAGAAAATTTACAAAAATATTTGCCCTCATAATCAGGTATATCAAGCCAAATACACTTGTACTTGAAGAATTCTCTGCCTGGGACAGTGTATGGTGTAGGCTGTAATGACACAATTCAGTTATTCTTGAGTCAAGACCTACCACAGTGAGTGACAGGGTTTTCATGTAATATATTCAATCTTCCAGCTCCCATTTCATCCTTCAGTTAACAGAGAGTTAAGAGACCGAATCCTCAAAACGTCCAAGAGAACTCAAAAGAGTTTGCTCAGTAGAGTTCAAATATCAGGCTAAAAGCAAGTTGCAATTTTGATTTGAACCCTGCTTCCTACAAGTGTCCCAACACAGGTGTGGTCTGGATTTGATAAAACATTAACTTTGTTCTCTATGTAAATAAAATGGTGGCTACACAGGTGCACCTGCTGTATGGTATTATGGGCAACCACAAAGTTATCAGAGTGTAACTTAGAAAAAATAAACAGAACAAGTGTGCTAAAGGGCACATTTAGATTGCCGTTGTAGATTGTGTATACAGTTAAACCATTCTGTCAAATAAGTTTAATGTAGTTATTGAATATAATGTATAGTTCACATGGAAGCTAATTTGCCCAGCATTCCCACATGTCCCCTGATTTAGTGAATATTCTAAAACTTTGCTCAACAATTACATAACAGGAAGGTATCTAAAAGTAGAGAAAGAAAAAAACGTGGTGTTAACTGAATGTGGAATAAGCTATGCTTCCTTTTAATATCTTTTGTGAAAAGACAGAATGATAGCACTGAGAACATTTATTACTGACAGGTGTAATTTCACCCCTACTTGAAAGGCCATGACTTTAAAAGGAGATGAAAGCTTCCAGCTGATGAATGAGGGAAGAAAAGTCTGACAGGAATAACATGACTGTCTCAAGGGAATTGAGTCATGTGATCCTGCGGTTTACCATTTGGCCATGAAGTTACAAAGATTTACAGTGTGCTCTAAAGGGGTTTGGAACCCGTTTATTTGCATTTACTTTTGGAGGGCTGATAGAACAACTTAAGGAGACTTACAGGGTGACCAGCTCATCACCCAACTAATAATAGCATAACGGTTATCAGCCACCCAGAGCAATATAACCATGACTGAAGAAACCCTCCTACAACTAAGTTGGAGGGCTGAAAACAAGATTTGAGATAGCCACCTGGGTATAAAAAAGCCTTTATTATTATCATTGAATAGAATCGATGGGTTTGCATCTAGAAAGGAACTTTGTAGATTTTATGGTATCAGAAATAATGTCTCAAAGGACTTTTTAGCTTTAGGTCCATTTTGATTACAACTTTTTTTAAAAAGTTCTTTAAATGGCACTAACTAAACTAATATACATTCTGTACTATTATTTTTAAGGTGCTGAGCTAAGAAACTGAATTTCAGAAAATTAAGGTTGTAAAAGAGAGAAGATAAAGTGTGAATTACTATGACCTGAGAAAGAATGTGACAGTGACCTAGGAAAGACAGAAGATAGAATGGGAGACAAAAATGAGAAGTGGCTATCTCTCTGTAGGTACTAAATTTGCATACCGTTTTGTTAGATTTTGCTCTTGCTTTCTTAAATGTGAATATTTTCACCACTTCAGTACTAAGTCCAGGTTAGGGGCTGGGGGACACTGGGAGTGCTGCTGGGTTCAGTAATATTCACTCCAGTGAAATCAGTGTGCTGTCTTCTAAGAACAGAGAGCAGACTCTCATTTCTGTCCACACCTCACTAGTGTCATTTTTTTTAGAGCCATCTATCAAATTAAACGGATTGTTAAAGTGAACAGAAAGAAGAGACACAAGGAGAAACCAGAATCTCTTCAATTAATAAATTACTTAGAACTACCTTATAAAGCATAAAAATAAAATAAGTAAGCAAATTCTCTGCAAATCTATAGACACTAATAAGCATTATTCAGCCTTTTTAAAAGTCTTTAAAAACATCCTGTGGGTAAAATAATGCCCAGAGATAATCTGGATAAGGACAGGCCTACTAAAATGCATTTGGTTTGTTCAAACATAGTCTAGAATATTTAGCTTCTTTTCACTATATCACTCTGAGGGTCATTTATAGACTATTCAAACACAATTATTATTTTCCTGGACAAAATTCATTAGTAGTCACAGGAATATGGGCACAAAAACTTACAGAATATAGCATATAAACATGCAAATATAGACAAACTATGTATTACTAGAGAACTACCAAAACACAGTTACACATAAAATAGCAATTATAAGAAATTCCACAAATGTTAAATAAACAAAAAATAGGAAAAGTGGTACACATTAATTGTGCCATGAAAAAAATCATATGTTCCATTATTACTCTGGTCTTTTATAAATATAAACAAGAAATAAAAAATAACATTAACATTGATTACTCTGGACTACTTAAAATTATATGATATTAAATAAATATTCTGTTGATAAAAATCCAACATAAAGAGACATATCTAAATAACCTTTACACTTTAATAAATAAACCCTATAAACCAACCTTGAAACATTTCAAAAAATATATCCTTCTTCTACCAAATAGCTTCCTTCTCTCACTGCATAGTTTCCTACCTTGGAAATATTTGTAGGAACAGCATGACATAGTTATCAAGATTCTTTAGCATAACTAAATAATATCACAGAAAGAAGCTCCTAATAACTGGGAATATTATTTTGAGTTAACTGGAAGTTTTGCTAGTGTAATTACACACAAGGCAATATTGCTATTTACAAAGTCACATTATTTAACCCAACATATTCTTATTCTTTTAAAGCATTTTACATTTCTGAACACAGGAAAGTACTCAAGTAGCAAATATATGTATACTAAAGCCCTTGGAAACTTTTCCAAAAAATTCATCCATACATTCCTTTATACTGAGTTATAACCTTGACTTAACAGTCTCAAACACTATGTGAATATAAAATACCCAATAAAATAAAGTTAAATGTAGGCAATCTCAAGTTATTTTTAGAATTGTACCTTATCATGAAATGTTTTCATCTAACATTTTCTTTATTCTTCTCCTTTTAATCATCCCCTCTCTTTCTCTGTGCACACACACACACACACACACACACACACACACACACACATGCATCGTGTAAGCTTTACCCGGTTTTACACAAGAATTCTAACCCGTTTCTGACCCTTAGCATGATTATTCTGTTTCTAACTCTATTATTACTCATTAAACCTCCTGGCTTCATCCCATTGGGAACATCTGCTTTCTGTCAATGCCAAAGACAACAGGTTCTTTAAACAAACTTTCTTTAAAAAATAAGATTTTAAAATATAAGAGTTGTATGGATTTTTTTAAGTGAAAATCTAAGTTCCTTCATTACAATGAGTTTTTTTCAAAATGAAAGCCTTCCATTTACCCTAAGAAAATTCTGGAAAACATCAACATCTGTACATTGCAATGAAAGCACTACTTGTGACTGTCATTCATCAAGCTGGTGAGTAATTCGGAAAACAGTAGCAATAGACCTTGGAGTGGAGTATATACGTAGGATGAAGCCAAAATGTTTTTCTAACTTGTAAAGGAAACTTTTCCATAAGCAGTACTTACTGCCAGTTGCTTCTTCAAGGTATGAGCAGCATCAGTCTCCTGTTGATTTAGCTTAAAGAAATTGAGGGGAAATCCAACGGAGGTGTATTCCACATGTTAACAAATCTCCTATCTAAAGTATAGCTTGAACCCCACCCTCTGGTACTGTTGGAATCAGTTATCTATTTCCTAATTACTTAGTCTCGACAACACGTGTGAATGGTATAAAAAAATAAGATAGCACATATCTTTAACATGAATATCCCCATATATTATAACTGTACAGATAAGTATGTGTGTATATATATACACACACATATATTTGTATATAAAATTGTAATGTAGCAAAATTGAAAAGAAACTTTGGCTACGAAATGCTTTCTAAATGTCTCCACTATACTACATTCTAATCTAAAATAAAATTAAGCAAAACTACTTCATGTAACCTTCACATTGTTACAATACATAGGCTCCTAGTTCAATGTAATTTCCAAGTTGGCCCCACTATGAAAGATTCATGACCATAATTACATTTCTATTCCCACAGCATTAAGAAATGGAAAGCAAGTATTTCACCTTTGCAGTGACACATTTCCCAGTTCTCCTTGCACAACTTAAATTATAATACAAGCCCTCGAAACAATCTTTTTTATTCTGAATCATGCCCTTCCAACACACATAGCTTTCAGTCTGCAGCCAGAAGCTGAGCGATCATTGTCGACTTCTTTGACTTTATGGAAAATAACACAATGTTTCTCTGGTTTCTGAAGTAGGAAAATGTTGAATTCTTACATCTTGGTGTTTTCTCTTTTTTTTTCTGTCTTACAATTCATTTTTTCCCTAATTCTCTGATGTTTGCAGCTCTAACCCCTGGCATCATCACCTTCTTGCCTCCCTCATTTCCTCCCTTCTCCATTCCTTGTTCTTTTTCTTACTTTCTCTCCCTCATGGACTCTCTCTGTCTCACTGATGTCTCTTCCACTTTCTCTCTGTTTCTCCACCCTCTACTTTTTGCTGTTAAGAAAGGCAGAGCATCTAGATATCCTTATGAAGTAGAGAATACATGAATCAACAAGACTCTGTAGTACTTCTTGTTTTTTGTCTATCTAAGGAGATAGATACCGAGAAAAATTTCAGGTGCGATGAAGAAGTTTAGGGTACCACAGGACCATACAATAAAAATATTATTTAATATTCTATTTGCTATACTCTTCCTGAGAAAGTAATACTCCAGCTGCCCTCTGAAAGACATAAACTGTTAACAATAGAAAATTGATAAGAAAATTTGATCATAATCTTGACTAGGAGGTCCCTGTCCTCTTTCACTCATGTAAGGAACCACTGTTCCCTAAAAACTAGCCTACCTGACTTTCTTTTCTTCTTCCTTCCTCTCTCCCTTCCTTCCTTCTGCAAACATTACTGAATGCACCAAAGACAAGATTACTGAATGCACCAAAGACAAGAAAAGTCAAATGATGATTATATGAAAGTTATTATCCCAATTTAAATGCAAAGGTAGCCTGCTGGAAATTTATTTTACAGGAAATCGCTCACAAAAGAAAAATAAAAATCTGTTTTTTATCAGTGAAATTTTTTTTTAAAAAAGCATATAATTTAGAGTGTAGATTTAAAAATTATGGCATACCCATACAATGAAATATTATTCAACCTTTAAAAAGACTGAAGCACATTTGTATGAACTTATATCACAAACTAATTCAGTTATATTGTTATATGAAAAGAGCAAGCCATGGAAGAGCATGTGTAGAGTCTAATACCATTATTTCTAATATAGAAAAGGAGTTACGTGTTTATATCTTTAAGAAACAAATGTACATCTGTTTCTATCTATATACCTATTACTGTAGCTATGGCTATATATCTTTTTTTTTTTTTTAAACAGAGTCTCGCTCTGTTGCCCAGGCTGGAGTGCAATGGCAGGGTCTTGGCACACTGCAACCTCTGCTTCCCAGGTTCAAGTGATTCTCTTGCCTCAGCCTCCCGAGTAGCTGGGATTACAGGCGCTTGCCACCATGCCCAGCCAATTTTTTGTATTTTTAGTAAAGACAGGGTTTCACCATGTTGTCTAAGCTGGTTTTGAACTCCTGACCTTGTGATCCACCCGCCTTGGCCTCCCAAAGCACTGGGATTACGAGAGTGAGCCACCGCGCCCAGCCTAGCTATGGCTATATATATCTTTGTACATACTATACTCAGAGTATTTCTGAAAACACTTAGAAGATACTCTTAGTTGGAGAAAGGGACATATGATTGGAGAATGAGGTTTTCTCTTCTACAATACATACCACCACTGACTTATTTGTTTGCCCACACCTTTATTAATTTTAAAAATGTATTCATCAGTTACAATAGTTAAGAGCTTCATTGACTCTTCAGACAGCAAGTGATGTGGCCTCTCATAGGAATGCAAAAGAAAGGCAAGTTGGCCCCTATTGCCCTAAGAGGACTTCCATGGTCAGGCAGAAGCTATCCTACCCCAAAAGCTGTAGGAGACAGATATGCTGCCTCTAAACCAACAGAAAACAATGCAGAATGACTAACTTTTGTTAAAAAACTCAGAATGTTAAAAAAAAAAAAATTTAAGTGTTGATAAAAATAATAGGCAATACCAGGTAAATCTGACTAAAGCATATACAGGTATTCTTTGTATTATTCTTTTGTCTTTCCTATAGTTTGAAATTATTTCCAAATAGGAAAATTTAAAGAAAAATAAAGAACAAAAGCTACCATGATGACGTTATTAAATAGGAGACACACAAATATTTTATTCTTATAAAAACAAATAAATGTCTTCTTTTCATTTTATTTGCAGGTTATTTAGAGCCAGAATGAAATACCACAAGCAAAATCTCATTCTTGAAAACACATTCCTGACATTTGCTTCTATTTCTTTTATTTAAAAGGTGATGTAGTAAAGTCAGTAAGAGCATTTTGTAATGCCATTTCCTCTTGGCTATATAATCTAGTTTTCAGTTTTCCAGTCTGTATTTAGAGTAAAATGTATTAGTGTCTTTTCATGTTTAAGAAAAAGTGATTATTATCAAAACACTTCAGAAAAATCATTTTGGTATTTTCCTTCCCCTCCCATCAGGCCACTTTTTGCCTTTGGAAAATAAAGTCATAGATAAGTTCATTGAGCATTTGGCTGAAAACTAAATGTTCAAAAGAAAATTTATCTGCACCAGAAGTATTTCTTCAATGAAAATCATCTACCTCTCACTTTCTAAAATATGAATAAATTCAAGTAGAATTACAAATAACCATTTCTCTTTTGAGGTATGCATTTTATGACTCAGGCATGAAAAATGTAGCTTTGAAAATTTTTCTCTGTAACTGAACTTACCTTGTGAGCCCCCATTTTCACTGGTAGCAAAATATATCATCTTGCCCATGTAAAATAAACTGTTACTTTTTTTCCACCTCAAACTCAAAAACTCTGAGGAAAATATTTGGGCAGTTCAGAATTCTCTTCTCCATTATCCTTTCCTAGGATTACATGTTTTTTTTTTTTTTCTGGTATTATATTGTCCTCTGGGGACAAGTGTCTGACACAAAGTCATTGATATCTATCCATCCTGCCTTTCTGATGTGATGTGCAATTCATACTTTTGTAAAATTCATACTTCGTTTTTTGATTGTTGTCCCTGCATTCACCTTGAAATGTAAGCATCTCACTTTGCTTTCCAGTTGCCAGTCCTATTCAGTTCATTGTGTCCTCGAAGTAATAAACTGTAAACCTTTTCATGTTTGCCTAAATGAACTTGACTTTAAGGGTCTGCTGTCAGGCCACCTGCCAAGGCACCTCATGTATTCACTGCCAATATCCAGGCACCATTCTGGACACAAAGCATTTCACTGGGGCTTGCAATCCAGGTAACACTTTGAAAGCTAGGTGAAGATCCCTCTTGAGTTTCAATTGTCAGCTTGTGTCAAGACATCAATTCTCTGATGGTAGTTTCCTTTGCTGTGCAGAAGCTCTTGAGTTTAATTAGATCCCATTTGTCAATTTTGGCTTTTGTTGCCATTGCTTTTGGTGTTTTAGACATGAAGTCCTTGCCCATGCCTATGTCCTGAATGGTATTGCCTAGGTTTTCTTCTAGGGTTTTTATGGTTTTAGGTCTAACATTTAAGTCTTTAATCCATCTTGAATTGATTTTTGTATAAGGTGTAAGGAAGGCATCCAGTTTCAGCTTTCTACATATGGCTAGCCAGTTTTCCCAGCACCATTTATTAAATAGGGAATCCTTTCCCCATTTCTTGTTTTTCTCAGGTTTGTCAAAGATCAGATAGTTGTAGACATGTGGCATTATTTCTGATGGCTCTGTTCTGTTCCATTGATCTATATCTCTGTTTTGGTACCAGTACCATGCTGTTTTGGTTACTGTAGCCTTTTAGTATAGTTTGAAGTCAGGTAGCGTGATGCCTCCGGCTTTGTTCTTTTGGCTTAGGATTGACTTGGCGATGCGGGCTCTTTTTTGGTTCCATATGAACTTTAAAGTAGTTTTTTCCAATTCTGTGAAGAAAGTCATTGGTAACTTGATGGGGATGGCATTGAATCTGTAAATTACCTTGGGAAGGATGGCCATTTTCATGATATTGATTCTTCCTACCCATGAGCATGGAATGTTCTTCCATTTGTTTGTATCCTCTTTTATTTCCTTTAGCAGTGGTTTGTAGTTCTCCTTGAAGAGGTCCTTCACATCCCTTGTAAGTTGGATTCCTAGGTATTTTATTCTCCTTGAAGCAATTGTGAATGGGAATTCACTCATGATTTGGCTCTCTGTTTGTCTATTATTGATGTATAAGAATGCTTGTGATTTTTGTACATTGATTTTGTATCCTGAGACTTTGCTGAAGTTGCTTATCAGCTTAAGGAGATTTGCGGCTGAGACAATGGGGTTTTCTAGATATACTATCATGTCATCTGCAAACAGGGACAATTTGACTTCCTCTTTTCCTAATTGAATACCCTTGATTTCCTTCTCTTGCCTAATTGCCCTGGCCAGAACTTCCAACACTATGTTGAATAGAAGTGGTGAGAGAGGGCATCCCTGTCTTGTGCCAGTTTTCAAAGGGAATGCTTCCAGTTTTTGCCCATTCAGTATGATATTGGCTGTGGGTTTGTCATAAATAGCTCTTATTATTTTGAGATACGTCCCATCAATACCTAATTTATTGAGAGTTTTTAGCATGAAGGGTTGTTGAATTTTGTCAAAGGCCTTTTCTGCATCTATTGAGATAATCATGTGGTTTTTGACTTTGGTTCTGTTTATATGCTGGATTACATTTATTGATTTGCGTATATTGAACCAGCCTTGCATCCCAGGGATGAAGCCCACTTGATCATGGTGGATAAGCTTTTTGATGTGCTGCTGGATTCTGTTTGCCAGTATTTTATTGAGGATTTTTGCATTAATGTTCATCAAGGATATTGGTCTAAAATTCTCTTTTTTTGTTGTGTCTCTGCCAGGCTTTGGTATCAGGATGATGCTGGCCTCATCAAATGAGTTAGGGAGGATTCCCTCTTTTTCTATTGATTGGAATAGTTTCAGAAGGAATGGTACCAGCTCCTCCTTGTACCTCTGGTAGAATTCGGCTGTGAACCCATCTGGTCCTGGACTTTTTTTGGTTGGTAAGCTATACAGGCAACCTACAAAATGGGAGAAAATTTTCGCAACCTACTCATCTGACAAAGGGCTAATATCCAGAATCTACAATGAACTCCAACAAATTTACAAGAAAAAAACAAACAACCCCATCAAAAAGTGGGCGAAGGACATGAACAGACACTTCTCAAAAGAAGACATTTATGCAGCCAAAAAACACATGAAAAAATGCTCACCATCCCTGGCCATCAGAGAAATGCAAATCAAAACCACAATGAGATACCATCTCACACCAGTTAGAATGGCAATCATTAAAAAGTCAGGAAACAACAGGTGCTGGAGAGGATGTGAAGAAATAGGAACACTTTGACACTGTTGGTGGGACTGTAAACTAGTTCAACCCTTGTGGAAGTCAGTGTGGCGATTCCTCAGGGATCTAGAACTAGAAATTCCATTTGACCCAGCCATCCCATTACTGGGTATATACCCAAAGGACTATAAATCATGCTGCTATAAAGACACATGCACACGTATGTTTATTGCCGCATTATTCACAATAGCAAAGACTTGGAACCAACCCAAATGTCCAACAATGATAGACTGGATTAAGAAAATGTGGCACATATACACCATGGAATACTATGGAGCCATAAAAAATGATGAGTTCACGTCCTTTGTAGGGACATGGATGAAATTGGAAATCATCATTCTCAGTAAACTATCGCAAGAACAAAAAACCAAACACCGCATATTCTCACTCATAGGTGGGAATTGAACAATGAGAACACATGGACACAGGAAGGGGAACATCACACTTCGGGGACTGTTGTGGGGTGGGGGGAGGGGGGAGGGATAGCATTGGGAGATATACCTAATGCTAGATGACGAGTTGGTGGGTGCAGTGCACCAGCATGGCACATGTATACATATGTAACTTACCTGCACGTTGCGCACATGTACCATAGAGCCTAAAGTATAATAATAATAATAATAATAAAAAGAAAAAAAAATAAAACAACTTGTTTGAAGTAAAAAAAAAAAAAAAAAAAAAGACATCAATTCTGTCAAGACATCAAGATGTAGCTAGAGGGTGGAGCACTGGACTGATGCTCAGGGACCCAGCAGTGCCTAACTTTTAGTCACATACACTTCCAGTTATCTTGCTGACAGCTAGCCAAACTTTTTTTTATCATTAGGCAGAAAAAAAAGTGCATCAGCTTGCATTTTCTTTGCTTTTTCTATATATGCCCTGAGTCCCTTAAGCATTTAGCTTTTGACAGTCAAAAGATATTTCCTCTCCCCAAAATTCAGCTTTTGAAATGTGAGTTCTTTTAAGACAGTGTTTCTGTTATCAGGCTTTAAAGTTTTCTTTTGATTTGGGTCCTCCCTTCTCTAGGCCAAGCTCAGCTTCTGAATGAATGAAGTCTCCTAAAGGTGAGGATAATGGTTTCAACAAGTAAAAATTCTGGGTTTAAAATCTCTTAATTTTAGTCTAATATGTAATTTTATATTCAAGTATTTTTTAAGTGAACACTTTGTCTTTGTTACCACATGAGGTAACATGTACTATTTTTTTTTTAAAGAGCGAGAATGCAGGAAAACAAATAAGGCCCCATTATTCTACCACTCAGAAATAATTCTAGAGATTGTTTTTCCTGCTTTCCTAAATGGAGATATCAAGAGAGATAGAGTTTTTTATTCTTGAATTACATGTTGACAATATGTTAAAGCCATTATATATTTTCAACCTTATTAATAGTTGTACAGTATTCTATCACATAGATGAATAATGCATTACTTGAGCATCTGATTCCTGTTAGAATTGAGGTCACTATCAATTTTTTCTAAATTAAAAAACAATGTGCTGAACAAATATTTTCATACATAAGTCCTTAAACACATTCATAAATATTTTATTTGAAACAACTTTTATAAGTGGCTAAAGGATATACATATTATTCTACCTATTGTCACATATTGCTAAAATGCTCCTACTAATAGTACAATGTGATCATGGGATCACCTCTGACTCTCAGCACTCAACGATAGCTATTATAATGTACACATGTTTGTGCGTGTGTGTACATATATATGTGGAGGCATATATGTACATATATGTATGTATATATATTATATTGAGAAGCAAAAATTGTACCTAATTATTGTTTTAATTTAGTTTAGATATTTTGCACCATGTATTTATAAAGTGATTGCTGGACATTTGGGCATTTTCATGTCCATTCATCCTTCTGCTTATTTTTCTGTTAAGAAATATGTTATAGTATGTCTTTTTAAAATTAATATGTAAAATATGCTAACATAGTTTTCACATTTGGCCTTTCATATTCTCATTTTGCTTACAGGGACTTTTAACATGCCAAAGTCTTCTTTAGTCAAATCCATAATTCCTTGCTTTTGACATTTGGGGGTTTGGTGTCATGCTTAGAGATCTTCTTTATCCTAAAAGCATATAAATATTTGCTTATACTTTTGGGAGTATGGGGTCATGGGCACACGCCGCCAGCACCTCATAGTGCAAATACAGCATGGGGGGCATCAAGAGAAAAGTGAGAAGCAGAGAAACAATAGAGCACACTCTATCCCCATTCTTCATCTCCATCACCCAGTGCCCAGGTCTGTGTGCACATGGCCAGTGTTCCAGCAGAGAAGGGCCTTGAGTCAGTAATGCCTCATATATTTATAAGGCCAAAGGGCAGGAGAAGCTTTGTGATCTGCAACAGGAGCAGACTTTTTCTCACAGGATGGCCTTGTTTGAAAGTGGGAGCCTCTGGGCCCCAGAGGCTGTCCTTCTGTTAAACGAATAGACTTGTTGAGCCAGCTCTCTCCTAAGCAACCAAGGAAGGAAAGAAAGATTAGCCACCAGGACCAACCAGACTTGTTTCTCATCAACCTACATTAATGGTTGGTTAATTTCTATATTTAATTTCTATGCTAGAATTCTTCTCTGGTATAAGGCAGAGATCTATTATTTGGTCTCTTTTCAGAACTTTCTTAGTAGTGTTAATGATTTTTCAATTAGTTCTCTTGAATTTTGGAAAAAATTACATCATTTTCCATTATACATATTTTGGACTCTTCCTTTCCATGTTTATACTTTTTTTATTAATTTTATTATCTTATTTCTTATGTTAGAGCTACGAGGATAAGCCTGTACAACTGAAGTGATTGCAAGCATTCTTGACAAGTAGCCTGGCATTAAAAAGCTCATATCTAGCGTTTCTTAACTGCCTTTCTGCATTTACATTTATTTGGAACCTGTTGAATTTTTTTTTAACTTTTATTTTAAGTTCAGGGGTACATGTCCAGGTTTATTACATAGGTAAATTTGTGTCATGGGCATTTGTTATACAGATTATTTCATCACTCAGGTATTTAGCCTAGTACCCATTAGTTAATTTTTCCTGATCCTCTCACTCTTCTTACCCTCCACTCTGTGATAGACCCCAGTATGTGTTGTTCCCCTCTAAGCATCCATATGTTCTCATCATTTAGCTCCCACTTATAAGTGAGAGCATGCAGTATTTGGTTTTCTGTTCCTGCATTAGTTTTCTAACAATAATGGCCTTCAACAAAGGACATGATTTCATTCTTTTTGTGGATGCATAGTATTCAATGGTGTATATATACCACATTTTCTTTATCCAGTCTATCATTGACCAACATTTAGGATGATTACATGTCTTTGCTATTGTGAATAGTGCTGCAATTTTTAATCACATTGTTCTGTCCCTTACTCTTCCCTGTGGAAATGAATGAGAAAGTGATCCATGCTTATCTCACCTGGGTGGAGATAATCAAGCAATAGCCATGAGTGTGAGGTGGCGTGGTGACCCTAGGTATTGTCCACTATACACAACAAACTTTCTTTTAGTCTGACTGTTCCAAAGTCTAGAAAAGGGGAAAAAATACAACAATGGCAAGCCCATTTGCTTTCACTCTAAGCCATCATTCCAGTATAGATTTATCTGTTTAAGAGTTAATATTATTTTTTCATTCTATCTGATTTTAGAATTTTCTCTCAACTAATTGCAAAGGTAGGTGGGGCATAATGAAGTCATAGTAAATAATGCCCTCAAACTCTAACAGCATTTATTTATTCATATGACTTACATCTCAAAATGCACAAAATATGATATGTGTAGTCAAGGAAAATTCATCACATGAAAAATTTTAAGAAGTATCTAAGTCAGATTCACTCAAAATTTAGGCAAAGCTAAGTTATAGGAGCACAAATTTTCTACTTTAAATAATGTCACATGATAAAATAGTGAGATTAAAAACTAAACCTCCAATTAATCTTAGATAATGAAGATGTATATAATAAGTTATCACCTCTTTGAGTCTCAATTTCATTTTCTGCTAACTAAAAGCTATAAAACTTTTAAAGTTTTTTCCTATTGATTCTTCTCTCTAACCATCTGGGAAGGTTGCAGCTTTATATAACACTCTCATATATGAGTCTTAATAACAACTAATATTTGTTAAGCATTCAGTAAATACAGACACCATATGAAGCACATTACTTATTCTATCTCATTTAAATCATTCTATAATCCATCAGGTGGATACAATAGTTACCCTCTTTCTACAACTGATGAAACTAAGGCACAGAAAGGGCAAAGCCTTTTTCCAAAGTGGTTCAACTAGTAAGTATCAGAATTCAACTATGAATTTAAAATTCTAACTCTATAGCCTACTATCTTTACCACAGAATAAGTTTAAATCCATGTCCCAGAAACTTGCCTTGTATTTTGGATACACAGAACCTTTCCTCAGGAGTTGTTTATTCCCATGAAACAACAACAAAAAAAAACTGACCTTTTCAATAGTGAGAAGAAAGCAAATAACCACAGTACGCAATAATTGTCATGATAGCTACAGTACAAACTGATGAAACATTCTTAATTTTGCCACTTTTTGCAATTATTAAAGACTGTAAGACAAAGCTTGTTTTTAATTTAAAAGCCCACAGCAGCACAGGGAGTCCAATCTGTATTATATTTGTATTTGGAAAATAAACGTACACTGTCAAAAGAGAAAACAGACCTAAACAGAAGCTGATTAAATGCTTGAAAGTAATTGAAGGCACTATACCATTGAAGTGATTCCAAAAAGTGACATGGATGTAATATAAGATCCTGAACTACATCAGAACTCCAGGATTTAGCAAAAGGGTAAAAGGGGAGTTCATTCACGTAGAGGAAGAGAAAATTTTCTTTGGACTAGTTATATCAGATAATATGTTTGTTTAAGGAAAAGTCAACAGGTGGGAAAAAGTTCTGCATGCCTAACATGGAAAGAAAGCATATTTGCGCCTAATATATTGCAGAAACTGTTTCAGTCTAACTCATTCTTTCAAAAATATCACCCTCATACAGTGGCCAAGGTGAGCTTGGATTTTCGTAATCTGCTATTTATAAGTGTAGATCACATATGTTAAACTGATCTCAGAAGCACTCAGACACCCTGACTTTAAAAAATATTTTCCTTGTTTATTATGCATGAATTACTAATTTTTCCCTTTGAGATCGGATAAATTTCAGCTTTTTCTTTGTTTTTGTATCCCAATTTCAAGTATACAACATCTAAGTTTCCCATTGATAATCAACAACCTTCTTTGCATCATTGCTAAAGGCCGATATTATGGTTTGGTCACATGCTTTACAAAAGCATTACTGTAAATATTTCAAAAATAAATGATCCCTTACAACTTAAACACAAGTTTCAGACCTTAAAGATTCCCTGTGGGTGTAACAGTAGTATCCTACAAGATCAGGAGAAGCAGGCCCTCATTTTATGTGAAATTTGTAACAATGCAATCATGAGGTAACCTAAGAGAGTTTTGAATTTGTACTCATTATTAATATGGGTCTTTAAATTCAATACCTCTGCAATTTTGAAGTTACATTGTGTGGACTAGTAAAAAAGAATAATAGGACAGAAGATTTTTAAAAACTATTTTCTAGACCCACTGGGTCACTAACTACATGTATTTACCTGTATAAGACTGAGGATTCTTATCTGTCATTGCCAAACCTAAATAAAACAGTAGAGAATTAAAGATGGTTCACAGGATATGAATGTTAGGCACATAACTGTAAAGACCAACTAGCATCACTGCCAATAAGGAGTTAGAAAAGCACCTTGCAACAACGTATGCAGATGTCTTAAGAAAGAGTGCTATCACAGGATGTAATTTCATAAACAAATTATGCAGAAAATTAAGACAATTATAGAGCTGTGGATTCAACAGCAGTGTAAAGGACAGACGTAGAGATTAGATATAAGGTGGGAGGACAGACATCCATAATTCATTGTTTGCCTTAATGATATATAGAATAGTGCACTGCATAAAACAGGCACTTTGTAAATGTTGCAACTGAAATAAATGCATACTTAAAGACTTTCTCCTTGGATTTGGCCAAATAAAAGCTATTTTGCATAATGCTTTTACTTTCACATAGTTGGAGGTGGCTAGAGGCCAAAGTATGACATTTAGGCATGCAGCATACCATCCTGTGGGTATTCCTTTTCACAGAGGTGAAATAACTCTATACTGGAAGTGATTTACTCCAAGAATGTGGTCAAGTTTCTAGCGTTAGCTGCCCTACCTAGAAATCACAGGAAGTGGGGATTCAGAGAAAGGTGTGTTCTCTTATGATTTCTTTGCTTGAAAATCTGAGGAAACAGTATGTTAGGTACAACTGAATAGCTTTGCTTAAACACGATTTGCAGTTAGGAGCAATGTCAGCTAGAGGAGGAAGGCCTCTAGCATACCAGTCAGAGATTTTAGGATATAATCCTATAGTATCTGGTATTTGCTATTAGTCACTTTCTTATCATATCTGCCAATGTTGAATGCCTGAATAAAGGAAAAAGAGCTAACATTTTGGATTAATTATTTAGGATTCCAAAATACCCCAATAGGCTTGAACAAATAATCTGAATAACATGAAAACACCATAAAATCCTCAAGAAAACATGTTAATTGCTGTTTTGATATTCAAGCTAATCAATTCTAGTGGTTAATGAAGGGCATGGCTTAATAACAATTCATATTTAAATATCTCACATTTTGGTTTGCTGTAACATTGAAGTTTATATTGTGACATGACTGGCACAAGCCAACGTAATAAATCAATACAATTGTAGGTACATTTCTAAAAGTAGTATCCAGGTAATAGGAATCTATAGCACACTGTGTTCCATACTAGTACACTGTTTTGTACGTTAGCCTGTAGCACAGTACTAAGTCTATTTGGGGATGATAGGTTGGCGTGTCCTAGGCTCTGTCCTCAGGCTTCTTGTTTATCTATGCTAAACTCTTTAGCATAACATCTAATCTCATAGTGGCATTTGTATACTGAAAACTTCTAAACTTTTAACTTCAACCCAGACCTGCACTTTGAAATCCAGATTTTTATATTTATGCCTGCTTGACATCTTTGCTAGGATGTGCAATAGGTATCTCAATGTAACTTCACACTATATGCAAAATAGTAATTGCAGGACGGGTACGGTGGCTCATGCCTATAATCCCAGCACTTTGGGAGGCCGAGGCAGGCAGATCACTTGAGGCCAGGAGTTCAAGATAAGCATGGCCAACATGGCGAAACCCAGTATCTACTAAAAATACAAAAATTAGCCAGGAGTGGTGGCACATGCCTGTAATCTCAGATACTCAAGAGGCTGAGGCAGGAGAATTGCTTGAACCTGAGAGTGGGAGGTTGTAGTGAGCCAAGATTGCACACTGCACTCCAGCCTGGGTGACAAAGCAATACTCCATCTTTAAAAAAAAAAAAAAAAAAAAAAAAGTAATTGTAGGTAAAATATACATCTAAATGTAAACATAAAAACAATAAAACTTCTAGACTATAACGTATGAATATATAATTGTAACTTTGAGATAGCAAAGATAGCTTAAACAGTGTAGAAACATCTCTAGCCATAAAGGAAAAGATTAATAAATTGGACCACATTAAAATTTGGAACTTTCATTAAGAAAGCAAAAAGGTAAGCTACAGACAGGGAGAATATATTCACAGCACATATAAACAACAAATAATTTTTATCTAGAATATGTACAAATTGCCTACATAAGAAAAAGAAAAAAAGATACAGGAGAAAAATAGATAAGAAATGTGAATAGACACTTCTCAGAAAAGGATATTAAAATGACCAATAAACATATGGATGACCTCATTAACAATCATATAAATGAAAATTTAAACTACAATGTTATAATGCTATACACTTACTAAAATATTAAAAATCAGAAATTAAAATACTAAATGTTAGTAAGACCGTGAAGCAATAGGGACTCTCATACACAGTTGCTCCGAATTTATACTGGCCCAATCACTTTGGAAAATATTTGGCATTATCTAGTAAACAAAACTGAACATACATAGGTCCTATGACCTAGCAATTTTACTTGTAGGTATATAACCAGTAGAAACCAATATACATATATGCACACAAAGATATGTATAAGCATAACCCCATTATTTATAGCAGTCAAAAATTGTAGACAATCCATAAAAAGTAAAACAAAGATAATTGTGTAACATAAAATGGAAAACCACAGAAATAAAATAGTATATACCACAACTACACACAACAACATGGATGGTTCTCATAAACAAAATATTTAGTTTAAAAAGTCAGAAAATATGGTTCTATTTATATAACACTAAAAAATGACAAAATTGTTCTATGGTATTAGAAATCAGAATAAGGATTATCATTGAGAATAGGAGAGTTGTGACTAAATGGGCATACGTAAGGCTTATTTGGTATTAGTAATGTTCTTTTTCTTATTCTGGGTAGTGATCAAATGGTTTGTTCATTTTGTAGTAATTTATGGACCTGCACACTTAACAGTGGCATGCTTTTATATGTTTGCTAAACCTCAATTTTAAAAAGAAGTTTCTAAAGAGACACTGTATAGGAAGTATCCAGAAAAAAAAAATCAGAATGCCAAGTGCTTAAATAGTGATTAAAGAAATTTTAAATTTTAACCTTAAAAGGCTTTAAATATTTAAAAGAAAATGTGAAACCTATCTTAAAAACTCACAGTGGGGCAGCAGTATTATTCTATATTGCTCCAAAAGACCAATAACTAAAAGAAGGCAGGTTTTGCCCATTGCAGTCTAATTATTAGAACTTGCTGAAATGCAAATAACAACCTACAAAGGAATGAGCTGCCTATCAATGAAAATATTTAAACTATTTAAGCAAAGACTGCATAGCCATCTGTCAGAGAAGCTCAAAGGAGGATTCCCGTAATGAGACAGAGGCTGAACAAGATAAACTCTGCTCCTTTCATTTCTAAGATGCTATGCTTCATAATGAAATTGGCGTCAAACACGTATCTGTCCCTCTCTGCTTTCCTCCTTCCCTTCCTTCCTCTCTCCCTCCTTCTACAATCCCTCTTTCCCTCTTCTGACTCCAAAAAGATAATTATAGAAAATAAGATCTTTCATTTGGTCAATTCTGTTTCATTCAAGACAGTCTCACAAAGACTAACGGGTATGATGGGAACCCTCACCAGGGGTCAGATATAAGAGTGCTATGTATTGCATGCACTGCCAAATCCACTCTCCCCGAAGGAGAAAGTATTTTGGAACTGGATGTTCCTCCTCCTCAAATATTTTTCCAAGTATTTTGGAGAACTTCACCACCTTAGAAAACACACCAGAAAATATGTCCATAATTTCCTTAGCTTGATAACTTCATAAATATTTCATACTGGATTGCAGATGTCAAAGTGGTATGCAGCATTCTTTCAAAGACACTTTCATTTCTTAGGTACACAGAAAACCTTCAAACAACAGCAACCTGTTAAATTGCATATTCATTCCAGCATATTAATTCTCAACTAAATGAGATGTCATTTTATCTTATTACTCTTTACTTAAATCCAATAAGATGCAGAGCATTTATATCAACAAGTCACTGTAGAACTGGCCTATCAAAGAGCATCTATTGCAAAGCAACAGATACATACAAATTTTGGACAAGCCAGTGTTGAACATCATTAATAAAAGGGAAGCAGGCATAACTGGGCTTACTTTGTGGAAGAACAAAAGGAGGAAGAATGGTAATTGCAGGTGAAATATACATCTAAATGTAAACACTAAAACAATAAAACTTTTAGAAGATAACATAAGTATGTAATTGTGAATTTGAAATAGAAATGTATCTGTGCTATCTTTGGGAAGGGGAAAGAGGGAAGAGGCTGCATACGAGAAGGAAACCAATCTTGGCAGAGCCCTGGAGGGGTTCAGGACTCAGGAATTCCAGAGATATGGAAGGTAAGAAGGGTGAAGTGGGGCTAAAACAAGGAGTTCAGTTGAAAATGCCCTCTACCCATATGAAAAGAATTATCCATAGCCAGATAGTCATTCCCCTCAAACACCCAGGCAAAGTATTGGTGACTAATAACTAAAGAAATGGAACTAAGTCCCTGGGGAGAATTAGAGCACATAACTTGGGACTTGGTGCCAAAAAGCAAGGCCTTCCATATTTGAGAGGGCCTCTGACTAACGGAAAGCTCTCTCTCCAGTCATAGATTAATGCAAAACCTATCAGTGATTACTAACTAGTTGACCCTAACTAGATTCACAGAGGTAACAGTCAGCTTTTGTGTTGTGTTATTCTTAAATAAATGTTAATGAACAACCAAGAATCACTAGATATTTGAGAAAAATCTTGTGATGTGATAGACACAAATACATACAGAAAGAAAAATTCATCCTGGTAGACATAGAAATAATTCAGGGAATAGAATAAAATTTTAAAACAAGCAAAGCAAAGCAAAACAAAACAAAACAACAATTCTAGTTTTCTCAGGGATCACATAAGAATGCGATACTAACAAACACCACATGTTCTCACTCATAGATGGGAATTGAACAATGAGAACACATGGACACAGGAAGGGGAACATGACACTCTGGGGACTGTTGTGGGGTGGGGGGGAGGGGGGAGGGATAGCATTAGGAGATATACCTAATGCTAAATGGCGAGTTAATGGGTGCAGCACACCAGCATGGCACATGTATACATATGTAACAAACCTGCACATTGTGCACATGAACCCTAAAACTTAAAGTATAATAATAACAAAAAAATAAAAATAAAAAAAGGTATATGATATTTTAAAATGAAAATGACATATAAAGCAAGATTATTCATGCTTTTAACATGAGGTATGTTCTAGAAAGGGCAAGGAGGCAAGAAAAATAAATAACTAATGATATGCCTATTCAGCCCAATCCTAGTGATATGGTTTGGCTTTGTGTCCCCACCCAAATCTCATCTTGAATTGTAATCCCCAGGTGTTAAGGAAGGACCCTGGCATGAGGTAACTGAATCATGGGGGCAGTTTCCTCCATTCTGTTCTCATAATAGTGTGTGAGTTCTCATGAGATCTGATGGTTTTATAAGTGTTTGAAAAGTTCCACCTTCAATCTCTCTGTCTTTCCTGCCACCTTGTAAAGAAGGTGACTGCTGCCACTTCTGTCATGGTTGTGAGTTTCCTGGGGCCTACCTGAGCCATGTGGAACTGTGAGTCAATTAAGCTTATTTCCTTTATAAATTACCCAGTCTTGGATATTTCTTTATAGCAGTGTGAAAATGGACTAATACACCTAGCATGTGTAAATAATAAGATCTTAACAGGAAAGGAAGAAAAGGAATGAGCATTTAAAATTAATAGACTGAACAATCTCAGAAAGCTAGGAAAATTTAAGAAGCTAGAAAATCCCAAACATTTGGCAACTAAAAATCAACTTTTGGATAACTCATGATTAAAAATAAACTAAAAGGGAGATCAGAAAATTTGGACTGCATGAAAATGAAAACATGACGTATCAAAATATCTGATGGTGCAAAAGTGGTGCTTAGAGGGAAATGTATAGCACTGAAACACCTATGTTAGAAAAGAAGAAAAGTCTCAAATCGATGACCTAAATTTTCATCTAAAAAAACTAGAAAAAGAAAAGCAAAAATCAAAGTAAGCACAATAAAAGAAATAACAAACATCAGACATCAACAAAATGAACAACACAAAATCAATAGACAAAAATCAATGAAGCCAATAGCTGGCTCTTTGAGAAGATGGATAAAATCTCTAGCCAGCCTGCTCAGGAAAAAAGAGAAGACCAATATCTGGAGAGTGTGGATATCACCATAGATCCCACAGACACTAAAATGATAAGGGGATACTATAAATAACTTTATGCCAATAGATTTGACAAGTTACAAATGCCAACACGAAGCCAGCATTCAATAAAAGACAACTACCTTAATTATCATTGCAACAGTTAACACTGCAAAAGCTGTATACTGGTCAGATATGAAGAGGAGTAGCAATCCCTAGAGAAAGAATGTCAGTTAAATTAATTCTTCTGAGACTTTCCTCCCATATCTCAAAACCTGAAGCAGAGTATATATTTATAAAAAGTCACCCACCATGCCAATTCAAACAGGTATTCTTGCTATCTTAACTGCAATGAAGACAGTTGGTTCAGATTTAGATCTTCCCCTCTGCTAAGAATGAGTAAACGGAGATCAACAATGTAGTCAGACACCTACAGTTGGTCCAAAGAATAGCACCTGCCAATATATGCACGGCCACAACCCTGCAAAGACCCAGCTGTAAAATATATTCTTCTCCTGGACAAAATAGTGGGAAAAAGGAATGGGAAGGCTCAATTGTGTTCCCTTTTTAGCTATAGCATCTAAATAAACATAATATTGTTTCAAAAGTTAGGTTGTAAAGAGCATTGAATCATTTCACCACATCTTAGAGTTAAGGAGAAAAAGAGAAGTCAATATGATTGCTAAATGTCCGTTTCAGATCCAAACTGTGCTACAGACACCAAACTCTTAAAGTATTAAATTATATTCAACTGGAAAATCAGAAGAAAAAATGTTTTAAATATTATGCAACATAATTTTCTCCTAATAGCAAAAACACTAAATTACAACTGTTACATATTACTTCAGTGTTTTCTGCCAAATTCACCATCATGCTTGGCAAAATAGATTTAGCCATAATTTTCACAAATTTTAAAGAGCAATCGTGGTTATATCCCTTTTAATGCTCTGAAGATCAGCTCTGTTATTTATTATAGCACATTCAACATCTTTCCTGACAACTGATTTTTATTAAAAGCTCGCTTATGAGGCCCTCTTTTAACTTTGAGAAGTAAAACTGTTTGACAGAATAGCCATTTAATTTATTCATTTCTAATAATATGTTTCACATAGCAAATTATTTTTTCCTTTGCTTGTTTTGTATAATTTGTAATATGAAAGCCATTGTACTTGTTAAGGTTAGGCAGCCAGAAGTTTTTTCTTACAATTTATAGATCTGAAGAAAGAAATATTACTATCATTTTGCATCAAGGGTCAAATAGTCTCATGGATGTATTTGTCCTTTATTGCACATATACAAATCCAAAACAATCTGTAAATGCTTCCTCAGTTATGTACAATAGCATGTTTTATAATTTCAGTAACACAAATGTTTTAAAAGGTAAAAACCCTTATGTACATCACTGCAATCAGCAAATTCACTAATTTTACATTTTATTGCACCCACCCCATTTTGCATTCTATTTCTCCAAAATTTGTAGCAATTTTAATAACTCTGAATCAATATTTTAATATGTGAAAAAGGTACATAAAATTGAGTTTAAAAGAAATAATAGCTTTCTTAGTTGCACATAGAGTGTGAATCCATAGACTCCAGTTTACCAATGTTTTTGAAAGTTTCTTCTGGATGGAATTAGTAAAAATCTGTTCCCACAAAAGGATTCTACTAATTGATTATTCTCTCTTTGTTAAAAATAAACCATACTAATTTTAAGGTTGTAGTTAATGTTCTCTTTGCTGTAAACCACAAATTGAACTCTAAGCAAAATGGAGGATTTATTGAAATGGTCCTGCAGTATCTCCCAAATTCAAAGACCCTGTTGAAGGCCCTTCCAAACAAAGGGACAGATACATGGGTAGATTAGGGACCTCAGTAGCAGGAGATTATGATCACATATTTTTAAAGATTAGCCTCAGTGACTCCTTGGCTCTGTGCCTCTCCATTTCTAAAGTCCCTTTCCAACAAAGGGAACCCTATTGGCTCAACAGTAATTGATCATCTAAGTGGAGAGGGTTAGGGATTAGCAAGGACATCCATGGCCTCTAGGGCACCTGTCCTGGATTTACATTCCGTTTCCAGAGAAGAAAGAATCGTGAGGTGCCACGCCAAAGTTTGACCTCTTCGCTGCATGATATTTGTTTGTTTGTTTGTTTCTTTGTAAACAAGTTACTAGATATAATAAATTCACCAATAATTGTTCATTTTAAAATTTTCCTAAAGTATTATAACCTGTTTCTTGCTTCCATGTATGACTATAAAATATTTCAAACATAAAGTAAATTAAGAAAGATTAATATAACAAATATTTATTAACATAACTATTATACCTAATACTCAGGTAGCCAACATCCTGCTAAGCAACTTGCTCAAATCTTAACATTCTCCCATATTGGCATCATAAATTTTAAAGAAACAAAGCATTATGTAAAAGCCTATTCTTCAATCCTACTCTTCTCCCTCCTTTCTTTTCCAACTTCCTCCTACCTAGCACAATGTAACCATTTTCTTTAAGTTAAGGTATATTATTCCTCAGTGTGTACTATACAGTTTTTATATGATTAAAACATGAGTATGTCCATAAAAATGATTAATTATTGTGTCAGTTTTTGAACTTTATATAAACATTTTAAATAATAAGTTACTAAGGATGCTGTGTGCATGGTTTTGTTTTGTTTTCTGAGACAGAGTCTCAACTCTGTCACCCAGGCTGAAGTGCAGTGGCTTGATCTCGGCTCACTGCAACCTCCGCCTCCCGGGTTCAAACAATTCTCCTGCCTCAGCCTCCCAAGTAGCTGAGTTACAGGCACCCGCCACCACACCTGGCCATTTTTTTGTATTTTTAGTAGACAGTGTTTCACCATGTTGGTCACAGGCTGGTCTCGAACTCCTGATCTTGTGATCTGCCCATCTCGGCCTTCCAAAGTGCTGGGATTACAGGCATGAGCCACTGTGCCCAGCTCATTCTGTGCCCTAAATAGTGTTTTAAATACTTTTACCTGTATAAATTCATTTAATCCTCACACACTTTCTATTAAATACAGTTAGTAATCCAATTTACAGATAAGGAAACTGAGACACAAGAAGGAAGGGATTCATCAGTGACTGAGTGTCATTCTGTACACATCATTCCAAAACATCACTTTTTTCCTTTTAACTAAACACGATGTCTTTGAGATGATCCTATGTTGATATAAAGAATGCCTATATTTTTTGCATTAATTCCTGTATAATATCCCATTATAAGAATGGACAACAACCTGTTCTTATGTTTATGAACATTTACGTTATGCTGCTATTATGAGCAATGCTACAATTACAATTACATGATAATTACAGACTTGTAATTATCTCCTTGCTTATATGATTGAGAGTTTCTCTCAATCATTTATATACTGGTATAAAGATTATACACATCTTTCTCTTTACTAGATATTGTCAAACTGCTCTCTAAAGTTGCCTAACAATGTACTCTACTGCCATCACCAACCATGGTTTCTTACTTCACATCTCACCTGCATTTGAAGTAACTGGTCTCTTTAAATTTTTGTCGACCTAGTGGGTATGAAATATAGCTCATTTTAATTCTCTTGTCTCTGTTTAGCAATCAGATTAATACAGTTGAGTGTCTTTTCCTATTGATTGAACTATTTGGCTTCCTCATCCCTGAATTGCCTGTTTATAATCTGTTCAGTTGTTGATTGGATTTTTTTTAACTAGTAAAAATTCTTTTTAAGTTATTGATACAAATGCTTTGTCAGCTTTATGTATTACATATATATGTGGCTTGTCTTTAAACATTGCTAATTATCTTTTGTCAATAAAGGATTTTAGTTTTAATGAAATCAGATTTACTAAATTTTAATGGTTGTGATTTTAGCATTTTGTTAAATAAATTCTTCCCAGAAGGTATAAAGATATTTTCCCATATTTTCATATTTAATTAATCACATGGAAGTAATATTCATGTTTTCCATGGATGAGTGTCTCTCTTTGGGGACTCAATGGTTAATGAGCCCAGAATCTGGACGCAGATTGCTTGAGTTTAAACATGAGTTTTACCATGAACATTGGGCAAAATATGTAACCTCTCTGTGGCTCATTTTGTCACCTAGAAATAAAGATATAAATCAGGAGTAATTGAATTAACATACAAAGTGCTTAGAGCAGTGACGGTCATGCAATACAAGCTACTAATGTATCTACTGTTGTTATTAACATCAGTTTTATCTGCTACTTCTGAGCTAACACCCCACTGTCATAACTAATATGCTCTCTGAAGGGCAATTTTGTTGATTTGCATACTGGTTAAGAATCAGACTCTGGAGCCAGACTGCCTAGATTTGAATTTAAGTCACTCACTAACCAGTTATATAAACCTGGATAAGACGTTCAACCTCTTTGTGCCTCAAAATTCTCATCTATAAAGTGCATATAAAAATAATGCCTATTTCATATATGTAGTAAATATTAAGAGTTCAAGGATATAAAGCACTTATGAAAAATGCCCTGTACTTGGTAAGCTTTTAATGTATGTTAGCTATTGCTGAAATTGTAATCATTATTATTATCATTTTTTAATTGTCTTAATGAAGTATAATTGGCTGTCTTGATTCTGTCAGTTCAAAAAACACAGCATGAATTATATACGGGACATGTACTAGTAGACATAAGATTTAACTGGGAAAGCTTCTTACATATGTAAAATGTTTGGACACCAAATCATATTTGGGCTTTTGGTCATTTGTAAATGACCAAATACATTTTATTTTAATTCAAATGGCTATGTCTCATGTCAGGTATGTAACACTAAAGATGTCATTAAATTTTCATATAAAATGATTGATTAAATACCTAAATAAAATTATGTTTTGCTTACATAAGATTACATTATTGAAACAATGACATACTTTTTTTTTTTCCTAAAATGGCTAGAACTAAGCTTTAGCATCTGTAGTTCTAGAGCACTGCAGTGGATGTTGGTAGTGTCCCTCTTAGATCTCATTTCCTAGGCAGATGTACCCAGCTCCAGACCTGCAGGTGTTAAAAGCTAATGGCTCCCACCTGTACCCTCCTCAAAAGGACTGTCCTTAGCTGACTGGAGCCACTTCTCCATCTCCCACCTCTGTGGCAGCTGATGATTAATTGATGGAGAGAGGAATGGGGAAGGAAATATATACAAGCAAATTCCCCTTGCCACAGGCAGAACAATCTCTCTTACTCCAGAGCTCTCTGTGAGATCAGACTAAGACTAGATTTCAACTGAAACCACATCTCTGCCTAGCTTCCTCCTCTATAGTATCATGCTTCCATCATGCCATAACAGGTTTTAGATGAGAGAACTTTCTCAATAAATCGCTTGCACTAAAATTGGCATCCTAGGCTCTGCTTTTAGGGAACCTGACCTAACATAACATATGGAATTTATGCTTTATTAAACATCTATAATGCAGTAGCTCACACTTTGGGAGGCCCAGGCAAGAGGATAACTTGAGACCAGGTGTTCAAGACTAGCCCGGGCAAAATAGGGAAACCCTGTCTCTACAAATAATAAAAAAAATTAGCTGGGTGTGGTGACACATGCTGGTAGTTTCAGCTTTTCAGGAGGCTGAGGTGGGAGGATACTTGAGCCCAGGAGATCTTGGCTGCAGTGAGCCATGATGGTACCACTGAGCTCCAACCTGGGCAACAGAGCAAGGCACTGTGGCAGAAAAGAAAAGAAAAAAGACCACCTACCAAGTTTTAGGCTTAGATGTGCTTTACACATTATATAATTTTATTCTATAAATATCTCAGCAGTGTGAAAATTACTATCCCCATACTTTGGGTGGGGAAACTCGGGCTGTGTTGAGTTGAGAAATGTGTCTTCAGCTTGTGATAAGTAGAAAATCCAAGATTCAAACTCAGATAAGATGACTCCATAACCTTCACTCTTTCCTGCACTTCTCACTGCCTCTGTATCAAATTTCTATCCAGGAAATAAGGAAATTAAAGATCTATCCAGCTATAGTTTTTCTGGTGAAATAAATGTTGATATACATTTTCCCCCAAACGTTGATGTAATTTATTTAAAATGAGGGTAAGATTGTGTGAGTCATATAACTTCCATAAGGGTTTATTAGTGGACAAGCATGAATTCTATCAAAAAAAAATAAACATCTGTATAATACCTTCATTTTCTTGAAAGGGAACATTTTATAAAAGTTGGAAAATAGCAAGGAGGGAAAAGATCATGTCAGCACAATGTTATTGGTCATATACAACGCAATCTTATGTTTCATAGAGATTTCAACACAGGAAATGGGTATATTAGGAACCACCTAATGCATAGGTTTTCCTGACCCAGGTACAGTGGTTTCTTTGAATGACTCTGAAGGAAAAGCTGTAGGCAATGTTTTTTTACTAGCTTCAATAATGCATATTTCAAAGCCAAAACTAGTCATCCATGTGACTGTTTACATAGTCAACATTCAGTGGAAAAATAAGTGTCAATGGGTCTCACTTTTCCCACCCAGAACAGCATGTGACCTCTCATTATAATCTTCATGAGTCTTTGATTAGAAAGGAAATGTTTTAATTTTTTTCACTCAACAAATCAGGGATTCTTAGTTTACTACCATTTGAAAAATAATTATCTCCTCCCCCAGCTGCTTGTTCACTAGAAAGAGTTACATAATCCTATTATATTAAAAGCACTATAGGGAGGACCCATGTTCTATACATCTTTGTTTTTGGCAAATAGTAAAGTGGTTTGCACAGAGTATAAGTTAAAATGGACAGTGGTTTCTACAACACAAAAAAAAAACTATAGTGTTTCTTTAAAAAATATTCTGATAGCTATAATATCTTACATTGATCAACAATCTTTACATCTCTAATAAAATCTATAAGCAACTGATTGTCTCAAAGAACTGTTTCAACTATCTTTTCTAAAGAGAAATTCAAATCCAATCAATGTTTTCCTTAAAGACTAGCAGCAAAAGTACTGCATATTTTCTATATCTATTTTATTCACAATTATAGCTTTAGCAGTTATAACACTCCTTTATTATAAAATTTATTATATATTAAATAGTTGTCATGTATCATACAGTGTGACAAATGTTTAATCTACATTTTCAATAATAAATATTAAGATGAGGGTGCTCTTTTAATTCCCACCTTACAGAAAAGGAAATTGTGACTTAGAAAATACAGTAATGTCCTTTTGCAATCCATAATACTTGGTAGGCAGTGAGTCTGGAACTTCAGTCTAGTTACTGTCTACCTCAAAAATCTGTTTTTTAATCACTGAACTATACTAAATCCTCTAAAGCCAGGATTATACGTCTTTCCATTATTAAAATTATTATCAGCTGCTCACTCTCCACTGAATCCTACAAATCACTATTTCTTACATAAAAACAAGCACATGGTTTCCAGATTTTATCTCCTAAGTAATCACTCAATCTATCCTTCTCTTCCCATTCATTCTGTCATCTATTTATCCCAGGCTTCTATTATACATCCATTATGTATTGCCTGAACTGTTACAATGGCCTCTCAGTTGACCTCCCTGTCTTATATCTCATTCCCCATCTCTATGGAGACACACTTATCCCCATATACTGCTGCCAATGTACTCTTAAGTTGCATGTCTGATCACATTAACCATTTGTATACACTATTTTAAGGACATTCATCACCTTCATCTCAGTAGCACTGTCCACGCTACTGAGCACAGCAACAGAGCCCTGAGACCTGGCTGTTGCCCATCTCTTTGGCTTCATTGCCTCCTCTCCCACATTTATTTGAGAATTATTTACCAAGTAATATTGACCAGAGTTGGTGACCAAATGTATGGGAGATCTGATAAGTGGAAAAGGAAAAAAAATAACTTAGTAATAGAGCAAATGTTGAGCATTGGAGGGATAGCAATATGGAAGTAAACTTTGGAGTAGAGTTCAGATCTTTTTCTCCAGCTTCTTAACAACTGAACATATTCTTTTGTCAAAAACAAATCAAGTTCAGTATGTTCAAAATCAAACACATGATCTCTGTGCCCTACTTCTGATCTTTTAGAACACTACATTTCAGAGTGGCAGTACCATCTATCTATCTCCAAAGACTACCCTCTTTCTTTCTATCCCTTCCTTAACTATATCCTATCACAGCATCCTGCTAAGTTTGCCTTCTAAATAGCTCTCAAATAATTTGTCTTCTTTTCATCTGATTTTGCAGTGCATCTGCTGGCATCCACTTTATCCTTTCTATAATTTATTCCCTATACTAAAGGCACACTGATGTTTTCTGTCTGAAAATCTGATTATATCATCCTCTACCCACTTACACACAATCAGAGCTTTTTATGTTTTTCCTCCACAGCACCTGTCACATTGCATTTTGGCTTTTATTTCTATACAAATAATGATTATTTGATTATTCATTTTCTGCCCCAAACAACTGTAAGCTCCATAAGCACTTGCCATCCATTGTATCCCAAGCAGTTAGTACGATGCCTCATATACAGCCACTTATTACTATTTGTTTAATGACTAAGTGAAAAAACATAATAGATTAAAAAAAAGATCTAGGTTTCTGTTTTTGTAGCAGGAAACAGAATCAGTAAGCTCATGGGTTTTGATGATTCACTAAGGGAAAATGTGTATAGTAGAAGAGATACAGGTCAACTGGAGGTATAAGATGATCAGCCCAAGAAAGAGATTGAGTTAAAAAGTCAGAAGAAAGTAGAAAACTATAAGATAACTATATCATAAACACCAAGGAAGGAAATAAAACAGATTGATCTGCTCTGTGAATGCCTCAGAGTAGTCTGGAAAGAAATTGGAAATTGTTGTCTCAAAATAATCCATTTTACCTCTCTAATTTTTAACTAGTTTTTTCTTCAATTACCACATCTTGACCTCTAAGATTTTCCTTAGTCTCTATCACATACATGAAATGCTCTTAAGATGCACATCTTCATTAAAGCATCCTCTGCAATTCTACCATTCCTATTGCAACATTTCTGGAGATTAAATTATGTCCTAGTCTTAGCCTCATTTAAATATTTAATTTCTATAAGTTTTCCACTCATATTTCTGAGAAAATGCATTTGTAATAGCTCATATATTCATTCAGACTTTTCTGTTGTGATTACTAAAGCTGTCCAAAGTCTAGTCTCTGCCCGTATTTCCATCCCCACCCTTTTAAAACCTCTGTCAGCCTACTTCCTACAAGAAATTTTCCCTTATTTTAAGTCGGGGTTGATTCTATTCTATTAACTAAACATGTTATGATTTTTTTCTCTCTCTGAACTACATTGAGGGTTTTGCCTGCATGCGATATTTTCAGTGGACCTGATAGTGAGAAAAACTCCAACATTTTTATTGAGAAAATATTGGTAGAATAGATCTCCTTATACACATATTTTTCTGTTGCTCTAAATTTTTTATCATACTATTTCTGATTATTTTTCTTTAAGTCAGTCACTTACTACAGTTTTAGCATGAATATTTGCCTTTTCTATTAAATTTGATTTGGAACATGTTAAGACTTACAAAGACTGTTATCACAAATATCATATTAACAAAGTGTGAAAGTAAATCTTTATTCCAAATAATATTCGCATTCTCTACATATTTGACATAGCACACATTTTAACAAAGTAAAAGTATATTCTCCTTGGATCATTCAAAAATAATAATGATAACACAGTTCTTCTATTACATGATTTTTATCGTATCTTCCAAGGTAGGACTAAAAGGCAGACTATGGTACTATATTCTAGGAGTCACATAAAATCAGGGGACAAAACTTGGGGTCAGTGGGTGACGCAACTTGGGAGAATGTAAGAAGAGGTTAAGTTTAAAAGAAGCAGGAGGCTTTACCCAGGTTAAAGAACAATTCTGCCATGCATAGGCATTTTCTTTGCAATGAATGTTTAGAATCCTTTTTCTTTTTAACTATTTGGCTACTTCTAAAGATGTAAATGAGAATTTTTAACTTTCTATATATATTCCTATAATAGATAATTAATAAAGAGGAATCATATTTTATATCTTGTAAATTACATTAAGAAAGATATTTAATGTTACATTTTTTAATATTAATTGTGCCTTTAGTGTATACATTTTAAGCTGTTGGGTGAAATGTACTTACACTCAGTTTTCCACTGCGATTGTCTTCTTCTCTGGTTGCCAGGGCCATCAGAAAATTATCTTGTAGGTCTTTACCAGCACTTGTTAGGGTCCTGTAAAAAGCAGATCTTCAGTTATAATATATTAGATAACAAATATGTTTCCAACATTCTGGAGCCAACAACAATGCTTCTTTATTCCAAGTGACAATTTCCTTGCAACATGAAAACCATATAAATAAAATCATTATGATCTACTAGATTCCTCAATTTAATTGTATATAGTAATAGAGTCTTTATTTATAAATAGTTGGAATCAAGCCTTTAAATAATATACCCATATCAAGACTCATGGCAGATACAATTTCATTTACATGCCCATTTCGTTCTTTTTTAAAGTATCATGAAAAGTCAACATGTTCGTACGGCTCACTTCTCAGAAAAATTTTAAATTGCCTATAACTTTAGTACAGTTTATTAATTTAAGGAAATAAAAATACTAGACACCTATGCTAATACAGTTACTGGAGTAGAGCATTAATTTTAGCTCTACGAGTAGAAACTAGGTTGACCTATCTTTGTCAGATGAAAGGAAGCATCAAGAATTCAAAAAATAACATTCTCTGGAAATATATTTTAAAAGAAATGTATCACAAAGATCTCAATCCAGCAAAACTGAACCACACAATAGTGAGTTCAAGAGTGATTTGTGAAATAATAATATTTTCTTTATTTAGCAATTTCTTACATATTCCACAGACTTTTTCATTATGTGTCTGCTATGAACCAGTAACTGTATCAGGGCTCAATGATGCACAAGACATAGTTCCTGCTCTCAAGTTGCCTATGGTCTCATAGAGGTAAACAGATATATAAACCAGATATATAAACATAATGTCATACCATGTGATAACTGGAATAATAGAGATATAGACCGAGTATCAGAGGAGATCATAAAAGAAGTATCTTATTCAACGAAAAGTCACTTAATCTCAAATTTAAAACCAATTATTCTTGAACTTAATGTTAAAACTTGAGACAGTATTAACCAGTTTGTGGGGTGGAAGGAGAGAGTTATCAGTAAATACAAAGGAATAAAGAAATTCAAATGTAAAATTGCAAGGCAATCGGGTAATGGCAAAACAGAGAGTACACACAAGAATTGAGAGAGAAACCAGGTAATATTAATAGAAGTTAACATTATAATAAACATATTGTTATAAATATTTAGTAAGTCCAGATAGTAGAGTCTGGTCTTAGAACTCATTCTTAACAGTCCCTTTCAGGGAAGGCTTGTGTGCTCGTTCTACCAGAAAGTGTTGAACCAAAAGGGTCTAATGCAAGGAATTAAGATAATCAAATCCGTGTTTCAGAAACAGTATTCAGCAACTTTGAAAAAGGCAGCCTGGAGGAGAGCAACACTGCAGGGATTAATTAAGGGACTACCACAAACCTTTAGAAAGAGATGATGAATATCTGATTTAAAGAAGTGATGGTAAGGATAGGAAGGAAAGGATAGATTTGGGAAATATTTAAGAGAGAAAATACACCTAGTGATTGCTTTTTGCGAAGAGTGAAGGAGCAATTACTACTAGGCTAAATCATTGCAACATACTGTTTATGTTATTGATCTAGAAGTGTAGCTCTTTAAATTGATCATAACTTGTCTGCTTTTGCTTTTCTAGTTTTATCTCCTCAGCTTGTCATATATATATATATATCACTTAATATCTATATATATCACTTAATAATAAAAAACCTAAATATACATGGAAAATAACTACTAATTAGTACCAAAGGAGAGAATCAGATATTTGACAATTTCTTTAATTCACTGTTCTGTCCAAAAGTGAGTGTTCCATGTTACGATATGTACTATGTACTATTTTAATATTAAGTGTCTAAAACAGAAAACTAATTTTGTCAGTTGCTTGTTTAGAAAAACCTACATGTTTTCTACTGCTCATAGGATAAGCTTCTAATCACTCATCCAGCTTCTACCTAATTTCCTGCTTATGGTCTGTTTTAAAAACCACAGTCTGTTGGAAATTCTCTGTGAAATTTGGACAGAGAATTCATTTTACCAGTACATAAATCAACAGTGGTTAGGTTATACTATAGTAACCAATGGCCCAAATCTCAGTGGTTTACAATTGCAAGAGATTACTTCTCAATAATAATATGCATAAACAGCAGGTTTACTGCGGCTCTTCATCTTGGGGGACTGAGACACTGATGAAACATCTTCTATCTGAACTATCTTTTGTTATTGTGCAGAGGGAAAAGAGAACATAGCCACACCTTTTCTCTTAGAGCTTCTGCTTAAAAGTAACACATATAACTTCTACTCATATTTTCTTGGCCAAAGCAAGTGCTATGGCTAACCTTGAAATCAACGGGGTGAGAAAATACAATCCTGTCTAGGAATTTTTAGTAAATATTTGTGAACAGTAGCTCAGACACTCATAGCTTCCTATAGCATAACCAACAAAGTTTGAGACTAGATTGCTCAGAAAACAAGAGCAGTAAAGAAAAGAATTTCTGAGCAAATTCTGATAGTACAGAAAATTTGTTAACTTGGTTCACTGTAGTGTAACCAAGTAAAGGCTCTTTTGAGAATTAAAATCACTAATCCTAGCTTCAAAACCAAACCTTCCCCTACATATCCACAGAGCATCCTAAAACTTACAGTTGAAGGAAGGAAGTGTCAATAGATTTAGTCTTTTGTGACAGTTGTAGACATCTATTGCTTTTGCCTCCTAATATTGTTTCTCCCTTTTTATTGGCAACACAACCCTAACTTTTACTTGGGCAACAGTCTTTTCCACGCTCTTTGCCTTAGTAGAATCAAGGTACCCAATTACTTAGAAGTCCTACCTCCCAAACCTCAGCTAATGAATACACCTCAAGCTTTGCCAATGTCATTTCACCTCATGAGAATGTAAATCTTTAACAGAGACACAAGAATGAAAGGTAGCTGAGTTATAGTGGCTACCCTTACTTCCTACTACAGTCTTATTCAACTTTGTCTTTGAATCTATGATAATCAGTGCTCTTCCAATTCCCTTTTTGATTTTGTTCATTAGAATTGGTTTCTATTGCTCACAATAAAAACCTGTAATTGATACAATGACTATACAGTTAGGGTACTACAGAATTCCTAAGAGTTTCCACAAAATATTTCTACTTCCTACTCCTACTACCTTCCCAAGCATACCTTATTTTGCTGTAAATTTTTAGAGCTTTACAGATAAAGTCCAATTTGATCATCAACCCTGATCCCACAGCACAAAAGGTAATGAACACATCAGTTTTGCCTGTAGCCTTCAAGGTTTTTAAAATTATATATAGATATATGTCTATAATGTATCTATATATTTGTGTACTCATTAAAATATATATATATATAGTATCATGTGGTCAGTTTTTCATTTTATTATATATTTTGCAACTTACTGTTTTATTGCTGTTGTTATAACTATTCCTGGAAGTGGATGTTTATGAAAGTTCCAAGGAAAACAAAAATTATCCCTGATATATCAGATATAAAATGCCAGAAAAATCGATTTTTAGGCATCATTCACTAGTAAGGATGGGACTCCTAATATTTTGCTAAGCATGACTCTCTTGCTAATGGCCAAGGTTTTCAGCAGATTTCTGGGCTGGACAAGAAAATAAGGTAACAGGCAATGGAATTCTTACTGTCCCTGGACACTTACTATGGCAGACACTGTTCCCCCTTCTTCCGTAACAATGAAAGCCCCTGTTTTCACTTGGGCATGTAGCAGCCTGGAATAAAGACCACATTTCTTAGTCTTTTTGCAGCTAGTTATGTTCATGTCACTAACTTTTGCACATTAAGAGCCAAGTGAAAATGATTTGCGCCTTCTAAGAAGTGTATTTAAAGTAGGGAAGGCTACTATTTTTCTCGTAGCTAGAATGCAATATAATGACTGAAACTCCAACTGCCATCTTGGCCATAAGTTGGAGGCCACTATTATGGAGAAACAAAGAGAGGAGCAGGATCCCTGATATTTCAGAACACCAACACAGCCTTGAGTGACACCAGCTGGACTTCTTGAATATGAGACTGAAAAGAATTTATATTTGGTTTCAGCCACTGTCATTTTGGGGTTTTCTGTTACTTTTTTACCCACCTAATCCAAAAAGATACTTGACCATTTGAAATTTGTTCACTTTTCTGGAAAAAGATACTCTTGTGCGATTGGCTTGGTGATCAAATTGGAATTTAACCTTAGGTGAAATATTCTAGGAATTTCCCAGGAGACTGTATTACTTACATAACTAAAATGAATTTTCTAAGACAGTCATAGGTTAAGTCTATTAAATAATAGCACAAGATAATAAAAATTAAACTAAAATATAAGATGGAATATCAGTCTTTAATTCCTACTCATTTATCAACTGTTTAGTCCAAACAACCACATTTTTCTGAACCTTGATGTCATGCTGTGCTAAATAATATCTAGGCCCAATAGTAGACATAAAACTTGTGGTCTAAAGCAATCATACTGTATCATTAACCAGCAAACATCATTAATATATAATTAGTCCAAGAAAATGACTATTATCCTGAAAATATCCTAAGTTCATACTGTTCTTCTTTTATTATTATGCAAGTCTCACATACATAGATTTACATCATTTCTTATAAACTCCATGAGGAAGATAGAAGTATTATATAAATTTGGGACAGAGAGGATAAGGATCTTTGGCTCCAAAGCTATCTGAAGCAGAGAAAAAAATGTTACATAATAATCATTCTTATATTATGCTACAGCTGAGAACCTGAAACTTCTTAGCAAGAGGAAATATTGGAAAAGAATGAAAGTTAATGCAGAGTGTGAGGTAAGGAATTCTTAAATCTTTAACATGCATTACTCTTATTTAACTAGGTTTATTTAACAGTCAGTGACCTAAGAAACCTTGCTTAAATAAATATTACAAAAGCAGTTACTTCCTCAAGAAGTGAAGTAGGTCTGTTTCAAAATCTTAGTGTTATAAGTTCTACAAAGGCAAATACTCCATCTTTATTGTCCACACTCCACTGCACTTTCAAAATGTGGTAAAAGTTACATGGATGAGTTAAATTTTACCAACCATGATTAATCAATAGCTAAAGCTATTTATATAATCCTACTTGAATGATTATAAACATATTATTAATCTTCAACAATTAGGTTACTGGTTTTATGATTTAAGTATGTTGTTTGTATATCATTATCTCATAAACTGACATTATTAGCTAACACTCAAAACGAATGAATAACAAAAGGAAAATAATTGGAAAACTGTTAGAAACTTATTTTCAAGAGTTACTTTTTAAGAGTTTATTTTTTAAATAAATTCTTTCACTACAAATTTGTGATATCAATTATTTTTTGGATTTTTAATGTATAACTGGACGTGTTCTAACAAACAAAGTTTGATTAATCATTAAGATGTTTTCTAGGTCGGGCGTGATGGCTCATGCCTGTAATCCCAGTATTTTGCGAGGCCGAGATGTGCAGATCACAAGATCAAGAGATGGAGACCATCCTGGCCAACATGCTGAAACCCTGTCTCTACTAAAAAATACAAAAATTAGCTGGCAGTGGTGGCATGCACCTATAGTCCCAGGTACTCTGGAGGCTGAGGCAGGAGAATCGCTTGAACCTGGGAGGCAGAGGTTGCAGTGAACCAAGATCATGCCACTGCACTCCAGCCTGGCAACAGAGCGAGACTCCGTCTCAAAAAAAGAAAAAAAAATGATGTTTTCTAATAAGAAGTTTCTTAATAATCCCTAATTCAAATCTGGGATTAAATGTATTCTAACAGCAATACTTTTTAGCTATTGGGCACTGATTTTGTACTAGTCCCTATGCTAGACATTTTGCAAACAATTTTAATTATTTTCAAATAAACTCTAATGGGAAGTATATTTATAACTTCATTATAATCAGCTGGTATTCAGTTTTATTCTAGATTCACTAATTTTCAGGCTTTATTTCACTATAATGAAGGCTCACAATATATCAAAGTAGCATATCATAAACACTACATCATAATATTTTTACATTGTGAAAACAATGAGAATTCACTGGGGAGAAGGAACATAAATCAGTAGGGGTGTAGGAGAGTAGGAGGAGTGAGGTATGCAGAATTTATCTGGCGGTTCCCCTGGGAGTAATCAGAGTCGGCTGGTCTTGCAGTCTCTAAGGAAAGCTAATCAGCTATTATTATCATTCCAGTCTAGACTGAAGTTCTCATCAACTGTTCTGTTCAAAGGTAGATTTAATTTTTTTAAGCCAGAGAACTCCAATCTAGCCTATATTTCACATTTAGAGAATTTACATTCAACTCTTTCACACTTGTTTGAATATATAATGCAACCTCTCTGTGCCTTAGTTCCTTAAAATGTGTTGTATACTTAGTTTGGAAAAAATTAATGAAGAGCAAAGTGAAAAACAGTAGTTGCGTAAAAGTATATTATACAACATCTATGTTATCTTCTTAAAAAACAAACACATCTATGAAAACACAGTTTACAGAAACAGTTCTATTTCCCATGGATAAATTTACTGACAGAACTATTTGTATACATTTATATTTGTATGGTCCCAAATAATTTAAATTCTATTTTTTAGAGGCCAAAATGGAAAATTATTTGCAAATTGATGAGAAAATATAATTTAATTTACCATAATATATAAACTCATTTGAGAGTTAAATATGGAAGATACTTTTTACTGTATTTTGATATGAGGCACCTATTGCTCTATTAGACAGAGATAATATTTTTGTACATTTCCCAGAAAACATGACATTTTTCTGTTTTATCCTTTATATAAATTAGGAGAAAATAATTCTACCTTTCCACAGATAAAATTATTTATAATTCTTGAATGACCAGTGGGTCAATGAAGAAACTAAGAAAGAGATTTTATATATATATATAGATTTTTTTTAATTATACTCTAAGTTCTAGGGTACCTGTGCACAACGTGCAAGTTTGTTACATATGTATACATGTGCCATGTTGGTGTGCTTCACCCATTAACTCATCATTTACATTAGGCATATCTCCTAATGCTATCCCTCCCCCATCCCCCTACACCACAACAGGCCCCAGTTTGTGATATTCCCCTTCCTGTGTCCAAGTGTTCTCATTGTTCAGTTCCCACCTATGAGTGAGAACATGCGGTGTTTGGTTTTTTGTCCTTGCGATAGTTTGCTGAGAATGATGATTTCCAGCTTCGTCCATGTCCCTACAAAGGACATGAACTCATCATTTAAAAATGTCTTGAAGCAAATGACAAGGGAAACACAACATACCAAAACCTATGGGATTCAGCAAAAACAGTACTAAAAAGGTTTATAGCTATAAGCACCTACATCAAAAGAACAGAAAAATTTAAAACAAACAACTTAATGATGCATCTTTAAAAACTATAAAAGCAAGAGCAAAACAAACCTAAAATTGGTATAAGAAATTAATAAAGATCAGAAATAAATTAAATTGAAAAGAAGAAAACAATATAAATGTTCAACAAAAGGGAAAATTGGTTTTTTTGAAAAGATACAATCAGCAAACCTCTAGCCAGACTAAAAAAAAAAAAAAGAAGACCCAAATAAATAAAATCAGAGTGAGAAAGAAGACATTAGCTGGGCATGGTGGCTCCTGTCTGTAGTCCCAGCTACCTGGGAGGATGAGGTGGGAAGATCACACGAGCCTGGGAAGTTGAGGCTGCAGTGAGGTGTGATTGTGCCACTGCATCCCAGCCTGGCAGACAGAGTGAGATCTGTTCTCAAAAAAAAAAAATTTTAATAAAAGTGAAAAAGGAGACATTATAACTGATACTGCAGAAATTCAAAGGATTATTAGAGGCTACTATGAGTAACTTTATGCCAATAAATTGGAAAACCCACAAGAAATGAATAAATGTATAGATATGTATAACTTACCAAAATTGAACCATGAAGAAAACCAAAACATAAACAGACCAATCATAAGTAACAAAATTAAAGCTGAAATTAAAAGTCTCCCAACAAATCAAAGTCTGGGACCCAATGACTTTACTGCTAAGTTTTACCACACATTTAAAGGACAACTAATACCAATCCTACTCAAACTATTCTGAAAAATAGAAAAGGATAGAGTAATTCCAAACTCATTCTACAAGGCCAGTATTACTTTGATACCAAAACTACACAAAGATACACCAAAAAAAGAAAACTACAGGCCAATATCCCTGATGAACATTCATGCAAAAATCTCCAGCAAAATACTAGCAAACTGAATTCAACAACATATTAAAAAGATTATATATCATGACCAAGTGGAACTTATCCCAGGGATTCAAGGAGGATTTAGCATATGAAAATCAATTAATGTGACACATCACATCAACATAACAAAGGACCAAAACTATATGATCATTGCAATTGATGCTGACAAATTATTTAGTAAAATTTAACATCCTTTCATGATAAAAACCCTCAAAAACTGTGGAAAGAAGGAACATATCCCCAAAACAATAAAAGCCAAATATGACAAACCCACGGCTAGTATCATACTTAATGGGGAAAAATTGAAAGTCTTTTCCCTAAGATTTGCAATAAGACAAGGATGCCCACTTTCTCCACTGTACTCAACATAGTACTGGAAGTCCTAGCTAGAGCAACCAGAAAAGAAAAAGAAATAAGGGTCATCCAATTAGAAACGTGCAAAGGAAGAAGTCAAATTATCCTTGTTTGCAGATGAGATGATCTTACATTTGGAAAGACCTAAAGACTCCACTGAAAAACTATTAGAACTGATAAACAAATTCAGTAATGTTGTAGGATACAAAATTAATATAGATAAATCAGTAGCATTTCCATATATCAGAAGTGAATAATCTGAAAAAGATATCAAAAATTCATCCCATTTACTCTAGCTACAAACAAAATTAAATACTTAGGAATTAACCAAATAAATGAAGGATCTCTACAATAAAAACTATAAAATATTGATAAAAGAAATGGAAGGGTACACCAAAAAATGGGACAATATACCATGTTCATGGATTGGAAGAAACAATATTGTTAAAATGTTCACATTACCCAAAGAAATCTATGGATTCAATGCAATCTCTATAAAAATACCAATGACATTCTTCTCAGAAATAGAAAAAACAATCCTAAAATTTATATGGAACCACAAAAGACCCAGAATAGCCAAAGCTATCCTAAGTAAAAGGAACACAACTAGATGAATCACTTTACCTGACTTCAAATTATACTATGGAGCTGTAGTAACTGAAACGGCATGGTACTTGCATAAAAACAGATACATAAAGGAACAGAATAGAGAACTGAGAAACAAATTCATACACCACCAGTGCACTCATTTTTTATAAAGGTACAAAGAATATATATTAGGGAAATGAGTTTTCAATAAATGGTGCCAGAAATACTGAATATCCATATGCAGAAGAATGAAACTAGATCCCTATCTCTCACCACATACAAAAATCAAATCAAGATGAATTAAAGACTTAAATCTAAGACCTCAAACTGTGAAACTACTACAAGAAAACACTGGAGAAAATCTCTGGGACATTGATCTGGGCAAAGATTTCTTGAACAATACCCCATAAGCACAGACAACCAAAGCAAAAATAGAAAAATGGGATCACATCAAGTCAAAAAGCTTCTGCACAACAAAGGAAACAACAAAGTGAAGAGACAACCCACAGAATGGAAGAAAACTACCCTTCTGACAAGGGATTAATAACCAGAATATACAAAGAGTTCAAACAATTGTATAGGCTGAAATCTAATAATCCAATCAAAAAATAGGCCAAAGATTTGAATTGACATGTCTCAAAAGAAGACATACAAATGACAAATAGTCATATAAAAAGGTGCTCAACATCATTAATCACTACAAAAATGCAAATCAAAACTATAATGAGATATCATCTCATTCCAGTTAAAATGGCTTTTATCCAAAAGATAGGCAATAACAAATACTGGTGACGATGTGGAGAAAAGAGAACCCTGATACACTGTTGACAGCATTGTAAATTACTATAGCCACTATGGAGAACAGTTTGTATGTTCCTCAGAAAACTAAAAATAGAGGTATCATGTGAACCAGCAATCCCACTGCTAAGCCTATACCCAAAACAAAGTACATCAGTATATCATGTCTGCACGCCCATGTTTGTTGCAGCATTTTTCACAATAGCCAAGATTTGTAAGCAACTTAAGTGTCCTTCAACAGATGAATAGTTAAAGAAAATGTAGTACATATACATATGGAATAAAAAGGCTGAGATCAAGCCAGGCGTGATGGCTCACGCCTGTAATTCCAGCACTTTGGGAGGCCCAGATGGGCAGATAATGAGGTCAGGAGTTTGAGACCAGCCTGGTCAACATGGTGAAACCCCATCTCTGCTAAACATAAAAAAAATTAGCCAAGCGTGGTGACGCATGTCTGTAATCCCAGCTACTTGGGAGGATGAGGCAGGATAATCACTTGAACCTGGGAGGCGGAGGTTGCAGTGAGCCCAGATAGCACCATTACATTCCAGCCTGGGAAACAGGGCAAGACTCCCTCTCAAAAAAAAAAAAAAAAAAAAAAACTGGGATCCAGTCATGTGCAACAACATACATGAAACTTGAGGTAATTTTGTTAAGTAAAATCAGCCAGGCACAGAAAGACAAACTTTGCTTGTTCTCACTTATTTGTGGAAGCTAGAAGCTAAAACAATTGAATTCATGATGATTGATAGAGAGTAGAATGATGGTTACCAGAGGCTGGGAAGGATAGCTGGGCTGGGGAAATGAGAATGGCTAACAGGTTCAAAAAAAAAAACAGAATGAATAAGATGTAGTATTTGATAGCACAACAGGGTGGCTACAGTCAACAGTACTTTATTGTACATTTAAAAGAACCAAAATAGTTTAATAGGAATGTTCATTACACAAAGAAAGGATAAATGCTTGAGGTGATGAATAATGTTGATACCCCATTTACTCTGCATGTATCAAAATATCTCATGTATTTCCATAAATATATATACCTACCCTATGTACCCACAAACATTAAAAAGAAAAAAGAATAAAAGAACATTAAAAATGTTTCATATGTATCTGTAATGCTATTGAATCTTTACATTCCTTCTCTCAATGTATCATTGTGTATTTGCTCTGTATTAGGCAGTTTGGGCTGCCATGGCAAAATGGCATACACCGAGTGGTGTAAACAACAGAAATTTATTTTATCACAGTTTTGTAGGCTGGAAGTGAGGGATCAGGGTGCCAGCATGGTTGTGTTCTGGTACAGGCCCTCTTTCTGGCTTTCAGATTGCTACTCTACTGTATCAACATGGCAGAGAGAGCAAGAACAAACTCTGATGTTTCTTCTAATACGACAACATGGCAGAGAGAGCAAGAACAAACTCTGATGTTTCTTCTAACACGAGCGCTAATCCCATCATGAAGGCCCAACCCTCATGATGTCATCTAAACCTAGTGACCTCCCAAAGCCTCAGTCTCCAAATATCATGATATTTGGGGTTAGGATTTCAACATATGAATTCTGAGGATGGATACAGTTTAGTCCATAACATGCTGTTTCTCGTCTTGGAACAAGATGTAATAATTTTCTACAATATATTTATTTTTCTATGTACACTTTCTTGCTTATCACTTCTTTTGTACAACTTGAAACTACTTCAAGTTTTTTTCATCATGTGAACTAAATTAGAGCATTTTCACCTCCTGAAATATGCAGAATTTAGTTACCAAAGTCAGTTATTTGTTTCTCTCCAGTTCTCTTTAGCAAAGTGGAAACAATTTCAAGCCAGATAACCACAAAATGGCCCAAAGGAAAAGCACCATGGAAACTTGCCGCAAAGAGCATGGAAAAACTTCCTTATCTTGAATACGAATTTATATTAAAATAATATACTCATAAGATTATTTTGAAATAAGAACAATAACAACAATACTTTAGATAGAAGCCACTGATCACTCCGTCCTGCTCACAACTCCATTTTCCCACCTCCTATAGCATGGCTAACTACCTTCTCACTTTTATGATATTTACTCCCACATTTTCTTTATCTCAGTCTCCAAATTTTAGAATCATCACCTCTTTGTATCACCTAAGTATGTACCCCTAAACGATATGGTGTAATTTTGCTTGTTTTTGAACTTTCTATAAATGAAACCACAAAGTATATATTTGTAATATATTGTTTCTTTAGCATTTTCCACATATATTTCTTTAGTATGTTCCACATATGTTGGTGCATGTAGCTGCACCTCATTTTCACTGTATTCTCGTGTATGAATATACAGCCATTTATTTATCCTTTCTCCTTTGGGTCTATTATAAATATGCTGCTAGAATTTCCTGTACATGTGTACATTTCTGAGTAAACATTTCTCAAAGATCTATGGCTAGCAATACAAGAGCTGTGTAATAGCACATTTGTTAATTTCAGATTTACAAAATAAAGCCACTTGTTTCCAAAATTGTTGATCCAATTTACACTCCACTATGAGTGTGAAAGTTCATTTTGCTTCACACCATTCCCAACATGTAGTAATTTAGAACTTTTTAATATAAGCAATCCAGTGTGAGGTTAAGCAACCTCAGAGTGCTTTTAATTTGCATTTTCCTATATTTATTGATGTTTTGTCATATTAATTTCCTTTCATGCAAAATGCTCATTCCAGTTTTTTGTCCAGTTTATTATTGAGTTATTTATATTGTATTGTTTTGTAGGAGTGTTTCATATATTCTAGATTTTAGATTTTTATTTATTATATGCTCTGCAAATATATTATTCCATACGTAGTTTGTATTTTTGCTCTTACTGGAGTTTCTATAATTAGATCTAATTTGAATGTATACCAATATATAAAAATTATTCATGTTATAGACTTTTTTCTACTTTAAATAAATCTTTCTCCACCCTGAAGTAATCACTATATTGCCTATGCAATGTTTAAAACTTTAATGAAAAGAACCTTCAATGCCTCTTTTGTCATGTATCAAATATTTATATATACATAGATCTGTTTCTAGCTTCTCTATTTTATTTTTTTATGTATCTGTCTTCTGCCAATATCACACTATCAATGACTGAGCATTTATGATAAATTTTGATGTCAAGAAAAGGACTCTTATCCTTTCTTTTTCAAAATGTCTTTGATTTTCTTTGTATCACTACCAAATTTTTAAAACATATTTGTCAACTTCCACTTTTAAAAAGCTCTTGGAATTTTTATTTGAATTTCCAATTTGTAATGAATAAACATCTTTATGATACTGTAGCTTCCAATCATGAAGCTAAAAATAGTGTGTCTCACTACTTATTTATGATTTTTAAAGTTTTTTCGATAAAGTTTTATTGTATTTGTTCTTAATAAGTCTTGTACATCTTTTGTTAGATTTATGTCTAACAACAGGATATTAATATTAATGTGGAAAGCTTTTTCTTTCATTTTCTGCTTGTTGATTGTATGCAAAATAAAATGTAATTTGTATATTACTTTGCATCATGTAATTTTGCTAAACTCTCTCATTATTATTCCCTACTAATTTTAATTCCCACCCATCAGTTCTCTTTAATTTGACATGCAGATTTTAATTTCCTCATTAGTCATTTTATCTTTGTTGTGAATTACAAACCTAACCTCACACTAAGTTAAAATTTCTCATAACTTTTTCTTCTTTTGTCTTATGTTATAATAGTAAAAGAAAAAAAGCTAGTTAAAATTATCTAGAATATTTTTAAACAACTTTACATTATAGCATATTTCTAAAGAAATATAGTAATATACTTTTTCAATATAAATGGTCAATTATACACCATTTGCCTGAACACCCAAGCCAAACTATGTGGAATCCTCTGAGATTTTATTCCTCACTGTTCACATCCAAAATTCACTGTCAGTCAGAGTCCCAACAGAAAACAAACGAAACACTGAAAGAGCTTAAGGGAAGAGAGTGTAATAGAGATATCAGCAGGGTTCAGAATGTTCACAAAGGGTGATGGAAACACACAAGATTTAGCCACAATGACGGAGTAGGAAGATCTTCTCACCCTCAAGCCTGAGGAGACAAAGAGGGAGTGTTGCTAACAGAGCCTTAGCTGGCTGGCTACCTGATAGGCAGTGTGGTCATGTGTAGAGAACATGGCCACCAATAAACCTGTGGTCCAGTCTCTGTCTCCTCCTGCTTTACAATTTACTTACTGAGGATATAGTACACAGAGATTATCCTCTGGGGCCAGAAACTTATCTTTTGATTTGCCATCAACCTAATTGCATGGTACACTACAGCCATTGCACAGTTCCCTGTGCCTTTGATAGCTCTCAACCCTCAGTCTAGAAGGTCCTTCTTCCCCCTCTTCTCTAAAAACCTCTATACAAGACTCAAAAATCATGTGCTCCATAAATCATCTCCTTCATGCCATCCTTTCTTCTTGCTCCTCTCCATGCAGGAAGCCAGGAAAACTGAGTACCTTATATTTCAACTTAGTCTGCAGTAAAGACTCAATAAATTTTATTTTAATTGTTACTACAATATATAATGTAAATTAAGGCAATCCACTATATTCACTATTTTAAGAGAAAAATAATGTGATCACCACAACATAGGCTTGGAAAAGCCTTGACTATCATCTCTCTTTCAACAATTTTTATTTTTGATATTGTCGTCGTTTTTCTTTTAGTTTTCTTGAAAGTAAAGAGAAAATTGATTAAATTTACAAAACTGTGGTTGTGATTTTTCTAGGATTAATTTTATACCATTCTAGTATTCACATATTTCAGAGAATAACAAAGGAAACATGATACATAGTTTTGCAATTTTCTAAATCATCAAATTCTAATCACAACTTATTCAATTCTAAGTTTAAATTTTTATGTAGAAGCTTCAATGTAACTGACTGAAGTATAAAAAATGTAGACCAATTAGAAGTATACACATATATAAAATAGGTTCAGTATGTTTGTATAATATTAATTGATCAGAATAACACACACTCATTTTTTCCTAAAAGTTTTTCTAACTCATTTTTTCTAACATTTTAGAAACAAACTTTTATTACTGTTTTTTAAAAATTTTACACCAGTCATCTTTTCCTCAAAATTTTTGAAGTTATTTGTTGAATTAGCAGAAAATGAATCTATAATTAAAATAAAAATAATTATTTTTTAAAAGTGAGGCTTTCATTGATTTAATAATGTATATTACATTTTAATTGACTCGAATATACATTGTAATAGGATATAATAAAAACTTTTAAAATAATATATATTGCATACATCTCAAAGTTGCAAAAATAAATGAAAATTTCAAGCATCATTCTAATTATGTTTTGGTTTCCTAGACTTTAAACAACTTTTTGTTTTTATTTAAACAACAAAATCATATGTACTCATATATATATAAATACATTAGAATAGCATTTTTAAGTTAAAACTGCATAGAAGGAAAATGGCAACCAGTGAACAATTTCAGCTCCTTTCCTTTGAGCATCAACTCAAGGGACAACCCACCTTTAATCTCTGATAGATTATTATTTAAACACAAAGGGAGAGAACAGTAGAGCTAAATCTGATATGTGCTTTTTTAGTCTCCTCCCCTTTTTTTCGTAAACTATTCTTAATTGCCTTTTCACTTACTTTTAATTTAATTGAAGTAATATTCTTTAGGAGCCAGGTCAGTCAGGATTACATTCGGAGAGATTTGTGGTTTAAGAATTTTTACAGATAAGAGGAGCCAAGATGGCCAAATAGGAACAGCTCCAGAATACAGCTCCCAGCGTGAGCGACGCAGAAGATGGGTGATTTCTGCATTTCCATCTGAGGTACCGTGTTCATCTCACTAGGGAGTGCCAGACAGTGGGCGCAGGTCAGTGGGTGAGTGCACCGTGCACCAGCCGAAGCAGGGGCGAGGCATTGCCTCACTCGGGAACTCGGGAAGCGCAAGGGGTCAGGGAGTTCCCTTTCCAGGGGTGACAGACGGCACCTGGAAAATCAGGCCACTCCCACCCGAATACTGTGCTTTTGCGACGGGCTTAGGAAACGGTGTACCCGGAGATTATAGCCCGCACCTGGCTCAGAGGGTCCTACGCCCACGGAGTCTCGCTGATTGCTACCACAGCAGTCTGAGATCAAACAGCAAGTCGGCAGCGAGGCTGGGGGAGGGGCGCCCGCCATTGCCCAGGCTCGCTTAGGTAAACAAAGCAGCCTGGAAGCTTGAACTGGGTGGAGCCCACCACAGCTCAAGGAGGCCTGCCTGCCTCTGCAGGCTCCATCTCTGGGGGCAGGGCACAGACAAAGAAAAAGACAGCAATAACCTCTGCAGACTTAATGTCCCTGTCTGACAGCTTTGAGGAGAGCAGTGGTTCTCCCAGCACGCAGCTGGAGATCTGAGAACGGGCAGACTGCCTCCTCAACTGGGTCCCTGACCCCTGACCCCCGAGCAGCCTAACTGGGAGGCACCCCCCAGCAGGGGCAGACTGACACCTCACACAGCCAGCCGGCCAGGTACTCCAACAGACCTGCAGCTGAGGGTCCTGTCTGTTAGAAGGAAAACTAACAGAAAGGACATCCACACCAAAAACCCATCTGTACATCACCATCATCAAAGACCAAAAGTAGATAAAACCACAAAGATGGGGAAAAAACAGAGCAGAAAAACTGGAAACTCTTAAAAGCAGAGTGCCTCTCCTCCTCCAAAGGAACGCAGTTCCTCACCAGCAACGGAACAAAGCTGGACGGAGAATGACTTTGACGAGCTGAGAGAAGAAGGCTTCAGACGATCAAATTACTCCAAGCTACGGGAGGATATTCAAACCAAAGGCAAAGAAGTTGAAAACTTTGAAAAAAATTTAGAAGAATGCATAACTAGAATAATCAATACAGACAAGTGCTTAAAGGAGCTGATGGAGCTGAAAACCAAGGCTCGAGAACTACGTGAAGAATGCAGAAGCCTCAGGAGCCGATGCGATCAAATGGAAGAAAGCATATCAGCCCTGGAAGATGAAATGAATGAAATGAAGCGAGAAGGGAAGTTGAGAGAAAAAAGAATAAGAAGAAACGAGCAAAGCCTCCAAGAAATGTGGGACTATGTGAAAAGACCAAATGTACGTCTGATTGGTGTACCTGAAAGTGACGGGGAGAATGGAACCAAGTTGGAAAACACTCTGCAGGATATTATCCAGGAGAACTTCCCCAATCTAGCACGGCAGGCCAACATTCAGATTCAGGAAATACAGAGAACGCCACAAAGATACTCCTCAAGAAGAGCAACTCCAAGACACATAATTGTCAGATTCACCAAAGTTGAAACGAAGGAAAAAATGTTAAGGGCAGCCAGAGAGAAAGGTCGGGTTACCCTCAAAGGGAAGCCCCTCAGACTAACAGCAGATCTCTCGGCAGAAACCGTACAAGCCAGAAGAGAGTGGGGGCCAATATTCAACATTCTTAAAGAAAAGAATTTCCAACCCAGAATTTCATATCCAGCCAAACTAAGCTTCATAAGTGAAGGAGAAATAAAATCCTTTACAGACAAGCAAATACTGAGAGATTTTGTCACCACCAGGCCTGCCCTAAAAGAGCTCCTGAAGGAAGCACTAAACATGGAAAGGCACAACCGGTACCAGCCACTGCAAAATCATGCCAAAATGTAAAGACCATCGAGACTAGGAAGAGACTGCATCAATTAACAAGCAAAATAACCAGCTAACATCATAATGACAGGATCAAATTCACACATAACAATATTAACTTTAAATGTAAATGGACTAAATGCTCCAATTAAAAGACACAGACTGGCAAATTGGATAAAGAGTCAAGACCCATCAGTGTGCTGTATTCAGGAAACCCATCTCACGTGCAGAGACACACATAGGCTCAAAATAAAAGGATGGAGGAAGATCTACCAAGCAAATGGAAAACAAAAAAACGCAGGGGTTGCAATCCTAGTCTCTGATAAAACAGACTTTAAACCAACAAAGATCAAAAGAGACAAAGAAGGCCATTACATAATGGTAAAGGGATCAATTCAACAAGAAGAGCTAACTATCCTAAATATATATGCACCCAATACAGGAGCACCCAGATTCATAAAGCAAGTCCTGAGTGACCTACAAAGAGACTTAGACTCCCACACATTAATAATGGGAGACTTTAACACCCCACTGTCAACATTAGACAGATCAACAAGACAGAAAGTCAACAAGGATACCCAGGAATTGAACTCAGCTCTGCACCAAGTGGACCTAATAGACATCTACAGAACTCTCCACCCCAAATCAACAGAATATACATTTTTTTCAGCACCACACCACACCTATTCCAAAATTGACCATATACTTGGAAGTAAAGCTCTCCTCAGTAAATGTAAAAGAACAGAAATTATAACAAACTATCTCTCAGATCACAGTGCAATCAAGCTAGAACTCAGGATTAAGAATCTCACTCAAAACCGCTCAACTACATGGAAACTGAACCACCTGCTCCTGAATGACTACTGGGTACGTAACGAAATGAAGGCAGAAATAAAGATGTTCTTTGAAACCAACGAGAACCAAGACACAACATACCAGAATCTTGGGATGCATTCAAAGCAGTGTGTAGAGGGAAATTTATAGCACTAAATGCCCACAAGAGAAAGCAGGAAAGATCCAAAATTGACACCCTAACATCACAATTAAAAGAACTAGAAAAGCAAGAGCAAACACATTCAAAAGCTAGCAGAAGGCAAGAAATAACTAAAATCAGAGCAGAACTGAAGGAAATAGAGACACAAAAAACCCTTCAAAAAACTAATGAATCCAGGAGCTGGTTTTTTGAAAGGATCAACAAAATTGATAGACTGCTAGCAAGATTAATAAAGAAAAAAGAGAGTGGAATCAAATAGATGCAACAAAAAATGATAAAGGGGATATCACCACCGATCTCACAGAAATACAAACTACCATCAGAGAATACTACAAACACCTCTACGCAAATAAACTAGAAAATCTAGAAGAAATGGATAAATTCCTCGACATATACACCCTCCCAAGACTAAACCAGGAAGAAGTTGAATCTCTGAATAGACCAATAACAGGAGCTGAAATTGTGGCAATAATCAGTAGCTTACCAACCAAAAAAAGTCCAGGACCAGATGGGTTCACAGCCGAATTCTACCAGAGGTACAAGGAGGAACTGGTACCATTCCTTCTGAAACTATTCCAATCAATAGAAAAAGAGGGAATCCTCCCTAACTCATTTGATGAGGCCAGCATCATCCTGATACCAAAGCCAGGCAGAGACACAACCAAAAAAGAGAATTTTAGACCAATACCCTTGATGAACATTGATGCAAAAATCCTCAATAAAATACTGGCAAACAGAATCCAGCAGCACATCAAAAAGCTCATCCACCATGATCAAGTGGGCTTCATCCCTGGGATGCAAGGCTGGTTCAATATAGGCAAATCAATAAATGTAATCCAGCATATAAACAGAACCAAAGACAAAAACCACATGATTATCTCAATAGATGCAGAAAAGGCCTTTGACAAAATTCAACAACCCTTCATGCTAAAAACTCTCAATAAATTAGGTATTGATGGGACGTATCTCAAAATCATAAGAGCTATCTATGACAAACCCACAGCCAATATCATACTGAATGGGCAAAAACTGGAAGCATTCCCTTTGAAAACTGGCACAAGACAGGGATGCCCTGTCTCACCACTTCTATTCAACATAGTGTTGGAAGTTCTGGCCAGGGCAATTAGGCAGGAGAAGGAAATCAAGGGTATTCAATTAGGAAAAGAGGAAGTCAAATTGTCCCTCTTTGCAGATGACATGATAGTATATCTAGAAAACCCCATTGTCTCAGCCCAAAATCTCCTTAAGCTGATAAGCAACTTCAGCAAAGTCTCAGGATGAAAAATCAATGTACAAAAATCACAAGCATTCTTATACACCAATAACAGACAAACAGAGAGCCAAATCATGAGTGAACTCCCATTCACAATTGCTTCAAAGAGAATAAAATACCTAGGAATCCAACTTACAAGGGATGTGAAGGACCTCTTCAAGGAGAACTACAAACCACTGCTCAAGGAAATAAAAGAGGATACAAACAAATGGAAGAACATTCCATGCTCATGGGTAGGAAGAATCATCATCAAGAAAATGGCCATACTGCCCAAGGTAATTTACAGATTCAATGCCATCCCCATCAAGCTACCAATGACTTTCTTCACAGAATTGGAAAAAACTGCTTTAAAGTTCATATGGAACCAAAAAAGAGCCCACATTGCCAAGTCAATCTTAAGCCAAAACAACAAAGCTGGAGGCATCACACTACCTGATTTCAAACTATACTACAAGGCTACAGTAACCAAAACAGCATGGTACTGGTACCAAAACAGAGAGATAGATCAATGGAACAGAACAGAGCCGTCAGAAATAATGCCACATATCTACAACTATCTGATCTTTGACAAACTTGAGAAAAACAAGAAATGGGGAAAGGATTCCCTATTTAATAAATGGTGCTGGGAAAACTGGCTAGCCATATGGAGAAAGCTGAAACTGGATCCCTTCCTTACACCTTATACAAAAATTAATTCAAGATGGATTAAAGACTTAAACGTTAGACGTAAAACCATCAAAACCCTAGAAGAAAACCTAGGCATTACCATTCAGAACATAGGCATGGGCAAGGACTTCATGTCTAAAACACCGAAAGCAATGGCAACAAAAGCCAAAATTGACAAATGGGATCTAATTAAACTAAAGAGCTTCTGCACAGCAAAAGAAACTACCATCAGAGTGAACAGGCAACCTACAAAATGGGAGAAAATTTTCGCAACCTACTCATCTGACAAAGGGCTAATATCCAGAATCTATAATGAACTCAAACAAATTTACAAGAAAAAAACAAACCACCCCATCAAAAAGTGGGCGAAGGATATGAACAGACACTTCTCAAAAGAAGACATTTATGCAGCCAAAAAACACATGAAAAAATGCTCACCATCACTGGCCATCAGAGAAATGCAAATCAAAACCACAGTGAGATACCATCTCACACCAGTTAGAATGGCAATCATTAAAAAGTCAGGAAACAACAGGTGCTGGAGAGGATGTGGAGAAATAGGAACACTTTGACACTGTTGGTGGGACTGTAAACTAGTTCAACCCTTGTGGAAGTCAGTGTGGCGATTCCTCAGGGATCTAGAACTAGAAATTCCATTTGACCCAGCCATCCCATTACTGGGTATATACCCAAAGGACTATAAATCATGCTGCTATAAAGACACATGCACACGTATGTTTATTGCGGCATTATTCACAATAGCAAAGACTTGGAACCAACCCATATGTCCAACAATGATAGACTGGATTAAGCAAATGTGGCACATATACACCATGGAATACTATGGAGCCATAAAAAATGATGAGTTCACGTCCTTTGTAGGGACATGGATGAAATTGGAAATCATCATTCTCAGTAAACTATCGCAAGAACAAAAAACCAAACACCGCATATTCTCACTCATAGGTGGGAATTGAACAATGAGAACACATGGACACAGGAAGGGGAACATCACACTTCGGGGACTGTTGTGGGGTGGGGGGAGGGGGGAGGGATAGCATTGGGAGATATACCTAATGCTGGATGACGAGTTGGTGGGTGCAGCACACCAGCATGGCACATGAATACATATGTAACTAACCTGCACATTGTGCACATGTACCATAAAACCTAAAGTATAATAATAAAAAAAAGTAAATAAAAAAAAGAGAAATATATATCTCAGGATTTAAAAAAAAAAAAAGAATTTTTACAATACAGTCTTCTCCATGGAAATTCCAAGAGGTCATCAATTTATATTTTAATAACTTTCAGAAAAGGAGAAAATTACTTGAGAAATGAAATACATTTATTGGTGTGAAGAAATGAGGGTCAAATTTCCACTGAGCAGGAAAATGACATCACTTTCCCCATCTTTTTTTATGTGAGAGAGTTTTTAAATTATCAAATGTACAGTAAAGCTATCAGCATCTCTGGGAAAGATTTCAATTTTTAGAGGCACACAGAAGAAAGTCAAGAAATGTTAACATGCACACTAGACAGCGGTTTCTTCTCATTTTCTTTCTATTTTGAGGAATATCCAAGTCGGAGTCTTCAGATCTGCAGTGTCTTACATCGGTCAGACTTTACTTTCTTCAATGAAAACTTTTTTTTTTTTTTTTTTTTTTTTTTTTTTTTTAAGGAGACAAAATATGTTGACTTCTGTGTAAGAAATTGCCTCTGAACTCCTCATTTTTGTACATCTGGCAAGTTTCTCTAGTTAATACTTAAATATGGTAGGTCAAGATAGTCTCACACTTTCAGGGGATAAAGGTGCTTAGAGAGGAAATAGATGTTCTTTGTGTCTGAATCTGTTTGATTTCATTCTGAAAACACATTAAAACTTTACTTTCATTTCTCCTGGGACGCATCTACATCTTTTATCCTGATTTGGAATGTACTTCCTGACCTGCTGGTTATATTTCCACAGGGAAAGCCAATTAAAAAAATGAAAGCAAAGAAAGAAACCTCTTGTTTGGTACACCTGCCTCCAGGTCCCTCTCCATCTGTGGGAAGCAGTTATTACTCTGCAGAACGCTGAGACTGATCATGAGCAAGTGAGGCTTTAGAAAGCTGAAGGTCCTTATGCTACATATGTCTAGTCTCTGAGTTTTTCTAATTTTTGAAAGATTCTAAATAAATACCTGGAAACTGTGGTAAAATGGGGGCAACGCTTTACCAGAGGAAAGCAGTCAGAGCCCATACTGCATTTCTCAGTAACTGTACACAGTGGTAGAGACTGTCATTCTTCAAGAATTGCAGGCTCTTCAAGTGTTCAGAGCAGCGGAGTGTACAAATAGGGTAGGGACTGTAAGGAAAAAAGAGGGTTTAGATAGGGGAGTTTGGGAAGAAAGATACTTAAAAAAATACTATTAGAAAGGCTTATTGCATGATACCCTCTGTATATGCCTTTTATTACTCCTTTAATAAAACTTGAAATACTGGGATATAAGTTTGACTCCAGGTGATAGAGAGAAAGAATGAGAAAGTGAGAGTTGGATGGAAGCATCCTAGACTTCTATGGAAGGTTTAACAAAGCCATACAGGAGTTCTTGAGCCAAAGTCAGCCAATAAAGGGCTATGGCTCCCTGCAATGGGTTCACCTTAATACCCTGGCCACACTTAGTCACTGGGGGAAAGCAGCCCATGGTAGACGTCATGAGGGTGCAAATGCATCACGGATTTCAAAGAGTGATGAGACCCTAAGTCAATTACACTCCCTGTATGAGATACACTCACATCTCTATCCCAGTCTCCTTTCATCCAAATAAAAAATCCCAAGGTTCAAAAACCCCAACATAACTCATTTGCTTTATCACAAATATAGTTTCAAAATAAAATTGCCAATATTATTATCAGTAACATGTTTATTCAAAACAGTTTAAGGCTTTTGCAGACCTTTTTTTTCCTTAGAGTATATCTCATTATGGATGTATGGTAAAATTACTATGTTTGAAAGTAACTTCAGTTGCAAAATGTCACTTTTAAATAGGTATGATACCAGCTAGATACACATTTAGGTTCATTTATTTTTCAATGTTTAAGATATTTTAAATTCTTCTTTTTAATTATATAAAATATTCACAGAATTCTACAATGAAATCTACAACTTAAGATTTACAGAAGTTTAGCTTGCATCTCCCCCAGTCCTTTCTATCCTTTTATTCCCTTCCTTCTACATAGATCATCATTTTTTTAAAAAAGAATTAGTCATATTGCTTTTCAACTGTTCATATTGTTTTTAATAAAAGCAAACATTCTATACATGTTTGCCTTGACCTTGCCTTTTTACTTAACATTATATTCAGGGGATTATGCCATAGTAGTAACAGACATTTCACTCATTTTTTATGTACATAGTACTTGATTGTAGGAATATACAATAGGTTAGTCACTCAGCTGCTGATAGTCATTTGGGTTGTTTTCCCTTTTTGCTATGAAAAATACTGCTTGAGCATATTGCTTTGTGTATAGGTCATTCCATGTTTTTGCCAGTATATGTTTGGAATAAATTCCAGAAGGAAGATTTCTAGTCAAAGAGTACATAAACATTTTATTTTTTTCAATATTATAAAATTCCTCTTTAATGGGATTGTGCCATTTTGTAGTCCCGCGTACAATTTTAAGAGTACAAGTTTTTACATCCTGATCAACAATCAGTGTTTTATAGTTTTCGTTATTGACATTTTTCACTTCTTTGGTAAAGTAAATTCCTAGGTATTTAATTTTATATGTGGTTATTGTAGATGAGATTACTTTTTAAATATTTTTTCAGATTGTTCATTGTTTGCATATAGGAAGGTTGCTGACTTTTGTATGTTGATTTTGCTTACTGCAACTTCACTGAATTGTTTGCTTTTTTTTTTTTTGGTGGAGTCTTGAGTTATTTTCCAATATAAGATTATATCATCTACAAACAAGTATAATTTGACTTCCTTTCCAATTGGGATGCCGTTTATTTCTTTTTCTTTTCTGATTGCTCTAGCTAGGACTTCCAGTACTATGTTGAATAACAGTGGTGACAGTGTGCATTCTTGTCACATTCCAGATCTTAGAGGAAAGGCTTTCAGTTTCTCTCCATTTAGTATGATCCTAACTGTGAATCTTCATACGTGGCTTTTATTATGTTGAGTTATGTTCCTTGTATCCCCAGATTTTTGAGAGTTTTTATCATAAAGGGATGTTGAATTATATCAAATACTCTTTCAGCATAAATTGAAATGATTATATGGTTTTTATCCTTCATTCTGTTTATAGGCTGCATCACACTGATTGACTTGCATATGTTGAAACATCTTTGCATCCCAGGGATAAATGCCACTTGATCATGATGAATGATCTTTCTAATGTATTGTTGAATTTGGTTTGCTTATATTTTGTTGAGGATTTTTACATCAATATTCATGAGAGATATTTGTCTATAGTTTCCTTTTTTGATGTGTCTTGTCTCATTTTGGTATCAGGATAATATTAGCCTTGTAGAATGAGTTTGGAAGCATTCCCTCCTCCCCCTCCTCCCCTATTTTTTATAATAGGTTGAGTAGGATTGATATTAACTCTTCTTAAATGTTTGTGAGAATTTAACAGTGAAGCCATCAGGTCCCAGGCTTTTCTTTACTAGGATATTTTTTATTACAGCTTTGATCTCATTACTTATTGATCTGTTCAGGTTTTGGACTTCTTCATTATTCAAACTTGGCTGGTTGTAGGTATCTAAGAATTTGTCCACTTCTAGATTTTCCAGCTCATAGTTGCTCATGGTAGCCACTAATGATCTTTTGAATTTCTGCAGTATCAGTTGTAATGTGTTTTTTACATTTCTGATTTTATTTATTCTGATAGTCTTTCTTTTTTTCTTTGTTAGCTGGTTAGAGGTTTGTCAATTTTGTTTAACTTTTCAAAAACCAACTCTTTGTTTCATTGATATTTTGTGTTGTTTTATTCATTTCAATTTCCTTTATTTCTGCTCTGATCTTTATTATTCCTTTCCTTCTACTAATTTTGGATTTGGTTTGCTCTTGCTTTTCCAGATCTTTATGATGCATCACTAGATTGTTCATTTGAAGTTTTTCCTCTTTTATTATGTAAGCACTTATAGTGATAAACTTACCTCTGAGTACTGCTTTTGCTGTATCCCATAGATTTTGATATGTTGTGTTTCCATAATCATTTCTTTCAAGAAATTTTTCAATTTCCTTCTTAATTTCTTCATTGACCAACTGGTCACTCAGGAGCATATTGTTTAATTTGTATGTATTTGTATAGTTTCCAAAATTATTCTTTTTATTAATTTCTAGTTGTATTCCGTTGTGGTCAGAGAAGATGCTTGATATTATTTTAATTTTTTGAATGTTTTAAGACTTGTTTTGTGACCTAACATATGGTTTATCCTTGGAAATGATCCATGTGCTAAGGAAAAAAATGTGTATTCTGCAGCTCTTCGATGAAATGTTCTATATATATCCATTAAATTCAGTTGGGCTATCCTGCAGATTAAGTCTGATTTTTTGTTGTTGTTGATTTTCTATCTGGATGATCTATCCAATGCTGAAAGTGTGGTGTTGAAATCTCCAGCTATTATTGTATTGGGACCTCTCTCTTTAGCTCTAATATTATTTCCTTTACATATCTAGGTGCTCCAGTGTTGGGTACATGTATATATATTTAAAATTGTTGTATCCTCTTGCTGAATTGACCTCTTTATCATTATACAGTGACCTTCTTTGTATCTTCTTATAATTTTTGTCTGAAACCTTTTTTTGTCTGATATAAGTATAGTGACTCCTGCTCTTTTTTGGTATCCATTGACATAGAATCTTATTTTCCATGCCTTTATTTTCAGTCTATGAGTTCTTTATAGGTAAAGTATGTTTCTTGTAGGCAACAGATCAATAGGTCTGGATTTTTTAATCCATTCACCCATTCTATGTCTTTTTATTGGAGAGTTTAGTCTTTATACATTCAATTTTGTTGTTGTTGTTATTATTATTATTGTTATTGAGATTGAGTCTCGCTCTATTGCCCAGGCTGGAGTGTAGTGGCTTGATCTCGGCTCACTGCAACCTCCACCTCCCAGGTTCAAATGATTCTCATGCCTCAGCCTCACGAGGATAGTCTTTCTTTTTTTCTTTGTTAAGCTGGTTAGAGCCTAACAAAGGCTCTAATCTTTGTAGCTGGGATTACGGGCACCCGCCACTACACCCAGCTAATTTTTGTATTTTTGGTAGAGACAGGGCTTCACCATGTTGGCCAGGCTAGTCTCGAACTCTTGACCTCAAGTGATCTGCCCTCCTCGGCCTCCCAAAGTGCTGGGATTACAAGCTTGAGCCACGGTGCCCAGCCTCAATGTTATTATTGATAAGTAAGGACTTATTCCTGCCATGTTGTTATTTGTTTTATGGTTATTTTGTGGTATTCTTTTCCTTGTTTCCTTCCTTCCTGCCTTTCTTTTAGTGAAGGTGATTTTCTCTGGTGGTGTGATTTAATTTCTTGCTTTTTAGTTCTGTGTATCTGTTGTAGGTTTTTTTACTTGAGGTTACTATGAGGCTTGCAAATATTATCTTATAGTCCATTATTTGAAGCTGAAAATAACACTGATTGCATTAGCAAGCAAAGAGAAAACAAAAACTCTACACTTTAGCCTCATTCCCTCACTTTTTAGTATTCTGTTGTTTTTATTTATATCTTACCACATTGTCCATGTCTTAAAAAGTTGTTGTAGTTATTATTTCTGATTGGCTCATTGTTTAGTCTTTCTATTTAAGATAAGCAGTTTACACAACACAGTTACAGTGTTATAGTCCGTGTTTTTCTGTAATTTGCCCTTTTGAGGCTACTTTCTAGATCTTGTAGGTGTGCTTCATGGTTTTTCATTCTTTTTTTCTTTTGTCTCCTCTGACTGTGTATTTTCAAATAGGCTTTCTTCAAAGCTCTCTATTTCTCTCTTCTGCTTGATCTGTTCTGCTATTAAAGGACTCCAATGCATTCTTCAGTATGCCAGTCACATTTTTCACCTCCAGAATTTCTGCTTGATTCTTTTTATTTCAATCTCTTTGTTAAATTTATCTGATAGAAGCCTGATTTCCTTCTTTGTGGCAGCAGATTCCTTTGAGTTTCCTCAGTACAACTATTTTGAATTCTCTGTCTGAAAGGTCACGCATTTTCTCCAGGTTCATCCAATAACTTATTTAGTTCATTTGATGAGGTCATGTTTTCCTGGATAGCACTGATGCTAATAAATGTTCTTTGGTATCTGGGCATTGAAGAGTTAGGTATTTATTGCAGCCTTCACTATCTGGGCTTATTTGTAGTTATCATTCTTGGGAAGTCTTTTCAGATATCTAAAAGGACTTGAGTGTTGTGATCTAAGGTGTATCTGCTTTAGGGGGCACCCCAAGCCCAGTAATGCTGTGGTTCTTTCAGGCTCATAGAGGTACCACTTTGATGGTCTTGAACAAGTTCCAGGAGAATTCACTGGATTACCAGGCAGAGTCTGTTGTTCTCTTCTCTTACTTTCTCCCAAACATATAGACTCTCTGTCTCTGTTCTGAGCCACCTAAAGCTGGGGGTGGAGTGACAGAAACACCCCTGTGACCACCACCACTATGACTGCACTGCATCAGACCTGAAGCCAGCAAAGCACTGAGTCTCATCAAGGCATGATGTAACCACTCTCTGGCTAAGCCTATGTTCACTCAAGACTCCAGAGCTCTACAATCAGCCAGTGGCAAAGCCAGACAGGTCTGTGTCCTTCCCTTTAGGGTGGTGAGGTCCCACAGGACCCACATGGGTCCAGAAACACCATCCAGGAGTCAAGGGCTAGAGTCAAAAAGCCTAGAATTCTACCTGGTGTTCTATTGTATTGCAGCTGAGCTGGCACTCAGACCACAAAACATAGTCCTTCCCACTCTTCCTTCTCTTTTCCAAAGGCAGAGGAGACGACTTACCCCAAAGCCACCAACACCCCAGGCCCTGTGGAGTACTGCCAGACCACCATTGATATTCTCTTAAGGGTCACAGTCTCTTTAGTCAGCTTGTCATGAATGCTGCTTGGCTTGAGACTCACCTTTCAGGGCAGTGGGTATCCCTCTGGCCTAGGGCAGGTTCAGAAATGCGACCCAAGAGTCAAGTCCTGGAATTGGGGACCCCAAAAGCCCACTTAGTGCACTACCCACCTGTGGCTATGCTGGTACCTAAAGTGCAAGACAAAGTCCCCTTTACTTTTCCCTCTGCTTTTCCCAAGCCAAAGGAGTTTTGCCCTGTAGCCACCATAGCTGGTAATGTGCTGAGTCTCACCTGAAGCCAGCAAGTCTAGAGGCTCACCAAGGCCCTTGACATAGTACCTGGGTATCACTGCTGGTATTCAGAGCCCAGGGGCTCTTCAGTTAACAGGTGATAAATGCTCCCAGGACTGGGTATTTTCCTTCCAGGCAGAGGGTTCTCTTCTGACCCAGGGTGTGTCTAGAAGTTAGGACCTGGAACAGGGGTCTCACAGCTCTGACCAGTGCTCTGTCCTGTGGCTGAGCTGGTATCATAGATGCAAGACGAAGTCCTCCCCACTCTTACGTCTGCTCTCCTCAAGCAGAAGGAAGGGGTCTTTTTTGGAGTCATGGGCTATGCAGCTTGGGGTTAGGGGAGGGATGTTGCCAGCACTCCCTTGGCTGTCCTAGCTGGTGTCTCAGTATGTTGTGTGATCCCTTAGTCCACTGTCTCTAGGCCTAGTTCAACACTAGGATTCGCCTAAGCATTGCAGTCCTTATGGCCTAGACTGCATTTCAAGTTTACTTGGAGACACAGAGTGCAGTAGCCCTCAGTAGTGAGGTGTGGGGGAACTCAAGAACCAACTACTAGTTTCGTCAATTCTGTTCTGGCTAGGGCTGGTTTAAATGCTCCTTCCATGGGCAGGCGTCTGCTGAATTTGGTCTGGTTTCCTTTTTACTCTAGCAGGATAGCAATGAGTTCAATGTCTCACAATTGCAGTGTTCTCTCTCCCCCACTGCCCAGAGATGCTCTCCACACAATGCAGCTTCTGCCAGGGGTGAGGGAGGAGACTGGCATCTGCCACTCAGGACTGTGTTTTCTATCTCTTCAATGTCTCTTTTAGTGATATAAAGTTAAAGACAGCTACTGAGGGCTCACATGATTTTTGGTTCTTACAAAGGCACTTTGTTTCTTTGTAGGTAGCTGTTAACTTGGTGTCTTTTGGCAAAGAGACTATGGGTGAAGCCTTATATTCCCCCATCTCACTCCACCTCTTCCCTTATAGTCTCTCATAATGAGCTTTGCACTCCTGCATCAAGAAGTACAATCTACTTCCCCTTTCTTTGATCTATATATTATGGCGGAAGTAATATTAAAAAGTCCTCAAAGCTTCCACTTTTGCAGTTGGGAGAAGCCAGTCACCATGGAAGAAGTCCAACTACCATGAACCTGTCATGTTACATGAAAACCGAAACTAGCTACATGGAAAGTCCACATGAAAAGAGAAAAATGTTTGACCAACCCCTAGCTGTTCCAGCCATTCCCAGCTGAGGAGACATGTAACTAAAGAAGCCATTTTGAACATTCCAGCCCTAACAGATACCACATGGAGTAGAAACAAGCTACCCCAGCCAAGACCCGCACAATTTGTGGAATCATGACCAAATAATTAAATATTTTTATCAACCACTGAGTTTTGAGGTGGTTTTATTGTAGCAATAAATAACCAAAATAGAAATAATTACGATTTTTCTCCTTAGTGCTATTTATATGATGTATTATACCGTTTCCTGTCTTATACTGAATCACTCTTGTACTCTTAGAGTGAACCTCACTTACTCATGAGATATTATTTTTAAATGCAGTGTTCTATTTTACTTATTTCTCTATTACCTTCATAAGTGAGGCCAGTCTGCAGATACCTTTTTAGATATAATCTTTATAAGGTTTTTTAATCTATGTTCTACACACTTCAAAAAATGAATTTAGAAGTTTTCCTTCTTTTTTTCCAATGCTCTGAAATAGTGTAAGTCGCATCTGGGATTATACAATATTTAAAATTTGTTCAATTCTTGTGAAATCATCTGTGCCTGAGGCTCGTATTTGGTGGAGTTCTTTTAACTATTCTGAGTCAAGAGTTAACCTCAAGTTTGTGTCGATCTGTGCCTTCTTAGGAGAATGACCTCTGGTATTCCTAAGCTACCTTTGTCAGGCCTGCAGGAATTGATTTGCATACCAGCCATTTAGAATTTGGTTGGTTTTGCTTGCCGCTAATAATCTAGAGAGCTATGAGAACTTTAAGGTTCCTGGCCAAAAAAAAACAAAAAACAAACAAACAAAAAAAACATAAAAGTCTTCACTAAGTTCTGAACAGAAATTGTACATTATTTATTATTTGAAAAAGTAGGTGAGAATAAAATTGTTTAAATGATGTTTATTTCCAAGGTAATTCAATTTAATTAGTAATTTTAGTAGGTTTTACATCTTCTTTAGGAAACAGAGACAAACTGTGACATGGGTTCAAAGTTTTAATGTGCAGAAAAGATTGGTCTTGTCATTAAGAAAATTATATTAATTGGGATTTCTCTCATACTAATTCAGTTGTGTTGACCATTATTAAAATTAAGTGACATTCACTTGGAGTAAGTAGTAATAAAAAATGTGAGACTTTCTAGTGATTTTTGATCCCAAGTTATTTATCACTGATGGGTCTTCAAGTGCGTACTTGAAAACAAAATATGTGCAAGTGTCATACTGATTTGAAGATTTTGGTGGCGAAAGTTAGCTCATCACTTGTCAGTACTGTAACTGGAAACCAATCTTGGAAATATGTGATGATGCTCTTTTAAAGTAGCTGAAAAGAAATTATTTTGTGTTTGTTCTTGCTTTGTCCTTTTTTTTGTTGTATAGTATTTAAGTAAAAGGAGATTATTTATCTCGATATTGAAATTCCAAAACTGGTATTTGCATTAACTATTTTTTAATGATGGAGAGTAAAGTTAGTTGTCTTACTTTGATACTTTTGGCATGGGACCTATGACATTTTTGATGGTTTTGGTCACAGTTCTGTCACTAGAACACTAGCAATCAGATATATGCAATGAGTAACCTAACTACTTTAATACATTGCTTTGAAGTACTGACGGCAGTAACTCCTAAATCACAGTGTTTTAATTTGTACATGTTAGAGAGAATGATAGGACCTTCTGTAGTATAAGTATCTTATTAACTAATGCTTGTACTGTTAAGTTACAGGTCTTTGACTCTTGGATCTGAAAAAGGCACTGACTCCTGCTAAATTCTGAGCATTGACACCAGTTGAAACATCAACACCACACTCGGGAGAAGGTGATTATCAAAAATGAACTGCTTCTGTGAGACACAAGACCAGAAATTAAACTATTCAGTTCTTCTAGGCCCAGGGACTGTCATGGAAGAGGTGGGTACATAAGATTGTAGTAGCCAATTTTGAGTTACAAGATTAGTTCAGATATTTTCTATAAATTAAACATTAATATAGAAAAGACACTGATGCAAGGCCAGTATCTGGGGCCATGAGTTGGAATAACAGGGCTTTCTTGAAGCATTGATCTGTGGTTTAATAGAAAATTTTAAAAGGTTATGAAAACCTTACCTTATGGTCAAACTGATTAAAATTAGACAGATTTGTTTATAAGGTTTTATTAAAATTAGCTTTAGTAATACACCACACAAAAGGTGAAATTTTGGTTTTCTCTTTTGAGCAAAATGTTTATGTAATATTAAGAGATAAAAGATTTTGTTTACCTTTTGGGTGAACTGCAGGGAGAAAATGGAGGGGGAAGAGACAGACATAGTTGGCCTCATGCTGTCTTAAGTCTTATTGATTGGGAAAATATGTTTCCTCTCTATGAGGAGTAAACATAATTTTGGCTACTTGAATGACAATTTTATAGTAACTTGTGATCCCATTTTGTGATATCTAGTGCCTTAAACCTTTGAAATCTGACAGACTTTCCAACAGCAAAATTTCAAGTTAAATTCAATCTTTTGACCTCAAACTAAACTTTTTGGATATTAAGTTCCCTGAAGTCCAAGAGAGACATATTGGGCTTCTTAGGCTTATTTGTAAAGTTAGAATTATACAGGAAGTATTGTCAAACCTGAGATGGTGTTTAGCTTCCTTTGGGTTATATTTATAGATGTGTTGTTCATATGTGTTCCAGGATTGTACGAGATTCCTAAAGTTCTTACACATCTTAATATATATTATCAGTAATATATAATTATTGTGTTAAATATATTTGTATGCCACAAAAATAAACAAATTTCCTTGTCAACCGTGTCTTCATAGCTGTCTTAAAACTTTTGTCATAGAAAATTTGTTTTTCTTTGATCCTTCTTAAGAAAGAGACTTATAATCAGCTACAGTTCAATCTTGCTGCTTTGGAGGAGTTCACGAAAAGGACTCTTAAACACAAGTTTTCTGATAACTTTGGAGATTGTGCCATTGGATTAGAGACAAAACTTCCAGGGCTCCAATTTAAAGGCTTATGTGTTCATAAAGATTGCTAACCCAATATGAAGTAGAACAGGAGTTGATTGCATACACTGAACTAATGGAAGACAAAAACAATTTTTATGGCTTTTGTTGTTTGAAATGTTGTTGATTGTTTTCATTTTGTTTTTTCAGAGTCTAAAGAATCTTTTTCTTTCGAACTATTTATAGCCTTGAAATATACTTTGAGTATATTGGGTATACTTTTGTAAAAAGAATTTGAGTCATATTTCTGTCTGCCTAGTTTCTCCACAATTTGTAAAGATAAAAGATCCAAATAAACAGAATTAGAAATGATGATAGGAATGTTACCACTGGCCCCACAGAAATAAAAATAACCATCAGAAACTACAATGAGCACCTCTGAGCCCACAAACTACAAAACCTAGAAGAGATGTATAAATTCTTGGACACATACATCCTTCCAAGACTGAACAAGGAAGAAATGAAATCCCTAAACAGACCAGTAATAAACTCTGAGATTGAATGAGTAATAAATAGCCTATCAACCAAAAAAAGCCCAGGAACTGATGGACTCACAGCCAAATTCTACCAGATGTATAAATAAGTTCTGGTATTATCCCTACTGAAACTATTCCAAAGAATTGAGAAGGAGAAACTCCTCCCCAACTTATTCTATGAGGCCAGCATCATCCCAATACCAAAACCTTGCAGAGACACAACAAAAAGGAAGACTTTATGCCAATATCTTTGATGAACATCAATGTAAAACTCCTTAACAAAATATTGGCAAACCAAATCTAGCAGCACATCAAAAAGCTAATCTACCATGATCAAGTAGGCTTCATTCCTGGAATGCAAGTTTGGTTCAACATAAGCAAATCAATAAATGTGATTCATCACATAAATAGAACTAAAGACAAAAACTACATAACTATTTTAATAGACACAGACAAGGCATTCAATAAAATTCAACACCCCTTCATATTAACTCTCAATAAACTAGGTATTGAAGAAACATACCTCAAAATAACAAGAGCCGTCTATGACAGACCCACAGCCAACATCATATGGAACGGGCAAATGCTGGAAGCATTTCTCTTGAGAACTGGAACAAGACAAAGATGCCCTCTCTCACCACTCCCATTCTATATATTATTGGAAATCCTAGCCAGAGCAATCAGGCAAGTGAAAGAAATAAAGGGCATCCAAATAGGAAGAGAGGAAGTCAAACTATCCCTGTTTGCAGATGACATGATTCTGTATCTAGAAAACCCCACAGTCTTGGCCCAAAAGTTCCTTCAGCTGATAAACTACTTCAGCAATGTTTTGGGATACAAAATCAATGTACAAAAATCACTAGCATCCCTTTACACCAACAACAGCCAAGCTGAGAGCAAGATTAGGAAGGCAATCCCATTCACAACTGTCACACAAAAAATAAAATATCTAGGAATACAGCTAACCAGGGAGATGAAAGATCTCTATAATGAGAATGGCAAAACACTGCTCAAAGAAACCAGAGAAGACACAAACAAATGGAAAAACGTCTGCTTATGGATAAAAAGAATCAATAACATTAAAATGGCCATACTGCCCAAAGCAATTCATAGATTCAATGCTATTTCTACCAAACTACCAATGACATTCTTCACGTGACTAAAAAAAAAAACAAAAAAATACTAGTTGAAAACTTATATAGACTCAAAAAGAGCCCAAATAGCCACGGCAATGCAAAGTAAAGAGAATAAAGCTGGAGGCATCACGATACCCAACTTCAAACTATACTACAGGGCCATAGTCACCAAAACAACATGGCATTGGTAGAAAAAACAGGCACATAAACTAATGGAACGCAATAGATAACACAGAAATAAGACCACACACCTATGACAATCTGATCTTCGGAAAACCTGACAAAAATAAGCAATGGGGAAAAGACTTGATATTCAATAAATTATGCTGGGATAACTTAGCCCTATGCAGAAGATTGAAGCTGGACCCCTTCCTTACACCGTATACAAAAATCAACTCAAGATGGATTAAAGACTTAAATGTAAAACTCAAAATTATAAAAGCACTGGAAGACAACCTAGGAAATACCATCCTGGACATAAGAATGAGCACAGATTTCATGACAAAGATGCCAAAAGCAATTGCAACCCAAGCAAAAATTGACAAATAGGATGAAATTAAACATAAGATCTTCTACACAGCAAAAGAAACTATCAACAGAGTAAACAGACAAGCTACAGAAAGGGAGAAAATATTTGCAAGCTATGCATCTGACAAAGATCTAATATTCAGCAACTATAAGGAACTTAAATTTACAAGAGAAAACCCAATTAAAAGGTGGGCAAATGACATGAAGACACTTTTCAAAAGAAGACATACATGCAGCCAACAAGCATATGAAAAAAACCTCAATATCACTGACCGTTGAGAAATGCAAATCAAAATCAAAATAAGATACCACCTTACACCAGTCAAAAAGGCTATGATTAAAAAGTCAAAAAAATAACATACACTGGCAAGGCAAAAAAGAACAGTTACACACTGTTGGTGGCAGTGCAAATTAGTTCAAACACTGTGGAAAGCAGTATGGTGATTCCTCAAAAAGCTGAAGGCAGAACTACCATTCAACTCAGCAATCCCATTACCGGGTATATACTCAGAGGAATATAAATCATTCTACCATAGAGACACACACACGACAGTGTTTATTGCAGCACTATTCACAATAGCAAAGACATAAAATCAACCTAAATGCCTATCAATGACAGATTGGATAGATAAAATTTGGTACATATTTGGTACCTATACACCCAGGAATATTATGCTTCCATAAAACAGAATGGGATCCTGTCTTTTGTGGGAACATGGATGGAGCTAGAGGCTATTATCCTTAGCCAACTACTGCAGCAACAGAAAACCAAATACTGCATGTTCTTATTTATTAGTGGGTATGAGAACTCATGAACACAAAAAAAGGAACAATAGACACTGGGGTCTACTTGAGGGTGGAGGGTGGGAGGAAGAAGAGAAGCAGAATAGATAACTATTGGGCACTCAGCTTAATACCTGGGTAATAAAACAATCTGTACAACAAACCTCCATGACACAAGTTTACCTGTGTAACAAACCTTCACGTGTACTCCCAAATCTAAAATAAAAGTTAAAAAAAAAAATAAACCTATTGGCTATGTGCAGTGGCTCATGTCTATAATTTCAGCACTTAAGGAGGTCAAGGTAGGAGAACCACTTGGGGCCAGGAGTTCAAGACAAGCCTGGGAAACACAGTGAGCCCCCCCATCTCTAAAAACTTTAAAAATTAGCTGGACATGGTGGCACGCGCCTGTTGTCTTAGCTACTTGAGAGGCTGAGGTGGAAGGACTGCTTGAGTGAAGGAGTATGAGGCTGCAGTAAGCTATACTCATGCCATTGCACTCTAGCCTGAGTGACAGAGCAAGACTATCTCTTAAAAGAAACCCCAAACTACTGGATGTAGTAATAACCTCTTATTCAAAATATATTTAAGTCTTTGTAAAGTCATCTTTCATGTTACAAAAACATTTTTCTTTTTCCATAATCATTTTCCTCTCTACAGTTTTCTTTGTAATTTTTTGAACCATACAAAAACTTATAAGATATATTAGGAGACTTTAAAGTCTAGATAATAAAATAAACCACTCATTTCCAATAAAAGCATGATGGCACATGCAATTCCGGTTGAGAATTTCACCTGGCTGGCTCAGGGTTACTGGCACAGTTACAACTGTTCTATGAAAACATTTAACAGGTCGAGGCCACGGAAAAGACATTTTTCTTTTTCATTTCCACTTGAAGACACTCTCTAATTTAGCAAAAAATATGATCTACTTACAATTTCCTAATCACATAAGAAATCATGTATGGTAACTTCAGTTGATTAGTACTATGTTTCCCATTTAAACCAGTGATATATTAATATTCTCTATTAGTAGATGTCACCAGGCAGTACTTATCAGTTATATTGTCCCAATAAAGAAAACAAACTACCTTCTATTCTTTGACCATTTGTATTTAAATACATAATTCAAAGGCATAGAATGCTTTTATCTTAAATAAATTAATAGTTTCACCTCTTTTAAAAGCTTTCGGGCCGGGCATGGCGGCTCACGCCTGTAATCCTAGCACTTTGGTAGGCCAAGGCGGGCAGATATCAGGAAGTCAGGAGATCGAGACCATCCTGGCCAACATGGTGAAACCCTGTCTCTACTGAAAATACAAAAATTAGCTGGGCATGGTGGCACGTGCCTGTAGTCCCAGCTATTTGGGAGGCTGAGGCAGGAAAAATCACTCGAACCTGGGAGGCGGAAGTTGCAGTGAGCCCAGATTGCACCACTGCATTCCAGCCTGGCGACAGACCGAGACTCCATTAAAAAAAAAAAAAAAAAAAAAAATCATAGATATATCACTTACATGGAAAGCTTTTATACACAAAAATTAAAGTATTAGTCATATGAAGAAATCTCAGCTCCAATATTAGACAAATTATACATATACATTTCCATGTATATAACTAAAACTAATTTCAAGGAAAAAAATGTTTTGTTTTCTAGAACCATGGTACTATTATATATCTTACTATTTATAGTAGACTTAGTTGATATCTGGACTTTGAATATAGTATATGAATTAGAAATAAGAATGTACATGTTATCATAATAAATATATTTCATTTATGTCTAAATATCTTTCTCTCATGCATTTTTACCTCTATCTTTCTATAATGTATTTTATCTCTAAAAGAACTTTAAAAATGTCCTATCCTTTACAAGAAACAATTGCATTAGGAAGTTATTTTCTAAAGTATAGGCTGTTATTCGTTTTGACATTGTTGTCAGCTGAAACACTGACTATAAAAATATGATTGTTACCTACATGATCTAATGTACCACAAATACCATTGCAAGAACCCCAATATGGCATATTTTAATGTTTAATAAAATTAACATTAAATTAACATTAATGTTTAATAAAATTAACATTAAAGCTACACTTACTATATGATATTTGAAACTCCACAGACTAAATGATTTTTAAAAATATTATTGTTGCTTATATACTTTAGCTGAACAGTTTTCATGGTTATCAGAGTTTTGGCTTACACTGAAAGTCCACACCTGACCAAATATTGGCATGAATGTTTCAAACAGTTAACTGAGCTACCAGCAGCATGGCCCATGTCAATTATCTATCTTTAACAATATATTTTTTTAAGTTTCTTTATCAGCTTTCTGCTAAGTTTGTAAAACCCATCACTTTCAGGAAAGGAAGACAATGTAACTGAAAGGCTCTCCTTAAGTAGTTATAGCATAGTTTGGTATATATGAAGAGGCAATTTTTGTTTTTCAGATTTCATATTTAGGACTATGCGTGTGTGTGCATGTGTATGTGTGTGTTTTGAGTTAATACCTTTAAGTACTTAGAAAATATTGTAAGTTATATATATATAGCTACTCCCTGAATCACATAGAAAGTTAAATTAGAAACATTGTTAACATCAGGATTAAAATGGTGGTGAATGAAGAAGAATCAGTGCCAAACTCTAACATCATTTTCAATATAACTAATTCTTAACAGTAAATAAGAAACCAAAACGCACTTATAATCACTTAAACAAGAAGATGATATTACCCAACCAAATATCTAAAGACATTTGAGAATGAAGTTGAGACTTGGCTATAAAATGCATAATTTGTCTATATCAGATCAGTCAAACATATGTAGATAAAGGTGTATTTAAATGTAGGGAAGAGAGGTTGAAGAGTTGCATATAGTGACCCAGGACTCAGTTGATTCAATCACAATAAAACGAGATAACCTGCACTTCATATCAATCAACAAATACTAGTATTAACTAAATATTTACTAGATATAACATAATTCACATGTCTTATTCATGATTTTATATGCCAACATGCCTAGTACACATTTGAGCTCAATAATTGATTGTGGAATTGATAAATAAAATCTATAGTAATGGACAGATTAGAGGTGTATTATATGAAAATTTAGGTGGCTGCATTTTTTAATCCCTATAATCATATACAATAATTATAAAATATTAAAATATTAAAAGTATAAAGATATTTTGGGGATAGTTTAATACTTTAATTTATAACATAACAATATAAAAGTTAATATGTTATTTCATAAACTGATAACATTTAAGAAGTTTGAGTGAACAGAGAAAAAATTTGACAAAGTAATTTGTGTAGAAAAATTTTCATATTTTCCTTTTACCTTGCAACAATGAGAAAGTGAATTTTATAAAATATTAATAAACTGTGTTTAATGTATGTATCAAAAATTATATTTTGCATTGGATTTTTAAAAAAATCTCTTCTTAATTTATAAAACACATGAGTATGCTCAATCAAATAAAAAAAGAATTCATTCAAATACAGTATTTAATATGAACAATTAAACACTTTTCTATTAGAGATCATTTACTCCTTTAAGCAGCAACTCACAAAGTATGTTCAGTAGAAGTCTGGGCCTACAAGAACTTCATCAAAAACGTGTCCATTACCCTGTTGAAAATCCACAATGCACAGCAGCATATTTAAGGCACTGAAACGTTTTATAGTGAAGATTCTCTTTAACTGTCTTAACCCAGTGTTTCTAAAATTTACTTAACCATAGAATCACTCTTGTCTTTTCAGAGAACATCTGTTAACATGTATAACAAGTAAACTGTAGAATATATCTTTTTAAAAGCTGTGGTAAACATTCCAATAGTTTGATTGATACCGCCTTCTTTTTCACTCTTCACCAAGTCCTACTAAGTCTCCATCTATAATATATCTACACTCCATTCGATTTCCTCTATCATTTCTCCCACTATTCTAAACCCAAACTATCATCATCATTTATGTTTATTATAATAGTATCTTAGCGAGTGTCTCCAAATTTACTCTCCAATCAATTTTCCTTACTGAAGCCAGAATAGTTTAAAAATTGTGTGTGTGTGTGTTACTTTCTTGATTAAACCATTTTGATCAATTATTTCTCATAGTGCTTAGAAAAAAATACAAAAATCACAAACCTGTCTTAATAGATTTTGCTAGACATTTCTTGCCACTCTCTTCCTCTCACTACTCCCCTCCCACACTGACTATGCATATAGTTCTTGAAACATGTGATGATTTTTCCCACCTTAGGTCTTCCTATAAGTTATTTTCTTTGCTGAAAAAGCTACTTGGATTTTTTTTGTCTCCCTAACTCCTGCTTTTCTGTAATTTCTCTTTTAATGTCATGTCCTCATAGAGCCCTTACTGACCAACATTCTAAATCAGGCTGCACTGTATAACATTATACAATTTCCATGAAAGACAATTATAGAACCTGACAATACAGCATATAAAAACTAAATTTTATTATAGAAGATAGCAATGTTAGAGGGTAAATGAGTTAAGCAAATCATCATACCCTGATCAGAGCCCTAACACATGCAAACACATACAGGGAGACAGGAGGATGGAGGAGCCTCAGTAACCTCACTGGAATAAGACCAAAATATACTGCATTCATCGAACCTGAGCTTCTTATATCTGTTATGTAGGCAGATATTTTAAAACCCTAGCTCTCATGTTTTACAATGGGTTCTCTTTTATTTTAGGTTCAGGTGGTACATGTGCAATTACCTGGGTAAACTGCATGTCACTAAGGCTTGACATACGAATAATCCCATCGCCCAAGGTAGTGAGGATAGTACCTGATATGTACACTTCCAATTTATGACCGCCTCATATCCTCCTACCTCAAGCTGTCCCTACCTAGTGCCTATTGTTTCCATCTTTGGGTCCGTGTCTGTAAAATGTTTAGCTCCCACTTATACTTGAGAACATAAGGTATTTGAATTTCTGTTCCTGCATTAGTTCACTTAGGATAATGGCCTCCAGTTATTAATACATCCATGTTGCTGCAAAGGACATGATCTCATTCTTTTTCACGGCTGCTAAGTATTCCACAGTGTATATTTACCATATTTTCTTTATCCGGTTCACCACTGATAGGCATCTTGGTTGATTCCATGTCTTTGCTATTGTGAGCAGTGCTGCAATGAACACACAAGGGAGTGTGCCTTTTTGATAGAATAATTTATTTTCCTTTGGGTATATACCCAATACTGGGATTGCTGGGTCAAATGGTAGTTCTGTTTTAAGTTCTTGGTGAAATCACTAAATTGTATTCCACAGCTAAACTAATGTACATTCTTACCAGCAGAGTATAGGTGTTCCCTTTTCTTCACAACCTTGACAAAATCTTGTTTTTTGACTTTTTAACAATAGGTATTCTGACTGGTGTGAAATGGTATCTCATGTGGTTTTAATTTGCATTTCTCTAATGATTAATGATGACAGACATTTTTTCATGTATTTGTTAGCTGTTTGTACATCTTTTTTTTGGAGATATGTCTGTTCATGTCCTTTGCCCATTTTTTGATGGGGTTATTTGTTTTTTGCTTACTGATTTGTTTAAGTTCCTTACAGATTCTGGCTACTAGACTTTTGTTGGATGCTTAGTTTGCAAATATTTTCTCTCATTCTGTAGGCTTTTTACTCTGTTGATGTTTCTTTTGCTGTGCGGGAGCTATTTAATTTAATTAAGTCACACTTGTCAATTTTTGTTTTTACTGCAATTGCTTTTGAGGACTTAGTCATAAACTCTTTGCTGATGTCCAGAATGGTATTTCCTAGGTATTCTTCTAGGGATTTTTTTAATTGTTTTAGGTCTTACATTTACATTTTTAATTCATCTTGAGTTGAATTTTATATATGGTGAAAGGAAGGGGTCCAGTTTCAATCTTCTGCATATGGCTACCATTTATTGAATAACACCTGAATTGAATTAGAAGTCCTTTCCTCATTGTTTGTTATTGTTGACTCTGTCAAATATCAGCTGGTTGCAGATGTGTGGCTTTATTCCTTGGCTCTCTATCCTTTTCCATTGGTCTGTGTGTCTGTTTTTATACAAGTACCATTCTATTTTGGTTGTTAGCCTTATACTATAGTTTGAAGTCAGGTAGTGTTATGCCTCTGGCTTTGTTCTTTTTGCTTAGAATTGCTTTTGATTTGAGCTCTTTTTGCTTCCATATGAATTCTGGAATAGTTTTTTTTTTTTTAATTCTGTGAAAAATGAAGTTTTAAGTTTGACTGGAATAGCATTGAATCTATAAATTGCTCCAGACAATATGGCCATTTTAACAATATTGATTCTTCCTATCTACGTTAGACCATTCTTGCATTACTATAAAGAAACACATGAGGCCGAGTAATTTACAAAGAAAAGAGGTATAATTGACTTACATTCTGCAGGCTGTACAAGCATGGTGCTGTCATCTTCTCAGCTTCTGAGAGAGCCTCAGGGAACTTTTACTCATGGTGTAAGGCAAAGTGGGAGCAAGCACTTCATGCGGCAAAAGCAGGAGCAAGAGAGAGTAGGAGTGAAGTGCCACACATTACAACAACCAGATCTCACAAGAACTCACTATCATGAAGACAGCACTGAGCCATGATGGATTTGCCCCATGACTGAAATACCTCCCACCAGGTCCTACCTTCAACATTGGGGATTATATTTCAACATGAGATTTGGATGTGGAAAATATTCAAACTATATCACTATCCATGAACATGGAATGCTTTTCTATTCATTTGTGTCATCTCTTCCTTCTTTCAACGGTGTTTTGTAATTCTGCTTGTAGAGAGTTTTCACCTCCTTGGTAAGCAGCATTACTAGGTATCTTATTCTTTTTTGTGGCTATTGTAAATGAGATTGCATTGCTGATGTGGCTCTGAGGTTGAATAGTATTGGTGTATAGCAATGCTACTGAATTTTGTACACTGATTTTGTACCCTGAAACTTCACTGAAGTTGTTTTTCAGTCCTAAAAGCCTTCTGGTAGGGTCTATGTGGGGTTGAATAGGAGTGGTGAGAGTGGGCATCCTTGTCATGCTCCAGTTCTCAAAGTTAATGTTTCCAGCTTTTGCCCATTTAGTGTGACACCGGCTGTGGGCTTATCAGAGATGGTTGTCACTATTTTGAGGTATGTTCCTTCAATGACTAATTGTTAAGGGTTTCTCACTGAGGGATGAATTTTACCAACGCTCTTTTCTGTGTCTATTGATATAATCATGTAGTCTATGTTATTAATTTTGTTTATGTGGTGAATCACATTTATTGATTTGTGTATGCTGAACCAATCTTTCATCCAAGGAGTAAAGCCTGCTTGATTGTGGTAGATTAGCTTTATGATGTGCTGCTGGATTCAGTTTACTATTAATCGTATTTTGTTGAGTATTTTTGCATCTATGTTTATCAGAGATTTTGACCAGAAGTTTTCTCTTTTTCACTGTGTCTCTGTCAGGCTTTGGTATCAGAATGATGCTTGCTTCAGAGGATGAGTTAGGGAGGAGTCCCTCCTCCTTGATTTTTTGCAATGCTTTTAGTAGAAATGGTACTATCTCTTCTTTGTAAATCTGGGAGAATTTGCCTGAATCCATCTGGTCCAGGACTTTTTTTGGTTGATAAGGTTTTCATTACTGATTCAATTTCAGAACAAATTATTGGTCTGTTCAGGATTTTAATTTCATTCTGGTTCAATGTTGAGAAGCTTTGTGTTTCCAGGACTTCAATTTCTTCTAGGTTTTCTAATTTGTAAGCACAGAGATGTTTGTAATAGTCTGAGGGTTTTTTTTCTTCTGTAGGGTGGTTTGTAATAAACCAACTTTTAGTTTCATTGATCTTCTGTATAAATTTTCCCATCTCAATTTCATTCAGTTCAGCTCTGATTTTGGTTATTTATTTTCTTCTGTTAGCCTTAGAGTTGTTTTGCTCTTGTTTCTCTAGTTCCTCTCTGTGCAACTTTTGGTTGTTACTTTGAGATCTTTCCAACTTTTTAACATAGGTGTTTAGTGCTGTAAACTTTCCTCTTAACACTGCTTTAGCTGTGTCCCAAAGATTCTTTTATGTTGCATCTGTTTTTTTAGTTTCAAATAATTTCTTGATTTCTGTGTTAATTTTGTTTCTTACCCAAAAGCCATTTAGAAGCAGATTTTTTAACTTTATTGTACAGTTTTGGTAGATCTTCTTGGTATTGACTTTTACTTTTATCGCACTGTGGTCTAAGAATGTTGTTGATATGAGTTCATTTGTTTTTAATTTGTTGAGACTTGCTTTATGGCCAAGCATATGACTGATCTTAGAGTACGTGCCATGTGCACATAAGAAAAATGCATATTCTGTTGTTATTGGGTGGGTGTTGTATAGATGTTTAGGAGGTCCAATTGGTCAAATATTGAGTTTAAGTCCAGAATATCTTTGTTACTTTTCTGCCTCAATAATATCTAACACTGTCATTGGGTGTTGAAGTCCTCCAACATTATTGTGTGGTTACCTACATTTCTTCATAGTCCTTTTAAGAACTTGTTTTATGAATCTGGTTGCTCCAATGTTGGGTGAATATATATTTAGGATAGTTACATCTTCCTGTTGGATTGAGCCTTTTATTATTATGTAATGCTCTTTGTCCTTTTTGATCATTGTTGGTTTAAATTCTGTTTTATCTGACATAAGAATAACAATCTCTGTTCTTTTTTGTTTTCCATTTGCCTGACAGAACTTTCTCCATCTCTTTACTTTCAGCCTAAGGATGTCATATTTGTGAGATGAGTTATCTTGAAGACAGCAGGCAATTGGGTATTGTTTCTCTATCCAACTTGTCACTCTATGTCTTTTAAGTGGGGCATTTGGCCTGTTTGTGTTCCAAATGTAAAGAGCTATATGACATTGATATGTGAGGATTTGATTCTGTTATCATGCTGTTAGCCAGTTGTTATGTAGACTTGATTGTACAGTTGCTTTATGGTACCAATGAGGTATTCCCTTAAGTATGTTTTTGTGGTTGCAGGTATTTTTCTTTCATTTTTATGTTTAGTATTCCCTTTATGACCTCTTGTAAAGCAGGTCTAGTGGTAACAAATGCCCTTGGCATTTGCTTGTCTGAAAGGGATTTTATTTCTCCTTTGCTTATGAAGCTTGGTTTGGCAGAATATGAAATTCTTGGTAGGAATTTCTTTGCTTTAAGGATGTTGAAAATAGGCCCCCAATCGTTTCTAGCTTGTAATGTTTCTACTGAAACATCTTCTGTTAGTTAGCCTGATGGGGTTCCCTTTGTATGTAACCTGCCCCTTCTCTCTAGCTGTCTTAAGACCTTTTAGATTTTTTTTCTTTTCCACTGACCATGGAAAACTGATGACTATGTGTCTTGGGGATGGTTGTTTTGCATAGTATTTCACATGGGTTCTCTGAATTTCTTGAATTTGCATGTCAATCTCTCTAGTGAGATTGGGAAAATTTTCATGGACTTTATTCTCAAATATAGTTTCCAAGTTACTTGCTCTCTCCTTTTCTCTTTCAGGAATGTGGAATAATAAGATTCTTCTCTTTACATAACCCCAATGTTCTTAGAAGTTTTGTTCATTTTAAAAAATTATTGTTGTCTCCCTCTGTTGCTTTGAAGGAGTGATCTTCAGAGTCTGAGATTCTTTCCTCGGTTTGGTCTATTGGGTTGTTGATGCTTCCTATTGTATTTTGAAATTCCTGTGTCAAATTTCTCATTTCCCTAACTTCAGTTTGGTTCTTTCTTAAAATGGTTATGTCATCTTTTGACTTTTAGGTTATTTTACTGTTTTCCCTGGATTGGGTTTCAACCTCCTCTTGTATCTTAATGGACTTCCTTGCTGTCCAGATTCTGAATTCTATGTCTGACGTTTTAGCCATTTCAATCTGGTTAGAATCATTGCTGGGGAGCTGATATAATCATTAGGAGGTAAGAAAACATTCTGGCTTTTAGAGTTGCCAGAGTTCTTGCACTAGTTCTTTCTCACCTATGAGGACTGATGTTCCATTACACTTTGAAGTTGCTGTCCTTTGGATAGGGCTTTTGTTTTTGTGATCATTGTTGCCTTGAGCATTTGACTGTGGTGACAGTTGCATGTAGTTAAATGACTGTTTCTAGATACTTTCAGAGATTCCAGGCAAAGCTCTGCACTGGTGAACTGTGTGCTCTAACCCTAGGTGGATGGGACCAGGTCTGTAACTTTGTGCTCTGGTACCTTAAGGTTGAGCCCTGGCTGGGCTGGAGGGTTCGAGGTGCTCCCAGGCCACTGGCAACAGTACTCTGTAAGGGATGGTGGGGGATGCTTGGTTGTGGGCGTAAGTGCTCCAGCAGGGGCAGCAGGGGCATGCAGGTGAGAAGCACTCTGGTGGGGCATCAGGGGCACCATAGGCAAATATGCTCCAAAGGGGCAGCAGCAGGGTCACAGGCAAACATTCTGGCAGGAGGCTATCAGTAAAAGCACTCCAGTGGTATGGTAGTGGCCTCTGGCAAAAAAAAAAAAAAAAACTGTGGCAATGGCCACTGGTAAAAGTGCTCTGGCAGGGTAGGTGAGGCTACACTGTGTGAATGCACAGCCAGGCAGAGACTCTGGAAGGAACTGGCAGAGAGCAGGGAATGCAGATCAGACTTGCCCTGGTCCCGTGAGAAAGACAGCACTGTTCTCTCCAGGTTTGGCAGCTAACACAGGTCAGAGCCACCTGTTCCACAGGAGTTGTTCAGGGCCTGGAATGCATTCTGGTACTCTGCAACCCTGTGCAGGGTTCCTGGTTTCCTCCTCCTTCAGTACCAACATCTGGATCATTTATCTAACCTCTCTCAGGGTGTTCTCTCAGATGGTCTGTTAAGAGTATGCCAATTTACTTGATATTCTGGTCTGTCTCAGTGGGAGAAGTTCTTCCTGGCTCATTTAAATGGCCATATTTTCTCAAGCCTGATGATTACAAGGCGATGTCCCATGGTAGGCTGTATGCAAACTAAGTAAAGAAAAAATCTGGCAGCAGGGTTCAGTCCAAATCCAAAAATCTCAAAACCAGGAAAGCCAACAGTACAGCCCTCAGTCAGAGATTGAAGGCCCGAGAGCCGCTGGGAGGCTGCTGGTGCAAGTCCCAGAGTCCAAAGGCTGAAGAACCTGAAGTCTGATGTCCAAGGGCAAAAGAAAAAGCCAAGCATACACCAAGGCACTGGAGAGACTGAGCAGACTCAACAAGCAAACTACTTTGGATTTTCTTATTTTTCTTATGAATATGGCTTCTGTCCTTGATACCTTTGTTTTTTGTTTTTTGTTTTTTTATTATACTTTAGGTTTTATGGTACATGTGCGCAACGTGCAGGTAAGTTACATATGTATACATGTGCCATGCTGGTGCGCTGCACCCACTAACTCGTCATCTAGCATTAGGTATATCTCCCAATGCTATCCCTCCCCCCTCCCCCCACCCCACAACAGTCCCCGAAGTGTGATGTTCCCTTTCCTGTATCCATGTGTTCTCATTGTTCAATTCCCACCTATGAGTGAGAATATGCGGTGTTTGGTTTTTTGTTCTTGTGATAGTTTACTGAGAATGATGATTTCCAATTTCATCCATGTCCCTACAAAGGACATGAACTCATCATTTTTTATGGCTGCATAGTATTCCATGGTGTATATGTGCCACATTTTCTTAATCCAGTCTATCATTGTTGGACATTTGGGTTGGTTCCAAGTCTTTGCTATTGTGAATAATGCCGCAATAAACGTATGTGTGCATGTGTCTTTATAGCAGCATGATTTATAGTCCTTTGGGTACATACCCAGTAATGGGATGGCTGGGTCAAATGGAATTTCTAGTTCTAGATCCCTGAGGAATCGCCACACTGACTTCCACAAGGGTTGAACTAGTTTACAGTCCCACCAACAGTGTCAAAGTGTTCCTATTTCTCCACATCCTCTCCAGCACCTGTTGTTTCCTGACTTTTTAATGATTGCCATTCTAACTGGTGTGAGATGGTATCTCACTGTGGTTTTGATTTGCATTTCTCTGATGGCCAGTGATGGTGAGCATTTTTTCATGTGTTTTTTGGCTGCATAAATGTCTTCTTTTGAGAAGTGTCTGTTCATGTCCTTTGCCCACTTTTTGATGGGGTTGTTTGTTTTTGTCTTGTAAATTTGTTGGAGTTCATTGTAGATTCTGGATATTAGCCCTTTGTCAGATGAGTAGGTTGCAAAAATTTTCTCCCATTTTGTAGGTTGCCTGTTCACTCTGATGGTAGTTTCCTTTGCTGTGCAGAAGCTCTTGAGTTTAATGAGATCCCATTTGTCAGTTTTGGCTTTTGTTGCCATTGCTTTTGGTGTTTTAGACATGAAGTCCTTGCCCATGCCTATGTCCTGAATGGTAATGCCTAGGTTTTCTTCTAGGGTTTTGATGGTTTTAGGTTTAACATTTAAGTCTTTAATCCATCTTGAATTGATTTTTGTATAAGGTGTAAGGAAGGGATCCAGTTTCAGCTTTCTGCATATGGCTAGCCAGTTTTCCCAGCACCATTTATTAAATAGGGAATCCTTTCCCCATTGCTTGTTTTTCTCAGGTTTGTCAAAGATCAGATAGTTGTAGATATGTGGCATTATTTCTGACGGCTCTGTTCTGTTCCATTGATCTATATCTCTGTTTTGGTACCAGTACCATGCTGTTTTGGTTACTGTAGCCTTGTAGTATAGTTTGAAGTCAGGTAGTGTGATGCCTCCAGCTTTGTTCTTTTGGCTTAAGATTGACTTGGCCATGCGGGCTCTTTTTTGGTTCCATATGAACTTTAAAGTAGTTTTTTCCAATTCTGTGAAGAAAGTCATTGGTAGCTTGATGGGGATGGCATTGAATCTGTAAATTACCTTGGCAAGGATGGCCATTTTCACAATATTGATTCTTCCTACCCATGAGCATGGAATGTTCTTCCATTTGTTTGTATCCTCTTTTATTTCCTTGAGCAGTGGTTTGTAGTTCTCCTTGAAGAGGTCCTTCACATTCCTTGTAAGTTGGATTCCTAGGTATTTTATTCTCTTTGAAGCAATTGTGAATGGGAATTCACTCATGATTTGGCTCTCTGTTTGTCTGTTATTGGTGTATAAGAATGCTTGTGATTTTTGTACATTGATTTTGTATCCTGAGACTTTGCTGAAGTTGCTTATCAGCTTAAGGAGATTTTGGGCTGAGACGATGGGGTTTTCTAGATATACAATCATGTCATCTGCAAACAGGGACAATTTGACTTCCTCTTTTCCTAATTGAATACCCTTGATTTCCTTCTCCTGCCTAATTGACCTGGCCAGAACTTCCAACACTATGTTGAATAGAAGTGGTGAGAGAGGGCATCCCTGTCTTGTGCCAGTTTTCAATGGGAATGCTTCCAGTTTGTGCCCATTCAGTATGATATTGGCTGTGGGTTTGTCATAGATAGCTCTTATGATTTTGAGATACGTCCCATCAATACCTAATTTATTGAGAGTTTTTAGCATGAAGGGTTGTTGAATTTTGTCAAAGGCCTTTTCTGCATCTATTGAGATAATCATGTGGTTTTTGTCTTTGGTTCTGTTTATATGCTGGATTACATTTATTGATTTGCCTATATTGAACCAGCCTTGCATCCCAGGGATGAAGCCCACTTGATCATGGTGGATGAGCTTTTTGATGTGCTGCTGGATTCTGTTTGCCAGTATTTTATTGAGGATTTTTGCATCAATGTTCATCAAGGATATTGGTCTAAAATTCTCTTTTTTGGTTGTGTCTCTGCCTGGCTTTGGTATCAGGATGATGCTGGCCTCATCAAATGAGTTAGGGAGGATTCCCTCTTTTTCTATTGATTGGAATAGTTTCAGAAGGAATGGTACCAGCTCCTCCTTGTACCTCTGGTAGAATTCGGCTGTGAACCCATCTGGTCCTGGACTTTTTTTGGTTGGTAAGCTATTGATTATTGCCATAATTTCAGCTCCTGTTATTGGTCTATTCAGAGATTCAGCTTCTTCCTGGTTTAGTCTTGGGAGGGTGTATGGGTTGAGGAATTTTTCCATTTCTTCTAGATTTTCTAGTTTATTTGCGTAGAGGTGTTTGTAATATTCTCTGATGGTAGTTTGTATTTCTGTGGGATCGGTGGTGATATCCCCTTTATCAATTTTTATTGCATCTATTTGATTCTTCTCTCTTTTTTTCTTTATTAATCTTGCTAGCGGTCTATCAATTTTGTTGATCCTTTCAAAAAACCAGCTCCTGGATTCATTAATTTTTTGAAGGGTTTTTTGTGTCTCTATTTCCTTCAGTTCTGCTCTGATTTTAGTTATTTCTTGCCTTCTGCTAGCTTTTGAATGTGTTTGCTCTTGCTTTTCTAGTTCTTTTAATTGTGATGTTAGGGTGTCAATTTTGGATCTTTCCTGTTTTCTCTTGTGGGCATTTAGTGCTATAATTTCCCTCTACACACTGCTTTGAATGCATCTCAGAGATTCTGGTATGTTGTGTCTTGGTTCTCGTTGGTTTCAAAGAACATCTTTATTTCTGCCTTCATTTCGTTATGTACCCAGCAGTCATTCAGGAGCAGGTGGTTCAGTTTCCATGTAATTGAGTGGTTTTGAGTGAGATTCTTAATCCTGAGTTCTAGCTTGATTGCACTGTGATCTGAGAGAGAGTTTGTTATAATTTCTGTTCTTTTACATTTATTGAGGAGAGCTTTACTTCCAAGTATGTGGTCAATTTTGGAATAGGTGTGGTGTGGTGCTGAAAAAAATGTATATTCTGTTGATTTGGGGTGGAGAGTTCTGTAGATGTCTTTTAGGTCCACTTGGTGCAGCGCTGAGTTCAATTCCTGGGTATCCTTGTTGACTTTCTGTCTTGTTGATCTGTCTAATGTTGACAGTGGGGTGTTAAAGTCTCCCATTATTAATGTGTGGGAGTCTAAGTCTCTTTGTAGGTCACTCAGGACTTGCTTTATGAATCTAGGTGCTCCTGTATTGGGTGCATATATATTTAGGATAGTTAGCTCTTCTTGTTGAATTAATCCCTTAACCATTATGTAATGGCCTTCTTTGTCTCTTTTGATCTTTGTTGGTTTAAAGTCTGTTTTATCAGAGACTAGGATTGCAACCCCTGCCTTTTTTTGTTTTCCATTTGCTTGGTAGATCTTCCTCCATCCTTTTATTTTGAGCCTGTGTGTGTCTCTGCACATGAGATGGGTTTCCTGAATACAGCACACTGATGGGTCTTGAGTCTTTATCCAATTTGCCAGTCTGTGTCTTTTAATTGGAGCATTTAGTCCATTTACATTTAAAGTTAATATTGTTATGTGTGAATTTGATCCTGTCATTATGATGTTAGCTGGTTATTTTGCTCGTTAGTTGATGCAGTCTCTTCCTAGTCTCGATGGTCTTTACATTTCAGTATGATTTTGCAGTGGCTGGTACCGGTTGTGCCTTTCCATGTTTAGAGCTTCCTTCAGGAGCTCTTTTAGGGCAGGCCTGGTGGTGACAAAATCTCTCAGCATTTGCTTGTCTGTAAAGTATTTTATTTCTCCTTCACTTATGAAGCTTAGTTTGGCTGGATATGAAATTCTGGGTTGAAAATTCTTTTCTTTAAGAATGTTGAATATTGGCCCCCACTCTCTTCTGGCTTGTACGGTTTCTGCCGAGAGATCCGCTGTTAGTCTGATGGGCTTCCCTTTGATGGTAACCCGACCTTTCTCTCTGGCTGCCCTTAACATTTTTTCCTTCATTTCAACTTTGGTGAATCTGACAATTATGTGTCTTGGAGTTGCTCTTCTCGAGGAATATCTTTGTGGCGTTCTCTGTATTTCCTGAATCTGAATGTTGGCCTGACTTGCTAGATTGGGGAAGTTCTCCTGGATAATATCCTGCAGAGTGTTTTCCAACTTATTTCCATTGTCCCCTTCACTTTCAGGTACAACAATCAGACGTAGATTTGGTCTTTTCACATAGTCCCACATTTCTTGGAGGCTTTGCTCATTTCTTTTTATTCTTTTTTCTCTAAACTTCCCTTCTCGCTTCATTTCATTCATTTCATCTTCCAGGGCTGATACCCTTTCTTCCATTTGATCGCATCGGCTCCTGAGGCTTCTGCATTCTTCACATAGTTCTCGAGCCTTGGTTTTCAGCTCCATCAGCTCCTTTAAGCACTTGTCTGTATTGGTTATTCTAGTTATACAATCTTCTAAATTTTTTTCAAAGTTTTCAACTTCTTTGCCTTTGGTTTGAATATCCTCCCGTAGCTCGGAGTAATTTGATCGTCTGAAGCCTTCTTCTCTCAGCTCGTCAAAGTCATTCTCCGTCCAGCTTTGTTCTGTTGCTGGTGAGGAACTGCGTTCCTTTGGAGGAGGAGAGGTACTCTGCTTTTTAGAGTTTCCAGTTTTTCTCCTCTGTTTCTTACCCATCTTTGTGGTTTTATCTACTTTTGGTCTTTGATGATGGTGATGTACAGATGGATTTTTGGTGTGGATGTCCTTTCTGTTAGTTTTCCTTCTAACAGACAGGACCTTCAGCTGCAAGTCTGTTGGAGTACCTGGCCGGCCGTGTGAGGTGTCAGTCTGCCCCTGCTGGGGGTTGCCTCCCAGTTAGGCTGCTTGGGGGTCAGGGGTCAGGGACCCACTTGAGGAGGCAGTCAGCCCGTTCTCAGATCTCCAGCTGCGTGCTGGGAGAACCACTGCTCTCCTCACAGCTGTCAGACAGGGACATTTAAGTCTGCAGAGGTTACTGCTGTCTTTTTGTTTGTCTGTGCCCTGCCCCCAGAGGTGGAGCCTACAGAGGCAGGCAGGCCTCCTTGAGCTGTGGTGGGCTCCACCCAGTTCAAGCTTCCAGGCTGCTTTGTTTACGTAAGCGAGCCTGGGCAATGGCGGGCGCCCCTCCCCCAGCCTCGCTGCCGACTTGCTGTTTGATCTCAGACTGCTGTGCTAGCAATCAGCGAGACTCCGTGGGCATAGGACCCTCTGAGCCAGGTGCGGGCTGTAATCTCCTGGGGCACCGTTTCCTAAGCCTGTTGGAAAAGCACAGTATTCGGGTGGGAGTGGCCCGATTTTCCAGGTGCCGTCTGTCACCCCTGGAAGGGGAACTCCCTGACCGTTTGCGCTTCCCGAGTGAGGCAATGCCTCGCCCCTGCTTCGGCTGGCGCACGGTGCACTCACCCACTGACCTGCGCCCACTGTCTGGTACTCCCTAGTGAGATGAACACGGTACCTCAGATGGAAATGCAGAAATCACCCGTCTTCTGCGTCGCTCGCGCTGGGAGCTGTAGACCGGAGCTGTTCCTATTCGGCCATCTTGGCTCCTCCCCCGCCTTGATACCTTTGTTCATGCTCCGTAATGGCTCAGTAACGGCCTAGTACTATGGTAACAGGTAGACAACTTGAAACTCCTACAACATTATTTTACATTTCCCATAAATTCATAGGATCTTTTCTTTTTCTTTATAGCACTTATAACATTTATCTTTGTGTTTAATTATTAAATGTCTATTCTCCTCACTAAGCTGAATCTAGTGAGAGCAAGAATATTTTGCTGAACTCTGTATACCCAATGAGTAGCAAAGTGAATGTTTGTGAACAGAATAAATTAATTTATGAAGTACCTACTGCATCAGTTACTCTGATAGGACTAAAGATAGAAATATAAGACTATGTAGGTCTCATCCTTAAAGAGCTACAAATGCAATGGGGGAAGATAAAACATCAAACAGATAATTAAAGGAATTTGGTAAAATCTGTGATATACACTGAGCACCAAATAATCCTATATAAAATGATATATAATACTGCATCAAAAATATTCTAAGGTTCTTTTACATATATGCATATATAGGTCTTTAACACATTTACAACTTTGATTGAAGTAACCCATCTGTTTCTTTGAAGAAATGCTTAATTCATACAATGATCAGAATTACTAACCACAACGAAGCAACATGGAAACAAAGAGTTCAAATAAACTAAACCATGTTTATATGGAGTTCACATAAACAGAGAAATTATACTTCTGCAATGTCTAAGGAAAGTCGGAAAAATCTTTACGTATGATATTTCTCACAGTTATCTTCACCGTCATATGAAACACTTATTTTCTGTTCATATTATGTCTAAATCACATAAAATAGTATCTCCATTATATTTCTTGTAAAATGAAAAATATATTACTAAATGTCTTAGGGGAAGCAAATTTCTCTTTTTGTAGCAAGGTTTTAATTTGAATAAGACACAGAGATCGGGGTAAGAATTGAGTCATCTGCTTCTCTGATCCTTCTTTGTGGTTAGAGGCTCTGGTAATTATCAAGAATAAAAAATCCCCATCAAAGGAACAGATGAGAGTTTCACAAAAGTTGAAAGGGTTTGTTAGATAGTTCCTGCTAATCATTACAAAGGTTTGTCATAAGATATAAGAAATAAATACTTGGTGCCATTTGTGACATACTAAGAGCTCTTCATTATTTCTACATCTTAAAATATACAATATTTACTTTAGATCATGAAAATAAAACCTACATATGGAAAATATATACACTTCATCCTTCTGGTTGGAATGAGAGGTTTTTTAACTTGCTATCCATGTGTAGAAACACCCTGGATATCCTGACATATGATCACCAACTCTGACTTTCCTCTCTTTATGTGCAAACAGACTTTGTTTTGGTTTCTAGCTAAAGGGGCTCATTATAAAGAATCATTTTCCTGTAAATCTCTCTGTGTCATCAGAATAGTCATAAAACTCTACATTTATCATTGTAGTTTACAAGCTAATTTGCCTACTGTTGTTTTCTACCCTTGTTTGGGGTATTGAATTTATGTAGTCTTGTAACATTATTTACTTAACCTGCTTACAATTTCTTTACTTCATCAAACAATAGAATAGCTACTGATTTCTCAAACTAGGAACATTTCATTAATCCTAAAATGGTTAAAGAATATTTTCATCTATTGTGTGTCCTCTGTTTATTAAAATGAAATTCAGGAAAAATTAGACTCCAGAAATTCACTGCATACCTCAATGTTCTTAGTTGCAAACAACAGAATCTACTCTGAATAGTTTAAGCATAAAGGAAACTTATTGAAACATCTTAAGGAGTTCACAAAACTTCCAAGAAGGCCAGAAAGCCAGACTCAGAAGCGACAGCATTTAGAAAATGCTCAGCTATACTGAATTAATTCCTTTGGCAAAAACACAATTGCCTGGGCACTTGGCTAAGACATCGCAGCTTTTACAGACTCAACAGTTTTTACACAAAATACTAAAACTAGATTTCAGATTCTCTCCTGCTAGCCCCAGGAAGCATTCTCAGTCGGCTTGCTTCCCTCATCTTAGACACCTCTAAATCCAAATCTCCTGCAAATGCATTGATTATTCACACTACAGTCATATATTTATGTCCTGGCAGCAAGACAGGCTAGGAGAATAACCTTTATTTTCTACTTTAGGGAGGTATTCAAAATGTGTTTTCTTGGATTCTATATTTTTCTACTTGGCATCCATTAATCACAGGGCCAAGCTAACTGCTAAGGTTGTTTACATCTCTTCTATTATCCAGCTTTAGCAGTAGTATGAAAATCATATTACAAATTCTTCAACAAATTCCAACTCCATACCCACCACCTGCTTCCTGTATTTAACTCTCACACACTAAGCCAATATCACCTCTACCCACAATCAGCCTAAATCACCCGGAGCCAAGTACCAGACAACTAAAGGCCCTACAGCCCAGAGCCCATTGGCATTATTCAAACTAGCCAGTCCTAAGCTATTTCTCCTCCCCTGCCTTGACTTTCCCATGAAAAACACAACAAATGCTCCAGGCCATCCCTTCACTCCTGCTCCTGCCTCCTGACGAACCTGGTGCTTCCTCATGTGGTTCTGTGTGGCATGACATGTCCCCTTCTCCTGGGAAATGTACGTAATTAATTCTTCTTTCAAAAGGCAGTTGTCTCCATGTTTGACACTGTTTTACACTTGATTAAAACAAAATACAGGGTATAAATTTTAGAACAGGAAGGCAAGATGTATAACCTGAGGAACTCTCCAGATATAAGGTGGGTATTCCAAATGTTGTATAGCTACAAACATGAAAAATGACCAATATATCTACTAGGTAAATGAGGTACTTTTACTAGTGTAAATTGTTTCAATTAATTTAATTTAGTGGAACAAATTGCATACTTCCCTGAGGAAACCATTATTAATCTTTAAAATTAACTCCTGAGTGTGAAGATGTCTTTGGAGCTGGAAAGCCAACTAAAAACCTATTAAGGAATTCACAAGAAATGTTAACTTTCTTGTTCATAAAACAAGTTTTAAAGTAGCTTAATCTGAGAGTTGGGGAAGATGTAGCACTCTTTTACTAATTTTGGTTAATGAAATACAGTCTTGCAACACTTTACGGGTATATATTCTGAGAAATGCATCGTTAGGCAAGTTCATCATGCAAACATCATAGAATGCACTTACACAAACCTAGATGGTATAGCCTACTACACACCTAGGCTACAGGGTATAGCCTGTTTTCTCCTAGGCGACAAACCTCTACAGCATGTTACTGTACTGAAATACTGGAGGCAATTTTAACACAAAGGTAAGTATCTATGTATTTAAACATATCTAAACTTATAAAAGGTACAGTAAAAACACAGTATAAAAGATGAAAAATGGTACACCTGCATAGGGCACTCACCATTAATGAAGTTTATAGAACTGGAAGTTGCTCTCAGTGAGTCAGTGAGTGAGTGAGTGGTGAATGAATGTGAAGGCCTAGAAACATTCTTGTATAATACTATAGACTTACATACACTGTACAGTTAAGCTATACTAGATTTATTTTTAAATTTTTATTTCTTCAATAATAAATTAACCTTATCTTGCTATAACTTTTTAACTTATAGACTATTTTTTAAAACTTTTTAACTCTTCTTAAATAACACTGAGCTTAAAAGACAAACATTGTACAAAAATATAAAAATATTTTTCTTTCTATAAGACTTTATGTATTTTTTAAGATTAAATTTTTATTTTTACTTTCGAAATAACTAGCAATGCAGGTTTGTTACACCTGCAAACTTACTTACAGACACCTGAGTAATGCTGCAATGTTACAATAGCTATGTTACAATAGCTACGATGTCACTAGGAGACAAATTTTTCAGCTCCATTATGATCTTATGGGCCATGGTTTATGCAGTCCATCATTGACTGAAAGATGATTATGTGGCACATAACTGCAGTCTTCATATGACAGATTTCAGTGTAGTTAAAATATTTTATTTTTGACAAAAATTTTATACATTTTCAGCATACAACATGATGTTCTGATATATGTACATTTTAGGAAATGGTTAAATCAAGCTAATTAATATATTCATCACATCACCTTTTTTTTTTTTTGGAGAGAACATTTAAGATCTAATCTCTTAGCAACGTCCTTGTCTACAATACATTATTAACTATAATCACCATGCTAAACAATGGATCTCCACAATTTATTCATCCTAACTGAAACTTTATACCTTTTAACTAACATCTCCCTATCCCCCCCACCTCAGTGTCCGGCAACCACCATTCAACTCTCTGTTCTACAAGCTCAACTCTTTTAGATTCCACATATGACTGAGATCACAGACTATTTGCCATTCTGTGTCTGGCTTATTTCACTTAACATAATGCCCTTCTGGTTCATCCATGTTGTTGCAAATGATAGGATTTTCTTTTTTTAAGGCTGAATGGTAATCTGTTGTATATACACACCACATTTTCTTTATTTATTCATGCACTGGTGGACATTCCACAGCTTGGCTATTATGAATAATGCTACAGTAGACATAGGGATGGAGACATAGGGATGGAGACATAGGGATGGAGACATTTCTTTGACATTGATAACATTTCCTTTGGATATACACCCAGAAATGAATTGTTGGATCATGTGGTAGTTCTATCTTTAATTTTTTGATATACTATTTTTGATAATAATGGCTGTACCCATTTATATTCTCACCAACAGTGAATGAGGGTTCCCTTTTCTCTACATCCTCATCAATACTTATTATCTTGTCTTTTCAAAAACAGCCATTCTACAGTTGTGAAGCAATACTGCACTGACCTTTTAATTTGCATTTCCCTGATGATTAATGATGTTGAGCATTTTTATTCCTGTTGGCTTTTGTATATCTTCCTTTGAAAAATATTTAGTTCCATTGCTCATTTTTTAACCAGGTTATATGTTTCCTTTCCTTGCAATTGAAGTGTTTGAGTTCCTTATATATTAATCCTTTGTCAGATGTATGGTTTGCAACCATTTTCTCCCATTCTCCCATTCAGTAGGTTGTCTCTTTACTATGTTGATTTTCTTTGCTGTGCTGAAGCTGCAATCCCACTTGTTTATTTTGCTGTTGCTGCCTGTGTTTTAGGGGTCATATCCAAAAAATTCATTGCCCAGACCAATGTAAAGAAGCCTGTTATCTATGTTTCATTTGAACCATTTTATAGTTACGTGTCTCAAATTTAAGTCTTATTTCATTTTGAGTTGATTTTTTTTACATGATGTGAGATGACAGTCCATTTTCATTCTTCTGTGGATATTCAGTTTTCTCGCCAACATTCTTTGAAGGGACCACCCTTTCCTCCCTGTATGTTCTTGGCACCTTTGTTGAAAATCAATTGACTGTAAATGTGGGGATTTATTTCTGGGCTCTCCATTTTGTTCCATTGATTTTTATATCTGTTGTTATGGTAGCATCATGCTGCTTTCATGGCTATTAGTTTTGCAGTAGATTTTGAAGTCAGGTAATGTGACGCCTCCAGCTTTGTTCCTTTTGCTCAAGATTGCTTTCAAACGATACGTATATACTATGATTTAGAGTTACTGATGGAGTAATTATGCAGATGTAGAGACTAACCACAGATTTATTAAATCAGAGCATATAAGGGTTCCTATCCACTACTGGAATCCACTTAGTGACTTTCTTGAAAGGCAGTAATTCAGATCCTACTGAAATATTTTCAATGGTAGGGGATTTTTAAAGGCACTTTATCCCATTACTGAGCAGTTCTAATTATTATAAAATGATTCCTTCACTGAGGCGAAATATCCACTGTATAACTACCACCCACTGCTTCTTCTATTTTCTTAAGCCTCAAAATTATGTTAACCATCAGACAGATCTTCAACTATTTGTGGATAGCTATTATGTGACCTCCTTAGTCTTCACCTCTTTATGCTAAATATTATCAGTTCTTTAACATCTTCAACACACACAGTGGTTCTAGATCTCTCCCTAGTTTGATGACCCTCCTTTGAATACACTACAATTAGTTTGTACTTTCTACAAAATATAGTTTTCACATTCTCGCACTATACTCTAGAGGTGGCCAACTGAGGATACAAGGATAATTTGTGCTTTATACTTCTGAATAATTACACCATGCTATTGACACATACTGATCTTAACAAACCCTAAAGCTATTTTTACTTAATTGCCTAAGGCATGAGCAAGGTTCAGTCATACCCAGTTAAAGCACAAAGCAAATGGGTGACTGCCAAGCTAGTAAATTTATCAAAAACAGGAAGAGAGTTTTTTGAGATTTCTGTACCTGAGAATCTAGGTTCTCTTTTAATGTTAACGTCTTCTCTCCACTAAATGTTCACCAATCAGCTGTTTATTTATCCATCCAGAAACATGGCTAGAGACTGACATGAAGCTCTTCAATCTAGTGTGAAATTAAATATTTTTCCCATTGGGAAAATGAGGGAAGGGTCTCCTTTCAGGTATCATGGTATTTTTCCCATTCTTAAAGAACTCTGAAAACAAAATGATCATTCTGTGTAACTTCCTATCAGGTAAGTTGCTAGGTCTGAGAAGTGGGAACTAGTTTCCCACTTATTTTATTATGTTTTTATGATGGGTGCTTTGTCCTACCCAGATTGAAGATGATTCTTCTTAATGGAACAGGCACACACACACAAATTGCTAAACTCCGAGTCTCTCCTCTCTGTCATACAGGGCTGAAATGACAGTTCTCTTTTAATCTTTATTACTTTTATTATTCAGAAATCAAGTAAATATAGAATTTAGAAGCTTGAGATTCTTTCATATTATATAAATTCATCTTCAAGTATTCCTATTGCCCAATCATTTCAATTATTCTTACATTTTACAAAAAGGGAAAAATGTATGTACAATTAAAAATGCTGACAAGAAAATTCATTTACTTTATTTTATTATTCAGAAATCAAGTAAATATAGAATTTAGAAGCTTGAGATTCTTTCATATTATATAAATTCATCTTCAAGTATTCCTATTGCCCAATCATTTCAATTATTCTTACATTTTACAAAAAGGGAAAAATGTATGTACAATTAAAAATGCTGACAAGAAAATTCATTTACACTCTGTAAATTGGCTGATACCATTATAATATCTCACTGTGACTCATAAAATATCTTTGTCCTATACAAGTGTTAGTAAATGAAAATCAATTTTAGTGATATTTCTAGTGTCATATGGGCCTATCATTTACTTTCTAAAATAAGAAAATATCTTTATACTTTAAACATATGTCTTTATACTTTAAACATATAGTAGAAAATTCAAAATCTTATTTTTATATCCAATTGACTGCTACACTAAGTTTTCTCATTTCTGTAGATAAATGAAACAAAAGTAAATTTGTTCAGCTCTAAAAAAGTTATCAAAATGTTGAGGGAATTTTGTTTCTAATTATCAAGATTAATTGTGCATTATATCTAAGTACATATAATTAAGAATAAATTGCCAAAAGCTAGATAAGATGGAATATCTCTGTATAGAACTATGTGGTAAAAGTTATCTGAACTTTCCAAACCTTAAAAATATAATAGGAAAATTTTGGTTGTTTTTTTTTTCACAAAATGAGTTCTGTCTATTACATTTGTAGATAAGTTTTTAAGGAAAGATTCTTTAAAAATATTTTGTTGCTCTTTTTCAATGCTATAAAAATAAGAAATTGATTTTATCAAAGATAGAAATAAAGATAAACAAAAAATAAGAAAAATAAAATCCCCTTTAGTTCCACCTCCCAGAAATAATCACTTTTTCAGTTTTTTTACAAGAATTTTAAGTATGTAGCATCGTAGATGTTAGTTACTTTACAGAGGTAGATATCATTAATTAATCATGGTATTCTATTCTAATGATCAGAGTAGTTCCCTGATAACTCTGAGCATGGTACTGGATCCAATTAATGCTTATGTATATTCCCACTATTTGTACATAATATTATGAACCTATCATACTTGTTGTCTTTATTTCTTACTTAAGAGATTCAGAACATATACCCATGAAACAGTTTTTTTTTACAACACTACTTTAAAGGACAGTTTACTATGTAACTATATGTGGGCTTCTATATTTCACTGTAGAAGGTTTCCCAGGTATTTTTTGTTATGAATAACTCTGATGAGCATCCTTGGAACATGTATACTAAGTGATGTAAAATTAATTTGTATTAAAAGGCTTTTGATATGTATTGATAAATTATTGTTATAGGGCTTTGTAATTTTTTTTCAAACATTAAATGTCTTTGAAAAATAACTGGATCTTAGATATTCAGCGCATACAATTTTGTGCAATCCTTTTTTAAACTTTCCCTGAGGCAGGAAACCAAATAGCTTTGTTTTGCCAACAGTTAAGGCTCTTCTATAATTAAAATTGCAAAAGGTACCCACCCTGAAAAGAAAAAGGGATTTAGTGGCAAAAATTTTTTTCTAGCTAGAGGAGTCAAAAATAAGGTTTAAAGAAGAGATTGGAACATTCCAGTAAAAGAACTTATAAAAAGGAATCCTAGAATTCCACACCTGTGTTTACTAGTAAATGTTAACAACATTCATTCAACTTTTTAGAGAAACATGCTTGAATACAGTGTTCTTACCCTTTGTGTTTAGCCAGGTAACTACTGACAGCTTCAATTACCCAGCTACTATTATGCAAATGAAATTGAAGCCAGAAGTCCTGCACCTGTGCTTTCCTCTGGATTTAATATTTCTAACGAGTTCTTAAATCCTGCTCTGCAGACATGCATGTGAGATTGCTCAACTCAGATTACAGTAGAGCAGGGGAAAATCTTTTCAAATGTAGACAATACTTAGAAGGAATTCAATAAAGCTTAGTATACATAAGGTTGAGATATTGTTAGATGGGAAATAGACACACAAAAAAACAATAAATTATCAAGATGTTTTTAGTATTGAGATGTATGGCCTAGTGACATTAAAGTAATGAGAAAAAAAGGTCAGAAAAAGTTCTTAGCCACAAGCTTTCCCTTTGTGGGAGGTCCTTTGTACCTTCTTGGCAGCCACCCCCAGTGATCTACCGTCACCGCTAGCTTTGCAGTTTTCTTCCTGCTTTTATGAACAATGTCTGCAACCCAAATTTAATTTCAAAAACATTTCACTGCTCTAATAAATAACACATAGATTTATAAATATCAACAGAAATAATAACAACCACAATAACAGTAGTTAACATGTAACTGAATCTTACCATGTGCCAGGCACAGACTCTAGGATTTAATGGGATTTATATAATTTACCTATAGTATGTCATTTACTCCTCACTAATTAATGAGAAAATAACTACTAATCTTATTTTGCAAATGAGGAAACTGAGGCTTAGCTTCATTAGTCAACTGGATCAAGGCCACATAATGATTAAAAAATAGCAGAAGGCAATCCTAACTCTACTTGACACTACAGAAAAGTGAACAATGCAAGATACTTGTGGCTTTCCAGTTATACATGCTAGAATGGTGCAAAGAAATTTTTTTAAAAAGTCAAAAAGATTATAATGGACTACTTCCCACTTTTTAATATCACATTCCCTTCTGACAGTTTTTTTCCCAACATTTAGTAAAGAACCTAGAAAAATGCTGCACCCTTCTACATGCTAATTTGTCTTATTTAAAAAATAGAAAAAATATTAAGCTGTAACAAGCTATTTCCAAAAGAGCCAAAATCTACAATACACAAAATACTTGAGATTTTAAGATGGATTTTGCTTCTCTATGGCTCAAATCTAAGTAGCAAGAAGAGGCAAAGGGAATAGGGAGAAGCATCATGTCATCCGTGACTCTTAAAAAACCTTTCCTAGAGCCCCATTAACAAATTCTGTCTTAGGCGGGGCGCAGTGGCTCACGCCTGTAATCCCAGCACTTTGGGAGGCCGAGGCGGGCGGATCACCTGAGGTCGGGAGTTCGGGACTAGCCTGACCGACATGGAGAAACCCCGTCTCTACTTAAAAAATACAAAATTAGCTGGGCATGGTGGTGCATGACTGTAATCCCAGCTACTTGGGAGGCTGAGACAGGAGAATCGCTTGAACCCAGGAGACGGAGGTTGCAGTGAGCCGAGATCGCGCCATTGCACTCCAGCCTGGGCAACAAGAGCGAAACTCCATCTCAAAAAAAAAAAAAAAAAATCTATCTTATCAGTCAGAAATGGGTCACATAGCCACACCTAGATGCAAGGGAGGCTGGGAAAATTAGTATTTTTAGCTGGGAACATTGCCACCTTGACCAAATCAGAAATCTATTTTCAATAAAGGGCATAATGGATATTGAATAGGTGACTATCAGTTGCTACAGTCTAGGATAATCTTTGGGGTTTTTCTCTGCAGATTTTAAAAGATAATAAAAGATGGAAATTTAGAAGTATAATTGCAAATTGAAAATTATATCAACTGTAGGTGGTGCCTAGTGCCCTGGAGTGAAATTGAAAAACAAATTTTTGAACCACAAGCTAAAATATTGAAAATTGGCAAAGTTAACAAGTACTTTGTTTCACACTTTAAGAAACACTTAAAATTATGCACTATACACTAACACAAAATGTATAAAGAAATTTATCTATAAATATATAAATGCCAGAAGTATAAAGGCAAAAATTTTAAAGCATGCCTGATTTATTTCTTTTACTAGCATTTAAAATCCAATACACTAGGAAATTTCATGCTATTTTCAAAATATGTCTGGAATATGGCCACTTCTTGCTATTTCTACCCTCCTGTCACTCATGGTCCAAGCCATCCTCATCTGGACTAGATTATAAAACTAGTCTTTTAATTGATCTTCCTACTTCTTCCTCCGCTTCTCAACACAGTAGCCACAGCCATACTGTTAAAATATAAATTATTTTTTTCTCTGTTTAAACCATCTAAAAATTCCAGTCTTATACTAAATAAAACCCAAAGTTTGTATATTGACATACGAGGCCCTACATAGTCTGTACCATCATTGACTTCCACACTCAGGTCTTGAATCTCATTTCCTACCAGCTCTCTTGCTTATCCACGCTAGGACTCCTTGAAGCACATCAACCTCAAGGTCTTTGCACATGTTTTCACTCTGCCTGGAGTGTGTTCTCTGCCAGATCAGCTCTGCTTTCTTCTTCACTTCGCTTTCATCTCTTTCTAACTGTCATCATATCAATTAGCTTTGCCTGATGGCATTATGAAATAATGATAGCATACTCCCCTCTTCTCCATTGCATTTACAATTTAGCACAAAATGCATTGACTGATTCCTTCTTGTTGTCTCCTTCCCCTCTACAGAGTAACCTCCACAAAAGCAAAGACTTTATTTTGTTAGTGGGTAAATCTTTCTGCTTGGACCATTGTCTGTTACATAGGAGATACTCAATATTTATTGAATGACTTAATAGACATTACTATTTAGATGAAAAGATGAAAAGCCTTATAGTTAAGAAAAAAGTAAAAAATAAAATGGCTTGTGGCATAACTACATAACTTTTTTGATACTGTCCAGAAAATATCATCATAGCAGGAGAGTACCTATATTATTTTAAAGTAACTTAAAATTGTTTTCACTTGACAATTTCAGGAAGTATCTGTATCTTACATATAAAATGTATAATATTTTTGAAAGAAATATCAAATATCAACATAATGCGATATATTTGCTGCACTTGACATTTCAAATTTTGAAACATTACGATCATAGTTCCAGATATATTGTCAATATTTTTGTGCTGTTAGTGTAATCCCATTCCAAAGCAAACATATGGAAGTACAAATCCCTTGTGGACTTAATAGAAATATTTTCAATGAATGTGTGACTAGCTTTGCTAACTCACATGCATTTTCAAAATTAGTAATTATAGTCTGAAAAAAAAATTCAATTTGTTAATTTATACAATTTCTTCTCTTGTGTTACATTTATTTTTCTCATACTATCTTTAAATACTGTTTTTAAAACAAAAGATTAATATTTCAAAATTGTGTACCATATTACAAAATGGAAAATCTTCTCTCTTTTAATTAAGTTTGCTTGTGTGTAATTCAGTTTCCTTCCTTAAGCTTGCAGATTTGATGTGCTACCTACTAGGTATGGAGAGAACATGCTGTATTCTTCTTTCTGACTACCTTTTCCTTGCACCTGACTTGTTTGCCAAGAAAAAAAAAAAAGGATTGTATCTAAAAAGTGAGTTAGCAAGTGGAGCTGAGCAAGGAATCTTCAGCTTCTTCCTATGTACATAGAAAATAAAATAGAAATTAAAACATGAGTTTCAAGACAGCTTTTTGAAATAACTCTTGCTAAATTTCAGGATTAAAAATATATATTATGGTAGCCACTCAGAGGACATTATTTCAGCAATGATTAAACCACAGTACCAGGATCTAAAAAGCCAACTAACTTTACCATAAATGAGCTAAACTATCAGTACAGATTGAGAGAAAATAAACAATCCAATACATATGTACAATAGCATTCAGTACTTTCTTTGGAAATCCATACTATGCTAGTCAACGTTTAAAACATAAGAACATAGTCTGTTGTATATGATACAGTATATTCTAAAAATAAACCAAGGAAGGCATTTCAAGCTGTTTACATGACTAAGCTGACACCAAAAAGATAAGTCATATTTATTGCCAGGAAAGGATTGGAAGAGCGCCTATGAGACAGAGAAAAAAAAAAAACCATGGAAAGGACTGGATGTAAGAGAACATGATGCTGGCAGAGATACAAGTGATTATCTGGAGCTTGAAGGATCTAGCAAGAGAGAAGACAGGAAAGCTGCTACCATATCATAGAAGGTCTAGTAGTCACTGCACTGCTTCATTGAGTTTTGGGAAGATTGCTTCAGATAATGGACTGACATGGAGAAATTTTGAAGGCAAGTAAAGAAGCTATAGAAATAATCCAGGCAAGATAGTTCAATGGCCTGAAATAAAATAGTGGATGAATAGAACTGAATACATTTGGGATCATCAAGGTGGCAAAGGTAGCAGGACTTAAGAAGTGTTTAGTTAGTCCCAGAAAGAGAAATAAATCGGTAAGAGATAAAATACGAAGGTAGAGATATTGGCCTCTTTCTTGAGCTACTAGGCAGCAGACGGTGATGCCATACACTGAAATTTAAATATTGGAGGGAGAGTGAAATCTGGAGAGAATAACATGATTTTAATTTAGGACATAATGACCTCAAGGTTACTGTAGGATATTCAGGACCAAAACCCAGAAATGATCCTTGTCTCTTCTCACCCAATCTATGAGCAAATCATATTGGCTCTAACTGCAAAATATACCCATGCGCTGACCTGACCACACTGCTCAGCATTTCCTCTGCTTTTCTCTTAATCCAAACCACCACCACCTCTCTTCAGGATTATTGCAACAGTCTCTTAATTGGCCTCCTTGCTTTCTCCCTTGTCCCTTTACAATTGATTTTCAATGTTGCAGCCAGAGTGATCTTTTTAACTTAATTCAGATTGTGTCACTGATTGGCTGAAAACTCTTCAATAACCATCTGTCTCACACAGAATAAAATCCAATGTCTTCTGCATTGCCTCCAAGATTCTGTTCTCCACTTCCACTCCAAACTCTGATCACATCTCTAACTATGCCCCCCTCATTGTCCTCCTTGTCATTCCTCAAATGAGCCAAGCACATTCCCATCTCAGGGCTATGTACATGCTCCTCCTTCTGCCTGGAACATCCTGCCACCAGACACTCTTACCTGTAGGGCCTGCTCTCATACTCAGTGTCATTTTATTAGGGACATCTTCCCTGATGAACCTATCTAGTTTACAACTCTGTCTTTTTACAACCACTCAAACGCCCTTATAGTCTTCAAAATACTTATCACTACTTAACATTATATTATGCATATGTTTATTTGTTGATTGCCTAAATTCCTAATGGAATGTAAAATTCATGAAAATATTGTCTGCTTTGATCACAAAGAAAAGTCCTTGGCACATGATAGGTACTCAATAAATATATTTTTTAATGAGTTCAAGTGGAGATATCCAATAGACTTTTTTATTATTACAGATCTTAGCTGTAATAATTAAAGCCATGAAGCAAGTATTTTCCAGCTAAGCATTTAAGTGCCAGACAATCACAGGAAAGGGGCACTAATACATCGAAGTCTCCTAAATCTGAGTGTTTGGGTTCCACCTTTCCTCTACAAGTTTTAGTCTCATATTTCTGGGATTCTTCTAAACATTTCTACCTAACTGTCACACAAGTGCTCCTGCTGGATAGTTCCTCTCTCTCCCTCACACTCCCACAGTTATGAAGCTTTACCAAATCTAATACCTAAATATCTCCTGATTCTATCCCCTTCTCACAGGCTCTTCTACCTCTACATTCATCCATTTACACATTCAGTGAACATTCATTTGATATCTGTTACATGCCAGATACTATTCTAAAAGCTGAGAATACCAAGATAAATAAATTACAGCCCTCAGGATCAACAAACACACAGTCTAGTGAAGAAGGCAAGAATGCAAATCGATAATTATAATGTACTATAGCGCATGGTGATTTTATTTCAAAAAGAAAAACACTATGTTGTACAAGAGACGGTATGAATTCACATACTTGGAATTAGAAATTGGTAGCAATTTGAAGGTATTGAAAGTAATCAGCATTTCAATATAATGTGGGCAGATGTGGTATTTCAGATAAGAGAAGAAGAGCCAGTTCAGGGACAGGGAGTGGGACGATAGCAGCCAATATCATCCTGGCAGCTGGAGAATTAGTGCCTCAAACTAAAGGAGAATCTAGCCATCTTTCCATGATGCCTACCACATTATGAAACACTAAGAAAGTACACAGAGAATGCTACATGAACCATAAATATGATCAGTAAGAGCTAGAGGAAGACACAGGAAAAAACTTTGCCTTTTTAATTTTCAAAAAAAAAAGAGGCATGAGCATGTGTAGGAAATATCCAGTAAATAGAATGAGGTTGCAAATATAGGAAGGAGGGTCTCATGGGCTCAAAAAAAGAGTTAGAAGAATTCTAAGGATTAGAATTAAATGTAAAGATGGAAAAGCCTTCACTGTTTGTTAGATGAAAATGATCTCACTAGTATCTTCTGATCTACTCTATTCCATTAATTTATAAGATACAACAAAATGGAAAATTACAACTGTACTGGAAATCAATAATCTTAATCAATGATCTGCCAGATCCCAAGAATTGTTCATCCAAAGTGCATTCATCCAAATTGTGGATGGGGCTCTGAGTCAGGAAACAGGACCAAACAGGAAAAAGTTGGGGTGATATCTACCTACTGCCACCTGTAAGCCTAATGTGAAGATCATGCCATTTTTCAACCGGAAAATATCAGTCATTCCCTTCTTCAAGGTCTGAGGAGACTAGACCCATTTAACTACCCTTTCCCAATCAATTCTTTTCTTTATGTAACAACATTATAGAATATCCCTTGTTTTCAATCATACAATGTTGAAAAAAAAGCAATTATAAGAAGCTATAAAGACCTGATAAATTCCAAAACAGAGGGGTCACGCCAGGCAAAGAGAAAGACATAAATAGAAGTATAAAGGTGAGAAGGGTCATGCAGTTTCGGTGAAATGGAGAACAGACCAGTCCTGCTGGGGCAGTGTGTGTGAGGGGAATAGACATTATTTAGTTGAAAGGAATGGAAGAAGCCTGATTATGGATAGGCTTTCGCTTTCTAATTCTGCCTTTGCTCACTATCCTCTAAACAACAGAAAGTTATTAGGAGCTTTTGGAAAAGGGGAGTTACATGATGAAAGCGATATTCTAGAAAGATTAATAAGGTCCCATCCTCTTCTTTTGCTTCTTCATTGCCAATACCTACATAAACTAACCTTGTGATGAAAAATGCAGTTATCAGAAAGAAGTCACAGATAAATTCTTACAATGTTCTCCTGTTCCTTCATAACCTAATTTATTATTTTTAAAAAAACCTCCAATATGGTTTTTTTTTTCACAAGAACAAATATTTCTGTTAAGATTTAAAAACAAGCCAGTAAGTCCCCAGCAATTTCAGAACAAGCAAGCATGTTTTGGTACTGAGGAGCACATTTCAGAACAATGATGATGAGTTTCTATAAAGAGTAAAGAGCAATTGTTAACATTTCTTGAATATGCTTAGCACGAAGGAGGCATTCTGTTAAGCACTTGTGTGCATGATCTAATTTTATCCTCTCAATAATGGCTTACATAGGTATTAGATGAGAAAAATAGCTTGAAAAGTTTAACTGGCCCAAGGTCTCACAGTTGGTGTCTTGCTCTCATTCACTACACCCTAGAAAGAGATTTTTCTTTTTAAGTTCAAAATATATTTGTTGCATAATTTGTTGTAACACCCTAAAATAAAACCTTACATATGTATTTGTTCAAGAACTAGATATTAGGCTCTTACGATGTGTATAATGTTAGAACAGGATCTAAAAGGCATGTAAGATAAAATGTAATATGAGAGCTAAAGTGAATCTGTTCTGCTATGCATATAGGTCAATTTATGTTTATTTATTAATTTTAATTAGAATCAAAGTATATGCCTTACAAAGAGTAACCTTACACACTGAAATAACACAGTAACAAAAGTGCCAATTAAATAATGGAGATACCTTATTTGATTTTAATGCTATAAATTTGAAAATGTAGGGTTGTACAGATATTAAAAAATCTATACTCATTAAAAATCATTAGGATATTTAAAAGGTTTTACTTCTTAATTGTTAAGAAAAAAATAATATTGAAGATGACTTATTTAGTTATTTTAATTTAATTTGCTCTTTAACTCTGTCTCTAGTCTCTAGAGGTTTATAATTTTGATTTAGTATGTATTAGTAAAATTTGCATGAAAGATTCTTTTAACTGGGTAGTGGAAAGATCTGAGGCCCTGAGGAAGAGAATTAATTTTCACTTTGAAGTGTTCTTTCTTACATAATGAATTTTCTGCTTTCCATGCCAAAATGTAGCTTTTCAAGCTACTTTCCAAATGAATGTATTTTCTTAACTTCTTGATCAAAAGGGAGATCCCTCTCAATTGAAGTTTTCTGAGTATTTCATTGCAGCCTTGAGAGACCAGAGGAAGAACCTAGCTAAGCTATGACCAGACTTCCGGCCAAAAGGAATTGTGAGGTACATAACAGCTAAATCGTGCATGTATGTACTGTTTTCACTTTAGATACAGTTGATATTTAAAACCCAACTGAAAGGAGCCATGTCTCCTATATGAGTACAATTTTGTGAATTAACTCTCTGGTAAAACATTCCTTCGCTAAGATTTTTAAAAAATTAAAAGCCCTTAATTTAAATTGTTTCATGCTAATTCTAAACCAGATCTCCATGTCCCTTTGTTCATACAGGTTATTGTCTAGTGGAGGATAGAGAGATTGGAACTACTGTAAATTCTAAGAGGAAGAATTTGGCATAATGAGAGATTATATTCAGAGATATCAAAACAGTTATCTGAAGAAGTGAGCTGGAAGAAGTTGAGAGGTAACAAAGGAAAAGCATTAATAAAGAGACCCTGTGGCAAGAGGAAGCCAAGGATCTGAAAAAAGCCAAGATGGCTGGTGCTGAGATAGTCAGGGGTCGAGACCGGGGAGGAAATGGCCAGATTATGCAAGGCTTTGTAAGCTTTGCTAAAGAGTTTTATCCCACTCCAAAGAGCTCTTGAAAGACTCAGAAAAGTTTAAACAAGAGTGGGAAATGAACATATTTTTCATTTCAAAGAAATAACTCTGGCTGAAGGGTGGAGAATGGCCAGAGTAGATACAGACAAACTCATTAAAGAAGATTCTTCAATTGTTGAAGTAAGAAATAATGGTAGGTTGGGATAAGTTCATAATAAAGGTTGAGGAGGTAATGGACAGAAGCTGATGGATACGGATAAATATGATAAGATAAAATTCACAGGCGTTGCATGATGGAATAATTTTCCACTGTGGCAGACGCATCCTGAAATGACAACCAGTGATTCATGTCTTTGTATAATCCTCTTCCCTTGAGTGCAGGTAAGGCCTTTATCTTGCTTCTAACCAATACAATATGGCAAAGGTAATGGGATGTCACGCCCTTCATGACATTATGTGATATGAGATTCTGTCTTAGGAAAACAGAAAAAGAGGTACTTTTGCTGGCCTTAAAGAAGCAAATGTCATGTGGTAAACTGCTTATGGAGAGATCTGTATGGCAGGGAACTGTGGACAGCCTCTAGGATCTGAGGACGACCTCTATCTAACAGCCAGCAAAAAGCCAGGTCCTTGTCATACAGACACATGGTAACAAACATTACTAACAACCAAAGCTTAAAGTAGATTCTTCCCCACTCAATCCCTTAGATGAGAATACAGCTCTGCCAACACCTGAATGCAGCTTTGTGAGAACCAGCAGGAGAACCAGCTAAGTTGTGCCCAGAATCCTGACAACAGAAACCATGACATAATAAATGAGAGTTATTTTAAGATGCTAAATTTGGTGACTTGTTACATATCAATAGATGATGAATACATCTAGAGTAATGGAGATGATCCCTAAGTTTCTGGTGCATCTCAGTGAGGGAACAAGCAATGGTAATGACCCAGGTTTGGGGGTAGGAGCTCCATCATGAGTTTTGCTTTGAGTATATTGAATTTGAAATTCCTTAAGACACCCAAGAGGAGATGTCAATTAGGCAGTCCTGCATATGGGCCTAAAGCTCAACAGAAGCCATAGGCTAGATTAGTGGTGATTTTACCCCTCAAGAATCATTTGAAAACACCTACAGACATTTTTAGTTGTTATAACCAGAAGTTACTACTGGCACCTAGTAGGGAGAAATCAAGGATTCTGCTAAACATCCTGTAATACGCAGCACAGATCCCTATGCTTCCCTCTAGAAACAAACTGTCAATAGTGCTGAGGTTGAGAAACTCTGGGCTAGTTACGTAAACCCCTTAATTTGTATGTAGGTGATGTATGAGCCCATGGGCACTGGTTAGACTATCCAGGAAAAAGCATAAAATAAAAACACAAGATGACTTAAAATTGATCCTTCAGGAAGGTCAACATTTTGTGGCTGGATAAAGATTTAACCTGCAAAGAAAACACAGATGAGGTTGAAAGAAAGGTAGAAGAGAAAATTCTGTATTATATAGTTTGAGTACTTCAAGAGTTTGTCCTAAGTATTTCCCCTTCCGGCTATATTCTCCTTGATGATCTCATTTACTAATTTGTTTCAAGAGAAGTGACTGTTCCAGTGTTAACCCAAAGGCCTGGCTATTGTAAAACTCAATGTTGCATGATTTGATTCTTGTTAACATGTTCTCTTATAATCTGGATTATTATGAAAAAAAATCAAGTTGATGTCAATCTATAACTAGCATGCCTGGTGTTAGAGTCAGGGTTCTCCAGAAACAGGACGCATAGAATATATAGAAAAAATTTTATTATGAGGGAGTGGTTCACACAATCATGGAGGCTGAAATGTCCCACAATCTGCCATCTGCAAGCTGTAGGCCCAGGAAAGCCAGTGATGTAGTCATAGTCTAAATGCTAAGTCCTGAGAATACGGATGTTAATATTTGAAGGCAGGATAAGATGGGTGTTCTAGCTTATATACAAAGAGCAAGTTCACCCTTCCTTCATATTTTTTTCTATTTGAACACAATGGGTTGAATGACGCTTCACCCACATTGGTGAGGACAATCTTCCTTACTCAGTCTACTGATTTAAATGCTAATATCTTCTGGAAACATCCTCACAGACACACCCAGTTACCTAGGCATCCCTTAGCCCAATCAAGTTGATATATAAAATTAAGCATCACAACTGGGCAATTAAATCATTCATCCAATAAAACATTATATTATTTTATAATTAGTAAAAAAAGTTTATGATCAATTTACAATACTGTCCATGGTTTTCAGGATACAAAATCAGCATGCAAAAATCAGATGTGTTTCCATACAGCAGCAACAAACAATCCAAAAGGGAAACTAAGAAAACAGTCCCATTTACAATAGCATCAGAAATAATAAAATACTTGGGAATAAACTTAACCAAGGAGGCAAATGATCTGTATAATGAAAACTACAGATATTGCTGAAAGAAATCAAAGAAGACCTAAAGATACTCTGTGTTCATGATTGGAAGACTTAATATTGTTAAAATGTTCATTTTATCCAAAGTGATGTACAAATTAAACGCAATTCCTATCAAAATCCCAATGATATTTTTTGTGGAAATAAAAATACAATCCTAAAATTCATGTGGAACCACAAAGAACCCCAAATAGTTCAAACAACCTTGAGAAAGAAGAACAAATCTAGAGGTATCATACTTCATGACTTTAAAAATATTACATAGCAATAGTAATCAAAATAGTATGGTACTAGAATAAAGACAGACATATAAACCAATGGAAAAAATAGAGAGCTGAGAAATAAACCCATACATATATGGCCAAATGATCTTTCACAAGATTGCCAAGGCTACACAATTGGGAAAGAATAACTTCCTCAACAAATGGTGTGGGAAAACTGGACATTCACATGCAAAAGAATGAAATTAGACCCTATTTTACATCATACACAAAAAATATATCAAGATAGATTAAAGACAAACATAAGACCTAAAACTATAAATCTCCTAGAAGAAAACATATGAGAAATACTTCAAAATATTGATCTTGGCAATTATTTCTTGTATGACACCAAAACACAGGCAATGAAATAAAAAGTAGACAAGTGAGAATACATCAAATTAAAAAGCTTCTGTGCAGCCAAGGGAACCATCAACAGAGTCAAAGGGCAACCTACAGAAATGGAAGAAAATATTTCCAAACCTTTAACTGATAAGGGTTTGTATCCAAAATATATAAGGCACTCTTATAACTCAATAGCATAAAAACAAATAACCTGGTTTAAAAATGGGCAAAGGGGTAAAGAAACATTTCTCTAAAGAAGACATATAAATGATTAACAAGTATATAAAAATATGTTCAACTTCACTAATCATTAGGTAAATGAAAATCAAAACCACAATTAAATAAAATCTCACATCTGTTAGAATGGCCCTTATATTTAAAATAAATAAAGAAAAATAAATAAAATAAAAACCAAAACAGAAAGTAACAAGTGTTAGTGAAGACGTAGAATACTTGGAACCCTTATGCATTTTTGATGGGAATTATATAAAATGGTACAGCCACTATGGAAAACAGTATGGAGGTTTCTCAAAAAATTTAAAAAAGAACTATCATATGATGCAACACTCTCACTTGGTATTTTTCAAAAAACAATTGAGAACAGGGTCTGGAAAAGATATTTGCACCCTCACGTTTGTATCAGCATCATCACAATAGCCAAGAGGTGAAAACAATCTAAGTGTCCACTGGATACTTAGATTGAATGGATAAAGAAAAGTGATATATTCCTACAATGGAATATTATTTGAACTTACAAAAAAAAAGGGAATCCTGTCATGTGCTACAATATGGATGAACCTTGTGGATATTTTGCTAAGTAAAATATGCCAGTCACAGAAGGGCAATATTGTATGATTTCACTCTCTGAAGTCTCTAAAGTAGTCAAACTCATCAAAGCAGAACGCAGAATGGTGGTTGTCAGGGGCTAGGGGAAAGGGGAAGTGGTGAGCTGTTATCAATGGGAATGGTTTCAGTCATACAAGATGATAAAGTTTTAGGATCTGCTGTACAACAACGTACATGTAGTTAACAATATTGTGCTGTACACATTAAAATTTGTTAAGCAGACAGATTTCATGTATATAGTTTTTTCCACGATTAAAACAAAATAATCGTTTACCTATTTCTGTCACAGCCAAAGACTATGTCATAAAATTAAAGTATAAAAACACTAGTTTCATATACCAGAAACAGATACCACTGACATTTAAATCAAATATTCAAGTGAACATCAGTATTATGATAGCCATATAAGAATGAGAATAAAATTACCTGTTTATTGTGCCTAGGGAAATACTGTGCCTAATTTGACCTCATTTGGGGAAATGTCTTACTTAGAACAATATATATATATGATTTTTTGTGTCGGTTTAATTCCTCAGGAAAATGACCTATAATCTCCGTCATTCCAATTTCTAATACTTACTTTTGTTATGCTAATGGTAGGTTTTCAGGTGATCCCAGAATTTTCTTTTGTCTACATATTTGATGTCATTGTTTTAATGGCAAAAGTTTCCTCTATTTCTTTTCTCTACTTACATAATTTCCTATTTGCATTCACTGCAAAAAACAAATTTGCGCCCCCACCATGTACTCTGTAAATGTGCATTTCATGGGAGTCACGTTCCTAGCCCCATTTGATCTCTATTTTTTATCCCTTGTATTTCTCACATCTAATTTATATTTGCTTGTCATAAATTGTCTTAAATTATTTGTGGAATAAGATAGAATATAACAACTTATAATTTTAAAAGGCCACCAGAAAGTCTTGTTTAATGTGCATAAATATAGCTATAGTTTCAATTTTTTAAAACTTGTCCTCAATTCTATCTTTTAAGCAACATTTTTAAGTATGTATAATTCTGGGAGTTTATTCTTGCCTCCCCACTATGCATGAATAGAGAGAGACAGTCAAGGTTTCATCTCACAGGCAAGACTTGCCTCAGTACCTTGGGAACTTGCGTGCTATTAGGACTTGATTTGGTGAAGCTGTGTTGCAGCTAAGATACTGCCTCTGGCAAGTGTTTAATGATGGCACCTTAGAAATGCTTTGACATTTCCATGTTGAAGGTGAGAGAAAGTACTTTAAGGAAAAAAGAATCTTAAACAAGTGGGTTGTTCTGAGAATGAAGATAAAGCATAATTCTCCCTATTTTGTCAGAGGAGGTTATCACAGAAAGCATGCTGATAGAGAACAAGACCCAATGAACTCTAAGATATTGCTACCGGGTATACCCCACCTAGCTGGTACAGTCAATATTTTGATGCTTAGAGGAGATAAAATGAATTCATAAATGCCCCTCCCAGAACACTGTTTTAAAGCCAGGCTTATTTCCGTTTGGTTGTGCTACATATTATAGTAAAATAAGTTAGCCCATTAGGTATTGAAAACAGAGTTTTTTAAATAAATAAAGAACAAATGGAAAATTAAATAAATAGCTTTAAAAGTCATCACTTGCTTTTTTCACTCTGTCTCCAAGTGAAACTCCAAATTAATGTTAGCCTAGAATGGAGATAGGGGAGGCAAGGAAGGTGTAGAAAGCCTCTCTTGTACAGCTCTCTTTGTCCTAGCCCATCCTGACCTTCACTAACTGCAGTTCTGATGCCACTCGAATCATAAAATTATGTGTTCAGAGCTCCAAATGAGACTGCAGCTATAGACTGACTATATAGGTTACAGAAATCTTGCTCATTTTGCTTTTGTTATTTGTGGTATGCAACATACATTTATGTACCCAAGGTTTAAGGGCAGTTACATGATAGTGTTGACATATTTAGCCATGGTCTACTTAAATTTCTACATTCTTTAGCCTTGAATGCCTCTTAGGCCTGGCTCACCATCAGACTACCACCTCCTTTCTGCACTTAGGTGGCTGACTTATTGAACATGGATCTAAGATTTTATATTGGTCCCTATATTAAACTGTATCTCATTGTTTAATTTCATCCTAGTCTGTTGTTATATTTTTGAGTTTTAATTCAAACACATTAATTATTCTTCAAAGCTTTAAGTCACTGCAATTGTATTTGTTCAACAAATACTAACTGAGGCCAGGCATGGTAGCTCATGCCTCTAATCCCAGCATTTTGGGAGGCTGAGGCAGGCGGATCACTTGAGATCAGGAGTTAGAGACCAACCTGGGCAACATGGTGAGACCCCGTCTATACTAATAACACAAAAATTAGCCACATGTGGTGGCACATGCTTGTAATCCCAGATACTTGGGAGGCTGAGGTGAGAGGATCACTTGAACTCAGGAGGCAGAGATCGCAGTGAGCCAAGATCATGCCACTGCACTCCAGCCTGGGTGACAGAGCGAGACTCCATCTCAAAACACATGCACGCACACACACACACACACACACACACATATTAACAGAGTACACACACAAACACATATTAACAGAGTGCTTTCTATGTACTAGTAACTACGCTAGGCAGTAGAGGTTGAATTGCAAAGATGAAGCAGACAAAACTAATTATTGTTTAATCACCAATGTTAATGAAATTTTTGACTCTTCTACAGTCAAGCCTTATGGTCTACTACTCCAGCCCACATATCTTGTTGTTCTATCCACACTTAACTTTCCAGCATTCACTTCACTTGCCAGTACTTTTGTATTTGTATGTCTTCAGCGTTTGTATTTCCTTCTGCCTGTTATACCAACCCATACTTCCTCTCTAAGCAAAGTTCCACTTACTTCTTCAAGTGCTAGCTCAAATGCCAACCCAGGTAAGCCATAATTGCTAATTCTAAGCAACTTGAGGGCCCCATACTCCCATTTGCCAGGCAGGGATACCTGATGGCCAAGCAAAGCCAGCACATGACATGATCCTGTTATCTTTCTCTGCTCACCACCCAACATAGAAGCTTGTTCAATCATATTTTCTCCCTTAAATATGTATTTCCATACTCTTCTGTAATTCCGTGCATCTCAAGCATTTTAGAGCTTTCTGCCCTCCTAAAACTATGTGCTAAAAAAACAAAACATCCATTTTTCATGAAAAGTAATCTGACCTGCATTCTGAGCATCTTTACTGTATATTTTCTTTATGTTCTTGCCTTAATTCAAGCTTGGCTCTCCTGTATGGAACTCGCAAGTATAATCCACTCACTTTCTCATATTCTGTTTATGTTAGAGTCAGGACAAGTTACTGTCATTGTCCTAAATCCTTAATGATGCCCCCAGATCTTTTTGCCTATAGAATTTTTTGAGAACCCTTGATCTTTAATGGCTTATGTAGTGCTCTGGCTATCCACTCTATTCCTCTTTGTTGTTTATCTATGAGTCTCTTGGTCATTTCACCACATTAATTGAAGGCTTTTGTTCTCAGCATCATTTCCTGTACACCAATTGCTAATATTATCTTGTATGTCTTCAAAGTCCATATGATTAATCTTAATCTCTCAGATTAATCTCTGCCTTCTCATCCTCAGTGAACCTTACTTCTACTCTTCTTTACCAACCAACTCACATGTCCATACCCCCAACCTTGTCATCACCTAAAACTGATCCACTCTAAAACTCTTAAATTCAAAGAAACACAGCTGCCCATTATTCTGGCTTTATCACTCAGATTTTAGATCTGTTCTTAGATCTCAGCAAGGCACCCAGTTTCTTAATGCTTCTACTTTCTTCCTATCAAAGAGCCTACCTGTGTCTCCACTTTATGTCCTTTTGTATTCGTAGTGCAGTTCATCAATCACTGTCTCACCATGCCCTCAATTCTCTCATCTCTCTACTACACCCTCACTGATTTCAACTGAATGCTTGCCTTCTATACCTTGGCCACTGAACCTTGGTAGAGAAATAAGTAGTGTGTGTCAGTGCCTAACTATAGACCTGTGGCTTGCAACATCACCAGCTCACTCATGGCTGTGTAGGAATACTTCCAGGTCTCACTAGTGAAATCTCTTTCCATTCCTCACAGCAGCCACTTCAAAATGTGTATAATTATCTCAAATCTCTGGCTACATCGTTTCTCAAGATAAAACAATAACCTTAACATTACACAACAAAAATTAAGCCAATAGAATTCCCTCAGTTTTCCACAGCTTGATCTACAAACTAAGCTGCATCTACCTGGATGCCTTCAGTCTTCTCTCCAGTTACAACAGGAAAGGGTCTAGTGTCCCAGGTAAGGGTAATTTCTCTTCCCATGGTTTGGAACATACTTATGAACTTCTCATGGACCTACCTCTATTTCTTTCTTTAGGAGGCTTCTGACCAGCATTTCAACATGCTCAGTTCTTTCTGACCTAAAACAACAGAAATTCTTACTCAAACAAGTGTCCATTTGTTCTAAACAATTTCCTCTTTCTTTCCTTCCTACCCCACAATTTAGAAAGTGCTGCTGAACATTGGCTTATATTTAGACATCTCCTATTAACTCCTCAACAAACCGTGAAACTAGACATTTCACTGAAAAATCAGATCCCACCAAGATTATTAATGAACTCCTTACTGCTAAACCCAATGGAAGCTCAACTGTCCTTAGCTTAATCCACTCATTCATTCAATACATATTTACTAAGCCTTTATTATACCAAAGCCCTGAATTAGGCACTGAAGATAGAGCTGTGAATAAAAAATAAAAAGACTGCTGCCCTTGGGGATATGATTTCTAAAGGGTTACAGTGATAATAAACTGAGTATGCACTGAGAGGTGTGCTTCTGAAATAAGTAGCCTACACTTAAGGAAATAATTATACTTCATTCCCAATTGGCCTTTAAATCTTGTAGCCAGGGCTCCTCACAAGATTTAAGATGGCAACTACTTTCTTGAGGGTCAGATATAACCAAATTTCCTATCTCCCTATGACATGGTTTAGATGCTTGTCCTCTCCAAATCTCATGTTGAAATGTGATCCCCAATGCTGCAAGTGGGGCCTGGTGGAAGGTGATTGGATCATGGGGTCAGATTCCTCATGAATGGTTTAGCACCATCTTCTTGGTGATAAGTGAGTTCTCATTCAATTAGTCCACCTGAGATATGTTGTTTGAAAGAGTCTGAAACCTCCCCAATTTCCCTCTTACTCCCTCTCTCACCATGTGACATCACCTGCCCTCCCTTCACCTTCCATCATGATTGTAAGCTTCCTGAGGCTGTCACCAGAAGCAGATGCTTGAGCTATCCTTGTATATAGCCCACAGAACCATAAGCAAATTAAACATCTTTTCTTTATAAATTACCTAGCCTAAGGTATTCCTTTATAGACATGCAAAAACAGGGCCAGGCACAGTGGCTCATACCTGTAATCTCAGCACTTTGGGAGGCTGAGGTGGGAGGATTACCCAAGGTCAGGAGTTCGAGACCAACCTGACCAACATGGTGAAACCCTGTCTCTACTAAAAATACAAACATTAGCTGGGCATGATAGCAGGCACCTGTAATCCCAGCTACTTGGGAGGCTGAGGCAAGAGAATCACTTGAACCTGGGAGGCAGAGGTTGCAGTGAGCCAAGATCGCACCACTGCACTCCATCCTGGGCGACAAGAGTAAGACTCTGTCTCAAAAAAAAAAAAGAAATGCAGAAACAGACTAACACATCCCACTAGATATTGTATTTTGTTCCGCTAAATTAATGCATATGTAATGTACTTTCTATCTTCTTTCTTGTATTATTAACATGTAAATTATTTGTTATTTACACAACCGTCAGCTCCTTCAGCAAAGGCTTTGTATGAAATTCTCCATTTGTCGTCCAGCTATATCCCAGAGCCTTACATATAAGAGATTTCTAAAATATTGTTAAATGAACAGATGAATAAATGCATGTGAAGTAAGTGGTTTACATTAAGTCTATGGCTACCCTCCAAAACACAAAGGCAGTTTTATTGGGTTCTATAATTCCATGATGCATTGGAATCAACTATTAATTGTTATCACAGCTTGTTACCCTAACTCCCTGGGACATCGTATTTTTTTTTAACTCTAGAAGGAAAGTTCACTGGAGATAAATGTAAAATTCTGTGTTTTAATTGTTGGCATGTAAACTAAATATAAATGTTCTGATCAGAAAAGTAATATAGAAATATACAAACATTTCAAAGACTTAGGATATTCTGAATGCTGCTAAATTTTTGCCAATTTTTTTAAAGAAAGATTGTGCCACAGAGACAAAATGAAATGGAGAGCATAGCAATTAGCATGAGAACTAGATCAATTAAGACAGCCAGCTTGGATAATAATGTTGATATTTTCTGTAACAACATAGTGGGGTGGAACATTTATTTCAACAACAACCCGAACCATTAGTGTAATTTCATATTTTAATAGCCTCTATGTGCAAATATATTTCTAGATGTCTTCCTCAAGCAGTTGCTTGCATAATTCCAGAAATCTTGTTCAATGGAAAATCACTTGGTGGGAACATGGAAATAATTGATGCTTGGTTTAAAAATGTTTCTTTGGATGTTAAAATTAAACAAATGTAGAGAAATTTAAGATGCTAAAATTTCTGCATGCAGTTTTTTTATATTTGTGCATTACATGAAAAGACATTTAAGCAAAGGAGTTTGCATTGCCAGGAATTTGTTTCTTTCTATTAGAATAGACACCATTCTGGGTGGGTTGAGGTGACTTATTAATATTTTGTACTCTTTGTATTAAGAAAACTGTTTTCTTCAAATTTAGAAATAAGACAGATTAGTCTTTTATAAAATAATTTGAGATTACTAAATTACTATTTTTTTTACTTATTCCAGAAATTTCAACACATACTTACTGAACATTGAAGTGGCCATGCTTTTCTCTCCATTAGATATTTATTTTATAAAAAAGACATTAAATTATACTCTTTCTTATCAACTAGGATCTATTCAAAGAGCAGGTAAAACCAAGAGAAAAGAGGGAGAACAGCAGAGAAAGAATCACCAGGTAAACAAAGATGTGTTAGTAATGACAAAGAGGCTATGAAGTTTTGGTCTTTGATGTCATACAAATGCAGCATCAAGGGACTAGTGGGCTTTAAATAATCATTTTTATTTGGTAAGAGCTTGCCAGTCATCTGTTCATAATTAACCGAATTAGCTCATTTTTATGCTCATAATTTTCCAGTTGAATTGGAAGAGTTCAAAAACTTTTAAAACTATTTTAAGATCTACACGTTTGTTGGCCTTCTCTTTTCCCATCATGCTATTATGGACATTTAAAGTTCACTGTAATTATTGGCTACCTCCTAGTTAAATAATAAAATCACCTTAAGTGTTATTAAAATCTTGAAAGATTAATAACATGATCAAAGAGCAGTGTCCATCCCTTAAGATGCTGTGCTCAAACTTTGGTATCATATTACCATCTGAAAAGTTCATTACTAATTGTTCCAATCTCTTCTCCTCAATAATATGGTCTATTTTTTGAATTGATGTTACTCTAAAATTATAAAAAACCTCTTTGACCATGAAAGGAATTTCTAACATGACATTAAAAAAAAAAAACCACATTTTTGAGGGACTGCAGAATGATCACTGATAGGCTTTCAACAGTAAATTCTATAGTTGAAGTTCATTGGAACATCATTTACCATGACAAAAAGTTCAATTATCTCTTGGTTCTCTCCCCTCCATATTCTCTGTTTTCCTCCTTCATATTTAAACATATGGGTTAAGGTCTCTCACTTAATATTTTAATGGTATGATTTAATTAATTCTTCCATAGTGTATATGCACATTATATTTTACCTAATAAATATGAAAAGTAGTTGTGAGAGATTCCTTGAGTGAAAATTTTATTATTCTCATGGTAGTTGGGATGATTGGAAAAAAAGTACTATTAACTTACAAAATTTAAATTCATTTTTTTATGTTAAAACCATTTACCATCATTACACATTCACTCATTTAACACATATCTATTAGATGCCTACTGAACAGCAGACATTGTGCTACATTCAGGGGACGCTTTTGGAAGCCCAGAGTTTACTTGACGATGAAATTATCTAACAAATGTATAGCTTCCAAACGTTCATTTCCCTACTGAATAGTAACCAAAACTCTGGCATATTGCACAGATTCAAATGTTGACAGGAAGGAAATATATTAGAAAAAATGTGGGCTTGCATTTTAGACTGTCGTTTGTATAAAATATGCTAGTATGAAGTAATATTCCTTTTGCTTTAAGGAATATGGGCTGCAAAATATTTGGACTGTGTTATACAGCAAACAAGTAAGAATGACCAGCCAGAAGTCTGCTGATGCTTGCTCTGACTGCACACAATTTTTACCACTACTTGTGGCTCACAGCTGCTGCCTAAAATGTTTCAGAATTGTTTAGGTATAACACTCAATATGTAAATTACCTATATTAAGTAGGATATGCATATGCTTTATCAATCAAAGCACAATATTTCTGAGAGTAAAAGAGTGTTATGAGTTATTATACTGGGATAACTGACAAACTGGGACTACCTAAGCCACAGGCACATGGTCTTGTTAAGATCAGGGGACCTGAGCATATATAATTCTTCCATAAATTTTTCTTTTAATGGAAATTCTGCAAAGTTAAAATGTGAATTCAATTTGGGTTACAGTTAGAAATATTATTGATCTGCATTTTATTCTATCCTTTTAACTAAATTACTTTAAAAACATGTTATTATATAATTTATTTTAATCATTATCATTAATCATTTATGTGAAGAAAAAGAGGGAAAGGGAAATATAGAGAAAGAGAGATATTATAAAAATGCCAAATATGGGACTACATATAATATATATAATTGAAGTTAATCTTGCAGAGGGAAGTACAAAGCATTGTTTTCCTCAATATTATTATCACTTAATCATCTCTTTTTTGACATCCAAAGATGCTTTTTGCATCACAGCTCTAACATAATTTCTCTGCAGCTAGATAAGTCCCCACAGCTGGTAAATAGAGCTGCGATTTGAACCCAGGCAGTGTGAGTTCCTGAGGTTCATATGTAACTCCTTTCCTCATTGCCTCACTATGAAGTGGCTCTAGTTGTCCTATTAGGCAGCTCACACCTATTATATAGCTTATTCACCAAAAGCCTGAAGACCACATCCTCAGTTGAATCCAAAATATAAGTCCTTATGCTGAGTACTACCATTTAGAGTGGTTTTCCATATGTGCTTCATAAGCATGTTGCGGCATGAGTTATTTTGTAAAAGTTAGGTGCAATTTTTCTTTTACAAGACACTCTTAGCATCGGATGCTTTGTCACCTTCTCCCACTTGCTTCAGCTTAGTGGGAATTTAGGTAATCAATCAAGGAGATGGTTAATGGGAAAAGATTTGACTATTTCTTCTATACACACACATGCACACACACACACACACACACAATGTAATATGTGTGCCTGCCATCACTACCAACCTAAGTGAAATTGATTTTTTTACTATTTCCTCTTCCAAGACTGAATTTAATATGCATTTTAATCTGATTTTGCACAAATAAAAGTGTTAAAAAGTGTTGAAAGAGTTGAACAACTTGATTTAATTTTTCCTAGTCACTGAAAGCACTTAAGGCAGGGGCCAGGAGACCCTTGTTTAAAAAAACTTATAAAAGTTGATTAATAATTTCCAAAACTCAATAATTTTTAAAAGTTAATTTTTGGGTCTCTATGAATCTCTCAGTATTTCATATGAAATCTTACTCCTAGTGTAGTAATTTCTGCAATGATCCAAAGATAATTTACCATTAACTTAATATAACTTTAAAGAGAAGAGGGCCTGTTATTTTATGCTTGGTTTGACTATAGTAATTGGCTATATCATTAAGAGATATAAAGATTCACTCTAGTCAACCTTTAGGTCATATGATGGCCCTGGGGTCAGTAGCTTTATAAAATGCCACTATATGGTTTGTTTGAAGATTCTGGCCTTTAATAACATTCAAGGAAAAGAAGCACATCTTAAGTGGGTATAATGGTCAACTTCATTATCACATTCATGGCCATTACCTTTATCGTTAGTAACTACTGACTTACAAAAAATAAATATTAAAGTGTCAGTCATATTCACTTGTGAAAAAATATGAAAAACTCATTTTGAATACTTCAATATGTCATAGTTATGTTAAACTGTGATTATACTTCCTAATATAAAAGATTACCCAAATTAAAGTATGTAGTCATTTTCTGTATTTCAGTAAATTTCATTTATAAATCATTAAATATAGCTGGATTGTACTAAAAAATAAATTGTTAGATGCTATGTGCATCTCCTGTATTTAATGTCAATAATAACAGTTACCAACATCTATATAAAGCTGTCTGTGTGTCCCCATTCTCATCTTTTCGTATATACCTAGTTCATCTTTATAATTACTGCATGAATTAGGTAGGTACTTTTAATATAGATAAGGGGAGGCATAAAGAAATTAAACAGATTGTTCAAGATCATATACACATAGGGAAGCAGCAGGACTTGAACCCAGGTAGTACAACTTGAGGATTCATGCTCTTAATCACCACATTAGATTGCTTCTTCAGTAAATAGGAACATTAAAATCAGACCAAAGTATTAATAAAAACTCCTATTGGATCTGAGTAAGTTTCTTCTCAGAGAAATACCAAATTCATTCTCACTAGATGGCTAAAAGAAGCCAGAGGTTGGACAGTCATCAGTTATCCATCAGAATAAAGTACTGAATACCCATTTTTCTAAGTCAGTGCCAACTATGTCAGGAGGCTGGGGGCCAATGACAGGTCATTCAGAGTTTTGGATCTAACACTGTTCATACTACAAAGGATAAATAGCTGGGGTGATGTTCACTTGCAAGTCTTGAATATGGCTTTTGTTTCCACAGGTTTATTATCAAATCATATTTACAGATTCTTGAATAACCTTCTTACTCGGAAAGGGCATATATTGGTGTTATTTTAAGATCCCTGTACTAACTCATGACTGGCTTACACAGGAGTACCTGGAAGCAGAGGCTGGGTCAGGGATTCAGGTACTTGTGTACTGTTGCGGGAATGCTCAGAGGGGGAAAAGCGGTGATGGGGGCAGGGTAGGTCAGAGAACGACGCAAGAAAAGATGTGAGCTCAGCTATAGTCTATTTCAGTCTGATCTCAAGGGAGACTATGAGGCGTTTTGGAACATGTACGGCTCCACAGAGGTGTCCCATCTTGAGGCAAGGAATCCACTTTTTACCTCTGTAACACCACAATTCTCTGGAGAAGAGCACTTGTAGGACAGGAGCAGCCAGCACTCACAGCACCTAGAAGATGGGTGAACTGACTGATAAAAGAAATCTGGATGAGTACCAACAGCATCCACTAAATCCTTCTTGTAAAGAAGATAGACAGATGACAACTTGTAGTGTAATTTGGTATCATCATTCAGATAAGGGAAACATATTTTTTAAAAAAGCATAATAACAAAGAGGAGGAAAGAACAAATCCTATCTGAGGCAACTGGAAAAGGCTTCCCATATCATTTTGAGGATTCAGTGCAAAATGGAAATGTCAGGTGCCATGTTCCAATTATTAAGAATTTCAAGATGGTGACAGAGCATTAAACCAAGCATGGAGCCCTCTTCCAAGGGTAGGACTCTGCCATGACACAGGTTGCTTGTCCATGAAGCTGACACAGATGGTGAAGAATCTGAACAGTGAAGAACCCACAGGATCTTGGAGGAGAAAAACTAAAAACTGCAATCTGCAATCTGCCAGAAAAAAAAAATCTGGCAGCAGTGCAGAAGATGGCCAGGCAATCAGTTTTATGACAAACTCATGGTGTTTTCTAGGCAAGTTAGATGTCTCATCACTCATGTCGATGAAGCAAAATGTTCAGTCTTCAAAAAGTATGGCCACTTTCTGTTGTAGATTAGTTAAAATCTGTAATAGTCAATTCTGTGTGAAGAAATAATAATTATATTTCCCTAATGAATAGTTTTCTTCAAATTATTTATGATCTGATAAATCCTGTTTCTAGTTAAACTATGTTTCAGAAATAAGCAATTTTATAAGAGCACAATATAGAGTTCCAATATTCACACTCAGAGGTCAAGATTCAAGAACTGAGTAAAGAAAACTAAAATGAATGGATATGACAACATATTCTTGACTACATGCCACATTCACACAAGAAGATAACAAAAGATTCTGGTATTTACTTAGCTTTCACTTTGGGCCCACATCACTTAATAGCAAAATACATGTTAAAATTTTGTTTCCTCTGTAAGCAGAGAACAGCTTAATTCCACCTTCTCTACTCAAGCTTGCTCTAAAATATTTCCTCATGAATCAAAGATTTAATAATACATTTTAGCATGCTGTAAGCTAATAAAAGACTGCCATGCTATTATTTTTATAAGGTGTTTAAAACTAAAATTAAGTAACTTTGCATATTAACAGTATATATTCAAATTCTGTATTTAACTTATAATAGCTATAGTTAGGCATCTGTGTTCAAGCACACTATATCCTGTGGTTTAAACTTCTGTCTGCCCCTTCATTAGTAACCAAGACCAGCATGGAAACATCTGGGGTCAGGAAGTTATCTCTAGGATTTACATTTAGGAAAGGCTAAACTTCTAAAGCTGATCTTCAACTCTAGAAGTCTACAGTGCTGAGCCAAAAAAGTGCTCTCCATCTTATCTCATATTGCTCTGTTGGCAGCCTGTCATTTGGCCCGTTCTGGTGTCTGGAGAGCTGTGTTCCACAATAAACCTAAAAACATTGATCGGGCTGGGTGGTATGGCTCACGCCTGCAATCCCAGCACTTTGAGAAGCCAAGTCAGGAGGATTGCTTGAGCCTAGGATTTCATGACCAGTCTGGACATTATGGTGGGACCTGGTCTCTGCAAGAAATTTTAAAACAGCCAGGAGTGGTGGTGCACCCCTGGAGTCCCAGCTACTGGGGAGGCCAAGTTGAGAGAATCACTTAAGCCTGGAAGGTCAAGGCCTCAGTGAGCCATGATCACACCACTGCACTCCAGCCTGGGCAACAGATCAAGACTCTGTCTCAGTTTACCTTAGATGATCGGTTTGTCTGATTACAGTTGAAAAAGTGAGGAGAATCTGGAAATAATAACAATTTAAAAGAGAGATAAGGCCATTAGGAGGATAATACAACTCAATGCTTCTTATAGCAAGTTTCTTTCTTATTTTAATACATTGGAGAGAAAACAAACCAAAACACAAAAACTATTTATATGGGAGCAATCCATCCCACACAGTTGGTTGTAAATTAGGAAAAAAAAGAGAAAACTATCTGTTTCCACCACATTATAGAAAATAATTCTGTATAACACAATTTTATCATTGAACAGTATCATTTCACAACCCCTCTCCGTGAAGCAATTTATTGCACAGTGGTCAGTTTATTTAGACATTAAAATTTAAAAATCAAAAACATAGCAGATTCAAAAGATAAGGAAATGAGTGAAAAAGAATTAAGTCCATACTAACTGCTTCCTCCTAGAGAAATAACATCTTTTCAGTAAAATCTAAATATAGGTTTTTCTTTTATTTTGCTTTTCTCCTAGGGTACAGTAGACATGAAATACCTTTTAAGGTCTCAGTTATGGATTATTCCTGTATAACAGCTGAGACCAATTTTAAAAATATATCAAGCTAGTATAATTAAAGTTATTTTGGGTCTGACTAATTACAGTATATAGTATGAAGATAAAACTGTTATTGTGTCATCTGTCTTTACATAGGAATCAGTTATAATTTATTATTTTTAAGTAAAAGAAACAACATAAATCCCCAATGAGTGGAGCTTCTAGGACCCAAGCGTCTCTCCCCAAGGTTCCTGAGCCTTGCCACTTGGCAGCTGTAGTGTATTCAGGCTGTAAGAGCATCAAACTGGGGGCTTGTGGAAAAGGAAAGCAGAAGTGAGATCGCTCAGATCCGCCTGTTCTCGGTAGGAGATGTAATTAGACCACAGCAGTGGCTGTGAAAACAGGGAGCTGTCAATGGAGTTGGCATCTCTTTTTGAGGTGGAGGCAGCATGATTTGATGATAGATTAGATTTCAATTAAAATTGAATCTTCCAAAGACTTATAAAAGATCCAAGAAAGCAATGCTTCTAAACCTAGTCTTACAAAATTAATGTGACACTCCAAATGTACTACTTTGAAAAGTTGCCTCAATTCTTTTATACTATATTCTCTTATATCTTTATAAAGGCACCCAAATACACTAACAATAGTTTAAAATAAGTGTTATCAGGACCCACCCTAGGAACAGATGGAGTACTAAGACCATGTGATGCCCCCATAGAATGTTCCTCTCATCACTACTGTCCAGGGCTTGTCACACTGAAATGTCACTGCTACCAGTGCCTTCAGGCATCTATGGCAATATGATGACTTGAGATTATATGGACAGCTCCCTTTCCCAACTACCCACCTGCAAACTCTTACATGCTTATTATAAGAAATAAGCCTCCATGAGAGTATGAGCTGCCATAAGAAACAGGAGAATCAGCATTTCTAGGGCTGTAAATAATAGAACAACTTGAAATTGGGTTTAAAATGATTAAGAAACTGCTTCCTTTAAACTTGAAGTAAATTCACTTCTCTATTAAAATGCAAACAACCCTGGAAAGTATAATACTTTATATCTAAAAATTTAAAATATTGTTAGATAGACTTTAGTTCATAGAGCTGAATTAATGACCATGGACCATGCATGATCAGCTTTTTTGTTTGTTTTCTTTATTCATATTATATTGAATCTCCATAAACTTAACTAACCTTACAACTAGAACACTGACAATAATTCACACCTATCTCTCTGTTATTCTCTTATCCCATTGCCATCAATTTGCTTTTCAGATAATTGAGAGTTGACGTTTATGAGAGTGGGATAAATAATTAGCTATCTGAGATTAGGAGTTGAGATGTTTTGAAGGGTAACAAAGGAAAAATAGGAGAACAAAGACAAATTTTTTCTACCTCAGAATTCAGTTAAGGGCTTCCTGGATACTTTACATCAACATATCAGACAATATATGGACAACTAAATAAATGACAGAAAAATTAAAGTTTATTCACCAAATTTTCTTTTTCTGAAAAATCATGAGTAGAAATTAAAGCAAGGTTAGTAGCACAAATTTCACTCAAAACATTTCTTAGAAATAATAAGCCACAGACTTTCATGTAGCTAGTCTAACTTCAATTAGATTCCCCCGACAAATGCACTATCTCAACTAATTATAATCTTTGCATGCACGCAACTCCTACTGCTTCCAATAATAATAACCATATGAATATAAAATATAAGATTTCCCACATCCAGCCATCTTTTTATGTAGATATCTGTTTCAAATAGTCTCTGGATTTACTATAACTAAAACTTCTTAAAATAAGAACCGATGCTAAAATATACCTAACCAACATAACTCAGTCTGGAGATTTATGAGTGACCATGTTTTACATTTAAAGTTGGAAGTCATTAAAATATCATTTTTATCACTTACATCAAAATGTCATCTCCCACACTAATCCAGAAAAAAAGGACAAAATAAGCACATTCAAATTAATCTGGGAACATGAATTGCCAGTTATTGTTTATATATATGTTTATATATATTTACACACACACGTATGTATGTACACATTAGAAACAGAGTCTGTGTTGCCCAGACTACAGTGCAATTGCTATTTATAGCCATAATCATAGAGCACTTCAGCCTCCAGCTCCTGGCCTCAAGAAATCCTCCTGCCTCGGCCACCCAAGTAGATGGGTCTACAGGTGCGCACCACTCCACTCTGTTTAGCTAAGCATTTTTTATTAAGAACACAAAGGGAGGGCTCATGAGATTTCTTTATGAGGCAATTAAAAATATATTCATTATATACTATATACATCAACCCTTTGGATAAAGTCTCTTCCAACATTTCCTATTAGAGAGGAGCTATTTTAAGTTCACACATACAACTATACAGGCTAGTTCTTTGGTGGGTACCTTTCTAGTATTGCTTAGTATTCAAGTGTCTTGCCTGAAAAAATACAGGGTTGTTGAACCTATTTTGATTGCTATTCATAACAATGTTTACATTTTATAGAATAGCATCTATAATTTTCTACAATAGTCCTTTTTTTCAGTTGTTACTTTTAAGAATTTTACTGTATCATTCTTAGTCTCTGTCAAAACAAATACAACTGGACATGAGAGAAGGGGATAAAATTTTATGTGATTGCCTTGTAATAATAAGACACCATTTCCTATATCAATTAGCACCTATACAAGTAAATTAATGGAGAAAAAGAACAGTACTTTAAAATGTACCAAGTTAGTTTCTTTTTCAGAAAAGAACTGGATTTAATTTTGGTCACTACACAAACAATTTAGTGTACAGTTCAATATTCCTTAAGGAGTATTAAGTAAATCAGTACCTAATCTATTGCTGCCCCAGAAAATTTGCAACACAGGTAAAGTGTATGTTCATCCCCCTACTTTATATGTATCATTTATATATATACCGATATATAAGATTTCCCACATCCAGCCATCTTTTTATATAGATATCTGCTATATCTGTCATAGATATATACCGATATATATAAATGATATATAAATGATTTATTGACATATAAATGATATATAAAATGATTTTATATATCGATATATAAATGATTTTATATATCGATATATAAATGATATATATAAAATAGGGGGATGAACATATACTCTACCTGTTTTACAATTTATATCATTTATCAATTAATATATATATCATATATATGATACATATAAAATAGGGGGATGAACATATACTCTACCTTTTATTAAATACATAAAATATATGTAATATATTTTCCTTCCTCATCTTCCACTTCACTCTCACTCCTCTTAGGCCTTGGTAACCACATGCTACCCTCTTCTCAACCCATATACCCTTAACCTCACTACAAATGCCACATAATCGCTCACTTCTACAGTGTTTTCTTTAATCCCCCATTCTTGAAACCTGAGAAAACCCCAAATCCTAGAACCAAGATCTTAATAAACAAACTAAAATAGTATAATGTGTTGCCTCTCCAGTACTGCTAACATTTTAAAAGGGAAGCTTCATTTTTTTTCTCCCGAGGAAGTTTTTAAAAAGAATTCACTGCATTCTTTCAAAGGAAAAAATATATATATAACGGTGAGATTTTAAGCAAAATTTCAGTAAAAATTAAAAGTAAGTAAAGTACAGAAGTTAAAAAGAAGTAAACAATAAAATTGAAGAAAAATCCCAGGCAAGAAAGCCTCTTCACCACATGCCAGCTGTCTTCTTTGTGTACTTTTAAGGCTTTCCATGGGTATGAGCTCCAGCAAGCACCTATCAGCCTTTCATGGAGCCAGAATATACCCACACTGGCATCTTTCCCTCATGCTTACCAGGTTCTCTCTACCACCAACTTCATATCCACTTAGACATCTCTGCTCAGAACACTGGTCACTCCCTCAGGAAAGCCATTCATAACCTCCCAAACCAAGCCAATCTCCTCCCCATAATAAGCATGAGACATGCCATATACCACCCTTTTGAGCACTAGACACAGTTTGGATTATACATCTATTTGCTTGATTATTTGATTAAAGTACCATCCTATAAAATTCACAAAGGAATGAATCATGTTTCTTTGCTCATAAATTCATCTCTACCTCCTACAATTGTGTCTGGCACAGAATAGATGCTCAATAAATTACATGCTGGATAAATGAATGGTTTTGATGCATAACAGGAAATGCCACCCCATCAACTAACTAAAGACTGAACATTAATGTTTTGGCATCCCTTTTAACTCAATCTTACAAATATAAATTATTTCATTTACTTGGCGGCAAGCACACAGGTGAGTAAGGTAACCTCTGCTCTCAAGGGGCTGATAGCCTGAAAATGGTGGCAGATATATAATTTAAAATGTGACTGCAACAACTGTTAATACACCTGACTGCTTAATATATGTTAGCCACTATTCTAGGCCTTTTGACCCTTACAACAACCCTATGACAGAGGTACTAGCATTAACTTGTACAGGATCACACAGGTTATATATGGAGGAATCAGGATTCTGATTCCAGTCGATCTGTGTCCGCAGCCACTATTCTTCGCATCAATACAACACTGCCTCTCCTGAGAATAAGAACATTATACAGCCTCATAAAAAGTTCTATGAAAATTCGCTATGTGGGAAACTTGCAAAAGCAAAACAATATTTCATTTGGCTTTGTATATTGGGTAAGAGATGCTCACCAGTAAAAAAATAGAGAAGGAGGAAGACAATCCAGGCAAAGAGAATAGAAGACAACAAATCAGAGTCTTGAATATGCACTTATAATATATGTACCAAAATAGGTACCAACCACCAGATCAGAGGGAGTGCTAAAAATCAGATAAAAATTAAATTAAGGCCAGGTAAAGACTTTGAATCCTAGGTGAAAGTGTTTTAAGTTTATTTTTAGATGATGAGATAGTGCTGAAAGATTTTAATCAAGTATTGGTTTTATTAGAATGATGTTTGACAAGTTCAGTTTAGGCAGACTGCAAGAACCTTGCTTGCTCTTCTGCCTTTCCATGGCATTATTTCCACCACTGCCTTCAATTTCCACCTCAAGTATCAGCTCCTTAGGGAATTCTTTTCTAACCATGTCTCACCAGCTTACTCAGACTCACCCTTTTAGTTTCTTAAATTATTTTCATAGTTCTCCTGGAGTTTTATTCTAACAGCTATCACAGCTTGCAATTATGTTCATGGGTAAACCAGAGTCCTGAGATAAGAAAGAGTTTGATTTCACATAAAATGAGAAGTTACCAATAGTTGAAGCCATAGTAATAAATGAAATAAACCAAGAATAACTTGTCAAGTAAAAGACAAAGAAGTAGACGAGAAATACCAGTAGAATACCATCACAGTGAGTTTAGGCAGAAGCAGATCCAGGGGAAATAGCCAAAAAAAGAATCCACGGAAGCAGACAGAAAACCAAGAGAGAGGTGTTCACATGGTAGGCAGGAGCTGTGATAACATCAAGGAGATATTGGTCTTAAGTGACAAATGCTATACAGAAATCAGATAAGAGGAAGAAAAAAACAGCAATAGATTTGTTTTTTTCCAGAATAACTCTTTCTTACCATTTCTTATTTGCCTGTTTCTATCTAGAAAAAAGAACCACCTGAGTAAAGGAAATCTGCAACTTGAACTCACTGAATAAGTTGGTATGTGGTACAAAACTCAAGTCAATAACTTTAAAATTGACTTGCTCTTCATGGCATTAATGTAAACTGATGGGCAAGGTGGCCCTGCCTACAGCTTTGATTTTCAATACAAGATAAAAATCATTGCCATTGGTGATTTTTATCTCATATCATCAAAGGACAAAGCATAATACTTGATTTTCCCCTCTATTTAAGAAATCATCTGCTAAACTGATACCTGCAAAATCTCAAAACAATTTTTAAATTCTGATAAAATTAGATTCTGATCCACAGTGGTCTTGAATATAATTGTAGTTTGCCAACACTGCACAAATTTGACTCATTTATCCAGCACTAAGCATTTCATAATATAAAAATAGTAGGAGGGGAATTACATTACAACATTTTATAAAAGCAATCATCCGTAACTAAGAATAATTAATAATAGACAACCCAAAACAAGAAAGAATTTCAAATTATTTACCATAAGCTAAAATATTGGGCAGTTGGGCAGAATTGAGCAGAAACAAGAAACGTAAATATAGCCTCAGCAAAATGATCAGACTAATTAAAATACATCCTGAAGAATAAAAAAAAGAGACTTTTCAAAAGTACTATACTTTGTATGCTTTGTTTTCCCTATTATAATGTTTACAAGAAAAAGTAAAGGTGACAAATTTTCCATCAAAAATGGTGACATCTTTGAATACTGTAGAAACTTTTTTCTGTGTTTACAAATGTTGAGACAAATTCAAACTGTTCAGAAAATTCTTAGAAGCTTATCCAAAATTACATGAATAAATATCTTCTAATTTTTAACTGATTTTAATAAATTCATTGCAATTTATAGATATTTCTATATAAATTATATATTTATATTTAACATATTTACAAATGAAAATTTATATATTTATATGTACATATATTTATATAAACATAAATAAAAATGTATAATTATAAATCTTTTCATTATAAATATGAATATTTATAATTTATATAATTATATGAAATTACATATTTATATGTTTATATAGAATTATATGTATTTATATAAATTTCAGTTAATAGAAAATATACTTTAATTACAGAAGTAAACAACTACTGAGAAAAATTAAGTCTACCATTAAGCATAATATACCAATTCCATTTTTGATATTTTTGTTTCCAATCATTTAAAATAATTTCAAACTCAGTAAGTAATCTCATATTATAAAGACAAAGGACGAAAAGCAGGGATAAGGTAAGCTAGAGTTATGAGTACTCAAGTTACCTTGTAAATTACTAGAAATGCTGATCATTAATGCCTTGATCTGTATTATCTACGACCACACATTTTATAAACTTTAGTAGGCCTTATTAAAACCCCACTTTCAATTAAACAATCAGAACAATTTTAGACAGACTTAGATAGCTATGATTTTAGCAGTTACTTATCCACGTTTTGTTTAAGTAAATAAGATCACCTTCCAGCAGGTTATTCCAGTAATTTTTAACACTTTCAAGATCCAGGAAATCTAAAGTGCCACACCGAGCACGTAGGCAGCTGATGAAGGGAAAAGGGGTTTTATAAAAAGAACTAAAATCACTTCCTGTGGTTAACATTTTAGAACCTAGCCCAGAACAGTCTGTACCAATATTGTGGGTTTGTTGGTATCTTATTTATGAGCATCGGAAACAGACTTGCTCTGGTGCCATGCTTTGAGTAGGATGCACGTGTGAGACAGATGGAACTTGTATTTCTAACAGATACAATTAAGACTTACTGAATATACTGCCAAATACCACAAATATTAAACCGTTTTAGAATAAGTTTACTATTGCTTTGACAGCAGTTTCAACAAAATAGTAGGTTATTCCAACAAATGAAAAGATTATGTTGAACCAGTAGAATTATTGCAATTTAAAATTTGATAGTTTGGTATAGCCTAATTTTATTAACAGAGTACAGCCTACACAGATTTAAACTTAAGGATTTGACTTTAATAAAATGCATCAAGCTCTTGTATGTGAAAAATTGGGAAACAACTTTTAAAGGAGCTATCCCAAGGAGAAATTAGTAAGTCAGAAGAGAACAGAGCCAAAGACTGAACACTGAATGAAGCTGCTTTCCATGGCATGGCAGATGCCACCAAGGAAGAAGGCCCATGAGAATGCCTTTCTCTGATGGTATCCCACCATCTTCTGAGAATTTCTTCTTACGGTTGCCAAGTGCATCAGAGAGGCTAGGTAGAATAGCAGGATAAAATAATCAATGGATCGATCAACTAGAAGTCACTTTTCATGCCAGTCAAGGCAATTTTACTTGAGATGGGAGTTCAATCCAGACTGTGGTGGGTTGTGGACTGAATAGAATTTTAGCTAAGAGTCCCTCCACCAAAAAATAAAATTTGAACTTATTTCAAAACAAAAATGCTAAAGTCCGTCATTCAAACAAGCCCCCCCCCCAAAAAAATGAAGTTAATAAAATAAGTAGGTTTCTAAATTCCTTAGAGCTAGGCTAGCTATTAATGGCTAATTCATATAAATAAAATATGAAATGTAAATGGCAAGGTTTAGTGAGGACATATAAGATATATTTTGCTACCATACTTTAGAGTATTTCAACCAAAAAATGTTGTTTTGAATGCTCAGTGCTTATCCTAGGAGACAAATATCAAGAGGAAATTGAACTAAAATGGCAGAAGTAGCTCATGTACCTAAATCTCCATGTGCACGCACCCACCCATCTAAAATTAATAGAAACAAAAAATACTGAAAATGAATTAAATTTTTCCTCTTAACTATCAGAGATTTTCCACTTAGGTGAGTAGGAAAAAATCTAAGTAGATCCTGTTAAAAAGAGACATGCCTAAATCAAAATACAAAAAGGTAAAAAATAAAGGAATGAAAAAGATATGTAAGGCAAATGTTAGTAATATGTACAGTAATGTTGAAACATTAGAAACATTATATTTAAAGATAAATCATTATATGGAAAAAAAATCTATCAGTGTTATAAAAAGTAAAGTCATTTTGAAGCATATTATACTGTATTAGAATAAAGTACCCAATAAAAAACTACAACTAAACACGATGCATCCAAATTATTATAGCACCATTAAGAATTATGCTCAAGAAAAAGATCAAATGACATTTTTCCCTCAAACAAATATTTATTTTTTCTTTTTTTCCAACTTCGATTTTGGATTCAGAGGGAAAATGCACAGATGTGTTATATGGGTAAATCTCATGTTGTAGGGGTTTGATATTCAGATTATTTCACCACCCAGGTAAAAAGCATGGTACCCAATAGGTAAGTTTTCTGTTCTCACCCTCCTCCCAACCTCAAGTAGGCCCTGGAATCTATTGTTCTGTTCTTTGTGTCCATGTGTACTCAGGGTTTAGTTCCCACTTATAAGTGAGAACACGCAGTGTTTTGTTTTCTGTTCCTGCATTAGTTTGCTTAGGATAATGGCCTCCAGCTCCATACATGTTGCTGCAAAGAACATGATCTCACTCTTGTTTATGGCTGTATAATATTCCATGTTGAATAGGTACCACATTTGCCTTATTCTGTCCACTATTGATGATGATTTAGATTGATTCCATGTGTTTACTATTGTGAACAGTGCTGTGATGAACACATATGTGCGTGTGTCTTTAATGGTAGAATTATTTATATTCCTTTGGGTATATCCCCTGTAATCGGATCGCTGAGTCAAACGGTAGTTCTATTTTAAGTTTTCCAAGGAATCTCCAAACTTCTTTCCACAGTGGCTGAACTAATTCATATTACCACCAGTGGTATGTAAATGTTCCCTGTTCTCCACAACCTCACCATCATCTGAATTTTTTTGACTTTTTAATAATAGCCATTCTGACTGGTATGAGATGGTATCTCATTATGATTTTTATTTGTATTTCTGTAATGATTAATGTTGAGCATTTTTTCATATGCTTGTTAGGCCACGTGTATGTCTTCTTTTGAGAGGTGTCTGTTTATGTCCTTTGCCCAATTTTTAATAAGATTCTTTTTTGCTTGTTAATTTGTTTAAGTTCCTTATAGATTCTGGATATTAGACCTCTGTTGAATGCTAGTTTGCAGATATTTTCTTACCTCCTGCAGGTTGTCTGTTTACTCTGCTGATAGTTTCATTTGCTATGCAGAAGCTCTTTAGTTCAATTAGGTTCCATTTGCCAATTTTCATTTTTGTTACCATTGCTTTTGGGGACTTAGTCATAATTTATTTGCCAAGTCTAATGTCCAGAATGGTAATTCCTCTGTTTCTTTCCAGTGTTTTTTTATAGTTTTAGATTTCACAGCTAAGTCATTAATCCATCTTGAGTTGATTTTTGTATATGGTGAAGGGAAGGGGTCCAGTTTTAGTCTTCTGCATATAGCTAGCACCACTTACTGAATGGGAGTCTTTTCCTCACTGCTTGTTTTTGTCAACTTTATCAAAGATCAGATGGTTATAGGTGTGTGGCTTTGTATCTGGGATCTCTAACCTGTTCCATTGGTCTATGTGTCTGTTTTTCTACCAGTACCATACTGTTTTGGTTACTGCAGCCTTGTAATATACTTCCAAGTTGGGTAGTATGATGCTTCTGGCTTTCTTCTTTTTGCTTAGGATTGCTTATGCTATTCAGTGTCTTTTTCAGTTCCATGTGACTTTTAGTATAGTTTTTTCTAATATTCAATTACTTTGAATGTAGTTCATAATATGCAGTTAGGCTAAAAAATAAGTTTCAAAGTGGAATGTATGGTATGATCTGAGTTTTAAATAGTATATAAAATATAAATTCATATATAAGGGGCAAAAAATGAATGGTAAAAAAAGATATGAAAATACCCAAATGGTAACAAAATCACAGGCAATCTTTACTATGCCTGCTCATTTTTCTATAATATGTGTGTGTGTATGTATATATATCACTTTCATAAAAAGTTTTTTAATAAAAAGTTACCTTTAGAATAGTGAGAACTTACTTTACCTTATTTTGTAACCTACTTTAAAATTAGCCTATTTTAATTTTATTGGAAGTGTCTCATTTATCCACACCAAGCAAGGAAATCTACATCAAGGAAATAACAAAAGTCATTTGCTAGTTACCAAAAATTACACTATTACTTTGAGAAACTTTTATTTATTTGTTTGTTTTTAGAGACAATGTCTTAGTCTGTCTCTCAGGCTGCAGTGCAGTGGTGTGATCATAGCTCACTGCAGCCTTGAACTCCTGGGCTGAAGCAATCCTCCAGCCTCTGCCACCCCAGTAGTTAGGATTACAGGTGTGTGCCACCATGCCTGTTTATATAGTTTGCATGTGTGTCCCTACCCAAATCTCATGTTGAAATATAATAGCCAATGTTGAAGGTGGGGCCTGGTGGGAGGTGACTGGATTATGGGAGCAGATACCTCATGTATGGTTTAGCACCATAGCCTTTGGTGCTGTCTTTGTGATAGTAAGTTTCATGAGACATGATCATTTAAAACTGTGGCACCTACCCCCATCTCTCTTGCACGTACATTCACCATGTGATATGCCTACTCCCCTTCTGTCTTTTGCCATGATTCTAAGTTTCCTGAGGCCTCCCCAGAAGCCAAGCAGATGCCAGCATTATGCTTCCTGTACAGCCTGTGGAACGGTGTGCCAATTAAACCTCTTTTCTTTATGAATTACCCAGTCTCTGGTATTTCTTCATAGGAATGTGAGAATGGCCTAATGCATTACCATGAAGATATTGGAAAATGTGAAAGCAGCTTTGGAACTGTGGAACAGGCAGAGGTTGGAAGAGTGCAAAGAGCTCAGAAGAAGATAGGAAGATCAGGGAAAGTTTGGAACTTTTTAGAGACTGCTTAAATGGTTGTGACCAAAATGCTGATAGTGATATAGATAATGTAGGCCAGGCTGACGAGATCTCACATGGAAATGAGGAACTTATTGGGAACTGGAGCAAAGGTCACATGTGTTATGCCTTAGCAAAGACCTTGGCTGCATTGTGTTCATGCCCCAGGGATCTGTGGAAGTTTGAACCTAAGAACAATGAACTAGGGTATCTGGTAGAAGAAATTTCTAAGCAGCAAAGTGTTTAAGATGTGGCGTGGGTGTTTCTAACAGACTCTACTCATCTGTAGGAGTAAAGAAATGAGTTAAAGTTGGAACTTATATTTAAAAGAGAAGCAGAGTGTAGACGTTTAAAAAATTTGCAGCCTGGCCATGTGGTAGAGAAAGAAACAGCTTTCTAGGGAGAGGAATTCAAGCAGGATATGCAGCCACCACTTGCTGGAGAAATTTGCATAACAAAAAAGGCAACTGCTAACAGGCAAGACAATGGGAAAAAGGACTTGAAGGCATTTCAGAGATCTAAGAGGCAGCCCCTCATCATAGGCCTTGAGGCCTAAGAGGACAGCATGGTTTCCTGGGTCAGGCCCAGGGCCCACTGCTCTGCACATCCTTGGGACACTGTTCCATTCATGCTGCTGTTCCAGCACCAGTCCTGGCTCAAAAGGGCAGAGGTACACCTCTGGTCACTGCTTATTTGGGTTGCCAGAGGGTCATGAGCAATGGTAGGTAGTATGTTTCCTGAGGCCTCCTTAGAAGCTGAGCAGATGCTAGTATCATGCTTCCTGTACAGCCTGCAGAACCATAAACCAATTAAGCCTCTTCTCTGTATAAATTGCCCGGTCTTGGGTATTTCTTTATAGCAATGTGAGAATAGCCTAATACACCTGGCTAATTTTTTTAAACAAATTTTTTATAGAGATGGGGTCTATGTTGTCCAGGCTGATCTCAAACTCCTGGCCTCAAGCTGTTTTCCTGCCTCAGTGTCCCAACATGGTGAGATCATAGGTGTGAGCCACTGCACCTGCCAATAAACTTATCAAAATAAAAATTTGATATGAATTGTAAAATTAATTAAGTAGAAAATTTAAAAAAACCTTTTTCTAAATGAAAAGAAAATGGGCACATATAATTCTTTTTTTACTCCCATTAATAATTTTACAGTAACCAAGAATTGGCTGCTAAATGTCTGAATGTTTCTTTATATGATTTCCTAAAATGTTATTTTAAATATATAGGCAAAATTTGTTCTTGCTACACATCCTTTTTTGCTATATAGGTATACATTTCAGGAAGGAAATTAGAGTTTCAACCAAATTCAATAGTTTTTCTCCTTCTCTTTCTTCTTGCTAACTTCATTATAAAACATAAGTTAATACTACATTTTAGCATTGTGGAGAAACCCCAAATCCACAAAATTTAGCCTGTCTATATATGCCTTAACAAAATGAAATAAAACTTAACATATGAACTGTGATTTATTTTAAAACATATGTAGTGAAATGGTTATACATCTTTCTTAGGCTATGTTGGAAAAAGTGTGGAATTAAATTCAGATACTGGAATTAAGACTCTTCAAGACCCTTCATTACCATAATCACTTTGACTTTGGAGATTTAAGATGTAATGACTGACCCGCTAGAATATGAAATTGTGTGGGGCCTGTAGCCCTCTCTTTTGGCTGATTTCTCCCTTTTGGAATGGGAATGTTTACACCCCCATTGTATCTTGGAAATAAGTAACTTGTATCAGAATAAATATTCAATATTTATAAAATAAATGGATACATATTAATGTATCCAACATAATTGACATTTACTACTCAACATAAAATGATATTTAAGCTGAGATGGGGAGGATGAGGAGCCATACCTGTAGAACGTGTCACAGAACAATCTAAGCAGAGGGAAAAGAAATCATAGTTAAAATCGGAACACACTCCGGGTATGAAGAACTGAAAGGAGGCTAGGGTGGCCAGAGGGTTGTGAGCAAGAACCGAATGCTGTGAGACAGATGGAAAGTTAGGCAACTGTCAGATCATCTAGAGTGTAATATAACTGGTGAAAAGAGTTTAGATATTTACATATAACAGGAAGCCAAGAAAATGTTTTAAGCAAGGAAGTTAACTTGTCAGATATATGTTGTTTAAAGAAGTGTATACTGTCTATTATGTGAAATAATCTAGGAGAGCTCAAAATGGGAATAGTTAACATACTTTGACAGTGAGTTGGTCTAGGATAGTGGGAAGAGCTGGTGGGAAGACAGGATAATGGGAAGAGCTTGAGATACATTTTGAAGGTAGAACCAATAGGACTTGCTGATATGTTAAATGTGAGGTATGTGACAAAGAAAGGAATCTAGGGTCTCTTTTGGACGGGAACCAGCTGATTCAGAAATGCTGAGATGGGAAGAACAGGAAGAAGAGCATGGAGGTGGGACTCACTCTGCTAACTTCAAGAATATGAGATAGAAAAGAGACAGATATGCCAGAAGAGCTGGATATAAATTTAAGTCACTAGCGTATGAGTAGTCTGGAGCTATGGTATTGAATATGAATTCATATTAAAGACATATCAAAGAATTAATATGTCAGTATGATCAATTCTTTGCCTTCTACTTTTAAACTTAACTTCCTCATAAAGCAACATTTTTCGATTACCTACTCCACCCTGACTCATTCGGATCACCTGCTCTACCCTCATTCTGATCATCTGCTCCACCCTAACTCACTCTGATCACCTGCTCCACCCTAACTCATTCCGATTATCTGCTATCTGCTCTGCCCTGACTCCCACCAAAGCAATCATCCCATCATCTTTAAATTAGCCAATCAGAATTAGTTTAGCCTGTGAAGTCTAACCCTAGCCAATAGGGGAATGACACAGCAGCAGGGGCCACGTGCATCAGGGATAAGAACCCCTTCCTCTCCCTTGTCCAAATGTGCACCCACCATCGGTGAGTGTGCACCCTTCTATAGAAGTACCTTGCCTTGCTGATAATTAAAAGAAAATTTTATATTCGAGTGCTATTTCTTTTGCAGTGCTGAAACTCTATTTATAACAATGGGAATGCATAATATGTGCAGTTAAAGAGGATAACTATAACTATTATATCCACCGTAATGATTGGCAAAAGACTGTGTCAAGCATGTCTTTTTGTTCTGATGCTTCGGTGTCTGGAGTCTTGTTGACTCTACAGAGGCTGCCCCTCCTAAGGCTAACCACTTCCTGGAGATAGGAGATAACTCACCTGACTGTGTACTTCGTATATGCAAACCAAGCCACTAAAAGGCCAGAACCCTCCTAACAGCCTCCTTTATCGGGCTCTCACTGAGCTCTCACACTCCAGGCCACCATCCCACAGTCTCCATCACCCCAGGGCCTGCTGAAATCATTCAAACTAGTCAATCCTAAGCCTGCTTACTCAGTCTTGCTTTGCCTTTCCTGTAGAAACCATGATAAAGGCCTTTGCCCAGGAGAAAACCCTTCCTCCTAGGAACTGTAAGCAACAAGTCACCTTTTCAATGGTGATTGTCTCATGATCTGTTGGCCTCACCATACCTTAATAATACTAAAACCTGTATTTTAAACAGACTTTTTAGATGCATGAAAATGTGTCTTGAAAATTCTAGTGTTATTAAATAATTAGGTATCATACTATACCAAGTTGCATTTCTCTGACTCCATACACTTCCCAAGGCCCTATATTTTCTCTTACATAAAAACTCTGCTTTTAAACTCCTATTAGTCCCATCTATTTTACCTGGATCCTCGAAACTGCTAGCTTATCACGATGAGCCATCATATGTTTATTTACTCTCACAAACATTCCTATCATTAATTCTGACAGTGCATTGACAAAGACATTGTTGATGAAAAGAGTCAATATCTGTAAAATATCTGAAGAGATTTATTCTGAGCCAAATATAAGTGACCATGGCCCACGACATAGCCCTCAGGAAATCCATCCTGAGAACATGTGCCCAAGGTGGTCGGGGCACAGCTTGGTTTTACACATGTTAGAGAGGCATGAGACATCACTGAAATACATTTAAGAAATGCATTGGTTTGGCCCAGAAAGGTAGAACAACTCAAAGTTGGGAGGCTTCCAGGCTATAGGTGAATTTAAATATTTTCTGGTTGACAATTGGTTGAGTTTGTCTAAAGATCTGGGATAGACAGAAAGGGTTAAGATAAAGATTAAGGTAAAATAAAACAAAGATTGTGGAGACCAAAGTTCTTTTGAAGTCTTATAGTGGCTGCCCTTAGAGACAGTAGGTGACAAAAGTTTCCTATTCAGATCTTAGTTAATCTCTTTAGGATTGGGAGGGTCTGGAAGAAGAAGATTTAGCTATGTTAATAGAGATTCTTTACAGACGCAGATTTTCTCTCAGAAAGAACAGCTTTGCAGGGCCATTTCAAAATATGGCAAAGAAGCACGTTTTGGGGTAAATTATTTTGATTTTCCTTTTTGTCTCGTAATGTTATTGCCAGAGTCAGGTTGGAAAGTAAATCATGATATATATGGTTAAATAAAACCCATCTGATGAGAATTTATGATTTATAGGGCATGACTCCCCAGACCCCTTAGATAGGAATTTGGGCAAGAAAAAAAAAAAAAATCAGAGTTTAGTCCTCAACATTAACCTATACCATTTGGTGAGAACAGAAAGTGAAAGTTTCCCAAAGTTACTAGAGCTGGGTAATAATGTGTTTATCTGAATACAACAAAAAATTCCTTTAAACAGAGAAAGAAAATGGCTATATTATCCTTAAATCCTATTTATGAATGTGGACAATTGTATTTGGATATATATGTATATATGTTGCTCTTACATAACATGTTTCCCAGAAAATAATTTTTTTAAAAGCCTGAACAAAACACTATTGCAGAAATGTTTTTATCAACTGGCATTCAGAATTCTAAGTTTAATTTACTACCTTTATTTTATGAACATTTAAAACTTATAGAAAATCTGGTGTTTAATCTATATTAATTCAATTTTTAAACCATAAAACTATCCTTACAATGTTTTAAATGTCTTGCTTAGTACAATAATCATTACATAAAATGTGGGTCTTTTCTGAAAAGCATATTACAGTTATTTTTATTACAGTTAAATAATTTTGATTCAAGCTGAATGATATCTATATTGTAAACATATTAAAGCATTTTGTGTTAGAATATTTTTACTTTTGGCAAATGTAAAATGTTCATTCTTTTTCAAGGAGAATGACAAACTACTTGAGCACTGTTGAAACTAATTTTTTGTCTTTCCTAAAATGGAGAGGTAAATAAGATGGATTAATCACACACACACACACACACACACACACACACACACAATCCTGTTCCAAGAAATACTATAGAAATCAAAATTTATATAATAAAAAAGTAATGGGTGAATTATGTCTTTGAAAAGACAGTAATCCCTTCTGCAGAAAAATTTTACTGAGTTATTGAATTGTTATAATAGCTTAAGTCTCATACTTATTCACTACTTAATGCATTGAATTTCAAACTGTGGGATTTTTAGAAAGTCAAATACATGTGTTTTGTAAAGTGATTTAAAATTTATGTGAAAAAAATATATCCATAAAAGCTTGTTAAATGTTAAGAATGTAAGTTATACTATTTCTATAAGAATATGTAAGTTATACTATTTCTACAAGAATAATAATAGGATGTAAACCCTATTGGTCCAGCATTTATTCACTGACAGATTATAATGTGGGACCTCTTCTGGTATGAGAGATTCACAGTGAACAAGACAGAGGAGCTTTCTGTACTCACAGATCTCATATTCTATGGGATGGATGTTGAAAACATCAAGTCAAAAGTGTGTGCTAATTTGTGGAAGTCAAGAGGATCAATAAGAGAGACAAGTATAGGCAGGTATTATTTAAAGAATAGCTCGAAATTACTAAATTGATTATTTTGCATTTTTTGGTGACATACATTTTTTTCAAAGTATTCCACATAATTGAAAAATCACTGCACTAAAGCAGCACCTAGAAATGGAGAAGAGAGGTCAAGCTATGTGAAGTGTCTAAAAACCACTTGAGAATTGGTATCTAAAAAGGAAGTTTTGCTTACTAGAGTTTTATAGCATATAAGAGGTAACATGGATTGTGATAAATAAAGTCAAGTTACAATTAGGAGGACAATTAATGTCTGAAGCAGCTGGCTGGTCACTTAAGCGGATTGTCACAGGTAATCAGGCTCAGGAGATACTAATTTCTGCTAACCAACCCCCAAGAGACCAATGTAAGCCAGATACCTAATTTGACACGAGAGTTATAACTGTCAAGTAAACTAGTAAATTTGCATCAGCTAATAATCACCTTGTTTCTTCAAAACAGGAAATTCTATGAAGGAAGCAAATTTAAAATCAGAAAGTTACTTCAATGGCCATGGTTCTAACAGAAGTAGATGACCAATCTTAATGGTCAACAAAAACAAAATTATAATTAGTAGTCTGATAGATCATAATGATATGCATGTGTCAAGTAGACTGGTAAGTTTAAGTGCTATGGTACAACAGTCAGAGAAACTGAATTTCAAAATTTATTACACAAAAGCACTAACCTATCACAGGTAGGTATCAGAGGCAGAGAAATGAACTCTGATTTTTGCAGGAGCGATGGGGAGGTCAGCTGTCTGAATTAAAGTGGTTCATTATACGTAAACTTGGCTCATCATACTTCTTTCCCTAGGCACTCTTTGATGTAGCCCAGATAGAAGAAGAGCTATTTTTGTTTTCTGAATTTGCATTTGTTGTTTTCCGTATTATCTCTTGTCTTCTGCGATCCTAACCAAAGTTGAAACTTCATTCAGTAATAGACTCTCTGAATTTCCATGCTGCCATAAGTGGAATTTCTGATACATTCACCACCACCTCCTTCCCCGGTTGGCAATGAAAGAAAATTGCCAACTTTAGGGTTTACCAAGATCAGGTAATGAGTGAGAAGCTGCAGCCATTTCAGTGGCAGCTCCCAATTCAAAACCACAAGATGAAATTGTTTTAAAAATAGTAAAAATACCTTCAGAGACATCTTGTTGGAAAATTAAGGTCCACATTGTCCAACTAGCAAAGACTTAGTCATTGCTAGACACATCTCCAGGAAGAACATACAAAAAGTAGAAAAAAAAATTCAGAGAGGACACAACAACCTTGGCTCCAGCTGACCCTTTCTATTAAGTCTAAATAAATCTCATTTCTCTTTAAGGACAAGGAATATGGAGTAATATCTTTTATTTCAGACAACCCTAAAGGTGAATCAGTACAAAGGATCCAGGCAGAAGATCTTGTGTACAGAAGCATCTAGGAAGGCCACCAGAGAGAGCATGTGTTATAGTACCCACTCTGAATACTGCTGGGAGACACAAACTTTTTTTGCCATCCAACTTCAGATTCCATGCTGAACCATCATTCTTTCAACAGAGTTCTTCCTTTGGATAAGATATAACATACTCAGTTAGGAGTGGTTACCGGCCGGGTGCGGTGGCTCATGCCTGTAATCCCAGCACTTTGGGAGGCCAAGGCGGGCGGATCACAAGGTCAGGAGATCGAGACCATCCTGGCTAATACGGTGAAACCCCATCTCTACTAAGAATACAAAAAAAAAATTAGCCAGGTGTGGTGGCGGGTGCCTTTAGTCCCAGCTACTAGGGAGGCTGGGGCAGCAGAATGGCATGATCCCGGGAGGAGAAACTTGCAGTGAGCCAAGATCATGCCACTGCACTCCAGCCTAGGCAACAGAGCAAGACTCCATCTCAAAAAAAAAGTGGTTACCACGCTATTTTGTTTGTTGTTTTCTTCTTTACCTATCACAGAGGGTGGCACATAGTAAGAAATATTCAATAATCACTAATGAATAAATTAAGTCGATGATGCCTAAAATTTCTCAGTTGCAATCACGGTTCAGTCTCACCTTTCTGAGACAATATTTCAGTACTCTTAATTGGAATCTTTGTGTATTTCCAAAACCTCTGGGGATTCCTCCACACCCCATCCTCTTGCATTACTTCTGCGGGGGGGAGTGGGGGGGCTGTTGTGTTTGTGTCCATTTTACTACTTAAAACATGAAAGCTTAATGTATTTTAACATTCCTAGAGATCTTATCACAGATTAATTTGTATACCAATAGGCAACAGTACTTTGTCCAAATCATTATTTTACATTTTATTTATATTAGTATTTTGTCCAAGATTATTATTAACTTTTGGTATCAAGCCTATTTGTGGTCATGATGTTTTAAAAACTAGCATGCGTTAGAATTTGGAGGTGCTATACGTTATACCATTTTCTATTAGAAATACAGAAAACAGGGTACTGAACCATCATTACTTTTCCATCTATCACATATTCCTATGGATGACTAATTAGCAGAACAATGTGAGAGAAGTATTGAATCATGAACCTATGGCTCTTTGCTGGCCATCTCCCTTCTGTTAATGTAAGTTATTTTAGGCCTAAGTATGTAATAACTTAGAGTCTTGATAGTTGCAATGCAGGAAAAACATGAGAGTATTGATTATGAACAAAACAGAGAAATTCAGATTCGATGCACTGAGCTTCCATACTTATCCCTCTTTTTTCATCCCTGTGGTGCACACACAGCTTGATCTCCCTAAACCTCTTGAATAATCCTTGCTGATGTTAATAACAAAAATACTTAGCTAAAAAGGGCTAAATCAGACCCCTCTCTGCCTTCTAGACTCTAAGGAAGTAACTTAAGGAGAATATGGTGAATGCGCAGCCATCCCTTTCCTCTTTCTCCCCAAGTTGCCTTTGTGGAGAGTCTAACAAAAATTATGGCACAAGATACTAGAAAGAGATTGATGATCTGCTCCTTAGTCTTGTCTAACAGTCAAAACTGGTAGCCTCTGTAAATTCAAATCCCACAGATAACATTATTTTTAAGAATTAAAATACCTGCTGAGAAGTGATATAGTGCTACATACTTGGAGAGTAAGACCATTTTGCATGTTATATTCACCAGTAAATTAAGAAAAGCAATTTCAAAGACTTAACGGGAGTTCTCATTAGAAACGGTGTATATAAAATTCTCCCATAAAAATTCTTGTTAAAGGGAGTTATTTTATGCTAGTTTCTGGAAAGGTTAAAGGAGTTGAATCAAATTTACTTCATTGTTCAGGTATTTTAAATATAATATATAGGCCTTGATTCTAACTAAATTCACAGTGGTCTCCAGGAGTTGAAGAGGTTGTGAACCCACATACTGTGAACTCAAGCACTACTCTCAGAGAAGCTGGCTGGCTCCTAGCACAAAAAGTCTTCTCCCACTTTGAGCCACACTACTGTGCATTACTGACATTTAATCTCCTGGCTACCCTGGGACATTGTGTAGAAACCCAAACACAACTAACGAGGGCCCCAGCCAATGCTGGCCAGTAGACTAAATGCAGGTGGGTTTTTTAATGGATCTGTGAATCAAAGCTTCCCCCTACAGAGACTATAGAAACTGAGACTCAAAAAACTTTTAGAGCTACCCAGGCAGAGGCATTGGTCATATGTATGCCTCGGGGCAGCCAAGATGTAGTCAACCTTCAGGTAGGGTGTGAGGACAGAGATACACAGTGCTGAGGCCTAGGATATTTGTCTTTAGAAAGCACAAGAACCCTAAAGGAGTGAGAGAAGGCACATTTTGTTTTCTTATTGCATTGCATCCTCAGAGATCAATCAAATTAATGTCTTTTTCCGCAAGAGAATAATGTTTGGGCTATTTTTCTGGCAACCAAAATAGAGATCCTAAAAGTCCTAAAACTCAATATTAGGGCTAGGACTTTTTCCTTTAGCAGCCACACCTGAACAAGAACTTCTCTGTATCCTGGGTTTGGTGAGCAAGGGCTAAGTAGAACCCCCACATTTTGGAATCTGCATGTCAGAAGCATGTTTCAGAAAATACAGCTACAATTTGACCCCTAGGCAGGCAGCCGTGGGTGTAGAAACCACTGGCTTTTGAAGGCTTCCTCTAGAAAACAAGGGTAGTGAGAGGCATTTAGTGCCTTTCCAGAAATGCAGCTTCACACATTGTCTCCATTTCCACTAATAACTTGTGGACACCAAGTAACCAAATATTATTTAAGACCAAGCAAGCAGAACTTAATAGTCATTCATGTGACTAGGTTAGAATTTCAGCTGGGTGTGGTGGCATGTTCCTGTACACCCAGCTACTTGGGAGGCTGAGGCGAGAGAATCACTTGAGGCCAGGAGTTTGAGTCCAGCCTGAGCAACACAGCCAAACCACATCTCTAAAAAAATAAATATATAATAAAAAGTAAAACAGAATTTAGTGACTATGTTTAAATTACATGGACTGTAATGCTTCATAATGAAAATTAAATCTAGATTATTAGTGTCTAAGGCATTGTAGCAGAGAGCAAAAAATTCATTATGAAGAATGAAATTAAAAGGGCCTTTACTACATATGTGAAAATGCATAATTTTGATGCATTAAAATATATTCGGATAAAGACAATGTTTTTAGTTAACATTGACATATCTGCTTCATCTATCCTTTTTTCTTTCTTTTTTCTCTTTAGCTCTCTATTATCTTAAAGCAAATCCTTCAAATAATGCCATTTTTCCTTTAAACATTTATATAGTATGACAAAAATACATTTTGTTACATAATTACAATTAACACACCAAAATTAGTAAGATTCCATTAGCATTATTTAATATCAAATATTATTCAAATTTCTCCCAATTATCTTCAGGAACGGTTTTTATGGTTGATGTATTAAAATTGTGATCATAACAAAGTCCACACATGTATTTTGGTTTCTGGAATTCTTTTTTAGTCAAGAACAACCCCCTTCCCAACCACCCAATCACTTACGCAAACCATTGACTTAGAGAAATTGGATTGGTTATCCTGAGAATACCTCACATTCTGAATTTTTCTGATTGCTTCTTCTTTTATAGTTCAATTTGTTTTATATATATATAAAACATTTCATATATATTTTATTATATTTATAAATATATGTATATATACATATATAGAATGAAAACTGTAGTTAGAGCTAAAGGCTCTGTTAGAGTCAGATTCAACTTCTTAGTAAAAATACGTCATTGGTGGTGCTGTGAAATACATAAAGCATCATATCAGGAGAAACATAAGGCCTAGCTGTCTCCACGTAGTGATGCTAAGCCTAGCTGAGGAAAGCCTGGTCCTTCCATTATAAAGTTTCTTTCTCTTAATGGCCTTAACATTCATTGATGCTAATGACTTATTCAATTGTTCAATAGAATTTCAAAATGCAATTTGCTAATGCTGTCATTCCTTCCATACTTTATAGCTGAGGTTTTTCTATAAGGAATGTTCTCTCATCATCTGGGGCATTTCTACCCTGAAACAGATAGTTCACATAGGACACACAGGAAAAATATTTATTTTCCTCTATCACAACTATATAAAAATTAAAAAGTGGCTGTGTTAGTAGATGCCGACATCTGTACTAAGTTCTTATTATTTAAAATTTTCTATAATGAAACAATTTCTGCCGTCAATATTCATTTATGCCTAATAAGATGAATGTACTAGTCTTAGCTTACATTTATAAAATATATTTTCAATACAATAATACATCTGAACAGTTAACTTTACTGAATATGATTTAGATGTCTTTAGTACAGAGAAATCAATGATTATATATGATCTATTCAATTATTCATTGTATTATGACATTACAGTCACAGAGAAACTAAAGTTAACAATATTCAGTAGACAAAGTTTGTTAAGGAGTAAGGAATAATCTCAGCAAAGGATGGATAAGATATAGCAACAGGTCATTAAACATTTCATTTTCTTTGATAGAAGTTAATTAGGGAATGTAAAGTCGGCACTTCTAAATTGCTAACCGCCAGGTTATACGGGTATATGGGGAAAATATATTTTTTTATGTCATCAGGAAAATGTTCTGAACAACTTCCAGAAGTTCTTTATTCATGAAATAAAATAATTTTTAAAAGTTATATGCTAAGTCAGAGGCCATAAAAATAATATTAAAAGTACTCACAATATATTATTGGTTAATCAAGTATCATTCCATACTAACTTCCTATAAATATTTCCAATAGGTATAATTGCCTCACTCGTTATTTCACCAACTCTTTAGGGGAAAAAAGGAAAATAATAAGGTAAATAAACACAAGCTAAAAGCAAATCACCTATTATTTTTAAAATCACTATGCTATATTAATACTTCTTCGGTATTTAAATGAAACTATCTTTTTTTCATTAAGAATTCATTCAAGTGTGCCTTGTACCTATAAACTTCTGAGACAGTTATAAAAATTAATGCTTTCAATACTACTGCTAAAAAGTCAAATGTTACAATTGGCACTGAACAAAATAGCAATTTGAAAGTTTAAGTGTTCTAAGTATTTAAGTGTAAAAGAAAATGTTTTCACAAGAAATTCAAAGTTTCCTTTAATAATTAACAACAACAAAAATCGAAAGGTCTGAGTCTCTGATTTTCAAGGGTGTGCATTTGGAACAAAAAGGAGAAGGCATGGAAAAAGTTGTAAGAATATTACTTTTAAAATATTTTCAACATTTGATGCATACCCTTTAGAACTGGCTGTTACAATCAAGTCCTGAAATTTTCTTAAACATTTTCATTCAGATTAAAAAAAAAAGACCTCATACTTCCTCTGGTTATAACCTATATTTTAGTCTTGCTTTAAACCCACATTATACAAGATTATGGATATATTGGTTATAAAGAAAACAAAATTGAGAATGATGACAAGATGATTTATATTTTAATAATAATCCAATGATAAGAATGAAAAATAAGAAATCATCAATGCAATTCATGTAAAATTTAATTAGAAAGAAAGAGAATGATAAAATTACATCTGGTGTTAATAGTTTTCTCCTGCTTTTATAATAAATTACCACAAACTTAGTGGTGTAAGGCAACATAAATTTCTTATCTTACAGTTCTACAGGTTAAGATTCTGCGAGAAAATCAATTGTCTTTCCCACCTTCTAGAGGTCACCAGCGTTCCGTGGCAGGTGGCTCCCTTCAGCCCTCAAAGCCAGCAATGGCAGGTCAAATCCTTCTCACATCAAACAACCCTGACCTCTTCTTCTGCCTCCGTCCTCCACCTTTAAGAACCTTTGTGATTACATTGAATGCACTTGTATAATCCAAAATATTATCCCTACTTTAAGACCAGCTGCCTAGTAACCTTATTTCCATCTACAACCTTAGTTCCGCTTTGCTATGTAAGGTAACATAATCACAGGTTCCAGGGATTAGGATATGAACATCTTGGGGGAGGGAAGGTATTGTTCTGTCTACCACATCTCAGTTCTGTTTAAAGCACCTGCTTTGGAATTTACATATACACTACTAAATATATTGAAAAGACAAACGTTGAGGTAACATTATAATTCACTGAGACCTAGCATTCAGCAAGAGATCTGATTCAAATTTTAGCTTCGGTATTTAATGTTTACTGGATGGAGCATATTTTTGAAATTATCTAAGAAATGGGGACAATAATGCTTTGCAGAATTGTTGTGAGTATAAAGGTAAATTAGGTAAGAGCATGAGCATAGTGCCTGACTTAGTACAGTAAGTCCTCCAATACCAGCTAATATTATTCGATCACTGAAAACAATATAGTAATGCTACCTCTTCTAATTTCTGCCCAGAGAAGACTGTTTTCCTTCATCTATTCTCTACTGCTTTGTTTTTTTATTGCTGTAACTTGAACAATTTCTAAAATGCATAAGTTATTATAGCCTGCATGCCAAGATATTTTATCAAGTCTATGTGCTAAAATGTTCTCATTTCTTGTATAACTTAAGAGCTTTCTTAGGAGAATTATAATCTTGAATGGTATTTTAATCTTTCCAAAAAGAATACTTTATGGGTGATGTTATTAAATAAATGATAGACAAAAGTGACAATATTTCACTTTGAATTTTTCACATCCTCTAATACCTGTTCGTGGTCAGAGAAAAGAGAAAAGTTAGAGCCAGTACTGATTTTAACGCAAAGAGTTTAATGTGCACTTTCTTATTGATCTAGTATACATTTCTGGTAAAAGAATTTCAACCATAATAAAATCTTTCCTTATATTCTATATTCCCAGATAGAATTGCCACCTGTGCAGTTATAGAGCCACTTTACAAGATTTTCTGACTCTTCCAGTTTTTGTATTACTATCCAGTTTTAGATAGTAATCCTTCCTCATATAATTACTCAAATCATGTGCATTTCCATATTTTCTATATATACAAAAATACAAAAATATTCTCTCTTCACTTGATAAAAGCTCTTAATTATATATTTGATATTGAATATTAGCCATGTACCAGGTCCTAAATTTAAACCAGGCTCACACTGGAAAATTCTTGGATAGATAGAATAAATGGGAAAAAAAAATACATGGTAGCACTACTATCATCATATATTAACTGGTAATAATTAATACATATAATAGCTCCAATATATGTTCTGTTTTCAGGATTAGAAGTGGGGATAGCTGACTTTTAGCCTCAGCTCTGCCTCTAATTAGTAGGTAATTTTTAAACTAGTCAATTTTAGCCCTCAGGGTCATGTGGGGTTTCCTCAATCTGTAAAATAAGGAAATAAAGACTAGGTCTCTAAGCTCCCTTCCAGTTTTAAAATTTTATCAGCATTTGGTGGCTACAGTGAGTAATCCAAATTCTCGCAAGAAAAAAATTTCACATTATCAAAATTACTTCATATGTGCTTTAAAAAGCCAGTAAAATAGATGAATTTACTCTTTCAACAGAGTTTAAAAATATGCCTTTGGCTAAGCTGAGTATAACATCTGGCAATGAGTTTCAATTCTGTTCATTTTAAAAATCAATAGCTCACTAATATAAATAGATTTTAAAATATTGTGTTATTTGCTATGCATTTAGGGAGATTTTATTGGTAGTGGTTGATAATTTTAGCACATTATTTTGTTTTTGTGGGATATGAAAAATTTCCAGAAACAACCAACTATGAACTTCACCTCACAATAGCATTCTCATTGTCAATAGAGTATCGGTACTCTTGTCTGAACTATTGGCTTTTACTGCTCAGACCTAAAATCCATAAAGTCTGTTGGCTGCCTCTACTAAGTTTTTTTCAACACAGTATTGTCTCTTCTTAGAAGTGTCTATGACTATGCTTGCCCAGTTGCCACATGTGATGTGATTTCTGCTTAAATGGCTTACAGCGATAAATGGTATACAATATTATATGAATATAAAATAATATATAGCTTTGATAGTTTTTCAGGAATAATGAACACCTTTTTGGATATTAGTTACACTTTAAGGGTAGCACTTAATTATTTAGCTAATATATGAGCTAAATTAATACAGAATAATTTTTAAAATATTTTATGGGCAAATAGGTTTTTGCATTGCAAACTGTTTGTAGACTGGGTTGAATTGCAAATGACCAGAAAAAATCAAGTACCAGAACTTCAGGAATTTTTCAACACATACTAACATTGAAAATTCATTCTGATAGAAATGTAGTATCCTGGGTATATAATCTTTTGAAACAGTTTATACAGTTGTTATGAGTAAATTAAAATGGAGACTAGGCCTAAAAAATCTCTGAGCAGACAAAACTAATTAGGCCTTGAAAATAAGCTTAATCCTGCTTAAATTGCAAACCTAAGTGGAACTTAACTTGGACCATTTCTTGTAAATGCTTGAATTAGAGAAAAACAGAATTTGAACTCAACCAATCAGAAGCAGTCAACTAACATAGTTACATAACTAGGGACTTTCCAACAGGATAGACCAAATAAGACAACTGTATAACTGTAACCAAACAAATATTTTATTTGCTTTGCTTCCTTGTTCATCCTATAAAAGCCCCCTCTTTGTGTACCCTCCGCAGAGCTCCTAAACCACTTCTGGTTTGGAGCTACCTGATTCATGAATCACTATTTGCTCAAATAAACTCTTTAACATTTTTATTATGCCTCAGTTTACCTTTTAACACCATAAACAATAACGAGCAGTATCTTCACATTTTCCACCTAACATTTTTATGTAAAAATCTTTGGAGTACTATGTAACCCATGAGAAGGTATCCATAAGGAGCATTTTTGATGAAAGGATACAATAAAAGGTTTTAAATCAACTTAAAAAAAATGCACTGGTACATAAGGAAAAGAATATATTAAATAGGTATTGCCCAGGCCCACATTAAATTGCTACAGCTGCATATAACTATTTAAGAAAAAAAAAAAAAAAAACCTGAATACAACCATTAGCAGATACTTGGCTTGTGTAAATCAGAACATATGTTTTAGCTTTATGGTAATAGGCTGTGAGCTTTTTGTCACTTGGTCTCTTTAGACTTCCCAAAATGTGTTAATGTTCCAGGTGTCCACTTAATTCAGGACCAATATAAAGATTTTTTTCTATCTAAAATTCCAAGATTTAGGCTAACTTTATTAAACGAAACAAGTTTCTTGGACAAAAGTAATGTAGCTCTGCATAATGTTACAATAAGCATTCTACATAATTACTTAAAATTTAACTATCTAGTGTGAATCTAATTGATGGATTTTTCACAATGTTCTCTATTATTTGAATAGATCAGTTTTCATTACAAATAATTCATTATCAGTCTGTTGCAAATGTTTGCACTTTTGACCAGAAATATGTCCTCATTTTACCTAACAATTGAAATTAATGATAGAAACATTTGGTGTTTTTCCCCAGTGTATTCACATAATACAAAAAGTATTTTACCTGCTTTTTGTATGCATGTTGGCATATTTCAGTTTGATTGTCTTTAACCATCATTTCCCAAAGCTATTTGACTATTGGAATCCTTATATGCCATAAAAGCTATAAACCTCAAGGAGAAAATACCTTAAAAGCCTTGGGATGAAAGAGATACCTCCAAATTTTCTTTGTAAACTTAATTTCTAATTCTTATTTTCAAAATGTTCATATTTTTGCATTTTAAGTCCTTATGTCTCATTATTATTTTCTTTTTTAACATAAGATATGGTAAACTAACAACCTTAACTTCAAATTTTATATAATCCAACTGCAATGCAGTAAATATTCACTAAGATACTGTGCTTGGCAGTGTAAAATTGTTATATCATTTCTTAGGTTTCACTTTGCTAGAATAAATAGACCAAAGCCCTACTATTATTTTTATATAAATCACAATTTATACCTATTTGATAATTCTTACGGAACTAATCTTTTAAAAAATAACTATAAACATCTTGAATTGTGATACTCAACACTAGCCCTATCAGTCTAATCAATGTAGTATACCCCATGTGTCAGGAGTTCCTTTAAACATTTAGACTTGTCTGAGATTGCTTCACATTCCTTTGTTAAGATAAAATGATTTAAAATGTATGCAAACCCATCATATGAACACCACCTCCCTCCCCACTCCAAATATGACTTTAAAAAAAAAAAAAAAACAGGGCACTCCACTATAACAATGTCTTTCAAAGCAAAGTATTTTAAATTTTATTTTTTATTAAGACAAAGAGTCAAACTTTCCTGTAAGAAACATATAAGGAAATAGAATCAACTCATACCCAACTACCATTTATGTGCAGAAACAAAATGGTTTCACTGGGTATACATTTTATTAGAACTGAAAAATTATGTCAGGCCCTTTTTGATTTTGAATTTTCTGTAATTTTTTCTTTAATTTAGGCTTAATATTGTTTTTCAAAATGTGTAACATTTATTTGACAAATTGCTAATTAAAAATAATTATAATGATAGTTAATTAACTGCTTTAACTGCTAGAGGCCTGTGCTCACAAAACAAAAAAGAATTTTTAAATTTCAATTTATATGCCTTCTGTTATATATAAGTATGATAAAAGGCTATCAAACAAAAAAATTATAAAATAAAAGTCTGTGGCGTAAGTGGAATGGAAATAGAGTCAAGAAGAAACATGTATGATGAACAGCTTCAGCAGTTACAGAGAAGCTTTCCTGTGTTTCTAAATGGAAAATAGTGGATGTCATCTGTGGTATTTTAGCCTCCACTGGATACATTTTAAAAGTTGGCATACAATACACCAGGTACAACATCCTTTATCACAATTTAAATTATGGCAAAAATATTATATGTAAGCTTAAATAATGTATGAGGAAGGAGATAGTTTTTGAAAATTTTTGGGGGGAGTAAATGAGCAATAATGTTTGAGTTTAGGACAGTGGGAGAGTAAATAACTGCTCCAGGGAAATGAAATAGTATTGCAGGATCACTAAGGTCCATACTGGTTAGTGATCATGAATTCAAAGTGAGACCAGTTCCATTTTCAGGTTTTTCTCTAGCCATTTGCAGCTCTGTAAGCACAGGTGTGGAGGGAGAAAAGAGCTGGGGTTTTCCAGGTAACAATAATAAAGCAAAATGTAGGAGCAACTGAGTTGATAATGGCTGCCAGGGAGCAATTATAATGATGGACCATAGAATCTAAACTAAGTAGGGGAGACAAATGGGAGAATGGAGACTATGAGAGAGTTTTAAAAGGTGGTAGGAACAGTAGGTGCTAGGTCTCATGGAGTCAACAAATAAATCTAGAGAACTAAGGGGAGAATTATGGAAAGTTTAGTATTAGTGGTGACAAAGTAGAATGCTTGAAGTTGAGATTGTGGAAGGATTACAGATATTAGTAATTCAAGATCTAAGGTGTGATCATGGGATGAGATGGATGTGCATGGCAGTGAACAAGCTCAATGAAGGAAAGGAGGGCCAAAGCCTGAGTGGCCAAAATGGAAAGCTTATCTCCATGAATATTGAATCACCAAGAGTTGCGACAGGCATAGGGATAAAGAGAGTGACAGAAAGCAAAGGAGCCTACAGATAACATCTAGAAGCAGAGGTGGGGTTGCATGTGGTGGCTCATGCCTGTAATCCCAACACTAGGGAGGCTGAGGTAGGCAAATTGCTTGAGCTCAGGAGTTCAAGACCAGCGTAGGCAACATACAGAAACCCTGTCTCTACAAAAAATACAAAAATTAGCTGGGCACTGTGGCATGTGCCTGTAGTCCCAACTACTTGGGGACTGAGGTGGGAGAATCGCTTGAGCTTGGGAGGTTGAGGCTGCAAGGCTGCAGTGAGCTATGATTGCACCTCCACACTCTAACTTGCTAGGCAACAGAATGAGACCCTGTCTCAAAAAAAAGAAGCAGAGATGGTAGAAGATATAGAAGATATAGTCTAAAGACATGATTTTCAAAGCTGGGAGGAAAGTTGGGGAAGACACACACACACACACACACACACACACACACACACACACACACACACACAATGCCTGAAAAAAGCAGGCTCCAGGGATATGAAAGTGTAAAATCCACCATCATACTGGGGAGACAGTATCTTTAAGGAAGAGCCATCTGACAGTGAAGGGGTGACCAGAAAAGAGCTCCAGAGACCACAGTGGAGGGGATCCAGAAATTGGATTGGAGATCCAGTCAGAAAAGGAGATGCACAAGTGGAATGAAATTCCAGGGGATAAAAAACGCTGGAAATGCTGAGTTTCTGTACAACTGACACAAATAATGATGAAGAACACAATGAGATTAATCATGGGGACCCATTTAGACTCCCAGAGTTGGTATAAAAATTATTATAAAGTGTAAACGTCTGAGCCAAAGAAGATGCAGAAAGAAATCTTATCTGAACCTTCCCAAAACAGCCCTCCGGAAAATGCAGCACCATTAACTCCTCTCCCAGGAAGCTTCCTGGGAATTCTGCTGCCATGGAGATGGACTGCCTGTTTCTATTAGTATCAAAAAGTCCAAATGAACCTTCCATACCTTCCCACTGAAGCCTCTCCCCACTGCAGCCACTATTGAATTTGGCATATAATCTCTGGCCATCCAGTGAGTTACTCATCACTAAGTATTCCTGTGTGTACCCTGTGCACACACAAATTAACCTTGTCTTTTCTCCTATTAATCTGTCTAGAGTCAGTTAATTTGTAGGCCCCAAACACTGGACCCAAGTTGGAAGAGAACAAGTTTCCCTCCCAACACTGTCAAGGCAGGGAGTGATGGTGAAGCTGTGAGTGCTAAGAAGGGTAAAGAGAATAGAGCAAGGGGTGAGGGAGATCTTTCCTCGAATTTGGAGAATTCAAGAACTCCTTTTTTTACTCTTACCAATGATGCTGTAGAGTTGCAGGAGAGACAGCATTATTACAGCACCATGTGAATCATGTTTTATACAACTTATTAAAAGGATAGACTACTTGGCCTCACTGGAAACTACTAAGAGTTGAGCAACATTGTTGTTTACTGGAGTCTGGGTCATCACATTCTCCTGGCTTTCACTCAGCCTCATTGAATCTTTTTCTCAGTCCTTTTCCTACATCATCCTCTTCAACTGATCTCTAAATTTAGGAATATTCTAGGACTCTGTTCTTCACTCTGTAATTCAGCCTCTCTCCTTAGGGGTTCTTAATGAGTTTCATAGTTTTAAACACCACATATTTGTTTGCGATGCTTATCTATTTCTGAACGTACAACTCTAACCCTGACTTTATCTTGAGTTTCAAACTCAGATATCAACAGTGGACTACCATCTTCACTTAGATGACATAAGCTATCTCGGTTTTAACATATCGAAAAGATATTCTTATTCCTCTCTTTCCAAGCCCCCAGAAGAGCCCATTCCTCTCTCAGTTGTCCTCATCTTCCAGTGTCAGTTAATGACACTACAATTTACCCAGTTGCTCAGGCCAAAAATAACTCGGATGTCTCAGTTAATCTTTCTCTTTCTTTCACTCTGCACAACTAATCCATCAGTATGTCCTGCCACTCTATTTCCAAAGAAATCATTCCTCATTCTGTCACAAACCACTTCCTCTACCACCTCCCTGGACAAAGCCACTACCATTTCTTGCCTGGGCACTACAGTATCCATTAACTGGTCTGCCTGCTTCTATTTCTACCCATAATCTGCACTTTGCACTACAGCCAGAGGGATCTTTTCAAACGCAAATGTGTTCATATCTACTGCCCTGTTTTAAACATTCTAAGCTAAATCTTTACACGGCCTTCAACTTCCATACCACACTGGCACCTGCCTACTGTTCTGGCTTCCACTCCTGTCTCCCTCTGCCCCAGCCACATGGCCTTCTCACTACCCCCCAACAGGCCACACTTACTCCCCTTCAAAGTCATTATTTCCTCTGTCTGGATACTCCTGAATCTCTGCAGGGCTCACTCTCTCAGCTGGCAAACCTCTGCTGGGGCTTTCCCTAAATACACTGTATAAAATAATGTCCTTCACCTCAAGTCACCCAGTCACCTTTTTCGGCATTATTTTCTTCATAGTATCAATTATTACTTGAGATTACATTTTGAATTGATCTCATTACTTGTTTATGATCTGTCTTCCTCACTAGAATATAAGCCCCATGAACACAGGTACCATGTCTTTCTCACCACCATATTCCTAGAACCTAGAATACTTCCATCAACAAATAATATTGTTGAATAAATTGATAGTCAATTTATAAATATATTCTTTACATTTTCATTATTTGTATTACTGTAAAATACTGAATTTCAACTTCGGATTTATACAACTCAATTTTCTTCTTCTTTGCAGAGTGCAAAATATTTCTAACCTTACCCATCTTCCACATTCTATCATATGATATAAAACCATAGTTAAATTGTTTATCAAAGTATCAGAATGGGGAGATGTGGAAAATCATCTTAAAGTCCCAGCTGGGGTGGGATGGGGAATTCATGTTCAAATGAATTTTTGGACATTTTAAAAGTTTCAAATAAAAAATGAATTTATCTCAGATGGTTTCTTTTTGATAGATGAACATGGCAGTCATTTAATACATTATTTACCTTTAAATGTTCAGGAAACTGTCTTTAAATATATTGTCCCACGCAGAAAAATTTCAGGCAGAAAAGCCAGATTCCAATTATAAATTACTTTATTTCCATTTTTAAAAAAGAAATATTATTTGTTATGTTAGTAATCCAACTTCTTAGTCCTTTAAAAAGATTCATAATTAAATAGGTTAAAAGTATATATAAAATCACATTTATTAGATAAAATTTTGTTCAAATATTAGTGTCCAAATAAAAACATTTTTCTTATTCTCATTACTCAACATTTTCCTCTGCATAACGAAGATGCTAATAAAATATTGGAGGACCTTGAGACATAAACCTAACATGAAATAATTAAATTGCTTTAAACTTCAATTTTAAAATCGTAATTTTTAAGTAGTCAAAATATATTTTAAATACCAAAAAGAATTATGTGACAGTAAAAGTTTTTAATACTACAAATTTTTAGGTAGCCAAAGATATTTGTTTTAATGTAGTTATAATCAATGGTGGCTCATGCCTGTAATCCCAACACTTTGGGAGGCCAAGGTGGGAGGACTGCTTGAGCCCAGGAGTTTCAAACCAGCCTAGAAAACATAGTGAGACCCTGTGTCTACAAAAAAAAAAAAAAATAAATAAATAAACAATTAGCCAGGTGTGGTGTTGCACGCCTGTAGCTGCAGCTAATCAGGAAGCTGAGGCGGGAGGAAGGCTTGAGCTTGGGAGGTTGAGGTTGCAATGAGCCGTGATCGCACCACTGTACTCTAGCTTGGGCAACAAGGTGAGATCCTGTCTCAAAAAAAATCTATTTTTTTAAATAAGGCTGGGCTCTTCCTATTTTACACAGAAAGGGCACAAAATCTATAAATAAAAGACATACTTCATAAGGGAGAGCTTGTCTCCCTAAAAAATTTACACATTAGTTTTTTTTTAAGCAGGAGACCATTTAAATAGATAAAAAGCTATAAAAGTTAAAATTAAACTTCAGAACCACTTGGGAAGGAATAATGATACTGGCCCTTGAACTTATTTTACTTAGTTTGTCTTGAAGAAATAAGTTATTGGCTTTGGGAATTCACACATACTCTTGTGCCTAGGATCTTCTTTTCCCTGATCCTCGCCTGGCTGATCCCTACTCATCTGTAAGGTCTCAGTTTGGCTGTATCCCCCTCTATGCAGGCTTTCCTGGCCCCACAACACCTGAGTTAGGGGTGCCTCCTCTGAGTTCCCAGGGCACTCTGAATTTCCCTTCTTGTGTTTATCTAATATTGTATTGTAATGATCTACTTGCTTGTCTATGACCCCTAAGAAATCTTAAGCCCCTTGCGGGAAGGAGCTGATTATCTTCTTCACCAATGCTTCTGTCACAAAGCCCCTACTAAATAGCCTGTAATCATTTTTGTCATGATTCAATGAATTGAGTACCAATTAATCACCTGTATGGCAGATCCACCTGTAGGCTATAACTTAAGAAGAAGAATGTGTGTTCAGAGTTCTGCGCTGAGGAATCCAGGAGTAGCCAACCTGGAGATTCATTATTATCTGTGAGGATCATCTGAATTACCCCCATCCTGTGGAACATGGGCCATACAGGCAATTGAGGCTCTCCTTTGTTTTGGGTTAAATGCAGGTTGCCAGGTGGAGGTTGCTAGGGGGAGGGTGCTAAGTGAAAATGCTACATAAACTGCATGCTTTTAATAAGTGGTTATGGTTCTCCTGTCCAGCCTGCTGCCACTGGACTGTCCTACGTGTAAGTTCCCTCAATAAATCCTATGTCTCATTCACTGGCTCTGGGTCACTTCTTGGTCCTCACAAACATGGTGTTATCCCTATTGAAGTCAATAGGGACCCAGCATGGCATCACCTCATTCACACTCACTATACCAGAATATAGAAATCAAAAGGCCAATACACTCCCCTCTTTCATCCATTGGGTTCTGATGGCAATAGCATAGTTTTGGGGGGGAAAATGATTAATTATGCATCAAAGCTTTTATTAAAAAGGTAGCATCCCAAAACATTAACTGCCATTGCAACTGTGTCATATTATAGAGTTCTTTCACTCTAATATATGTACCTGAAACCTAAGAAGCCTCAAAATACCATTACTCTCCTCCCCGCTTACTATCTACTTTACTAAATAACTTACTCATTTTAAGTCTGTAATCCCTACTTTCCAAGAGACACAAATGGGGGGAAATATCTTGTCTGTATAAAAGCAAAAGTTACATGAAAACAACTCCCTCTCCTGCCCCCTTTCTAAAAGTTCAACAGTATTTACAAGACATAATCAATTCTAGTTTAGGACTTAAGGAAATATCTGTGTAACTTTCTAAAATAAGTGAGATCCAACAAACCAATTTCTATTAAATTCCAAGCTTAGGACTCCTAAGTCAACATTCTAACAGTGCTAGCCAGTGAAAGTGCAGGGGCAGTGTGGCTTGCCATGGCTGAAAGCAAACCGAAAGCTGCGAGTGAAGCATGGCCACGGGTCAGTGCTGCCAAGGCCTCAATGTAAACACAGGTGTGTGGGAAGGAGTGCAAGCGCTCTCCCATCTCGCAGTTACAGAAACACTGGCAGTCACACTGTGGAGTCTGAATGCTAAATTTCAAAAATATATCATTTTTGTAAAATTGATACACCTTACTTCACATGTTAATACATCCTCAATTTAAATGGTTCACAAGGCACACCTGAACCTTATATCATTGTTTTCAATTGCAAAATTAACAGATTTGAAAGCAGATCTTCACCCACCCCCCAACTCTGCTCCCCCCCCACCCCCGCCCCCGCCCCGCTGAGTCTCTCCCTGCTGAGCAAAGTAGTCTGAAGTTATTACCACCTCATTTGCTGGCATTTAGCAAAGATTCTTTTTATGGTTGCATGAAATTAATGCCACCAGATTTTTCCTGCCAAAGACTTTTAAATGGTGTAGCAGTACTATTTTAAGGCATAATATATAATGAATATGATAAACATTACCAATAAATATACCAATAACAATAATGTTTGTTAATTGGTTGGGTTTGGAGAACATTTTTCATTTTTAGGATGTTGATTTTTTGGTAGTTGTTATTTGTTTGAGGGGAGTTAATTTCATTTTCTGATACATCTGTTGTTATCAAACTAGTTAAAATAGTATACAATAACCTTGAGGGTAGTCAATAGTTATGAACACAGGTGCTGAAGGCAGAGTCTGGGTTCATAATTTAGCTGACAATCTACCACTATGAGGCTTGAGCAATTTATGTAACTCCTCAAGTCTCAGATTTTCCTTTGTAAAATAGGGATAACAGTAATAACTCCCTGTACGAGGTTATTCTGTGGATAATTACATGACTCAATACACAAAAGCATTTAGTACAGTGCCTGGTAATAGTGCAAAATAAGTATTACTGTCCTTATCTCTTTATAATTAGGTTCAGCTTATTTCATTTAAACTTTATTTGGTATGGTTTCCAAACTGCTTGATTGTGTAATTGACAATAAAATGCAAAAACAAACATATTTGTAATTAATTTTTCTGCTGATACATATCTCACCCCTACCCTATCCTATTTTCTCAGTTTTGAAGATCTCTCTTGAGGTAACGTTCTGCCGGATGAAAGATGGCATTTGGGTAAAACAAAACAAAACAAAACCTTTCTGAAATGCGCCCTCGAATTTCATGAATAATATGTCATGCTATTAATCCTGATTCAAAAATTAAGTGACAAATTTTAAGTCAACACAATCTCATAAAATTGACAAAATCATCATATCCCCAATTGAAGTCAAAGAAAATAAAAACAAGTGTGGACCATTAAGTCACATCTAGTGACTCAGTAATGGATACATAAAACAGTTACATTTGCATAAGGTGTTTAAAAGTAACACATTTCCAGGTAAATTGATACTTACATAAAATGATACCATGTTTGTAATGACAACATGAATTTGATTTATTAAAATATTGCCCTAGACTGTATTTTGAAACCCACTAGAGTCATATACAACATAAGAAAGAAAATGAGAAGGTAGACTGAGAATTCATTCATACATTTTTTCAACAAATAATATCTAGGCAACCAAAATTTTGCATACCTCAGCTTAAGCTTGCCTAGTGCTTTGAGTTTACCAAGCATTTTTACGTACATTTTCACAATCCATTGTGAGGGATCTGAACATAAGACATTTAGTAACATGTCCAAGGTGGCAGAGGCTGATTCTTGGTTTTCCTGAATACTGTCTAGTGCTTTTCTTCACTACTCTGTGGTACTACAGAACCATTTTTCATTAGGCAAAAGAGAAGTAGAGAATGAGATAGCTGATGACCACAGAGAGGACACAAAGACATTCCTTCAGTGCAGATGGAGACTTTTCTAGTATTCTTAAGCAGGGTTCTTTTACTCAGTCAAATAATACGCCTAGATTTTTTCTGGCTCAATTTTATGTTTTTACTAAGACAAAAAAAGTATGAGGAGCTTGTTTCTAAGGACTCATAAGGTAATTTTTTTTAAGAAAAAGGATGAAAAGAACCAGGGAAAGGAGCAGGTAAATATACAAGAAGACTTACAAAATTAATAGGACTGAGTGTCAAATTCGGCCCCGAGAATCTCAGCAGCCAAAGCAAAAATAACAGCATGATAAATTATTATTCTCATTAATAAAAATGAACAAGGATACCTTTTTCTTGAGCTAAAAGACATTTATTCTGGCATTACACTCTTAAAGAAATTTCTCACCTGGTCTTTTCAATTGGAGACCCACAGGTAATATTAAACGATGCCCTTTCCTAGTATCCCAACCTGGCATCCTTCTACATATTGTTAGTTTTTGTCAATGCTATAATAATTAATATTATATTCATACTAATTTATAATTTTATGTTTTCACACAAAATATCATTTGAATTACATACTGTTAATATCCCCGCTAAACAGATGAGAAAACTTAAGACAAATATGAAAATTTAGTAGCTTGCCCAGGGTCACATAAATGGTAAATACTAAATAACTATGTATCCTTTGTTACTCCTAAATCCACTTTCACTTTCAGATAAATACATTGCACCACACTGGCAGTCAACTCCATGGCCAAAGCCCAGAACAATGGTTGTTGAATGTAAGCAGACATCAGTCACCTGGAGGACCTCTGAAAACATATCACAGGGATCCTCCATCAGAGTTTCTGTTTCAGTAAATCTAAGGTGTAGCCCAAGAATTTAAATTTTTAACAAATTCCCAGGTGATGCTGATGCTGCTGATTAAGGACCACATATTAAGAACCACTGGCCTGGAACTGTAAAGCTTCTAAATATATAGCACATTTAGTAGAGTATTTTTGCTGATTACTTTTTTTTTCTCAGATTTATTTGGCAATGTAGGTCTCAGTGTAGGTCCAGTTACTAAGAAAAAGAATAATGAAAGAGGAGGAGCCAGGAGACCCCTACAAATATTCTCTCTTCTAAAATCACATTTGCCAATGAGTTTTCTAAAACTAATAAGTAATTCTCACTTTGGTCCTTACTGCATTTTTTTTTTTTTTTTTGAGACAGAGTCTCGCTCTGTCACCCAGGCTGGAGTGCAATGTGTGATCTTGGCTCACTGCAACCTCTGCCTCCTGGGTTCAAGCGATTCTTCTGCCTCAGCCTCTCTAGTAGCTGGGATTACAGGCACGGGCCAGCATGCCTGGCTAATTTTTGTATTTTTAGTAGAGACGGGGTTTCACCATTTTGGCCAGGCTGGTCTTGAACTCCTGACTTCAAGTGATCCACCCACCTCAGCCTCCTAAAATGCTGGGATTACAGGCATGAGTCGCCATGCCCAGCCTCACTGCCTTTTATTGAAACAACATTATAGGCCAGGCGAAGTGGTCCACGCCTATAATCCCAGCACTTCGGGAGGCCAAGGTGGGTGGAACACTTTGAGCTCAGGAGTTGAGACCAGCCTGGGCAACATGGGAAAACCCCGTCTCTACTAAAAATACAAAATTACCCATGTGTGGTGGCGGGCACCTGTCATTCCAGCTACTCGGGAGGTTGAGGCTGGAGAATCACTTGAACCCAGGAGGCAGAGGTTGCAGTGAGCTGAGGTCAGGCCAGCCAGTGCACTCCAGCCTGGATGACAGAGCAAGACTCTGTCTCAAAAAAAAAAGAAATTATAACTTTGATATATTTTAATATTTTCTTTGCTTAATCTTACTTTATAAGTAAAAAATCTGGATTACTTTTAAGGGCTAAAACAAAACAAGCAAGATTATACCTATGTAGGTATCAATACTTACTTTCTATAAATTTACTTTCATCCACTGATATGGATGGTTTGGCTCTGTGTTCCCACCCAAATCTCATCTTCAATTGTAATCCCCATAATCCCCACAGGTCAAGAGAAGGACTTGATGAGAGGTGATTGGATTATGGGGATAGTTTTCTCTATGATGTTCTCGTGATGAGTGAGTTCTCATGAGATCTGATGGTTTTATAAGGGCCTCTTCCCTCTTTGCTCTCTCTTCTTTCTCCTGTCACCAAGAATGTCCTTGTTTCCCCTTTGCCTTCCACCATAATTGTAAGTTTCCTGAGGTCTCCTCAGCCATGTGGAACTGAGTCAATTAAACCTCTTTCCTTTATAAATTACCCAGCCTCAGGTATTTCTTTATAGCAGTGTGAAAATGGACTAACACATCCACACCTGTATCATAGCACGTAGCATGAATATCTACATTATTTAATTTATATTACATATTCCAGACTTGAAGAGCACATGAAAATATTCTTCTTCATATTGAACAAGAGGGACCCAGGTGAAGCTGTGACCTTAGAAGCCTGCCAGGTTGGGGCAAGGCAAGGAATTAGGGAACTCTTCCTTTGAAAAGATTGAGGAGGCGGGTGAGTTTACAATAAAGGTAGAGTGGGGAATGTTGGAAAGAGGAAGGGAGTATCCATCTGTAGAGGAAATCTAGAGCAAAATGAAGATGAGTGAAAAAGGGAAATAATGATTGACAAGCTTTGCATTTTAGGAAGTTGTAAGAATGGTACATCAAGGTATAGACTTAGAACAGCTTTGGCTGCTCTGCTTCAATCACCATCAATAGGCCCAAACCTCGAGAGGGGTGGAATGGGAGAGTCACGATTGATAGCATTTGCCAGTATCAGTGGTGTAAATACTTTCACCTTGGCCAATTTCAAGCTGCTAGCAGATGACAAATATGAGAAGTGTCGTGCTCAATTGACTTGCAGGCTTGTGAATGCTGGCTCCAACATACTACTGCTCCAAACCCACCTTAAATGAAAACACAACCTAAGACAAAAAACAACAGGCTTTCTATTTAAACACAGGTTCAAGACCATAGCTCCATAGCCTTCAGCTAAACTACTGAATTTTAAATTCTACTATGTAAAATTGAGAGTCATCTCTCCCCTGTAATTGACAGAGAGGCATGAGATTACCATTCATCAAGTTTCGCAACAAAACTTTGGCACACAGTTTTCTACCTTTTGGTACTGGCATACATCTCTGCTTGCTCTGACACTATCTATGGCAGTGCAAGGGCCTGACATGATGCAAGATTGCAAAAGCATGGGGCGAGAGGGCATCGATACGGTGGAAAAGATTACTTGAAGTCAGGGGCAGTGCCTATGCCCTGGGCAGATTAAGGAAAACAGGATTCAGGGACTGAGGGATGAATAATACTGCTTTTGCTGACTCTGTGGTTTGGAGTAGGCTAAAGTTGGCTTCGATGAGACTAGAAGCAAAACAATTTGTCCAAGTGTGGAAGGCTTCCATGGCCATTTTTACCATCGTTTTAGTGCTGGTAAACAGTCCAGAAAAGGACTGTACCTCAAAACTAAGCCCTCAGGTTAAATGTTTTGAAATATGGCTCAAGATACTTTGCACTTATTTTAGATAGCCATGGATATTTGTTTTAAAAAAAGTTTTGAGGGAAACCTTCATAACTCTTCCTTTCTTCAAACATTTATAAGCAATTCCAATAGAATTTTTAGAACCTTGAAATAATCAGTTCTTTTGGTTAAAATAAAGTAACAATGAATACTTATAGTGTTATTTCCATGACTTATATTTCCTTTTTATAAAAAGGTTCTAGAAAGATCTGGACTCAAAAAGGGCATTTAACTTGTACTTTATGCCATTTTTTACATTTAAGTAGATGCCATTCAGGTTGAAGGTGACATTACATCAAAGCTATTTTGTCCTTGATTATTAACTCATATGCAAAATCAGAAAATAATTTTGTTTTCTAAGGTTACCTGAATTATTTTCAGATTTAAATTTAAAAATTTCAACCAGGAGCCTGAAAACCTAGAAATTGCTGCACTTCTCTGGACCTCTGTGAAGATCTCTTTCTTCCCAGAAGTTATGGCTACCGAATGAAAGAAGAGTTCACATTTCTCTGAGTGTGAAATACAGCTTGGGGTTGTCCAGCTGCAATCCTCAGGGTTGTGAATGTTAATCACATGTAGTGTTTATTCCTTCGGCATTCCTTTTCTTGTTGTTTTTTTGGGACCGTCTGCTTTAGAAACCCAGCTCATGTAGGTTCAATGAAAGAACAGCTTAAAGAGTGTTAAAATGTTGAGGACAAGCTCCAAAATGTGTTGGAAGTTTGTTATTCCTTATGTTTGTGTGTTTGGTCTGTTTGGTTTAGTTTTTTATTATATGTCATTCTATTTCTCTTCTGGTTTTTTTCTCTTTCACTCTTCCAGGGCATGGGGTACATAGGGGTTTGGGAGGCCAAGGACCTATTTTAATTTCTCATAATATAGCAAGAGTTTTTAGAATGTGCACAAGATGGAGGGCTAGTGAAGAATATAGGAAGTTGTAGCACATGCATGGGTCCCTGACCGCTCCCCACAGTACATAATTGCAGGTTGCTCCTGGGATCTGTGGGGCATTGTGGAATCTACCTCTGCAACCCTCTGCAACCTTCTCCCTCTTGTCTGAGGTAACAAACCCTGCCCTTCTTTTCTCTGGCATCCCAGGGCACTGAGACTCCTGAACAAAAGGAACCTCACTTACATCACCCTCCTCTCCTGCCAGCTTAGTCTGTAGTTCTGTTTAGAAGTTTTTATTTGATTTGTTTACTTATGAGTTTTCTAGCATTTTTAATTGAGTTATCTAAATTACAGTATCATATAAAGTAGAAATGTCAAATTCTATTTTTCTGTTTTCTTGACTTGCATCTGCTGGGAGGCAGGTTGAATACATACAATGAAAAGGGTAGTAATTTAAAAAAAACAATTGGGATTATTTAGGTTCCACACAGAAGAATTATATTCTACACATGCCCAAGAATTATAACATTTATCCTTATATAAATTATAACTAAAATTTGATTAATTCCTTAAAACAAGTAAGCCATGGAAAGTTAATTTTAACTGGAATTATAAAATAATTTATAACTTTAATACCATTCATAAAGCATTATTCTTATAGAAGAGGAGAAAAATCCTGTCAGAGTAGAATATTAAATAACTTAAAAATAAAAGACATAAAAATATTCACTGAAATTCACAGGATCCTTGTTTTTCTATTAATTAATAATATTCCACATACTTTTTTAATATGAAGCTCACTAGATGTCAAAATATTATGACAAGGTACAAGAAGCTATAAAATTTCTGGAGTTTACAGGTTGTATGTCATTTGGTCCAACTCACAGAAAGCTGAACACATTTAGAATTTATTAAAATGAATTATTTTAATACTACTAACTTTATCTACAAATGGCAAGTGCAAGAAAGAGCGTGTTTAAAAGGAAAGGTTAGAAAAATAACAGAAGTAAAACAAAAATGAGAAGTTTGCTAGTTTGCAGTTTATTTTTTAAGCCTTTGAAGTTTGGAATCCTGGATGAGATACTCCATCTGTAAAGCTCTGAAATGTTAGAAGCAAAGTCTTAAAAACTGGAAAATTAAAAGACACTCACGGCTATACCAGTTAGCATTTCAATGTTTTGAATGGCCAGTGAATGTCATCTTTTCTTACTTCCCAGTAAAAACATCCATTTTCTTAGTAGAAGCACAAAAGAGTAAAATCCATAGAAAATATAGCATATAGTTTAATATGTCTTGAATTATGCAACTGAGTTCCATTTCCTTTAGCTTCAGTCCTAGTAATGTAAGTAAATATTGCAGCAAGCAATTGGCGGTATGGTGATGTTAAGGATCTAGCAAACTTCCACATTTTTAGGGAGTTATAATTTGGTCTTAACATTTGTTTCAAGCTTAAACTTGGCATAGAAGTTCTTGATTGGAGAGTGCATTTAAAAAAAAAAATGTACAAAATAAAGTCAAAATGAGTTTTCTTGTTATTTAGTCAAAGACAGCCAAAAATAACATGATTTTGGCTGAATATGGATACTTTTATGCATTTCTATTTAAAATCAGTTTTAACTTTAAAAATGAAATGTTGCAGACTTTTGTGGATAATGAAGAGCGTGTCCAATTGGCAGAGCTTGAATGTTTGTGCATGTGAGGTTATACATGGAGTAATAATATTTCTTACTTATAGGAAAACATGACTTCAGTGAACTTCCCCTCTGTCTAGTATAATGTTATGGACTGAATGGTGGGCCCCAAAATTCATAGGTTGAAGCTCTAACCACCAATGTGACTTTATTTAGAGATAGGGCCTTTGGGGAGGAAATTATGGTTAAATAAGGTCATAAGGTTGGGACCCGAATCTGATAGGACTGGTACCAACTTTAGAAGAGACCATGTGAGGTCATAGCAAGAAGGCAGCCTTCTACAAGCCAGGAAGAATGTGTCACCAAAAACGAACCCTAATTGCACCATGAACTTGGACATCTATGCACCAGAACTGTACAAAAATAAGTCTGTTACTTAAGTTACCCAGATTGTGTAGTATTTTGTTACGGCAGCCCAAACAGACTAACACACATAATATATGAAGAACTAGAAGGACCTAGGATCATTTCAACTAAATATTTATATGTAATCACATTAATATCAGTTTTTGTTCATAAAATTCTTCACAGAGGATCCTTTGGTGATATGTTCTTTCTTCATATAATTTTGCAGCATTCATTCTTAATTGACTCATTCTCATGTAGGGTTTTTCAAAATAGCCATTTGCTGTAGGTGATTTTTAAAGTATTTCTTTTCTTGAGTGTTTAGGCTGATGTTTCCTTTGTTTTATAAAAGTTTTAATAAGTCTTGTGTTAAAAAGACATTAAAATTTTTTTTAAAAAATCATTTTATTCGATTGAATGCCCAGAAACAGGTTTTAGAGTTTTCTTCTGCCCCACTCACTGTTTTGGGGGAGCAGGCAATTTCTTTTCAAATATTTGCAACTACAAAACAAGATGATGTTCATAGTTCTCATTCTACTTCCAGTTTCATTTGGGTATTCATCTAGTCCTGGTTCTGTTGTCTTGAGGGGTCAACTTCTCCTGTCCTGCCCTTACTATCTCATTTTCCAATATTCTAGACTGAAGTAATATGATTTTTTTTTTAAATCCCCTAAAATTTCCTATATGTGCTGTTATTAGGACCTTGTCATTCATTGAGAAAAAAAATTAGAAAGAGGAAGAAGTTTTGCTGGGTAATAGACTGATGAGGGCCCTTTGGGACATGTTGAATTTGAAGCATCTCCAGATCACCCATCTCTGGATCATGTGGTTTGGTAAACAGATCTGAAGCTGGGCAGAGGTTTGAGCTGTTGTAAATTGGAAAAGCAAGGGTGGGATGAGATCACTTAGAATCTATGAAGACAGAAGAAAGCAAATGAGTATGAGTAGCAATTAACAGGTAAATAGATGGGGGTGGGAAGGGATAGGGAGATAAAACCCAAACTATATGTCAGAGAAACATATTGGGGTGGAGGTGGGGAGTGACAACAAAATTGTATTTGTCAGAGAAAGACCTGAGGAGTGCTGGTTTAGCTTTTTATTAACTACAAAGTCTTTGTTGACATTAGCAAGAACAGCTTAGTGGGGCAACGGGGACATAAGTCTAGCTGTTTTGGGTAGAGGAGTAGATTACTATAGTCTGCTCCACCAGAATGGTTGCTCATGAAAGGAAGATAAATACAGCAGGAGCTAGAGGAGTATAAAAGTAGAGGGAGGTTTATTTACTTCATTTATTTTTTAATAAGAAGATAACTGACTGACTATATACTAAGGGGAAAGTATCAGTGAAAAGGAAGATGTTGAAAATACAAGAGAGAAAATGCATTTATCTTCTCATTGGAGACAATGGTTTTGAATGCCCATTTGTCTTGTACTGCACTATGTGTTGGGGATCCAAGTTGGATTAAATTAGCATGGTTACTGCCCTTTGGGAATCCCAGGATGGCCAAAGGTTTTAGATTGGTAAATGAGATTAGAATCCAAGTGGAGTCATAAGCCTCAAGAAGAAGGAGAATCAGTTCCTCCATGGAACTGGGGTAAAGTGGTCATGATGAACACAGAAATGTTTGTAGATGGAGGGAAGTGGGCAGGAGTTTGAGGAAGTTCATACTTCAAGGTCTTTTCTAATTCTGTGATATAGGATGCGAATCCATATGTCCAAGTGAGGAAGTTCATAGTGAAGTGTAAAATAATAATTGAAGAAAATGAGAAAAGGAAGCATTATGAAACACAGGATGATCCCTAAATATAACTGGTAAACCAGCTAAAGTTTGTAAACCAAAAATAAAATTCTAAGCACCTCAACCAATTGAATGGACCACTCCCTTAGCCAAGGGCATTCTAAAGTAAACCTGAAAAACTAGTTCAGGCCATAATGGGAATGGGTGCTCAGACATGCCTCATTATACATTCCTCCTTTGGGAATTCAGGCGCAGATGACCAGCAATTAACACTAAAACAGAGACCTTAAGGCTGACCAAACACTCCTTAGCAATAAGATACCAACATGACAGACAGCAGGCCCTGAAAGAAATCTAAGTATTTTACCCCAATATATTTTGCCCAAAATATATTTCTTTGACATATCCAGACAGCAGACCCTGAAAGAAATCTAAGTATTTTACCCCAAAATATATTTCTTTGACATATTTTGAAATGGCCCTGTAAAGCTGTCTCTTGTGGGGAAAATCTACATTCTGTGGAGAACCTCCTTTCTTTTTCCAGGTCTCTTCTTTGATCCAAGAGAGAATTAACTAAGAGTCTGGTTATCTTTTTAGTTCTGCTAAGAGCTCTAAAGCCTGCTACCCGGAGGCTTCATCTGCATGAAAAGACCAAAATCTCAGTCTCCACAGCCCCTTATATTAACCCAGACATTCCTTTCTATTGATTCCAGATCTTTAGATAATAACTCTTTCAACCAATTGTCAATCAGAAAATCTTTGAATCTACCTATGACCTGGTAGCCCTTCCCACCTTTCTGGACCAAACCAATGTGCATCTTACATGCATTAATTGATGCCATATGTCTCCCTAAAATGTATAAAATCAAGCTGTAGCCTGACCACCTTGGGCACATATTGTCAGGATTTCTGGGGGCTGTGTTATGAGCCATTGGTCATTCATATTTGGCTCAGAATAAGTCTCTTCAAATATTTTAAAGAGTTTGACTTTTTTCTTTGGCAAGTTGAAGGTGGTAGATTTTGGAACAAATCCACATAATCGTGTGAATTTCTCCTTATATTCAATGGCAAACCAAGTACGAAAGAGAAAAGGCAAAGAATTGGATTTATCTTTGGTTACAATAACACTAGCTACACTAACAAACTTAGAAATATCAGCGGTTAAACACAACAGAATATTATTTCTTACTCATAAAAAAATCATCAACTAGGAATGGGATTGATTCCATGAAGGCAGTTAGGAAGCCATTAGTGAAGTTTTGGCCATCTTCAACACGCAACTTTCATGAACATTTTGGGTGCTGTCATTCAGCAGATGAGGGGAGAAGGTGGAGGGTCAGGCCAGAGGTTGATAGCAGGTATCACTTTAAAAAAAATTCACCCCAAAATATATAATATTTGTTTGACATACTTCAAGATAGCTATTCAGAATCTAAAAACACAAGAATAGCTAAAAGGTTGCCTTTTGTGAAGATTTGCATCTGTAGAGAAAAATCTGCATTGGTGAAATAAGCAGCCAAGCTTTCCCTGGCACACCGGCTCCCCCTACCCCTCCAACCCCAAACTCCAGTGTCCGATATAGGAAAGATTGGCTTGTGGAAGAGAATGAGATTCTGACACTTTCAGGAGTCTGACAGAAACTTATTTCTGAGCACTGCTACCTGTGAGGTTTCATCTGCATAACAAAACTGCCTTTGCCAGCTAAGGCCTCTCCTCTTCTCTCTCTCCCATCACTTGTCTTGCCATGCTTCAAGCCCCTATTCTTTCTGTAACCTCAAGATGGTATAAAAACGTCAACCATCTGGTTCTTTAAATTTTCATATTTTGTATAACTTCCGTACGCACCCATGCATATTAATAATTTTTTTATGGCTTTTTCTATTAACCTGCCTTTTGTCAGCTGATTTTCAGTGAACCTTCAGAGGGCAAAAGGGAAGTTTTTCCTTGGCCTCTACAGTTTTGGCGCTGTGAGCAACACAATCACAACCACCCTGCTCTTCTGGAAGCTACAGTCAAGGGAACTCTGGACCTGACAAGCTGGAAGAAGGGTAAGAATTTCATACCAGTTAGATTTCCAGATGTCTGGTTGTGGAATCTGTTTGAGCTGATGGTAAAAATCAGTTTGTCTGTTTTTTTCCTTCATGAAGTTTAATATTGTTAGTGGCAGTGAATTTGTACAGGTCTACAGCAACCCGAATTCTCACCTCGTCAGAAGAAAGAATTTGACTGAGGGGCATAAGGCAGAAGAAGAGACCAAGGCAAATTTTAGAGCAGGAGAGAAAGTTTATTTAAAAGCTTTAGAGCAGGAATGAAAGGAAGTAAAGTACACTTGGAAGAGGCCAAGTGGGTGACTTGAGACATCAAGTGCACTGTTTGACCTCTGATGTGAGGTTTTACATGTTGGCAAACTTCCAGAGTCTTGCATCCCTTCTCCCCTGATTCTTCCCTTGGGGTGGGCTGTCTGCATGTGCAGAGGCCTGCTAGCACTTGGGAGAGTTTGTCTTCATAAGAAGCCTGGCTGGATGCAGTGACTCATGCCTGTAATTCCAGCACTTTGGGAGGCCTAAGTGGGAGGATTGCTTGAGGCCAGGAGTTCAAGATCAGCCTGGGCAACATAGGGAGACCCTATCTCTACAAAAAACTAAAATTGTTTTAATTAGCCAGGGCACGGTGATAATGCACCTGTAGTCCTAACTATTAGGGAGGCTGAGGTGGGAGGAGCTATTAAGCCCAGGAGTTTGAGGTTACAGTGAGCTGTGAGTGCACCACTGCACTCCAGCCGGAGTGATAGAGCAAGACCCTGTCTCTAAAAGATATTCATTAAAAAATTAAAAATTAAAAAAAAAAGAAGTCCCATCCACAAGGAGCTTTAATTGTCTCAACCAGGCTTACTGCCTGGTTTTAGTCCTGGGAAAGTTCAATCCCAGGAGGGCCTATTCAGTGCCATGGATGAACAGATCTGTTATTGGGATACTGAAGACCCTGAACAAACAAACTGCATCCTTAATGGTCTGGGGCATTCGAAACCTTGCTATTTTAGCCTATTTCTGGGATTGAATTTTTGGGGAGATCGTGGAGGAGAAGGCTGCATCTCCCGTGCCCATTTTTAAAATGTCACATCCATAGTATTCTAAACCTGTAAAGTTACTTTTGGGACTTTCCATGCAGAAGTCTTATTTGGCTTGAATCGCTAATAAAATAAATAAATTGGCTATATTTAAAAGAAAATGTTTTAGAGAGCTCTTGTCTTAAACAACTATCTTATACCTATAAAAAATACACAAAGAATACGGCCTTAGAAGCTCCCTTGGTGAGATTTTTTTAAAAAGGCAGAAAAAATATTTTTTAAGAAATAAGATTTTTTTTAAAGTTAAAAACCTATGTACACTCAAACTGCCTGCCTTGGATCCCCTGTGGGGTTTGCAAAAAGGCACTCCAGCCTGTAGTCCAGTAGCTGGGATTTGGCATGCGCCGCAGCTTGGGTTCGATTCCCAGACACAGAACTAGATTCTTCGAGCTATAAATCCTTTAACTCAGGAAGAAAAAGAAACGTTTGTAAAAATTAGTTTGAATTATTTGTTTTAAATGTATATTCATGTGACTCTTGAATTTTGGGGGCACCCATTTGTTATTGATCCTTTTCCTTTCCATGAAGAGCTATTGTTTTTCCATTTTTCTCTGAGTCTCTCTTTTTTTCTTTTTCTGGAGTATAAAAGGGCTAAAAACTGAACATTCAGAGCTGTGAGAATCAAAAAAATGGTGAAGGATGACAGCACTGAGAGTGATAAGTAAAACTGAGATCCAGGTGCCAAAGTTCTTGACAAAAACAAGAGATGGATTAATATGCCACAGGATAGAAATGGATGTTGGGAGTTAAGTCTCAAAGTAGAAGGCACGTTTTTACTGGAAAATGCAGAAGTAACATTTCAGAAAATCAACAGTGAGCTACAAGCCCGGCAAAACATGGGTAAATAAGTAGTCTCTATTGTAGATGGTTCCTAGAAAAATTATATCCTTGGCAGAGGGGGTTGGGGGACAGCTAGTTTCAGTTACGGCAAAGGAACTGCATGGAGCATCCCATGAAAAATAAGTGCTACAGTAGCATGTGGTTATAGAAGTCCTGAAAAGCATCTTAAAATGATCCAAGGTCAAGAAGAAACAGGCAAAATAGTGTTGGTTCAGGAGAGAAAGTCTGACTACCAACCTTGGATTTTATAGCAGTAGATTAAGAATCAATGGGAAGAATGAGAGAGATGAAAGTATCAAATAGATCTTTTACACATAAATTTGTTCCAGTGTCTCCTAAAAGTCACAGATGAATGGCATTTGTTGCCTCCATTCACATGGGCCATGGAAGCTGAGGGCTGCTCCTGTGACACACCCAAAGCACAGAATCTGTGGCGCAGAATCTGTGGCGCATGGCCTCACCCTTCATTCTTAGGTACAGGCTCCCTAGGCCCACTCCACAGAATATTGCTCTGGGGTAGAGAGGGATCTCTTGCTACTCAGAAGATCTGACAACGTTCATTCCGATTCAGGAAGAAAATCTGTTCTAGATTTCTCCTTATTTTCTCTAAAAGATGAGGTTAATAATGTATACTTGGCAGCATTTTGAAAGGATTAGTTTAGATAACAAATGCCAGTCATGCCAGAGATTATGCATTCATTTTATTCATTCTCTTCCTCCCACTTTGGAAATACTTTCTGGAGATTCAGTTTAATTGGTATCCTTAGAACACCTCTCTTTACTTTCAAAGGTTGAACTGTCCCCTACAGGACTCCAAGCAGAATTCCTGGGAAAATAAATGAGGGAAGCAAAGGAAAAGAACCTAAATACCTGCTTGAGACATTGAGGTACAGAGGAATATAGAGGAAACACCGACAGATACTATCTCAACAAATTAACTTACCACATATTGATATATTTATAGTAAATGAAGTATTAATAGCACTCTAGTTACACAAAAACTATATTAAAAAAAGAATATTTCTGATACTTCACCAATCCATTCAAGTAAAAGGATTTAGTGGGTAAAACATCTGTCACCCCATTTAATTTTACATAAGTGTGAAAACTCAAAAGTACATGTATTTTACTATCATAACATGATAACCTATTTGACTCTTTCCCCACTTAAGGAAATTACCAAAAACAACTTTCCAACATGACTCAATAATAATTTCAGGTTGATGCTATTAGGACGTAGGCTAATAACAAAGATACTTTTTTAACTTCCCATATGATTTTTTTTTGTTGTGGAACACGCTACCTGTGGATCATCAATTATTATAATTCTTGTCCTTCAATTTAGTGGTTAATGGAATAGTTTATTTATACCCTACTTCAAAGTTGTATTTGAAGTGGCTACATTTTGGCATAATGCAAACTACTTGTGCTGTAAAAGTCTTCCATTTTTACATGTTCTCATGGTCTCTTTAATAATATAAACGTTACCACTACCTATTTGCAGACAAAAACATCTGCATTAAAAAAAAAGAAAGCATTTGGAATGACTGATCTCCTCCTCCTCAAAATACTTTCCTCTGTTGGTATCCACAACACCGTAGCCTTTGGTCTTCCTGGCTACACCGTCTCTGGCTCTGCCAGTTAGCTCTTCCTCTTCCATCAAACTTCTATGCATTGGTGTGTTGCAGGACTCACTCCCTGGAATTCTTTTCTATTTTATTCATTCACATGATTACATGCGTGACTCACAGATTAATGTCTCCAACCCAGACCTCTCCACTGAACTCCAACATGGTTATCCAACTGCCCTCTGCATCTCCACTTGGATTTCTTCATGGTATCTCAAACTTGCTACATCTAAAATACAAACTCCAGATTCCAATCGCTATGTATCCTTCTCTTATGGTCTATTTCATCCTCTATGTACTCAGGTAAAAACAAAGTCATCCTTGAGTCATCTTCTTCCTCATATCTCATATTCAAACAATCAGAAAATTCTTCCTGTTCTGTCTTCAAAATATACCCAGAACCAAGACATCCCTCAGCACCTCCACTGTTATCCTAGTTCAAGCAGAACTGCCCCTTGCTTGGCTTATTACAAAGCCTCTCGCTGCTCTCCCTGCTTGCCTTCTTGTTCTCACTACAAACTACTCTTATTACAGCCAGAGGGAGATCCCTTTATATCAGATATCTGGCCACCCCTCCGAGCAAAGCCCTCCAATGTCTTCACATCTCAGAATTGAAAGGTACATTATGTCTTGCATGAAGCTGCTCCACTCCCTTTATTTGTCTGGCCTCATTTTCTTTAAATCATCCCACTCCAGCCACACTCACCTCCTTGCTGTGTCCAAGCATGGGATTTGGCTTTTCCTAACTATTCTCATGGCTTGCTACCTCAGTTCATTAAGCTTTTTGCTCAAATGTCATCTTCTAAATAAAGCCTTTCTTGATCATCCTCTTTAAAACTACAACCCCACCCTAGCATCACCTTATCTCCTTTTCCTGCTTTATTTTTCTTCAAAGAATTTATGACCATCTATCACAGCATATCTTTTTGTTATTTCTTTATTGTCTACCTTCCCCAAGTAAAACATAAGCTCTGTGGATAGAGGGATTTTTTGTATGTTTTGATCACTGCTGTATTCCTTGGTGCTTAATGACATATATAGTAGGTGCTCAATCAATACTAGATAATGAATGGGAAGAGCATAATTTATTAACATGTGAGTCATCGAATATTATAAACTGGTGACTGCCAAAATTCTTATCGGAAAATATTAACTTGAAAACCTTAAAGTTATTTTAAGAACATACATGGTGTCTTGAGCTACATGCTACAAAATGAAATAGGTCACTCAATATCTTTTATTTTCACTCTCTACAAATTATCTTCAACTTCACTGTTCTTACTTTTGAATCTGTTCATTACATCTATCTTTTTATAAGTCCTTGTGTGCTCATTCTTGCTCTCAAAGTATTGCTTTGGCATAGTATTCTATCCTAGTTTTTAAGAATATCAAATAAAATGTAAAAGTAAGGAGTGGAGTGGAGGGAGTTTATTAAAATCCCTAAATAATTTGAATATATATTCCAAAATCCCCATATAATTTGAATAAGTATCTGTTTCATTTGTGCCTGTGAAACTGCCTTGACTAACATTATAACAGTGAGAAAATTATGACAGTGAAAGAGACCTGACCTAACTGAATCCATCTTGCTTCTAACCTCCAAGCTATCCTTGTTCATTCCTGGGTGTAGGTAGAACTAATTTTGGGAGGAACTTAGTTTATAGTTTAACTTTGAAACAAAAATGGTAACAGCCCTTTCCTGAAACAAACCCCCTTCTTGCCTGGGAACCAGACTGCCTTTGAAAGCCTAAGAAATTACACAAGATTAGAAATTATGGCTTAGGAGTTGCACAGCTAGAGGCCTCAAGATTTGAAAACTCGCTATTTGCTCCTAGGGGTAATATCATATTGTGAAACCTAAATTTGGTGCTTAAGATATTTTTCAGACCCTGCACTCAGATCAGCTAGTGTCACCCAGATCAATAAACTGGCTCATCTGGTCTTGTGGCCCCCACACAGGAACTGACTTAGTGCAAGAGGCACTCTCTACACATTCCCTATGATTTCATCTCCAACCAGACCAGTCAAAACTCCCCACTTCCCAACCCCCTACCCAACATGTTATCTTTAAAAACCCCAGTCTCCCAATTTTCAGAAAGACTAATTTGAGTAACAATAAAACTCTGGTCTCCTATACAAGCGGCTCTGTGTGACTTAAACTCTCTCTTTCAATTCCCCTGTCTTGATAAACTGGCTCTGTCTGGGCAGCAGGCAAGAAAAACCTGGTGAGTGGTTACACCTGTGTGTACATTTATGGGCATTTTTAATGTCTATATTAGGTTTTCTTATGTTTCAATTTCCTCAAATCTCTGCCAAGTCTTAGTTATCTTTACATATTTAGGAACAAGGCAAAGAGAACCTAATTATATGGGCATGTGTGCCCGAGTGCTGGTGGGATTTTTTGGTGGTGAGCTGGTCTTCATGCCCTAGGACTACTATATTCCAGAATGGGAGGTCTGTGCTCTGGGCACCAACTTCAATACCAGCTGTCCATGTTCAATCCAGGCAGTCACTTTATCTGAAGACATGAACCCTCCAATATTTTGCCTAAATAATGTTCGCTGGTAGATATCTTGTTCACCATGCGAATCATAGGATTGTTGCGACCTCTGTCTATAGATTTCTAATGTCCTTGTTTTTCAACTCATGATTCACTTATGCTTTTCATCATACCTGGCATTCCTGAGTCTTGAACCTCTCCAGGCAGCAAAGAAGATCACCTCCTCCCAGACTCTGGCCACTCTATCCTGCACCTTCCAATACCTCTCTCAAAACTGCTTTCTGCCTGCCAGAAAATTGCAAAAATTGTCAACCACTAACGGTCACCTCACATTATCTTCATTATGAAGTGTTTATATATTTTTTAAACCTTGAAACTCAGGGGTCTGAGATGGTAAAGGACATAACAACATGTGATCAGTATGCTATCTTGAACCAATAATCTTCTCAGACCTTTAAAGCAACTATAAAGCTAAAATGCTAATAAATTACTAAATGGAAATGTGAAAATCACGCTTGCAAGATGATGATGATGATGATGATGATGATGATTATTATTATTATTATTATTTGAGACAGGGTCTCATTCTGTCACCCAGGCTGGAGTGTAGTGGTGAGATCTCGGCTCACCACTACCTCCACCTCCCAGGCTCAAGAGATTCTCCTGCCTCGGCCTTCTGAGTAGCTGAGATTACAGGCACGCGCCAACAAGCCTGGCTAATTTTTGTATTTTTAGTAGAGATGGGGTTTCACCATGTTGGCCAGGCTGGTCTCGAACTCCTGACCTCAAATGATCCACCCACCTCAGCCTCCCAAAGTGCTGGGATTACAGGCATGAGCCACCATGCCAGGCCACAAGATTATTTTTAAGAGATAATTTGAAGAATGGGTATATGAAAAAAATTAAATTATTTAAAGCATTTGAGAAGCTTGTTAAAATTTACATTACCATGCCACACTACTAATTAAATTAGGGGTTATAAGACAGGATACATACACACTAAAATTTAAGAAGAAATAAAAGAATGATAAATGAGAACTCATGTCTTAGTTTGAATATTCATAAAGGGATTTTAAATATCTCTACCTGAATACTCAGAGAAAACTCTGTTGCTTATTAAAAACCAAAATGTTTGTGATACGCAAGTCTCAGTAAACAAAAGCATGATCTTTTCCAATATGTTTTATGATTCTAAAAGCTTTCCTTAAATATAAAAAAAAGGGATTGAGTTCTCACTGCTTATTTGACAGCTCTGCAGAATAATAGGAGAGTGCACATTATGTCAATCATACGAAATGTGATGATGTTGCAGTTTCTATGAGACTTACTCAAGGTTTTGGTTGACTCTCCAAGTCAGGCATGTTAATAATCTGTGACAATTTTAGCTTCTACTCTGCTCTCAATCCCTATGCAAACATCAGGGGCTGCTTTAAACATTCAAAGTACAAATGCATCATCATGGCCATCTGTTTTTACTCCCATTTCTCATGATGTCTCTGACTTAACTAATGCAAACACCATTTTAAAAGTAATCATCATCAGAGTAGTGTGAATTGTTTTAAGTTAAATTCACATCTCTGAAGATGACTAATGGAAAACATCAATGCGGACGGATGTTTTCATTTGGGGAAATGTATTATATCCCTTCAAACAAATCCCATAATCTACCCCCACAATTTCTACTGCTTAACAAAGTAATCAAGTAAAATATAATAATTTAATTGTATTATTTTTTCAACTTACTGTACCACATTGTTCTCATTCAGCTTGGTTTGACATCCCATTTAATGTTAACTCTATTAACAATAGTAGCTTTAGCTCCAAAAGGCATTGAATTTCTATCATCTAAAATAAACCAACCGTCAGACTATTTTCTAAGTCTTTACCCAAATAGCAGTATGTTAACCTAACTTAGCTAGTTCTATACAGGACACCCATGGCCTTTGCAAACCTAAGAGAGCAATAAATTATCTGAAGAAATTCTAAAAGTAATACTCTTCTCTTGCTCAGAAATGGCAGTAGCCAGAAAAAACTAATTTGGATTCACATGTCCAATAATTTATGGGTTGGGTGGATATCAAGATGAACAAATAGGGAATGAAATGAATACCTGAGGGCCTGTTGGTCCTAACAGAATGATGTAATTGATTGAAAGATACCAAGAGAGGCAGGCAAAGGCTACATGTTCCTTTAATGTAAGTAAAGGATTCAGGTTGCAACATTTTACTACATAAACCAAATATGACCTGGCAGCACTCTGAGGCAGAGGTCAGGCTTCCCTGCCTCTAGGCCCCATAAAACATTCACTACCAGGATAATGTCTCTTTGGGGTGAAGATCTACTGTAGCCTTCAGGAAATTATCTTTATATTTCTACTGGTGGATTTATACTTTCATTCCCATCAACTGTTCCAAACTCAAGTAATGTGCCTACCTGCCAGTAGCTACAAGTTACAAGGTAACAATCTTAGCACATACCCTAGTGTTTATTATAGGACCTAGTGAAAGTCAGCTTCCCAGGAACAATTTTCTACAAACCAGACTCAGGCTTTAGATTTAATGGAATCTAATCTTTCACTGAATAATTATCGGCTCAGTGTTGTCAATCTTAAATTGAGCTCCATCTTGCCAATAGCATAGTTTGTTTAGAGTAATGTGTGAAGGTAAGGAGAAGACTGAATTAATCTAACTCATCTATCATTGTAACTTCCATTTAATTGTGTAAAACAGCCAAAAGAGGAAAGGAAATGAATCTATTATGTTGTCAAAAGATTCAAAGGAAACTTTAAATCAAGCATTAAGAAACTTAAGTGAATGTAGTTATTTTCAGTAGATAATACCATACTGTATACTAGACAAAACTGTTTCACTTATCAGTACTGAATAATATAAAAATCTTTCCTACATTGAGAAAATAAGCTCAATTAATTTTTAATAAGCTCTTATAATGTACTCAATTGCACTGATAGACCCCTATATTTTGAGCTGAATTCTGTCCTCTCAAAATTCATGTGTTTGTTGATGTCCTAACCCCAAAATGTGACTGTACTTGGAGACAGGACATTCAAAGAAGTAATTAAGATTAAATAAAGTCGTAAGGGTTGGCCCTAATCCACTCTGACTGGTAGTCTCATAACAAGAGAAAATTTAGACACACAAAGAGATATCAGGTATGTGCTTGCACAGAGGAAAGACCACCTGAGGACACAGCAAGGAAGGAGGCAGCCATCCATCTGCGAGCCAGTGAGAGAGGCCTCGAAAGGACCAACCCTGCTCATACCTTGATCTTGGACTTCCAGCCTCCAAAACAGTAAGAAAATACATTTCTGTTGTTTAAGCCACCCAATCTGTGAGATTTTGTTGGCAGCCCTAGCAAGCTAATACCACCCTTATTCACTCAACCGATATTATCTGAATGTGATCATAGGCTGGATGGCTGCTACCTGCTGGGCTGGGTACAAAATTGTTGAGAGGCCGCTCCTCTCACACACTCAAATGCTATGTCTCTCTCTCTCTCTCACACACACACACACACACACACGATATTAATCCATTATTTTTAAAATTCTTGCCTAACTCTGCTTCAGCAATGATGTACTTCAGTATAAAGTAGTGTTCTGATTATATTTATTTCATTAAGTTGAAAATAATATTTTAACAACTAGGATTTTATTATACTCATCAGTTTTTAAAATCTCTTTTAATGTGAAATATAGATCTATGGACAAACTTTGACATATATGAACATCTCAAATATTCAGAAATATTGTATTTCTGAATTCCAGAGTTTAAAAAGAACTCTTCATGTAAATCTTGTATGCTTTCCTGCAACCTAACCTAACCTAACCATCAGTGCACAAAGATATTTAGTATTTTTAATATTTCCCTAGTATTTCATTTGTTTCAGGTATTCCTTTACCACTTTAAATATTACTAGTACTTTGATTTAGAGCTTCTTTGGAACAAATAATATTCTTCCAAGCATTTCTCTTCAGGGATTCTAAGCAATGTGATATTAAGTGAGCACAGTTATTACTTCTGTGCAGTCATCCATCTGCAATGAAAACTTTTTGATGTATTAATCTTCTGAATTCATGGTGCCTCGATTATATTTGGCACATATGTCAATGCATTTATTAATAGCACTTTTTGAAAAGGAAAACTTTTCAATTCTCTTTCCTTCTTTGGTATCAAAGACATATATAGGCTGGTAAAATTAACAGTTCGCAGTTATATGAGGTATCTTGTTTTGTTTTGTTTACCCCTGGCTTTAGTCATTAATCCTCCACTGAGTTTTTTCAGTCAATTTAACACTGTTATAAGCAATCTCAAAATAATGCTTGGAAAAACACTGTGCCAATATAGATTACTTTGCTCCACTGCCTTACTGCATAGCTTTTCCAAGAAGACAGGACACTTAGGCAGAGGAAGAGAGAAATTAGTGGAGTACAAAATAAGTAATTTGAGCTATTTCCCATTAGGTAGCTCAATTAGTGACAATGAATTTCATCTTGTGAATTAGATAACTTTCTAGCTTTGAGAAAGAAGTTGTACATTTTGGTGAGAAAATAATATTTATAAATATTAAATAAAATTAAACATAAAGTACTTAAGGAGATTATGGACCTTTCTGGCTTCAGAAAATTAATTTCTTAAAGTGTTCTTTTTATGTTTTGGCATTCTTAGAAATTATACAAAACAGTCATGAAAAATTCAGGAATTAATTTATATGGATAGTAAAATGGAAAATATTAATAAATTATTCATTATAATTCTAGAAAACTGAGAAAATATAAATATAACATAATCATAATTTAAAATGTTTTTTAAGAAGGAAATTCTTGAATGTATTAAGCATATAATTCCCTTTGACAAAATTGTTAAGTGATGTCCAGCTATTATGTGTTTTAGAAATAAACCCTCTAAGCCTTGAAGTCAAAAAAAAAATGAAATTCCATCAAGAATCAGACTTGACTAATTGTTAATATCAGTAGTTAATAAAGAAATAAGAAAAGATAGACTGAAGGTTGAGATAATTAAGAAAATAGTTCTGTTATTTATAAATAACTAATAAGTGATTAACAATAAAATTTAAAATGAAATGATATCAATGTGAAAATTTAGAGCAAAATAATTTCTAAGAAAAGCAAGATTTTTAGTTGTACTTACACATATAATATTTCATCTCTATCCACAAAACAAAGAACTTCTTTGGTGAACATGGTGATTCAAATAATAGTCACATTGAAGCACAAAAGTGAGCGAAAACTCTCCATGCCATTATTGAAACTTTGCCTAAAAATCAAAACGAAATACAGAAATGCATGTAGTACATGCATTTGGCTTGTTGGGATACAAGACCATCCGCAAAAGGATTTGGTATAATTTGTAAAGTGTGGCAGAAGAAGATGTAGAACACCTGTCTTGACCTTAATCTCCAAGAAGTACATTAACTACTTTGCCTGACGCTTTTAATTAGGTTCTGCCCATGAGGAGGTAGGAGATTAGATGGCCACTTGGGATATTTCTGTCCCAAGATCTATAACTACCTCATCATCTGGAGCACCAAGCACTTTCATTTAGAAAAATGTTTGGTAAGTTTCTATATTGCATATGTCATAATTTCATTAGGATATTCTTTTTCTAAAACCCTGCAATTTGAATCCTAAGAATTATTTGAAGCTGAAAATAAAGTATTATACCTGTTGAAATTGAGTTCAGAGATGTGTTTTTTTTTTTTATTATGTTCAATGTCACTAACACCTAAACACAGCAGAAAACTCTGTGCTCTCAGCCTTAAGTACTGGTGATTGTACCAATTTTCAGAGAGGATCTAGATCTCTTAGTAAGAAAAGAAAAAAGAACTTTTCTAAGCATTTATGTTAAAAGAAAATTTAAGGTTTAATAGAGTTAGTGGCATAACAGAGTTGGTGGCATTTTCAATGTCATATGTATAAGAAAATACAAATGGATATTTACCACTAAATAGTATTATATTAAATAGCATCCCAAAGATAGACTCAAATAACCATATAATTAATTTTAACACCTTCAGAAAACTTCTCAAACTTACTATTGTATAAATAGGATGATGATTATAGTTTGTGATCAGATGAATACTAGCAGGAACTAGGCATTCTTAAATGCTAAGTAATACTGAATCAGCAGTCAACCATATAGCTCCTAAGATTTTCTGACACTTTCACCACCAGACACAACCCAGCTGCTGTCATGTACCATGGAGTGCACTAAAGGTGAATAAAGAGGTTGCCCAGAAGAAAACTCACTTTATTTGACTGGGGAGAAATAAAGTCTGCAATATTGCCACAAAGTGGGGTAATCTGAGCAGAGAGAATGCATTGACAATGTACAACATACAGATCTGTTCTACAGACTGCTGATTGCTGGTGCCTAAAACATGGTGGTGGGAGTGCCAGTGAGTGAGGCTGCACAGATCCACAAATGCTAGATCATATAAAGCCTTGTGTGCCATGCTAAGGAGCTTGAATTTATCTCTAAAAGCCAGTGGTATAATTGCATTAGAGAAATGTCTTGGTACAATTTGCACTATTAAAAGATTAAACTGGCCAGAGTATAGAAAACTGACTAGGAAAGCGGGGAAGGGGATGGGGTGGGAGGATTATGTTAAAATTTAAAGCAAGAAGACTGTTAGTAAAACTGCAATTGTTGGCCGGGCATGGTGGCTCACACCCATAATCTTAGCACTTTGGGAGGCTGAGGCAGGCAGATCACCTTAGGTCAGGAGTTTCAGACCAGCCTGGCCAAAATGGTGAAACCCCATCTCTACTAAACATACAAAAATTAGCAGGGCATGGTGGCGCATGCCTGTAGTCCCAGCTACACAGGAGGCTGAGGCAGGGGAACCGCTTGAATCCAGGAGGCGGAGGTTGCAGTGAGCTGAGATCACGCCACTGCACTCCATCCTGGGTGACAGAGCAAGACTCTGTCTTAAAAAAACAAACAAACAAAAAGCAAAAACAAAAACAAAGAAACACTACAATTGTTAATCACATAAGAGAGGGTAAGTGCCTACTTATAAAAGGAGTAGGTAAAAAATATTACAAGTAGAATCAACAGACCTTGGTGAATAGTTTCGTTGATTGAGGTTATGTAAAAAAAAATTCCTGAACCATGATGCTTACTTAATCTTTTATTGAATTGCAAAACCCTTTGCAAATCTGAAAAGCCACGATCCATAAAAATGCACACATAAAATACCACATTTTGATGAGCTGACTGATCTCCTGAGAAACTATTATTAAATTTCTGGGTTAAGAGTCATTTGAAAGTTTTCTTTCAAATTTCTATCTTGAGTGACTAAATAGATTGTAATGCTACCAGGTGAGAAATGTAATAGAGTTGGTGGCAGAAATTTGGGAAGGAGAAAATCAGTTCAGTCTTACAATGTGATGTTTGAGGTTCCTAATGCAGAAAGTAATGGAGAGAAGACAGCTGTATTTCTGGATCTAGAACTCAAAAGAAGGGTCTAAGCTGGAAAAAAAAATGGCTTAAAGGCCCAAATAGTATAATAAATGACAGTGAAAAGGATAAGATTTCTTAAGTAGAGGACAGAATTATAGAAGCCGTCAATTAGATGTGGTGGATGCTGTCATGTGCCAACCAGATCTTGCTTACAGAAATGGAAGACTTATTTCAAACATTTCTGAAATTGCTTTTGGCAGATAGTCCTCAACTGTCAGCCTATTGGGAATTTCCTCTGGTTGAAGAGCATTATCTTGTACAAGTTCTTGCCCCCTTCCTGCATTAAATGGATATATCCAATGATTGCTTGATGCAGGAATAAAAAGTGCTGCCACTTTCCCCTGAACCTCCCCTATACATCCTCTACACACACAAATATGCACAACTGCAGAGTTCCACAGGTGGTTGGCTGAAGCCTTCACTGATTGACACAACACCTATGCATTTTCCTCTTCCCAGTCCTGCATCCTTCCTCTCTCTTATTCCTCATTGCTCTCAAATGAAGCACTCCCTAATACATGTCAAGCATGCTAATCTCCATCTCAAAATCTTCCTCCTGGCCACTCCAGCATGCAACATAAACATCAAAGGGAGAGACACCATTTCAAACTTTCAGGCAGAGTGAAAGAATAAAAGACCTGAAAGTTTTTAAAGATGCCAACTCAACACCACATACACACATCTTTAGCATACAATGCCAACTCAGTTATTTATTACTATAATAAACCATATGAACTACATCAAAGAAAATCATATGATTTCAATAGATGCCAACAAATTATGTATAACAAAATTCATCTTCTATTCTTGAATTTTGAAACTTTTAGTAGCACAGAAGTACATATTTGCTTAATCTGATAAAAATATATGACTCAAAACAAATAAGCATACTATGCTTAATGATGATACTTTAAATGTTTTTTTTAAATATACTTTAAGGGTGGAGCCAAGATGGCCAAATAGGAACAGCTCTGGTCTACAGCTCCCAGCATGAGCGACGCAGAAGACGGGTGATTTCTGCATTTCCATCTGAGATACTGGGTTCATCTCACTAGGGAGTGCCAGACAGTGGGTGCAGGACAGTGGGTGCAGCTCACCATGCACGAGCCGAAGCAGGGTAAGGCATTGCCTCACTTGGGAAGTGCAAGGGGTCAGGGAGTTCCCTTTCCTAGTCAAAGAAAGGAGTGACAGATGGCACCTGGAAAATCGGGTCACTCCCACCCTAATACTGCGCTTTTCCAACGGGCTTAAAAAACGGCACACCAGGAGATTATATCCTGCACCTGGCTTGGAGGGTCCTACACCCACGGAGTCTCGCTGATTGCTAGCACAGCAGTCTGAGATCAAACTGCAAGGTGGCAGCCAGGCTGGGGGAGGGGCGCCTGCCATTGCCCAGGTTTGATTAGGTAAACAAAGCAGCCAGGAAGCTTGAACTGGGTGGAGCCCACCACAGCTCAAGGAGGCCTGCCTGCCTCTGTAGGCTCCACCTCTGGGGGCAGGGCACAGACAAACAAAAAGACAGCAGTAACCTCTGCAGGCTTAAATGTCCCTGTCTGACAGCTTTGAAGAGAGCAGTGATTCTCCCAGCATGCAGCTGGAGATCTGAGAACGGGCAGACTGCCTCCTCAAGTGGGTCCCTGACCCCTGACCCCCGAGCAGCCTAACTGGGAGGCACCCCCCTGTAGGGGAAGACTGACACCTCACAAGGCTGGGTACTCCTCTGAAACAAAACTTCCAGAGGAACGATCAGGCAGCAGCATTTGCGGTACACCAAGATCCACTGTCCTACAGCCACCACTGTTCTGCAGCCACTGCTGCTGATACCCAGGCAAATAGGGTCTGGAGTGTATCTCTAGCAAACTCCAACAGACCTGCAGTTGAGGGTCCTGTCTGTTAGAAGGAAAACTAACAAACAGAAAGGACATCCACACCAAAAACCCTTCTGTACGTCACCATCATCAAAGACCAAAAGTAGATAAAATCACACAGATGGGGAAAAAACAGAGCAGAAAAACTGGAAACTCTGAAAAGCAGAGCGCCTCTCCTCCTCCAAAGGAACGCAGCTCCTCACCAGCAACAGAACAAAGCTGGATGGAGAATGACTTTGACGAGTTGAGAGAAGAAGGCTTCAGACGATCAAACTACTCCAAGCTACAGGAGGAAATTCAAACCAATGGCAAAGAAGTTAAAAACTGTGAAACAAAATTAGACGAATGGATAACCACAATAACCAATGCAGAGAAGTCCTTAAAGGAGCTGATGGAGCTGAAAGCCAAGGCTCGAGAACTACGTGAAGAATGCAGAAGCCTCAGGAGCCGATGCCATCAACTGGAAGAAAGGGTATCAGTGATGGAAGACGAAATGAATGAAATGAAGCAAGAAGGGAAGTTTAGAGAAAAAAGAATAAAAAGAAATGAACAAAGCCTCCAAGAAATATGGGACTATGCGAAAAGACCAAATCTACATCTGATTGGGGTACCTGAAAATGACAGGGAGAATGGAACCAAGTTGGAAAACACTCTGCAGGATATTATCCAGGAGAACTTCCCCAATCTTGCAAGGCAGGCCAACATTCAGATTCAGGAAATACAGAGAACGCCACAAAGATACTCCTCGAGAAGAGCAACTCCAAGACACATAATTGTCAGATTCACCAAAGTTGAAATGAAGGAAAAAATGTTAAGGGCAGCCAGAGAGAAAGGTCGGGTTACCCAAAAAGGGAAGCCCATCAGACTAACGGCAGATCTCTCGGCAGAAACTCTACAAGCCAGAAGAGAGAGGGGGCGAATATTCAACATTCTTAAAGAAAAGAATTTTCAACCCAGAATTTCATATCCAGCCAAAGTGAGTTCTTAGAGACCAACAAAGAGACTTAGACTCCCACACAATAATAGTGGGAGACTTTACTACCCCACTGTCAATATTAGACAGATATTTACAAGACAGAAAATTAACAAGGATATTCAGGACTTGAACTCGGCTCTGGACCAAGCAGACCTAATAGATGTCTACAAAATTATCCACCCAAATCAACAGAATATACATTCTTCTTAGAACCACATAACACTTATACTAAAATTGACCACATAATTGGAAGTAAAACACTCCTCAGCAAATGCAAAAGAATGGAAATCATGACAAACAGTCTCTCAGACCACAGTGCAATTAAATTAGAACTCAGGATTAAGAAACTCACTCAAAACCACACAACTACATGGAAACTGCACAACCTACTCCTGAATGACTACTGGGTAAATAATGAAATTAAGGCAGAAATAAATAAGTTCTTTGAAACCAATGAGAAAAAAGACACAACATACCAGAATCTCTGGGACACAGCTAAAGCAGTGTTTAGAGGGAAATTTACAGTACTAAATGCCCACATGAGAAAATCAACACCCTAACATCACAATTAAAAGTCAACTGGAGGAACAAGAGCAAATTCAAAGACTAGCAGAAGACAAGAAATAACTAAGATCAGAGCAGAACTGAAGGAGATAGAGACTCGAAAAACCCTTCAAAAAATCAATGAATCCAGGAGGTGGTTTTTTGAAAAGGCTAACAAAATAGATAGACTAGTAGCCAGACAAACAAAGAAGAAAAGAGAGAAGAATCAAATAGACACAATAAAAAATGATCAAGGGGAGATCACCACCGATCCCACAGAAATAGAAACTACCATTGGAGAATACTATAAACACCTCTAAGCAAATAAACTAGAAAATCTAGAAGAAATGGATAAATTCCTGGACACATACACACTCTCAAGACTAAACCAGGAGAGGTCGAATCCCTGAATAGACCAATAACAAGTTCTGAAATTGAGACAGTAATTAATAGCCTACCAAACAAAAAAAGCCCAGGACCAGATGGATTCACAGCCGAATTCTCCCAGGGATACAAAGAGGAGCTGGTACCATTCCTTCTGAAACTATTCCAAACAATAGAAAGAGAGGGACTCCCACCTAACTCATTTTATGAGGCCAGCATCACCCTGATACTAAAACCTGGCAGAGACAACAACAAAAAAAATTTCAGGCCAGTATCCCTTGAACATTGATGTGAAAATCTTCAACAAAATACTGGGAAACTGAATCCAGCAGCACATCAAAAAGCCTATCCACCACGATCAAGTCACCTTCCTCCCTGGGATGCAAGGCTGGTTCAACATACGCAAGTCAATAAACGTAATCCATCACATAAACAGAACCAATGACAAAAACCACATGATTATCTCAATAGTTGCAGAAAAGGCCTTCGATAAAATTAAAAACCCCTTCATGCAAAAAGCACTCAATAAGCTAGGTATTGATGGAACATATCTCAAAATAATAAGAGCTATTTATGAAAAACCCACAGCCAATATCATACTGAATGGGCAAAAGCTGGAAGCATTTCATTTGAAAACCAGCACAAGACAAGGATGCCCTCTCTCACCACTCCTATTCAACATAGTATTGGAAGTTCTGGCCAGGGCAGTCAGGCAAGAGAAAGAAATAAAGGGTATTCAAATAGGAAGAGAGGAAGTCAAATTGTCTCTGTTTGCAGATGACATGATTGTATATTAGAAAACCCCATCGTCTCAGCCCAAAATTTCTTTAAGCTGATAAGCAACTGCAGCAAAGTCTCAGGATAGAAAGTCGATGTGCAAAAATCACAAGCATTCCTATACACCAGTAGGAGACAAACAGAGAGCCAAATCGTGAGTGAACTCCCATTCAGAATTGCTACAAAGAGAATGAAATACCTAGGAATCCAACTTACAAGAGAAGTGAAGGACCTCTTCAAGGAGAACGACAAACCACTGCTCAAGGAAACAAGAGAGGACACAAAGAAATGGAAAAACATTCCATGCTCATGGATAGGAAGAATCAATATTGTGAAAATGGCCACACTGTCCACAGTAGTTTATATATTCAATGCTATTTCCATCAAGCTACCGTTGAGTTTCTTCAGAGAATTAGAAAAAACTACTTTAAATTTTATATGAAACCAAAAAAGAGCCTGTATAGCCAAGACAATGCTAAGCAAAAAGAACAAAGCTGGAGGCATCAGGCTACCTGACTTCAAACTATACTACAAGGCTACAGTAACCAAAACAGCATGGTACTGGTACCAAAACAGAGATCTAGATCAATGGAACAGAACAGAGTCCTCAGAAATAATGCCACATATCTACAACCATCTGATCTTTGACAAACGTGACAAAAAGAACAAATGGGGAAAGGATTCCCTATTTAATAAATGTTGCTGGGAAAACTGGCTAGCCATATGTAGAAAGCTGAAACTGGATCCCTTCCTTACACCTTATACAAAAATTAATTCAAGATGGATTAAAGACTTACATGTTAGACCTAAAACCATAAAAACCCTAGAAGAAAGCCTTGGCAATACCATTCAGGACATAGGCATGGGCAAGAACTTCATGTCTAAAACACCAAAAGCAATGGCAACAAAAGCCAAAACTGACAAATGGGATCTAATTAAACTAAAGATCTTCTGCACAGCAAAAGAAACTACCATCAGAGTGAAGAGGCAACCTACAAAATGGGAGAAAATTTTTGCAACCTACTCATCTGACAAAGGGCTAATATCCAGAATCTACAATGAACTCAAACAAATTTACAAGAAAACAACAAACAACCCCATCAAAAAGTGGGCGAAGGATATGAACAGACACTTCTCAAAAGAAGACATTTATGCAGCCAAAAAACACATGACAAAATGCTCATCATCACTGGCCATCAGAGAAATGCAAATCAAAACCACAATGAGATACCATCTCACACCAGTTAGAATGGCCATCATTAAAAAGTCAGGAAACAACAGGTGCTGGACAGGATGTGGAGAAATAGGAACACTTTTACACTGTTGGTGGGACTGTAAACTAGTTCAACCATTGTGGAAGTCAGTGTGGCAATTCCTCAGGGATCTAGAACTAGAAATACCATTTGACCCAGCCATCCCATTACTGGGTATATACCCAAAGGATTATAAATCATGCTGCTATGAAGACACATGCACACGGATGTTTATTGTGGCACTATTCACAATAGCAAAGACTTGGAACCAACCCAAATGTCCAACAACGATAGACTGGATTAAGAAAATGTGGCAAATATACACCATGGAATACTATGCAGCCATAAAAAATGATGAGTTCATGTCCTTTGTAGGGACATGGATGAAACTGGAAACCATCATTCTCAGCAACTATCGCAAGGACAAAAAACCAAACACCACCATGTTCTCACTCATAGGTGGGAACTGAACAATGAGAACACATGGACACAGGAAGGGGAACATCACACACCAGGGACTGTTGTGGGGTGAGGGGAGGGGGGAGGGATAGCATTAGGAGATATACCTAATGCTAAATGACGAGTTAATGGGTGCAGCACACCAACATGGCACATGTATACATATGTAACAAACCTGCACATTGTGCACATGTACCCTAAAACTTAAAGTATAATAATAATAAAATTAAAAAAAATAAAATAAAATAAAATATACTCTAAGTTCTGAGATACATGTGCAGAATGTGCAGGTTTGTTACATAGGTATACATGTGCCATGGTGGTTTGCTCCACGCATCAACCCATCATCTACATTAGGTATTTTTCCTAACACTATCCCTCTCCTTTCCCCCAACCCCTGACAGGACTCGGTGTATGACATTCCCCTCCCTGTGTCCATGTGTTCTCACTGTTCAACTCCCACTTATGAGTGAGAATAGGTGGTGTTCAGTTTCTGTTACTGTGTTAGTTTGCTGAGAATGATAGTTTCCAGCTTCATCCATGTCCCTGCAAAGGGCATGAACTCATTCTTTTTTATGGCTGCATAGTATTCCATTGTGTATATGTGCCACATTTTCTTTATCAACTCTATCATTGTTGGGCATCTGGGTTGGTTCCAAGTCTATGCTATTGTAAATAGTGCTGCAATAAACATATGTGTGCATGTGTCTTTATAGTAGAATGATTTATAATCCTTTGGGTATATACCCAGTAATGGGATTGCTGGGTCAAATGGTATTTCTGGTTCTAGATCCTTGAGGAATTGCCACACTGTCTTCAACAATGGTTGAACTAATTTACACTCCCACTAACAATATAAAAGCGTTCCTATTTCTCCACATCCTCTCCAGCATCTGTTGTTTCCTGACTTCTTAATGGATCGCCATTCTAACTGGCATTAGATGTTATCTCATTGTGGTTTCGATTTGCATTTCTCTAATGACCAATGATAATGAGCTTTTTTTCATCTTTGTTGGCAGCATAAATGTCTTCTTTTGAGAAGTATCTGTTTATATCCTTCACCCACTTTTTGATGGGGTTGTTTTTCCTTGTAAATTTGTTTAAGTTCCTTGTAGATTCTGGATAATAACCCTTTGTCAGATGAGTAGATTGCTATAAATTTCCCTCTACACACTGCTTTGAATGTGTCCCTGAGATGCTGGTATGTTGTGTCTTTATTCTCATTGGTTTGAAAGAACATCTTTATTTCTGCCTTCATTTCGTTATGTACCCAGTAGTCATTCAGGAGCAGGTTGTTCAGTTTCTATGTAGTTGAGTGGTTTTGAGAGAGTTTCTTAATCCTGAGTTCTAGTTTGATTGCACTGTGGTCTGAGAGACAGTTTTTTGTAATTTCTGTTCTTTTACATTTGCTGAGGAGTGCTTTACTTCCAACTATGTGGTCAGTTTTGGAATAGGTGTGGTGTGGTGCTGAAAAAAATGTATATTCTGTTGATTTGGGGTGGAGAGTTCTGTAGGTGTCTGTTGGGTCCACTTGGTGCAGAGCTGAGTTCAATTCCTGGGTATCCGTGTTAACTTTCTGTCTTGTTGATCTGTCTAATGTTGACAGTGGGGTGTTAAAGTCTCCCATTATTATTTTGTGGGAGTCTAGGTCTCTTTGTAGGTCACTCAGGACTTGCTTTATGAATCTGGGTGCTCCTGTATTGGGTGCATATATATTTATGAGAGTTAGCTATTCTTGTTGCATTGATCCCTTTACCATTATGTAATGCCCTTCTTTGTCTTTGATGATCTTTGTTAGTCTAAAGTCTGTTTTATCAGAGAGTAGGATTGCAACTCCTGCATTGTTTTGCCTCCCATTTGCTTGGTAAATATTCCTCCATCCCTTTATTTTGAGCCTATGTGTGTCTTTGCACATGAGTAGGTTCTCCTGAATACAGCACACTGATGGGTCTTGACTCTTTATCCAATTTGCCAGTCTGTGTCTTTTAATTGGGTCATTTAGCCCATTTACATTTAAGGTTAATATTATTATGTGTGAATTTAACCCTGTCATTATGATGCTAGCTGGTTATTTTGCACATTAGCTGATATAGTTTCTTCAGAGCGTTGATGGTCTTTACATTTTTGTACGTTGTTGCAGTGGCTGGTAATGGTTTTTCCTTTCCATATTTAGTGCAGCCTCCAGGAGCTCTTGTAAGGCAGGCCTGGTGGTGACAAAATCTCTCAGCATTTGCTTGTCTCTAAAGGATTTTATTTCCCCTTCAATTATGAAGCTTAGTTTGGCTGGATATGCAATTCTGGGTTGAAAACTCTTTTCTTTAAGAATATTGAATGTTGGCCCCCACTCTCTTCTGGCTTGCAGGGTTTTCTGCAGAGAGATCCGCTGTTACTCCAATGGACTTCTTGTTGTGGGTAACCTGACCTTTCTCTCTGGCTGCCCTTAACATTTTTTCCTTCATTTCAACCATGGAGAATCTGACGATTGTGTGTCTTGGGGTTGTTCTTCTCAAGGAGTATCTTAGTGGTGTTCTCTGTATTTCCTAAATTTGAATGTTGCCCTGTCTTGCTAGGTTGGGGAAGTTATCCTGGATAATATCCTGAAGTGTTTTCCAACTTGGTTCCATTCTCCCTGTCACTTTCAGGTACATCAGTCAAACATTGGTTTGGTCTTTTCACATAGTCCCATATTTCGTGGAGACTTTGTTCATTCCTTTACATTTTTTTTTCTCTCATCTTGTCTTCACACTTTATTTTGATTAAGCTGATCTTCCATCTCTGATATCCTTTCTTCCACCTGATTGATTCAGCTATTGATACTTGTGGATGCTTCATGAAGTTGTCGTGCTGTGTTTTTCAGCTCCATCAGGTTATTTATGATCTTCTCTAAATTGGTTATTCTAGTTAGCCATTCCTGTAACCCTTTATCAAGGTTCTTAGCTTCCTTGCACTGGGTTAGAATATGCTCCTTTAGCTTGGAGGAGTTTGTTATTACCCACCTTCTGAAGACTACTTCTGTCTATTTGTCAAATTCATTCTTTGTCCAGTTTTGTTCCCTTGCTGGCAAGGAGTTGTGATTCTTTAGAGGAGAAGAGGCATTCTGGTTTTTGGAATTTTCAGCATTTTTGCTCTGTTTTTTTCCTCATCTTTGTTTTTTTTTTAATCTTCTGTTGATCTTTGATGCTGATGACCTTCAGATGGGGTTTTTGCGTGGGCGTCCTTTTTGTTGATGTTGATGTTATTGATTTCTGTTTGTTAGCTTTCCTTCTATCAGTCAGGCCCCTCTGCTGCAGGTGTGCTGGAGTTTGCTGAAGGTCCACCCCAGACCCTGTTTGCCTGAGTATCACCAGAGGAGGCTACAGAGCAGCAAAGATTGCTGCCTGCTCCTTCCTCTGGAAGCATTGTCCCAGAGGGGCACCCGCCAGATGCCAGCCGGAGCTCTCCTGTATGAGGTGTTTGTCGACCCCTGCTGGGAGGTGTCTCCCTGTCAGGAGGCACAGGGGTCAGGGACCCACTTGAGGAGGCAGTCTGTCCCTTAGCAGAGCTCGAGCACTGTGCTGGGAGATCTGCTGCTCTTTTCAGAGCTGGCAGGCAGGAAGGTTTAAGTCTGTTGAAGCTGTGCCCACAGCCTCCCCTTCTCCCAGGTGCTCTGTCCCAGGGAGATGGGAGTTTTATCTATAAGCCCCTGATGGGGGCTGCTGCCTTTCTTTCAGAGATGCCCTGCCCAGAGAGGAGGAATCTACAGAGACAGCTTAACTACAGCAGCTTTGCAGAGCTGTGGGAGGTTCTGCCCAGTTCGAACTTCCCGGCAGCTTTGTTTATACTGTGAGAAGAAAACCACTTACTCAAGCCTCAGTAATGGTGGATGCCCTTCCCCCCACCAAGCTCGAGTGTCCCAGGTCGACTTCAGACTACTGTGATGGCAGCAAGAACTTCCCGCCAGTGGATCTTAGCTTGCTGGGCAGCTGGGCTCTGTGGAAGTAGGACCTGCTGAGCAAGACCACGTGGCTCCCTGGCTTCAGCCCCCTTTCCAGGGGAGTGAATGGTTCTGTCTCACTGGCATTCCAGGCACCACTGGGGTACGAAAAAACTCCTGCAGCTAGCTTGGTGTCTGCCCAAACAGCCGCCCAGTTTTGTGCTTGAAACCCAGGGCCCTGGTATTATAGGCACCCGAGGGAATCTCCTGCTCTGCAGGCTGGGAAAACCGTGGGAAAAGCATAGTATCTGGGCCGTATAGCACCATCCCTCATGTCACAGTCCCTCAGCTTCCCTTGACAAGGGGAGGGAGTTCCCTGAGCCCTTGAGCTTCCCAGGTGAGGTGATGCCCTACCCTGCTTCTGCAAGCCCTCTGTGGGCTGCACCCACTGTCTAACCAGTCCCAGTGAGATGAGCGTGGTACCTCAGTTGGAAATGCAGAAATCACCTGCCTTCTGCGTTGGTCTCCCTGGGAGCTGCAGACTGGAGCTCTTCCTATTTGGCCATCTTGCCCTGAAACCCTAATTGCTTTTTTAGAGTAAGCAACAAACTAAAGATTCCCTCAGTCATGACTATAACTTAATATTGTTCTCAATTTACTAATCAAAACAAAAATAGTAATAGAAATAAGTGATAAATATAGGAAGGGAGAAGACAAATTTAAAATAATTGCAAACAGTATAGTGTCTTCACTAGACAACATGAAACATTGGACTGGAAAACTACCCAATATACTAGTAAATTACAAAATTTATATACAAAAATAGGTAGCTTTTTAGGACACTGTTGAATTATTTAAAAAAATGATTCTATTTGAAATAACCATTGCAAAAAAGACCTACATATAAATCCAATAATCAAAAAGACATACTATTGTGCTGTAAATATCGACTGAGGAGCATAAAATAATTAAGGAAATGAGTAGACAAATCACTTTCTTGTATGGAATGACTTAATACATTTACCAATTCTATTTCTCTCTCTTACTAGTACAATATAAGTTAAAATACCTAGAAGAGTTTCAAATTGTACATAAGGATTGTAAATTACAATTGAGAAAAAAGGAGAAAAGCCTAGACATTTCTAAGAATAAAAGTTGTAATAATTAAATCAGCTTGTTAAATGGATTTTAAAAACAGACAGATGAATAGAACAGGAGAGAGTCAAAAATGAAACCAAGTTCAGATGGGAATTTATTTTATGGCAAAGGTAACATTCAAACTAGTAGAGAAAGAAAAAGTTACTCAAATTGTCTTAGAAAAATCAGACAACCTTAATCCTCACAAATAGATGAAATATGTAAGCACATACATGTTGGTAGAAGAAAAATAAATGTATATTGTAAGAGTTGGGATGACATTTGGAAGCTGGACATGAAACAGATAAGCAAGAGTAGCCTCCCTGCCATTCCTCAGACACATTAGGCCCCCTGGAAACTCAAGGCCTTTGCATTTACCAAAGGGTTTTCCTAGACTTCTTTCATCAACCCTGCACCATACAGCCTCATGACTTGCTCACTTCCTTCACGTTTTTATTCAAATGTTATCTTAGTGAGGTCTGTGGTCTCAAATTGCAACCCACACTAATCTCACCCCTCTATTCTGTTTCCTTGCATTAATTTTTCTACTTTAGCACTTGCCACCATCTAACATATTCCATATTACTGTACTTATTTATCTTGTTTATCATCTAACTTCCCCAATGAGACTGCAAGCTTCATAAAAGCAAAGATGCTTTTTCTGTTTTGTTCACTTCTCAATGCCTACAGGACTGCCTAAGATATACTAAATGCTCAAAATATATTTTATGAGTAAGAAAAGAACAAAGGGTCAAAGAAATAAGAAAGAAACCTAAAGAAAATGGTGGAAGTGAAGCCCAAAAAAGGACAACAACAATAGTGCTATAAGCTGTAGAGAAGCCTAGTTAGACAAGTAGACAAAAGTGCCCATTAAAATAAAAATTGCAATATTATTAATCACTTTGGCAGGACCAGTTTGGGAAGCAATTCTCCATGGGTCTCTTGCATTTCTACACAGGATAGTAGCAGAGATACTGTCTTTTGGTCCAGACTATCTTTTCAAGGATGTCTGTATAGTGACCAGCCTTGGAATAAGAATTTTATAACTTTGGTAGATGGAGATAGTGTCTCCCCTCTGGAGCAAAGGACAGGCATGTTTGCTGCCCTTTATTAAAATTTTGGGCTTTCCATCTCTCAGGATCCCTCTCCTGCAATGTGACTCAGTAAGCATACAGGGTATCAGCTCACGCTCATTGTGTTCCCTTATGGAAATTGGGACTCAGAGAACAGGCACAAAACCTGTTGAGACTCTGGCTGCTGCTATTTCTGTGAATAGTAAATTGACCTTCATCTCTAACTCAGGAGTCTTGGTCTCCTGCCAGCATTCACTACACTATGGCAGGCTAGCTTATTAGTAGTGGGCAAGTAGGTAAAATCTCAGACTTTTTCCAGTTCTAGAGAGATAAATGGCAAAAAAACAGGACTTTGTATGTATACATCAGCACTAGCAATGATATAGTAATTCAATTCCACTCAATACAATATGAAATAACACCTTAGAAACATTGCCTCAAATTCCCTTTCATCTAGATGATATTTAGTTGTATAATATTTATGTAGGATAATTCACTATAGTCATTTATCTGGTTATCATCTAACTCTTAGCCACAAGCAATATCGATACTCTGGCTAGCCCTGTGTCCCATCAGAAAAATGAGGGATACATGCAGCAGAACTTACCAGACTACATGAATACAAAACAGCTGTTCAAGCAATTCCTTCAAATCGTGAGTAAAAAAAAATGCTTATTTTTTATGTCACTTTGATTTTAATATTATTGTTATTAAACAGAAGCAATAGCTGACTGTTACAAGACCCAAAATATCAACACCTTCAATGTGATAAAAGTTTATTTCTCCCTTATGACACATGCTAGAGGGAGGCAATGCAGGGGACAAAAGACAGCTCTGCTGCACAAAATTACCCAAGGACAAAAGGTCATATTATATTTTTCTCTATTTTCCCCCCAAAATCATCTTTATCTCTTGTTCCAAGATAGCTTAATACCTTACCTATGTTTCAAAAAATTTAGTATGGAGAAAGGGAGGCAGAAAGGGAGGCAATACACTTTACTTTTAAATCCCACATTTTGGCCAGGCACGGTGGCTCACACCTGTAATCCCAGCACTTTGGGAGGCCAAGGCGGGTGGATCATGAGGTCAGGAGATCGAGACCATCTGGCTAACACGGTGAAACCCCGTCTCTACTAAAAAATACAAAAAAAATTAGCCAGGCATGGTGATGAGTGCCTGTAGTCCCAGCTACTCAGGATGCTGAGGCAGGAGAATGGCGTGAACCTGTGAGGCAGAGCTTGCAGTGAGCCGAGATCACGCCACTACACTCCAGCCTGGGCAACACAGTGTGACTCCATCTCAAAAAAAAAAAAAAAAAAAAAAAGACATCCCACATTTTGTACCCATCAAGTTTCCTCACAGCCCATTTATCAGATATAAGTCAAATGGCCACACCTTGCTTTAAGGGAAGTAAGACAACTTACCATATTTTTGGAAATCCTAACTAAAAATCAGGAGCTACATCACTGTGAAAGCAGGAGAGAATGGAAATTTGCATGCAGTTAACATTCTTTGCCACAGTCTGTCCATGTTGCAACCCAAGTATCTATGCATAGTCTCTCTTACTTACATGGAACATATTTGTCACCTCCACAGAGAGGAAACTTCCAAATCCCATCAATTACTGCACCTAGCTGAAAGTCCCTCTCATCTGGTGATGTGTAGCTCTTTACATTAAAGATAGATATGAGGCCTCATGGTTTGACAACCTATAAACTAAAATAAAAGTTTATATTTCCCCAGCATACACAATACTCAAGGCTTGTAAAGAAATTGGATATGGCCATCTAAACTGCCCCTCATGAGCAAAAGGGGAATTGATAGACACGTGGTAGTCCCTGGACCGTGGCATTAATCACATCCCACTAGGTAGGAATTACAAATATTCCCTGATCAACCATGGAGTTAAGTCCCTTGGTTAGGCCCATCTGGAAGTCTCTGATTCAAAGCCCTCTTTGCTCAACCCTCTGCAAGGTGCTTTTCTATCTTGTGTCCTCCCTTGCCATGAATCAAGTAGACATTACTGAAATCATTCTTCTTGAGAGATTGCAATGTTTTTGTAGCCTGCTTTTTGCTGGTCCAAGTTTGGCAGCCCAGAGATTTCCTTAGAGGTTGAACAATTACAGGCTTTTTCAGGCCATGTTGTTGTTCTTTATCCATACAATTCCCTCAAAAACTTAGTAAGCTTGTAGGCAATTTGTTTTGGATTAGTTCCATATGTTAAGTAACTATAGCCAAAGATCTAATTTGAATGTAGTGTTCAAACCTAAAGATGCTTGTCTTTCCTTATTACCCTGTATGCTTGCTCACCCCCTCTCTGGATGGAAGATACATTCAGGCTATCTGAGCCATTCTGTTTGGGTGGGAAAGCAATACCCTTAATTTTATTTTGCCTCTGGTCTGGCTCCCAAATCTGGCAGGGCATTGAGCTTATCTCCTACTAAGGCAGTGGCTTTGAAGCCACCAATTATAATTCCTTTGGTTTGAAGTACAGGAAAAGTTGCCTTTTTCAACCCTTAAAGTCCTCAAATTATAGTACTCTCAGTGAAATTATTTTGCTAACCCAGCATAAAAAACCCTTCTTAACAGAACTGTATTCCTTTCCACCTCCACTTGCATACTAGCTAACTCTAGACTACCTTCATCTCTTTAAAAAGATTTCACTAAAAGAGCAAGAAGCAGTCAACACATTGAGATTCTGCTGCTTTCCTATGATTTTCCCTAATGTTTGGTCTCAGCTTGTGGAGTGCCTTCTAAGATATTACAACTGATAATTATACCAGTGCTTTGCCTCAGCATCCTTAAGGATCAATCAGCTTTTCTGACTCCAATATCTATGTCTCCTCCTCCCGCCTACCAAATACTAAATATAATACATCACATATCTAGGTTATACCTCTTTATGCACCCAAATTGTGGCACCAAGTTCTGTCTTAGGATGTAGGTTTGGCAGAGACTCAATTACAGTTCATAAAGAAAACAGAGGTTTAGTGCTTGTTCATTATATTCTGAAAATGGTAGTCCAGGGCTCTCACAGGGGATGCAGGCTCTTCATATATCACATAATTTTGTCATCTCTAAGGTATTGCTCTTATCTACGTGGTGGAATATGACTCATCACCACTTTTAAACACCACTGTTTAAAAGTGCTTAAAATACACTTTTTAAAGCAGCAGGATGAGGAAAGGGCAGCAAAAGACATAACATTTCCTCGTTTTGAAGATATGTTTGGAAGCTGCACAAATCACCTCCAAAGGAGCTTGGTAAATGTAGTCCTTACTCCATAGCCACAGGTCCTGCTACAAAACAAGAGTCCTTTCATTAAGGGAGAAGGGAAGAATGGGTATCAGACAGCAAAAAGTATTTTTTCTACAATTTTAAGAAAGAGACTTCTTATTTTAATCTAATATGCTGGGGTATTGTGAACCAATATTTGTAATAACAATAAGAATTAAGTTGAATAGAGCATTATTTTAACAACACCCGCTGCTCTAATGATGTTTATAGAATATTTTTAACATCCAAAATACAAATTTTAATATAAATAAATGTAAATTTACAGCTTATCTTTTGTATTAATGCCTGATATGTAACAGGCATTTGGTAAATAGTTGTTGAATGAAATAATGAACTGACCAGTTAAAAAAATTGTATCGAGCACTTGCTATGACACTATAAATGTGTCACACATTGAAGAGACTTTTTTTTTAAGTATGACATATGACCTCAAACAGAAGAGGTTGACAGCATTTTTACCTGATGATACTGGTTATAAAATTCCCAATGAGTGTAGAGAAAATAAAGCTTTTCCAAATTAAATTGTTGTCTTAATGTAATATTATAACTTCAAATAATTTTTAATTGGGTATCCTCTTTTTAACTTGCTTGAAAGAAAAAGTTACTCTGAGAGCAAATAAATTAATTACTACTTATTTATAAAATTTTATATTGTACAAAGTTGGTAGCCAAATACTCCATACTTAAGATTTTAGTAAAAAAATATTACATGTGACCTATAATTATTTGCTTAAAATTGGATTTTTTAAGTAATTTAAATCAGTGACAACCAAGTGAACTATTTATTTGCAAACATTAAAGCCATTTGTGCTTTTATTTGAAGAATAAAATATTCAATTTTAGTTTTGAGAAACTGAGAAAAGCAGAACTTGAAGTGTCACTTTTTTTAAGGTAAAGTATTCTTTCTATTTTCCCACAAATGTTTCTCTTTCTTGTTTTTTCATTCTTAGGAGCAGAATTTAGCTATCACCACAGATCATGTTCAGGAATACACAGCTGTACATACTGAGATATTTAGAAGGTGGTTTATGAATTAAGAGAAATGTATCATCTATACACATAAAGTGCTTGTTTTAATTACTCAAGTACAGGGTACCTCCACGGTTTCCAAAATATAACACCTTAGGATAAATCATGTAACTTCAGCCTTTTATGAATCTTTTTTTTTCCTCTGTGGTTTTTCATAGGTAGGAACAGATAAGTTCAGAAAAATAACTTTTCAGTATCTGCCATGCCACACCAAGAACAGGTATCTTTTAAAGTCTTCTTGATGAGAGTAAATCTTTGTTCTCTGAGAGTGAACAAAGTCAATCAGTGCTCTATCAGGAATATAAGATGAGTAAAGAAGGTGAGAGGTATTTTTAATTAAAAATAAACATTGATGAAAATATTCTGGAAAAGATGGGAAGCTAAGAATACTTATTCCCCTCCCTCCAACTCTAGATTCCTATTACCATGCACAGAAAGTATATAAAAAATAGAGTGTAGGCCGGGCGCAGTGGCTCATGCCTGTAATCCCAGCACTTTGGGAGGCCGAGGCAGGCGGATCACGAGGTTAGGAGATCGAGACCGTCCTGGCTAACACAAAAAACCCCGTCTCTACTAAAAATACAAAAAATTAGCCAGGTGTGGTGGTGGGCGCCTGTAGTCCCAGCTACTCTGGAGGCTGAGGCAGGAGAATGGTGTGAACCTGGGAGGCGGAGCTTGCAGTGAGCCGAGATTGCGCCACTGCACTCCAGCCTGGGCGACAGAGTGAGACTCCGTCTCAAAAAAAAATACAGTGTAAATTGCATGTGAACTTCTGCTAAAAAGACTGTCTTTTAGAAATAGCATAAATAAAACAAATGAAAGGGCCGGGCATGGTTGCTCACGCCTGTAATCCCAGCACTTTGGGAGGCCAAGACAGGTGTATCACAAGATCAGGAGTTCGAGACCAGCCTGATCAACATGGTGAAACCCCGTCTCTACTAAAAAATACAAAAATTAGCCAGGCATGGTGGCGCGTGCCTGTAATCCCAGCTACTCAGGAGGCTGAGGCAGGAGAATCACTTGAACCCTGGAGGGGGAGGTTGCAGTGAGCTGAGATGGCACCATTTCACTCCAGCCTGGGTGACACAGCAAGACTCCCTTTCAAAAAAAAAACAAAAAATGAAAGAACTAAGTGTTGACTCCTAATATTTTGCAATCATAAAATAGTTTCCATTTTGATTTTCTTTCAGATTTTCCTATCTATAAGTGAGACTATTACATTAACTTATTCAAAAAATACTTACTGTGTTATTTTTGTGAACCAGGTGGGCCTTGTTCTTCAGAAAATGTCCCTATCCTTGTAGAGCTTACAATGAATTGGCATAGAGAACAACAAACTCTTCTGTGAAAGTAGCACAGTATCACAGGAAGTAGAGGAAAGCCATCCAGGACCATGTTGGCATCCTGCAGCCCCAACACTCACTATCAGAACAAGCCACTCCCAAAACAGAATAATTTTTATAGCCACATATCAATGGCATTCAATGGCTACTGAGCTGCCAGCTGCAGAGTTTGAACAATAGGGTTAATGGGCAGTGACCCCGAAGGTGAAGAGGCTTCTCTGTGATCTCCTAGTTTGACAATGCCTCAGGAAGACTAGACACAGCTTTTCCCTATAACCAAGTGGCTGCCAATCCAGAGGGCTAGATATAGAAAATTGGCCTTAACTCAGTGGCTTCTCCAAGTCTCTTAAGAAAAATAAAAGGAGAAGAAGGAGAAGGGGAAGGGAAAGAAGAGAAGGAGGAGGGAGAAGAGAAGAAACAGGAGGAGGAGGAGGAGGAAACGGGAAGAAGGGAAGGAGTGAGGGAGGCAAAAAGGGAGGCAAAGAAAGGAAGGGAGGAAGGGAAAAAAGGAGGGAGGAAGGAAGAAAGGAAGAGAGGGAGGAAGAAGGGAAGGAAGGGGAGAGAGAGGGAGGGAAAAAAAGAAGGAAAGAAAGAAGGAAAAGAACAGAGAGAGGGAAGGAGGAAGAAAAGCCTTGCAAAGATTTGGTTTCTCTGCTACTAGAGGCCCACATTGCATTGAGTACTGGAATGCCAGATACCGTTCCAGTTACTGAACAAAACAGATAAAACATCCTGCCCAAGGAGCTCACATTCTAGTAGGGGAAGGAGCTAGCAATAACCACAAAGTAAGTACAATATGTACTATGTTAGACAGGGTAAATGCAACCAAGAAAACCTTAACAGGGAATATAGATAAGGAAGAGACAGCTGCTGTGAAGAAAGAGGGGAGTAATTTTTAAATGGATTGGTCAGAGAGGTCTCACGAAGGTGAATGTGGGAAACAAACCTGAAGGATGTTGTGAGGGACTAAGCCATTAGGATATCTGGAAGAAAAGTTTCCCACAAAAAAAGGCCCTGATGTTGGACAACATCTGGAGGGCCAAAGGAACAGCAAAGAAGCTAGAATGGCTGAAGCGGAGAAACCTAGAGCTAATGAGGTAAAAAAGATGATAGATTAGATAGAGATGTGCTGAGAGAGAAAGAGAGAAGCAAATGATAATTCCTAGATGTTTGGCTGGGGATGCCATGTACTGAATGGAAACGTGCAGGATGAGCAGGTTTGGAAGGGATGCTCAGGAGTCTCTATGTACTAGATAGTCAAGAGAAGGAGTGGAGTAAACTGATAATGAGAATGGAGTTTAGGGGAGAGATCTGATTGAAGACTATGAAGTAGGAAGTTGTTAGAGAGTGTATTTGAAGCCCTGCTAATGAATACATAATCAAACACCCCTGTGACCTAAGTCAAATATGCAATGAAGGCAAGCTAGAGAAGTTCAAGGACTGATCCCCAGAGCACCTCAACATTAAGAAATTCAGAGGATAAAGAGGAACCAGCAAAGGAAATTGAGAACGAACAGTCAAAGATGAAAACTTGGGAAAATCCCAAAGCCAAGTGAAGAAAGTATTGCAAGGCAGAGAAATAAATCAGCAGTGTCAAATACTGCCGACAAGTCAAGTAAGATGAGGACTGAGAACTGGCCAATGGATTTGTTTGTTTTGTTTATTGTCCTCAATCTCACTGTGATGAAAACTTCATTATGCCGAGAATTTTTTCTGTCTTTGTCATTAATAAATTCTCAGGGACTAGAACAGTACCTGGTACATAATTCATGTTTAGTAAAAAATATATTATGAAATAAACGAATCTCATTTATGAATAAAAATATGAAAACCCAAAATAAAATATAATGGAAAATACTGTATAGTCATAAAATGCTTACTAGATTTAAAAATGTAGAAGATTGCTATAAAACTTCATGTTCTAGATACCACCAATTGGAAATACAAAATTCAGAGTGAGTGATGGTATATATAAAAAAAAAACTTGGAAATAAACATAAAATTGTTTACTCCTAATGCCCTCTTTAGCATCCAGATTATTTATTTTACCTAAGCCTTGTGCCTTTACAAATATGGTCATTTTTCTTTTTTTTTTTTTTAACAATGACATGTTACAAATTACAATACTTAACCCCAAATCAACTTCTTTCAAAAAGCAACATTTCACTCTGTTAAAAGACATTAAAGAACTCCACTAGAATCATATAGAATCATAGTTATGATTACAAATCTGTTGAATAACTATTATACAGTTATTATGATTGACTATGATATAGTTATTCAACATTTCATAGCATGCTCATGTTCTTAATATCAAATTTCAGAGTAATGCTATAATAACCAAGCTCAGTCCACATTATCCAAAGATGTATAAAATTTCCATAAAATTGAGCTCACAGTTAAAAATGACATAAAATTTCAGCACCACAGCCACCAAAATAAATTAACAAGTGTGGAATGTTGATGGCACAGTAGAAATGCAACAGAAATGTGTCATTAAATGAAGTTAAAGGAGAAACATTTCTGGAAAGTTCCTAATTAGATTTTATACTAAGATATATAAGGTATATCTTACCAATTTTATAATTGTTTAAAATATTTCTGTTCTCAATGATACAAGTATAATATGTATTTTCTCTCCAATTTATAGGCAAAAGACTACATGATTCTTTCAATTAAATGTGCCCTTATTGTTTCATTATTGTTTCAACAAGGCTAATAAAAAGTTAATATTATTCAGATAAATAACTCCAGAGCAATTAGTCCCAGCTGATGAGTGATTTTATAATATTCATTGAATACTGGGTGGGACGTATGGAAACCTACCAGAATTTTCATAGGCAATTTGCCAGAGCAAGCTTGTCAAGAAAAACAGTACTGTAATTTCAACTTTGAACTCTGAACTGTACATTGTGTGAACTTGTCAAATGCTCATCCCATAAATAACCTCATACTCTTTCTAAAAATCTTGCCAAATAGAATGAATCTGATTTACTGGAAAAAAATGTTTAAGGCCAAGAAAAACACACACATTGTGTATAGAGTGTCAATAATTCTGGAAATATTAGTTTACCTCTATTCATGATTTCATTTTAAAAGAATGCAATATTGGCCTGGTGTGGTGGCTCACACCTGTAATCCCAGCACTTTGGGAGGCCAAGGCAGGCAAATCATGAAGTCAGGAGTTTGAGATCAGCCTGACCAACATGGTAAAACCCCCATCTCTACTAAAAATACAAAACAAACAAACAAACAAAAATTAGCTAGGCATAGTGGCGCGCACCTGTAATCCCAGCTACTCATGAGGCTGGGGCAGGAGAATCACTTGAACCTGGGAGGCAGAGGTTGCAATGAGCCAAGATAGCACCACTGCACTCCAGCCCAGGTGACAGAGTGAGACTGTCGCAAAAAAAAAAAAAAAAAGCAATGTTATTCCTGCTGAAATACTTTTAACATAGTTAGTTCATTTTTCTCCCGAGGAAACATTTTCTTCATATGTTACTATGTTCATGCATTATTTTCCCAGAGTAATTCAGCTGGTTAAAACATGTTGCTACTAAGGTGGAGGTGCAGATTACTACAGATAAAGAATACTCCCTGCCTGTTTCCAATTTAGAATAGGCTTTTTATAAAAAGACATTGAATGAATAGGGATAGTAGCAGAATGAATGTAGGAACTTGGCTCAAATTAAGAATTAAACTAGAAACAAAAGGACAGTCATTTATTAGAGGAGATATAATATGTAGCCAAGGAATAATAGCATCAGAATAGATACCAAAAGAGGTAACAAAAACAGGGGTAAGGTATAGAACCACTCTACAAACTCTGCCAAAAACTCACTTCTTTGAGTTCTGTTTTTATTGAGCCACTAGTTTCTGCAGTGGCTTGCTGTCTAGCATATTAACTTTATTGTCTCCTGAGAAATAAAAAGGTTGAAATTGAGATCTGTTCCTTACAATCACCCAATGGTTCTTTGTTTTTCACTGTATGTAATATGTGGCAAATGGTAGTTATTTAATGACCATTTGTGAATTAATAGATAAAAATTAATAAACATCAAAAATCTGAAGCAATAAAGTTTAAATCACTATTAAATATCTAAAAATAAAGAAATTCTAAGCATTATAGGCAGTTGAAACAAAAATAAAATGTCCTGAATGCCTTCACCAATGTATTCTAATGTATTTTTCTATCTTGTTTCAATACTTAAATTGCTGTTTAATGCAGCTCCTTGATTTAGGAAGGGAAAAACAACCTAACAGTGGCAATTACCTCCTATATAGGAGTGAGTATTAATCTTTCATGGGCCACATAACTCTTTGAGGATCTAATTTTAAAACAATGAGCCCTTTCTACAGAAATGTGCATATCACACACAAAATGCCACACACAATTTTGGGACTATTCATGTCATTTATTGAAATCTGAAAAGGTCCGTGAGATTCAGGTTAAGACGACTTCACATAGGAAAGAACAGCAGAGTTAAAGATTTGTTATTACTTTTAAAAGGTAAGAAAAGATTAGTTATATAATTGCATAGTAATAATAATATTTCACACATATAGGCACTAAATAAATTAAATTTATACTTCCAAACCTAAAATTGATCTTAAAAGATAACAGTAGGCAAAAAAAGTTAATCAGTGATATACAAAGTAAAATAAAATAAAATAAAATATGTTGGTGGAAAGGAATTATATGGTTAAATAAGCTGGAGAAATGCTGGATTAAACAAAATTAAGCAGGTGTTTTCTTACTATACAGCTTTTCAGAGTTGTCGTTATATGAATACAGAAAAATGAGAGATTACTGTAGCATTTCCTCAAATTCTTTTGCTCGTGATATCCCGTTTTCCTCAAAGCATCTGTTGTTGGAAATTATTTTACTGATGACAAGTTTGATAAGAAGGACTGATTTAATTAATACTCATTTTGAATGGGCATAAGCCTATAGATCTACATTTTATTACTCTTGAAAGAAACCTAGATATCAACATAAAAGACGAATAATATATCTGGACAGATTGCTCAAAAACTATTTAGAAAAAAATTGTTTTATACTCACACACAAAAAGTTTTTTCTTTGAATTAACTACAAGGATTAAGAGTGTCAGGACAGAGTCACAAGTAACAGGAAGAAAACCGAGGCTTAAAGCTGTTGATACTTTCCCCACAGTACCTTGTTAAGAAGTGGCGAAACCAAGAATCAAACTCAGGCATTCTAATCCAAAACACTTGCTCTTAACCACTATCCAATGTTTGTTAAATTTGTTTGAGCATAAGAATCACCTGAAGTGCTTGCTAAACACATAGAGTCCTAGGCCCCTCTCCCTGGAGATTCTGGTTTGGTAGGGCTGGATGACCCAAGAATCAATTTTAGTAAGAAACCTGTGCAGAAGATTCTTATGAAAAGGCAAGTTTGGAAAACCTGAAACCATGCAATGCTGAATCTCTGAAATTCTAATGTATGTATAACCTAAATTCACTGTATTCTAGCTAGTAGATTTACTTTTTTCTTGAGGATGAAGAACAATAGATAGTTTCATTTCCATTCCTTTTAGAAATTCTTAGAAAACTCCATATTCCAATATAAAAACTATATCAAAACCCTTCCAGAAAACATAGCAAAACATAATGTAACGATCCTATTAGCACATATAGTAAATATAAATGGCTATTAAATATAACATCTTTTTTCCTTTCATAGTTCCCTTCAAAAAACAACTCAGAATATGTCCATTAAATAAGCATGAATATGTTCAGATAAATATAGAAATAGTCAACATGTTAAATGTCACACTGTCTTTTAAAGTCAAACTAAAAAAAAAAACAAGAAAACTAAAAGCTCTGGGAACTCTATTAGGCTGTCTTTTGTGGTCAATTTTATTAAACATACTAATGTGCTCAAAATTTCTATATACATAGCTGTTGACTACACGATCCCTTTCTTTTGTGTACTTGGACAAAAACCCAACTTCATCCACAAATTTAAACACATACATATGCATATTTGAAGCATTTCTGGTGAGATGGGCTTTCATCAAGCTTGTTTACTAGACATTTTCACTTTAACCAAAGAGTCTGCTATTTTTACACAAGACTATAATCATTCCCCAGTGTAAAATCACTCCCTAAGCTGTTCGGTGGCTTAATTGGCAACAGCACCCTTTTATTAACAACTCCACAAAAAGGAAATGTTTTTAAACAGTGAATATGTAACAAGGCAACGTGATTAAAATTCAGTACATTATCTCTCTCGAATTCTATTACTACAGGTGCAGAGCACAACTGTTCGGAGGCTTGCTAAAGGCAAGTTTCCCTTTCATGGGAAACAATGCTATTTATACACCTGCAAAAGATTCTAAGTGAAAAGACCTAGGGATGGATAATGGAATGAGAAAATAACACTGAACATTATCCTCACAGAAGCCTGAACTAGTCCTTCCCCAAGGAAAAGGAAGGGGTGAGGATGATCCTTGATCTAACAAAGGTATCCCCAAAGCTACTTGCATTCTCAGAAATTTATGAGTAGTAATAAATGTCTTAGATAAGGGGAAAATAATTTGTATCCTTCCCCAATGGAGAAATCATTACCAGGAGCAAGAGCTAAGAATTTGTTCCATGTGGCTTGTTAGGCAGTTACTCACATGTAAGGCATCGGACTGGGTATACAGTGCAGAAAAAAATACCATGTGAAAAAGTATGAGGTAGGCCTTGCAAGAGGTTAAAAAATTATTAACAAATAGAAATACTAAGTTCATCTATTTCCTCTGCCTTCATGGCCTAATCACCTCTCATTAGGTCCCACCTTCCAACACTGTTGCATTGGGGATTAAATTTATAACACATGCCTTTTGGGGGACACCTTCAAACCACAGCAACAGACATACTGTATGTCTTAGAGGGCTTGAAAATTCTCGGACCATTAAAAGGGATAATGTCCTCCCACAAGTAGATGGGCACCGAAGAGTCTCCTGGAAGTAATGGACACCGTTCCTTCTACACTCTCTGTGGACTATGTGCTGGTTCTGGCTGGGCTCTCCAAGAGCATGCAGGGCCTCTTCCATATAAACAATTTGATTAAATCCATTAAGAAATCACAAACCTATGCAATGTTTAGTGATTGATAACAGTTTAATATAATGGGTAGAGAAGAGGTTCTTAAATATATTTTTTTGTATCGTCCAGTCAGTGAATGTGAAGATTCCTCCTGATGTCTAGGTAATGATCATCTCTTCCTCAGTAGGTCCAGAAACTGTCTCTTCATGTTCTTTATTGTCATATGCTGTTCTTGGTTAATTTCCTATCACTCTCAGCAAGAAAAAGGTAGCGACACAATTATCACTCATAATGCCATGCTTCTTTGGAACTTGTGTGTATTGAAACAATATAGATCTTGTCTCCACAGTTCCCTAATTTCAGTTCTTTCATATTGATTACATCATCTTTGAGAAGCTGCCTCATCCTCAGTGCCTCCCATAAATGCTGATTGCCAGTGACCCTCAAAAGAGGACACTGTGTTTTATTGATGATGACCACAAAAGCAAGTTTTACCCAGACAGTGCAGAAAAATGTAAACAATAATTCCTTTTCTGGTCATATTATACTGACCCTGCCTCTTCTTGAACTCTTTAGGTCACAGTCACTGCATTCCTAGAATGTGGTCCCTTTTAATGTTGAAACTGCAACCTTGCCTTCCACATACCACCACATGGGAAGGTTAAGGGAAGAGCCATAGTCAGAGAAGGAAGAGTGCCACTGAAGCAAAGAATTTCCCTTCCTCTTTCAAAATGGCTTAAGACTGATCAGGAGGACACACATCCACGTAGAAAAGAAACAAGAGAGGATATCCATCAGGAGGGCCCATTGAGAGTTACAGAGCAATGGTCTCTAAAGTTCTTGGAGAGTCTGGGGCATGGCCACCCTGAAGGACCACCTGCAGAAAGGTGAGTGACTGCCTTGGGAGCCAGCAGTGAAAGATCCTCTGTCCGTCAGGTGCAGTAGACTGAAGGTGGCCTTCTCCCTTGGAACACAGACAGCTCATAGGCCCCCACATGCGGTTCCAGCTCAAAGCTCAGCCAGTCTCCCAGAGCCTTGCATTTGTCCATTTTTATACAGTGGGTGAGTCACTCATAATGAACATTTCAGCACCATTCTGGCAGCCCAATCTTGTACACAGTGAAAGAAAGAAACACTGACCAAGTCAGAGGAGAGATCTGCTCACCAGACTACCTCCTGGAACTCCGGCCCAGCCGCTGGCTGAGGAAACCCCATAGGATCCAGTAACTAAGCAGATATCTCCGAGGACATCTGTTTAGCTTCGTGCATGGAATAGGGGGTCAGGAGCTCTGCCAGCAGGAGTCACTGGGTCTGCAGCCCACACAGTTGAGACCTTGGCCCAGCGTTGCCCCAGAAAGCAATACCAGCCTCAGTTGGTTTCAGTTCAGGAACAAAATGAGGACTTAGAAAATTTAGAGAAAAGGGCTTTTGGCAACAAATTTAGCTGGACATCTTATTATTTTTGCTTGCTAAATCTGGCAACCCTAGATATATTATACTTTACTTATTTCGGGGATCCCCAATAATCCAAATGGACTATTATTAATTGTTTAATTTTTGTTGTCTAAAATACATCTTAAAATAATACTTTCTAAACTTTGGCATACATGCATACTTCCATTGTTATTTACATATAGATGGCAGTTTGGGTTTGTAGAAACGACTATGAGGCCTAACTTACGCAGTCATACAGACCACATAACAAGGTTCTTGTCAACCACAGACACATATACGAGGGTAGTCCCATAAGATTGTAATGGAGCTGCCTTGTGCAAATGTACCTATTTAATCTTTTATATCTATGTTTACTGCGACTTTTGTAAGTTTAGATATGTTTAGATACACAAATATCATTGTTACATAACTGCCTACAATATTCAGTACAGTAATATGCTGTGTAGGTTTGTAGGGGCAATCGGCTGTACCATATAGCCTAGGTGTGCCTAATACTCCATGCCATCTAGGTTTACATAAGTATACTCTGTGATGTTTGCACAAGGACAAAAAAAACCCACGATTTTCTCAGAATGTATCCCTATCATTAAGCAAGACATGACTATAGGTTTTAATGTAAAGAAACTTTTTCTGCCTAAATAATCCTTGAGAAGCTGCCTCATCCCCAGTGCCACCCATAAATTCTTGTATTGTACCTTCATGCCAAACAAACATATTGATCATCTACTAATAGTTTATTTAAGTATACTCAATTTAAGCACGTAAGTATACTCACTATGAGTATATACTTACTAGTGCTTGGTCCTGGCCCAAGATACTTAATAACAACTGATTGAATGAATAATAAAATTCAATAATTCCACGTAAAACAGAAAGAACAGGATGAGAAAAAGCAGAAACTTGAAAAAGTACAAGATCTTGCAAGTAATCTCATCTGTCAGGAACTTAGGGTTGGCCTATGGGTGTAGTAGCAGATGTAGTTAGTAAAGTAATTCACTTGTGGAGGGCTAAACTAAAGAATTTTATTTTATTTTAGCAGCACTGAAAAACCAATGCTGTGAGATTAGTGAGGGGAAAAGCTACTTATTTTATGAACTACAGAGGTCTGCTTCCCATCTGGTTTGTTATGCCAGCAACTTTATAGGACACTGAACTATGGTGTATAGTTGTAAGTAGAGACTTAGTGGAATGAGAGCATCATGTCTGCAGACATTAAACAAGATAGTATTTTTTTAAAATCTCTTTTAGTACTTAAGGAACAAATCACACTGTCTTTCATAATTATCCATCAGCCCTTAGGTCTGTTGACTTCATATTCACGTACTTTATCCCATGAAGATGGTGGGAAAATAAAAAACAAAACTACTCTTGACATTCACTTGTCTTACTAATTAGTAGTTTCTATGTCATGGAGTTTTGCTGACAACATATTAATCTCTAAAATTGATTTACATATAGAACTTAGTTTTTAAAAATCCTTTCATATACAGTGGCATTTTTGAAATGCCAGAAGAAAGTAAATGAATAAAGAAAATGAATTATAACACTGGAGTTTTATTTAGTTTTGGTTTTGTGTAAAAGATCTCTTTGAGAATTAGATGACAACTACTGACTCACCCTGAAGATTCGCATCTAACTTCATGGAGTTCCAAGACCTCCTCAAGTTCATTCATGAAGTCCTGCTTCTAAGGGGTCTGAGAAACCCAGCTTCAAAAACTAACTTAGTGTACGTTAAGTTATTTCATCTTGTTTTTGATCCTCCTCCTTCTTCTTATGTAAACATTTTAAATAAGTAAGAGCCAGAGGGAAATAAAAATTCATTTGACTGTAAGTAATAAGTAAGTGCTAATTATTCTAAATAATTCTAAATAATAATTTTGTACCAAGACCAGATAACATTGTAAAGTAAATCTATTGGTTTTCTAAATTTTCCATGTAGAAATCAGTGTGTATTTAACTGGTTTAAAATCTAGTCTTAGTTCTTTGTTCCACAAATGCTTCAGAGAAGTTGCAAAATCCCATGCTAGAGATGATAGGGGAAGAAGAAGGACTAACTAAACAAAGTCCGTGTCTTCAAGGAGACTTTAATCTAATAGAGGCACTTACATAAGTAATGAGAATGCAAAACAGAATGTGACATATTAGAAAAATACAGATCATATAATAAAAGGTCATGAGATCCCAAAATTGGAGAGTAAGGCTATTAGTATATATCAAGGAAGGCTGCGTGAAGTGTTTCAGCTGGGCTATGAATAATGGATAGGATTATATACGAGGAGATAAGGAAAGAGGTCATTTTCTTCTTGGTGGAAAGAACAAACCAGACCCTGGCACCAAACAGGCCCCAATATATAGTTATGCCACAAATGAACAAGCAAAGGAGCATGGAAAGACCAAGAAGGGGGCAGTCCAAGGCCTTTTGTGCAGCACAGTGAGCAATTTTGGTGAAAGTAAATATGAAAGGAGCTGCAGCAAAATTGATGTGTGAAGTGGGCTGAAGCAACAGGTGAGGGAAACCTGTTAAAAGTTAAAGAGGTTGGAGCTAGAGAGTAGCAAAACCAGTGCTCTGTTTTACTGAGAACAGAACAAGATATAAGAATCAAAGGACACACATCAAAGGAAACAATTAATAAAGTGAACAGAAACCTCCAGACTGGGAGAAAATATTGACAAGCCATACATCTGATAAGGGATAAATATTCAAAACATGTAAGGAACTCAACTCCATAAAAAGAAAACAAATAATCTGATTAAGAAACGAGCAAAGGACCTGAATAGACATTTCTTAAAAGAAGATATACAAATGGGTAACAGATACATGAAAATAAACTCAACATCACTAATCAGTATGTAGGAAGATGCAAATTAAAACCACAAAGAAATATCACTTCACATTTGTTAGAATGGCTGTTATCAAAAAGACAAAAGACAACAAGTGTTGGTGATGAAAAAAATAAAAATATCTCACCCAAAATATACTTCCTTGACATATTTTGAGATGACTGTTCAGAGGGCCTGCAAACAGAAGCACCCCTGCAAACTTGCCTTTTGTGGGAGAGATTTGCATCTGTAGAGAATCTGCATTGATGGAAACAGGTTTTCTTTGAGGCTTTTCTTTGTCCAGATCTAGGAAAGATTGAGAGTCTGACACCTGTAAAAGTCTGAAAGAAACATTTACCATCTATTCCCTCTGACAGCTGCTACCTGTGAGGTTTCATTTACATCACAAGACAACATTTGCTAGACAGGCCTGCTCTTCTGCCCCTCCCATGACCTATTCTGCCACCGTAACCTGCTTGGCTATGATCAGGCCCCTACTCTTTCTGCAACCTCAAAATGGTACATAAGCTTCTGAACCCCATGGGGAGGTGATAATCACTTTGTGCTTCTCCCCTATGTGCATGCGAATAAATTTGTATGCCATTTATCCAACTAATCTGCCTTTTGTCAGTTAATTTCCCAGCAAACTTTCAGAGGGCATAGGTAAAGTTTTCTCTTGCCTCCTAAGAAAAGGTTGTGGAAAAAACGAAACCCTTATACAGCGTTGCTAGGAGTGTAAGTTAGTACATGGTATAGAAAACAGTATAGAGGTTACTCAAAAAGCTAAAACAGTACTGACATATGATCCAATAATCCCACTACTAGGTATGTTATAGTAGGTAGGTAGTCACGCATGAGCAGGGCAGGAGAGGCACCCCGCACCGGGAATCTCAGGAGACCATCAGGTGATGATCAGGTGATTGTTAACAGTCTCTGTAAAATAATAATTGGTCACAGCTTGCACCAGGGAAAGGCAGGCTTCCAATAGATAGAAAAAACCTGATCACAAGCTTCCTGGTAAGATCTCAGGAGTTAGGCAAGTGGACTCAAGCACGTGCATTAAAAGGCAAAATGGCAGAGTTTCACTGCTAAATGACCTTCTTCTAGGAATGCTAAACTGGTAAGGAAAGAACACCTCAAGTGAGCATGTGGACGATTCCAGTAAACACAATGCTTATGCATTCCTCCCTTCCCAAGCACTAGCAGGCCACTGCGCATGTGAACAGCCCACCCCAAGGGAAGAATCAGGGGAGAAGGAACCCAAGACCCCAGAAGTATGCCAACATACAAAATCCCAAGTCAAAGTTCAAACAGCACACTTAAACTCTTAAGTTGCCCCCTTGGCCCTCTTCCAAGTGTACTTTACATCTTTTCATTTCTGCTCTAAAGCTTTTTAGCAAACTTTCGCTCTTGCTCTAAAACATGCCTAGGTCTCTCCTTCTGCCTTATGGTCCTCAGTCAAATTCTTTCTTCTGAGGAGGCAAGAACTGAAGTTGCTGCAGACCTGTACGGATATAGATTTGCTGCTGGTAACAGGTATACACCCAAAAGAAGGGAAATCAGTATATCAAAGAGATATCTGCACTCCCATACTTATCACAGTGCCATTAACAATGGCCAAGTTATAGAATCAACCTAGGTGTCCATGAAGGGATGAATGAATGAAGAAAATGTGGTATATATGCACAATGGAATACTATTCAGCCTTAAAAAGAGAAGGAACTCTGTCATTTCTGACAACACTGATGTAAACGGAGAGCATTATGTTAAATAAAATAAGCCAAATACATAAGGACAAATACTCCATGCTTTCTCTTCTGTGGGATATCTAAAACAATTGAACCCAAAGTAGCAGAGAGTAGAATGGTGCTTACAAGAGGCTCTTCCACCATGGAATGGGGGGAATGGAAAAATGATAGTCAAAGGATACAAAGCCTCAGATAGGAGGAATAAGTTTGATTGTTTTTAGATCAATTGCACAGTGTGATGAATAGAACTAATAATCGAGTTCTGTACATTTCAATAACACTAAAAGTACATTTCTAACATTCTCATCACACAAATGTTAAATGTTTGAGGTGATGAATATGTTAATTAGCTTAATTTAATCTTTTCATGTTGTACTCAAAATTCATAACACTATCTTGTATCCTATAAATATATACAACTGTCATTTGTCAATGTATAATACATTTTTTTTAAAAAAAGAAAGGAAATTATTTAGGTGAAATAGCAAACATATATATATACACATGCACATATACATATACATGTATATATACACAGAAGAGCAGAGACAGGTGTGGAAGCCATAGAACGGTAGGGCTTGTTGCACATCTTCCAGAATCACAAAATTTACAGTGATTCAAGAGTTAGTTATTTCCATGTATATTGTCCCAGACTGTCCAGTGACTCAGAATCTCTTTCTAATTGGCTTTCTAAATTAGTCCTGGCAAACGTGTATGTACATATCTGGCTTGGTCCACTTATGCTGCTATAACAAAATACCACAGGCTGTGTGATTTACAAATAATATAAATGTATTTGCTCAGTTCTGGAGGCTGGGATGTTCAAGATCAAGGTGCCAGCAGATCTAGTGTCTGCTGAAGGCTGTGTCTGCTTCTAGGATGGTACCTTGTTGCTGTTTCCTCTGGAAGGGAGAAATGCTGTGTCTTCACATGGTGGAAGAGACAGAAGGGCAAAAAGGGCCTGGGATGGTGAAATAGCAAACATATATATACACATGTACATATACATATACATGTATATATACAGAAGAGCAGAGACAGTTGGGGAAGCCATAGAATAGTGGGGCATTACAATCACTCCTTGTCAAACCTACCCAAATCACAATGCATCATCCTTCATCTGAAGTGGGATGCAGCGTAAAGTGTAATAGAACAGGAAATATGATTGTATTTCTAATTGACACCCAATTGTGAAACAAAGGGCTAATCCATCTGTTATAGGAAAAGTGGCTTATTATCATCAAAATGGAAACCAAAGAGTAACCATTTCAAGGAAAGAGCTACCAATACCACGCTAAGGACTCCTATTTAACCTCACATCCAGGGATAGTGTAAGAGGTGTTTGAATCAGGGCAACTCCATCTTGAATAGGGGCTGGGTAAAATAAGGCTGAGACCTCCCAGGCTGCATTCCCGGGAGCTTAGGCATTCTAAGCCACACAATGAGATAGGAGGTTAGCAAAAGATACAGGTCTTAAAGGCCTTCTGATAAAACAGGTTGTGGTAAGGAAGTCCCCTAAAACCCACCAAAACCAAGATGGTGATAAGAGTGACCTCTGGTTGTCCTCACTGCTCATTAAAATGAATTAGCATGCCAGAAATCACCCCCACCAGCGCCATGACAGTTTACAAATGCCATGGCAACATCAGGAAGTTACCTTACGGTCTAAAAAGAGGAGAAACTCTCAGTTCTGGGAATTGCCCACCCCTTTTCCAGAAACCTCATGAATAATCCACCCCTTGTTTAGCATATAATCAAGAAACAACCATTAACATGGCAAACCAGCAGCTCAAGCTGCTGCTCTGCCTATGGAGTAGCCATTCCTTGTTCCTTTACTTTCTTAATAAACTTGCTTTCACTTTACTCTATGGACTCACCCTGAATTATTTCTTGCATGAGATCCAAGAACCCCCTCTTGGAGTCTGGATAGGAACTCTTTTCCAGTAACAATAAGACCACTTTACTGTTGGTGAGCTGCTATGGTAGACTCCTGCCCCATACCTCCTTTTTCAGAATGTCAGTGTTACAAACCTTACCAAATCCCCAAGCTGCTACATCTATATGCAAGATTATCATAAATGAGTCTTTAAGTAAATAGTTATAATACAATGATGCAATGTATAAATTATCTTTTATCTAATTAGCTTATTATGGCATCTTTTTGAGAGTTACTCTCATTTTACTCAAATCAATAATTGATAAGATAAATATATAAAAATATCTTGAAATGTCATAGAGAAACTTGCTGTATTTCTTTTATTTCTGATGGGCAGAAATATATAGATTTACAATATCAGACAAGTAGCCCTACTATTTACACTTATGGTAAAACTGTGTATTAGCTATACCTGCTTTTAATGCATTTTCAGCTACATGTTCTAAATTATAAACCTTTGAGGAAAGGACAGTAGGTCTTTTGTGAAAACCTAACAAAATTAAATAACGTAAAAATAAAAATAATATAAAATATGTATAAGGTAAATTATGATCAGGACATAAATTCGTAACATGTTTGTTACATAACAAAAGCACAATTTTAAATTTCAACGTCAAGTTGGCCAGCACAAACACACCCTACAGTCAAGATATTTTCCATATAAGCCTACATTTTAACAACCCCAGTGCCAGATTTTCAACAGGATGGGTGTCACCTGGTCTTCTAGCAATGTATACTAATAATTTGTGCTTGCTTTCAACAGCTTTTCAGGAAAGGATGCTCTTCAAAAAGGCTTTAGAGTAATTTCTCCTATTTGCTTTCTTACTGTTTATTTCAGCAGAAATTATGCCCGCTTTAATCCTGTCCATAGAATACTCAACCTGCTCTAATGCTCAGTTCTGTATAGCTCTGTATAGCTCTGTAGCTTTGTGAAAATCAAACAAAACAAATCAATTTCAGCCTATAGTAATCACCCCATGTTTGTATGTATGTCAGACTTTTCAACATAGCTTTTCAATATTTTTCTGAGATTTAAGGAGCAACTTCAACTGCTACAAATCCTTTCAGCAGAGAGATATTCCCCATAATATAACACATCCTCAGAAATGTCTAAAATTGGACAGTGGGATTTTAGTTTGTTTTTACTAAAAATTAATTTATAAATATCTATTTCTGAGGTTTGAATTTATATCTATTGATGAAATTATAATAATTGGAACAAATGTCTATAGCATAAATATATACATTAACTTTTTTTACAATGTATATATTTCAAAGTAAACCAGTATTTCCCATGTATATATTAACTATTTTTATATGAAAATTATACAAACTACCAGTTAAACTATTTTAGCAACCAGATTAAAAATGTAGATGAAAAACAAAATCAAAAATTTATTTCATTCAGATTCAACATGTTGCCATAGATTGATACACAAATTAGTACTTGACTACACTGTACAAGAGGCAATGATTTTTATGTAAATAGTAAATGTTTTCAAGAGTATTTTTTATTTGATCTCCTTTGCAATATAGACTTATTTGGGGGAATACTCAAAACAGAAAATTAGTAGCAACTTCTAACTTTGTAAGTCATTTCTTAGGCCTGACCACACATTAGCTCACCCAGAAAGCCTGCCAAAATTTTGTTAGCTATGTTGTCACTGCCACAATTGTAACATTACCAAGTTAATATAAATGATAGAGGTTATATTTTCATTTTTTAAGTTGATTTAATTTAGCAAATATGTATTGCAAAACCACTAGACTTTTGTTAGGAGACTCTTTTTAAAAGGATGAGGTTGTCCTCATCTATGTAATTTTGTTAATTTATATATATATTCACTCAGTACAACTATTGCTTCAGCGCCTCTATGTTTCAAGCAGTGGTTTGGATAGGTAGGGTCACAATGGTGAACCAAAAGGGAATAGTCCCACCCTTAGTGGTATTTAACACAAATGTGTATGAATCTTTTCACATAAAATACATGTATCAAAATGAAGAGTACATGTATGTAAATAAATATGCCAAGAAAGATGAAATTTCCCAAAGGTAACTCAAGAGTACTTCCATGTGGATGTTGTGGGTACAGAGGGTGTTAGTAATAGAAGTATAAAATGGAGTCTGTTAGAATATAATATATGTCCTTCAGGGGATGGGCAGGGAGGATTCCATGACCCTTGACAATACTTCAGCTGTAGCATCCCCTTTGAATCTCTTTTATCTTGAGGAGGTGCACATGAGATTTCATTTGCAAAAATATTCTGCTGAAGGAACAACAACAACAAAACGCTTTGAAAATCATTGACCTAATTATTGTGCTTCATTTTACTCCTTAAACTTGATGAAAAACTACTTTAAAACTAGTACAAATCCTTTGATGTTCTAAGTGAGCAAAAGTTTTAAACTGGCTTCTACTTAAAAATTGGATTGGGAATGATACTCTTCTCTAGCTGCGTTTTCCAGACATGTTTCACTACATTAGAAATGCCCATTTGTTTCTTGCATGCCTTTCAGAGCTGGCTCCAAGAAGACAACTGAGTCTTCTTTTCAGAGATGATACTCATGCTTATAAAGATGAACATGGGCCAGATGATTCTGCCCTCTTAACCAGAAGTGACTGAAACTGGGTCAATCACATTTTTTTCTCCTGGAAATTTGCAATTATGACTCACGACTTTTATCAATTTCTAAGTGCTTGGACAGAAAGACAAAACACTGCAACAGTCATTTTATGGCATAAACACAGAGAAATAGAGAAGCAGATTTGCAGTTAAAAGCAAAAAAAAAAATGACACAAACATACAGACAAATGAAGAAATGAGTGGCCATGAGGCTCTGGAGAAGAAGATTCATCTTTATTTTCCGACTTTGAGGTCCTGTACTCTCGTGCCTCGTGAGACACAGACGAAAAGTGAATTTCTGTTTCTTTCATCTGGAATTGCTAACACATCCACTCTCTATAGTTCCTCTAGTTTCTTGTTCCCTTCACTGTCCCAGATTTTCTTTCCTTTTTGTTTTTACTCAAGTAGAGTAAGTCTAAGCTCTAAAGTCTGTACGTACAAATAGGGCTACATTAAAGGTAATAAGCTAAATTTGCAGGTGTTAGTTTCCATCTACCTAGCTGTAAACATCTCCAGCTCCTGGGTCCCACCCTGAAAGGTGTCACAGGTGAGCTCACATACAGTCTTGTTATCTTCCCCCACTCTGATCCCTCTCTGGGATGCCCGCTGCTTTCACAATCACCTGAGGGTAAGGCTTCAAAGCCACAGCCAGCACCATAGTCAATGCTCAAGGAATGACAGCAACATCCGGCTCTATACTTGGATCTGTACTTGCTGTGCAATTTCATTCTTTCCATTCTCTGTTAAACCCACTCCAGTTAAGCTTTCACCCATACTTTTGATGTTATTGTACAGGTGGCTTTGGGATACAAACAAGGTCCACTCTCTTCTCACACAAGTTGAGAACACTTTCTCAATTGCACATTTTAACTTAATGTTATGAGGCTACCATTCAAAAAGACTGAAATCTCTTACTTATTTTATGCATACATAATAAATTCTAAACCTTAGCAGAGTCTTCCATAACACACAAATATCAATGCTAAAATTCTGAGTCTTAAACACCTTTACACTACATTCTAAATCTTCTTGAGGCTGAAGGATGCATACCCATTAAGGAAGATAATTGCCATCCCTATAACTGAGATTACTTCATCCAGGGATCTGGTGAAAAAATGAAAAGATAGGTGAATGAATAGGTATGTGTGTGTGTGTGTCAAGGCGTCATTTCTTGATATTAACAATCCAACAATAATTGAGACACATATCTACATGTTGCTGCACTTCTTCAGCATCCTCAGTGAGCAAAGATGCTGGAAAAATGTCCTCATTTTCTATATTACACATTTTCTATGCCCATGTCTCTCAGTTATCTTACTTAATTCAAATCCTTCAGCTTTCTCTCTCTGAGGCAAGGTCCACAGCACCATACTCACCAAATAAGAATGAATCACTTGCTCCTCTGTGCTACTGGAACATGTTGTTTATGTCAGCACATTCCACTTTGAGCAATATATTTAGTTGAGTTCATGCGTTATTCCTCTCTGAACCATAAGCTTCTTAATTAAAGGGGCTTTTTCTTCCTTATCTTTTTATCCCAGAACGTGTCATGAAAACACATTCATTTAGGAGTAGCTTATAATATGCACATATATATTTGAATTATAATGCTTTTATGCTTAGTGTTTAATAAGCAAAAAAAAATAAAAAAGGACTATATGTGGATTCAGACTATCGATCAGAAATGAAGCGCAGAAGCTTGGAATAGTTAAAATGATGACCGTGAAATCTTGCATAGGCAAGTGGTCTCCAACAGAAGGGAAGCACAGTACAGGATTAAAAGCATGGTCACTAGATTGCTTGGTTATGAATCCTAACTCCTCTATTTACTAGCTGAGGGACCTACGTAAGGTACTTAACCTCTCTGTGAGTCACTTTCTTATTCCATAAAAGGGACCTAATACAAGCCCCTAGGTTCATGGGTGACTTGAGGATTTGAAGAGCCAACACATGCAAAGCTTTCAGAGTAGTAGTTAGAGAAGGCAAGCCACTGCGCAGAATACACCGTAGATGATGCCCTCTGTGGGCACTGAGAGTGAATGTTCAATAAATGTTATTTATTATTACTGTTATATTAATACATATCTGTTCTCTCATCCTCTTTATTATGAAGTAAAATAAGTCTAAATTATTGAATGCAAAAGAGAATATGGGCAAAGAGAAATCTTATCCTAGAAAATAACATTCAAGGGCTCTTGACACCTATTTGTCTCATAAGCTTCCAAGGATCAGAAAATATCATAACAACAAAACAGTAACAAAAAAATGGTGAAAGAATTCATATTTTTACTAACAAATCAATAGTGCGTAATATATAGCTTCAGGTCCTCAAAAGTTGTTTATTACATAAATAAATAAATAAGGTACAATTTTTCTAAAGACAATAAATACTATAGCATGTAAATGTCTAATCTTTCTATAAAAAAATTAGGTTTACATTCCTTTCATCCTTCTAGATTTTTCCCAGAAGTACTATATATTTTACTTGAAATACAAACACTCAGAATAAGTTAACTCTAAGCAAACCTTAGGCAGTGATAAAACTTAATGAAGTAATGATTGAGGATGATTGAGGACAACTAAGAATTAATGAATTAAGTGCCAATTTATACATATGAACTGCTGTTTCTTCAAATTTCCTCTAAAATTTAAGTTCACTGTGGAAATTTTCAATATCCTATGTCACTCATGGCTTTTGAAAATCTAGATGCTCAAACTCCATGGCTTATTTGAAATGTAAACCTTTTATGATTCAAGAGGCCAGCATTCAATTATCCCAATAATGGGTCGAATAGCCAAAGGAAATAAATATCTCTGGTTACATACAATGCTGCTTTAGTGGAGAAGAGCAACTTAATTATGACACATATAATACATTACCGAATTTTACCCAAAACCTAAGTCTTGGTCCTCACTCATTTAACACACATTTCTTTATGTTCTCCTAATGCAGATGATTACTTTTTGGAGCCAACCTAATTCTTATTAATAAAAGCTGCCAGTATTAAGGAAGGATGTTTCTAAATATGTACAACTTCTTCCTAGAATAGAAAAAAAACAGACAAGCAGGCCAAGGTTTGAATTCTGCACTCACCTGTTGAAGGACCTTAAGCTAATGATTAAATTTCTCTTAGTCTATTTCTTTATCTGTGAAAGGAGAAACATACCACCACCCAGTGATAAGTGAGATAATTAATGCAATGCTTCATCTTCAATATAACATTTAGCTGTTATAATTTCTTGAATGGTCATTGCTGATTCAGAAAGTTTAGAGAAAAAGGCCACATGAAATATAGTTCTATACATGGACAGGTAAGAAACATTTTCTCTTCCCTGATCCAGTCACCAATACCTGTTTAGTTAGGAGGAAATCAGAATACCCATGGAAATACCCTCTGATCTCTGCTTCTGCTGAATTCTAGCTTCTATCCTTGGATACATGGTCCCAATTGACTATCTTCTAGGTAACTCCCACCAGGGTGAAAAACACGTGCATAGAATCTCAGAGTTGGAAGAGTTTCAGAAGGAGATATAGGGTAGTTCCCTGCACTGAGGTGGGAGGACACATAAATTATCCAAGGCGATGGCTATCTATTCCTACCTTTGAAAATCTCTAAGGATTAAACTTCCCCATATTCCTTGGTTACCTGTTTCAGTGTTTAATCCCTTCTTTATACTTATGGCTATCTTTATGACCAACTGAACTTTTTCTTTTGCTACAATTTAAAAGTATTTCCTTTTATTTGGTCTCCTGTGGAAGTAAAGAACATCTGTTCTGCATCTTCCCTATAATAACCTTTCAAATACTTGAAGACAGTTAAATCACCCCTTCGTCTTCCCTTCTCCAAGTTAAACACTCCTGATCCCACTGAGCCCTCTCTTAGGAGCTAGTCCCCATTCCTGACATCACTTCTGCTGATCTTTGCTGGACCTTCTCCAGAGTCTCCATACTCTTGCCAAACTCAAAGACCAAAATCGAACACAGAAACAATGCCAAATAAAGCACAGAGATTACTTTTCACTTCTGTATCCCTCTCTTGATAAAACATTCCAAGTGAAGTGGTGTGCTTGCCCTTTTTTTCCAAAAATATAGTGCTCTTTCTAAGTCTTGCTTTGTACTCATGTATGTTATCATCTGTGATACTTTTGTCCAAGGCTCATATCAGATTTCAGGTGCTTCAAATAATTCCTGTCAATAAGAATAAAATTTGGAAGCCACTGCTTCAGAGCATTTTTCTAACTTCTGTAAAAGTTAAAATAGTAAAGCTGTGAAAACAAAATAAAAATCCATGAAATCCATGAAATAACCATCAATACATCTTGATGACATTTTAAAAACATGTTTTCTTCATGATACCTATGTAGAAATTCATTTTTTTCTAAATTGAGAACGATATAATCTAACAAACTTTGTAGGAGTGTTTTATGAGCAAACAATAGCAACAACAAAACAAATAAAAGGCTAAAATGTATGGGAAACTTTATCAATACATTTATAAAAATGGTGAGTCCCAGTACATTTTAAATCTAATTTGAATTCTATAATTTTAATTTGTACTTTATAATACTACACATTACAAACACATTTTCTGACACCTGCATTAGTTTTAATACTTGAATGTTTTTATCTAGCGATACATTTCTGAGGGTTTTAGGGTTGCCAATAACTCAAATAATTTAATTCGACCTATTATAAATAATAATATTTGGAATCAGCAAAAATGTCTCATTTTTTTTCTTTTTCTGTTTACCTTCATGAAAATACCTAACAATGTACAAATTCTCAGTTCACAAACAGGTTAAGTCAGAATTATATAGTTTCCTAACAAATATATTTATCAGTTGTTTATATTTTTCTCTTCTTCTTTTTTTTTTTTTTTTTTGAAAGAGTCTCTTTACAACCCTACTGCCTCCTGGGCTTAAGCGATTCTCCCACTCCAGCCTCCCAAGTAGCTAGGACTACAAGCACACACCACCAATGCCTGGCTAATTTTTGAAGATACCACTTAACCATTTTATTCCTTAGGAATGCAGAAACTCAAAGATATAAAAATAAAAATGTTACAATGATTTGGAAAAAAACAGCAAAAGTTATGTTTTTGTTCTAAAAATTCAATTTTTAAAAAAGTAAGTAATTTTCTTGCCCATTTCTCCCATTTACACCAGAGCCCTTCTTGGTGTCCACCATTCTTATGCATTGTCTCAAATGGCAGTACATAACCTAGGGCATGTGTGGAGAAGAGGCCAGTATGCACATGTCTAACTTACTCTGTGACTCCCAATAATCTCATGCCCAAGTTAATTTCACATTCTGACTGTCAAAGGCACCTTAAATAAAACAAAAAGACAAATTACCAACTGGGAGAAACTACTTGAAATATAGTTAACAAAAAGTATAAATAAAATGTTCCTCCAAATAAAAAGGAAAAGCACAAATAATAGATTTTTAAAAAGGGCAAAAGACATGAACAGGCTTTTCACAAAAGAGAAACACAAATGACCAATAATCCAAGAAATGACCAAATGACTGAGAAATCTTCAATTCAACATATTTAGTGATTCAGAACATAAATCAAGAGCACAATGAGAAAGTACTTTTAAAATAGTTGAATGGCAAAAATAAACCAAATTAGGACAAGTACTGGGATGTAGAGTCAAAAGATATTTTATTAATTGATGTTAGGTGGGGAAATTGGTTTAGCTACTCTGGAAGTAAGGTTAAATATTCACATAATACTCTACAACTGATATATTCCACTGTAGAGCATGCGCCCAGTAGAAACTATTGCCTATGTGCATTAGGGGACATGTACATGGCAGTACTGTTCACCATGGAAAAACCTATAAGAAATCCAAATATCCATCAACAAGAAAATGTGAGACTCCATGGTAATACATTCAATAGAATGTTATACAGATAGCCAAACAAATAAACAATAGCAGCACACAATAATATGAATGATTCTTAGTAATTAAACGTTACATGAAAAAGTAAGACCCAAAAGATGACATCTAGTACTATCATATCTTTGTAAAGTCAAAACAACTAAAATTTAAAATATACTTTTTAGGAACACTTACAAACACAATAAATTATATAAAAAGGAAAGTAAGAGGATAATGAACACAGAATTCACAATGTTGGTTAATTTGTGGAGGTAAAAATGGCCCCAATTATTTTTAAAATGTGCTCAATTTTTCATACATCTTTCCCTGTATCTACACCTTTTGCAATATAAATTTTCAAGTTCTCTTATAAAGAAGTGGAATCTATTTCTTCACTCTTTGCATCAGGGCTAGCCATGTGACTCACTTTGGTGAACAGACTCGTACAGAAAGAACGGGGTTCCAGTTCTAAGCCCAGGCCGTTCTCCATTAGATCCCTGCCTCTGCCAGAAGAACATGTCAGGCTAGCCAGCAAGAAGTTAGGAGGTCATATGGAGCAGATTTGAGTCATCCCAGCCAAAGCTATTCCAGACCAGGCAGCCCCAGCCAACTCACAAATTGACCACAGAGTGAGGAATAAGTCCAGCCAAGATCATCTGAGCCAGTTCTACAGCAGCAGGACTGAGCCCAGACAACCCATACACTTGTGAGCTGAATAAATGGTGGTTGTTTTAAGCCACAGAGTTTTGGGGTAGGTTTTAATGCAGCATTTTCATGACCGTAGATAACTGATATGCCTTGGGTTGAAGTAGTCAGGGCTATACTCTGTTTGCTTTTATTATTGTGTGTTCTACTGGTTTTTTTTTTAAACCTATACTTTCATTCATTGACATTACTTGACAATGTTCATTTATTTTGTTTTATTCCATCTCAGTGATAACACCAGTTAATTTAACCTCATTGACTACTATTAGGCAGCATAGCAAAGTTGCTCATATCTTGAGAATATTAACCTAGAGTAATATAAAATTTTGCTATTGTGGTTTAAAAAAAAAACCATGTAGATAGGGTATTGCCCAGATTTTGGAAACATACAGAGCCCTACCACTAACTGACTGATTTTAGGTAAGTTGTTGCTTACCTTGTCTGTGCCTCATTACTATCACCTATGTGATGGAGATGAGCACACTTGCCTTTCAAGGTTGTTGTGGGAGCCAAATGAGATGCTTATCAATAGCTTTAACACAATAGATAATCAACAAGTTGCATATTAATATTGTGAAGGGTTTCACTAGTATTGGACTTTGAAATTTTTTTTTTACCTGATAGATGTAAATGATATATAACATTAAGTTTGTACTAGGGGCTGGTCACAGTGGTTCATACCTGTAATCCCAGCACTTTGGGAGACTAACTAAGGTGGGAGAATCTCTTGAGCCCAGATGTTTGAGACCAGCCTGGGAAATATGGTGAGACCTCATCTCTACAAAAAGTAAACAAAATGAGCTGGGTGTGGTGGCATGAGCCTATGGTTCCAGCTACTTTGGTGGCTGAGGTGAGAGGATTCCTTAGGGCTGAAGATCGAGGCTGCAGTGAACCATGATTATATCACTGTGCTCTAGCCTGGGTGACAGAGTGAGCCTTGTCTCAAAAAATAAAAATTAAACTTAAAAAAGGTTTGTATTAGGAATGGATAGAGTATGAATCTGACACCCACTAAGAAATGCAAAACTTCAACCAACACCACATATCCCTACCTGAGATTTAAGGCTCTGTTGAACTAGGCCTTTGACATTTTGAAGCAAATGTATAAAGTCCATCACATACTAGTTTGATACTTTGGAAACAAATGTACAAGGTTTATTAAATAATCTTCCTACTGACCATACCCTAAATCAATATACTAACATTTTTATTTGTATCAAAAATCATTCCTCTTTGGTCTTGTGTGGGACATTAGGTTTTCTGTTGTTGTTTTGTTTTGGAGTTTTATTCAGTCATGACATGATCTATCCTTAGGAGTAAATACAGTAAAAATATAACCCATAATGCTATCATTTTCTATGAGCTAATAATAAGAATGTGTGAGTTGATATCATTAATAACTACTGTCAGGGCTTTATCTAATAACTATATCAGAAACAGCTAATAATTTTTCAGGAGCTGAAAGGGGACTCTAAAATGAAGAAAAATAATGTACTCTTCAGAAAATTATACAATCTATTTCATCTAGTGAATTTTAGAATCAGTTCCAGTTTTATATTCATATTCCTTGTATAAACTGTATGCCTGTTGGCATATTTGAAGCACTGCTACTAATTTAGATATTTGCAGAAGGATGTGCTTAAATACTAAATACTAATAATACCAAACAATATATTAGTATATATACTAATATAAAAACCATAAGAAGTACCCCATTCTAAATGTGCAAATATGTACTTAATGTGTTTTTGCTCTTTTCCTTATTTTTTAAAATTACAAATTGAGAGAACATAAGCATTATACACACAAAATACATTCTGAGATAAAGTCAATTATATATTTGAGTGATCTCAAAAGTTATTAATGAATATTTAAAGATTTAATGGGAAATGTATTATTATTACCATTTCATAAAGAGAAAATCAAAAGCATAAAACATTCCTGCAAATTATATTTAAAATGTCAAGAGAAAACAAAGCATTTAGTCATGATCTAACACCATACAGTATTAGAGTTTTGTAATCCCCATCAGGAGTCTTCTTAGGCTCATCTAAACACTGATTCTTGAGACTACCACAGGCAAGACATGGCATCAGTCTACATAGAAGAACAGAAGCCACACTGCTAACAGGCCAGCGTCTGGTATGTTTTTCCTGCAGAAGTTCTTGCACCTCAGGTGCAAAGAAATGAGATCCATATTGGGCAGGTATGGAAACTGGCCATGTTCAAAGTTTCATGTCCCACAATTGTCCATACCTCCTATAACAACTCTAGTATAATTTCCAGGTTCTACTAAGAGACATTTGTTTGACAATATATGTCAGTATGTAACTGCTACTCTTCACACCCATCAGAATGGTTACTATTAAAATATCAGAAAATAAGAAGTGTTGACTTGGATGCAGAGAAATTGGAACACTTGTGCACTGTTGGTGGAAATGTCAAATGCTGCAGCTACTATGGAAAAAGTATGATGGTTCCTAAAAAAACTAAAACTAAAAATACTATAATACAGCAATCCCACTAACAGGCATATATCCAAAAGACTGAAAGCATGCTCTCAAAGAAATATTTGTACATCTATGTCCATAGTAGCATCATTCACAAAGGCCAAAAGATAGAAGCAACCCAAGTGTCTATTAATAAATGAATGGATAAACAAAATGTAGTATATACAAAGAATGGCATACTATTCAGCCTCAAAAATGAAGGAAATTTTGGTAGATGCTACAACATGGACAATCCTTGAGGACATTAAGTAAAATAAGCCAGTCACAAAACAAGGCAATACTGTGTGATTCCACTTAGATGAGGTATCTAGAGTAGTCAGATTCATAGAAACAGAAAGTAGAATAAAGTTGCTAGGAGCTGGAGAATAAGCAAATGAAGAGTTGTTGTATGAACAACAACTCCTGTGAAGGTAAGAAGTTTTAGCTTTACAAAGTGAAAAGCTCCGGAGACAGGGTGCACAACAAGGTGAATATAATTAACACCACTGAACTCTGCACTAAAAATGGTTAAGATGGTAAATTTAATGTTACATGTGTACTTTATCACAAATAAAAAATAGGAATTACATTGTGTATGTGTGTGTGTGTATATATATATATATATGATAATATTATATACTTAGGTTGCTACCATTGCTATATCACCATTGACCCAGCAATTTCACTTAGAAGCAATTTTCCTAAGCACATAATTATACATTGAAATAAATTTTTAAAAGATATATGTAGGTGTAGGTTTTTGTAATGTGATTTTTTAAATCACGTATGTTCAAACTGCAAAATTTAAATCATTTACTTCTTAGGCTAGGCCACGGGATCATACGTAGCACCCCATTGTCAATTCTGACAAACCATTAGTGTTGCAAAATGAATGACTAATAATCTTACTGCTACCTTGTTCATAATACATACAAAAACTGGCACTCTCAAGTCTTAAATCAAAAAATGATTTATCTACTAGTAGTTGACAACCTAATATTTAACAGGTGCTATGACTGATTCTGATAAGACAGAGGTGAGCAAAGAGAAAAGATATTTGCTCATATGGAGCTTAAATGCAGTTAAGGAGAAAAACATTGCATATATTAATCAATCAACGCAAACAAAAATATATAAAGTAATGAGACCTCAGAGAAAAATGAAATAGAGCAATGTTGTACTATGTGACTGGGTGGCTGGTTTAGATGAACAGTTGGGAGAACTGACTGAAAGATGACATATGAACTAAAATCAGAATGACAAGAAGGAGACAGCCATACACTGATGGATCAGACAGAAGAGCTTTTCAAGCAGAAAGAATAGCAAATGCAAAGGGCCTGTGTTAGGAACAGTCTTCATGCTCACAAACGAATTAAAATCAGAGCTAACAGTTTGTATTGGAAGAAAAAGGATGAACAAGATTCAAAACAGCAGAATCATTTTAAACTTAGGGATAACAGCCTTAGAATCCACAAATAAGTTATTTCCTATACTGTATCTTCTTTGCTTGAAGATTATTTGCTTATTGCAAAGAGCAACTATTTCTATTAAAAGGAAATTTTTTTCAGCACTTATGTAAACAAATTTATTTATTGTTGTGAGCTTCTCCAAGGCTACTTAGAGTTAAAACATTTTGAAATCACACAGAAAAATTTTAAGTCAGAGTTCCGGTTTTTTCTTAAGCTGAGAAAGTTTGTTATCGCTATCCAAATCCAAGTGCAAAAACATTTTTGCTAATGTTGCAAATTCACTACTTAGAGAGAAAAGCTACCCAAACACACCAGCACCTTTTCAAAACTGATTTAATATTGTGTTAAATAAACATATTAAGGACATGAATGTTCAGTCACCCAAAGCTCCATTGCCTAATCTCCTATTTAGAGTGAATTAAACAGGCTACTTAGATTCTAATAAAGACAAACCTGCATTTCATGACATCCTTTTCAAACCCAATATTGTCAGGTGGTACTCAGTGCTTATAATTTTACCTTAATATTGTTTGGTCATATGACTTCTATGATTGAGAATACATGGAATAATGTCTAAGCAAGAGGCTACAATCTGTAGATTATATATTGTCTAATTTTATTATATGAGGCAAGAGAATATTGTTAGAAATCCAGAGCAGTTTGCTCTGATATCAGAAAGCTACAGTCTTCATCCTACTTCTGCCTTTTATTGGTTGTACAAACTTGGATATAAACTCTGTGTACTCATGTATTAGTTTGTTTTCATGCTGCTGATAAAGACATACCCAAGACTGGAAAGAAAAGGAGTTTTAATTAGACTTACAGTTCCACATGGCTGGGAAGGCCTCAGAATCACGGTGGGAGACGAAAGGCATCCTTACATGGTGGTGGCAACAGAAAATGAGAGAGGCAAAAGCGGAAATCCCTGATACACCCATCAGGTCTCGTGATACTTATTCACTATCATGAGAATAGCATGGGAAAGACCAGCCCCCACGATTGAATTACCTCCCCTCTGGGTTCTTCCCACAACACGTGGGAATTCTGGGAAATGCAATTCAAGTTGAGATTTGGGTAGGGACACAGCCAAACCATATCATTCCACCCCTGGCCCCTCCAAATCTCATGTCCTCACATTTCAAAACAAATTATGCCTTCCTAACAGTCCCCCAAAGTCTTAACTCAGTTCAGCATTAATCCAAAAGTCCACAGCCTAAAGTCTCATCTGAGACAAGGCAAGTCTCTTCTGCCTATGAGCCTGTAAAATCAAAAGCAAGCTAGTTACTTCCTGGACACAATAGGGGTAGAGGTATTGGGTAAATATTGCCATTCCAAATCGGATAAATTGGCCAAAACAAGGGGTTACAGGGCCCATGCAAATCCAAAATCCAGTGGGGCAGTCAAATTTTAAAGGTCCAAAATGATCTCCTTTGACTCCAATTCTCACATCCAGGTCACAATGATTCAAGACGTGGGTTCCCATGGTCTTGGCAGCTCCGTCCCTGTGGCTTTGCAGGGTACAACCTCCTTCCAGACTGCTTTCATGGGCTGGCATTGAGTGTCTATGGCTTTTTCAAGTGCACAGTGCAAGCTGTCTGTGGATCTACGATTCTGGGATCTGGAGGATGGTTGCCCTCTTTTCACAGCTCCACTAGGCAGTGACCCAGTAGGGACTCTGTGTTGGGGGGGCTCTGACCCCACATTTCCCTTCCACACTGCCCTAGCAGAGGTTCTCCATGAAGGCCCTGCCCCTGCAGCAAACTTTTGCCTGAACATTCAGGCGTTTTCATACATCTTCTGAAATCCAGGTGGAGGTTCCCAAACCTCAATTCTTGACTTCTGTATACCCACAGGCTCAACACCATGTGGAAGCTGCCAAGACTTGGGGCTTCCCCCCTCTGAAGCCAAAGCCCAAGCTGTACATTGGCCCCTTTCAGCCATGGCTGGAGCAGCTGAGACACAGGGCACCAAGTCCCTAGTCTGCACACAGCACGAGAACCCTGGGCCCAGTCCACTAAACCATTTTTACCTCCTGAACCTCTGGGCCTGTGATGGGAGGGGCTGCTGTGAGGGTCCCCGGCATGGCCTGGAGACATTTTCCCCATGGTGTTGGGGATTAACATTAGGCTTCTTGCTACTTATGCAAATTTCTGCAGCCAGCTTGAATTTCTCCCCAGAAAATGGGCTTTTATTTTCTACTGCATAGTCAGGCTGCAAATGTTCCAAACTTTTATGCTCTGCTTCCTTTATAAAACTGAATGCCTTAAATAGTACCCAAGTAACCTCTTGAATGCTTTGATGTTTAGAAATTTCTTCCACCAGATACCCTAAATCATCTCTCTCAAGTTCAGTGTTCCACAAATCTCTAGGGCAGGGGCAAAATGCCACCAGTCTCTTTGATGAAACGTAACAAGAGTCACTTTACTCCAGATCCCAACAAGTTGCTCATCTCCATCTAAGACCATTTCAGCCTGGACCTTATTGTCTATATCACTGTCAGCATTTTGGGCAAAGCCATTCAGCAAGTCTCCAGGGAGTTCAACTTTCCCACATTTTCCTGGCTTTTTCTGAGCCCTCCAAACTGTTCCAACATCTGCCTGTTATCCAGTTCAAAAGTCACTTATATATTTTCAGATATCTATTCAGCAACACCCAACTTTACTGGTACCAATTTACTATATTACTTTATTTTCATGCTGTTAATAAAGACATACCTGAGACTGGGAAGAAAAAAGAGGTTTAATTGGACTGACAATTCCACTGGGGAGGCCTCAGAATCATGATGGGAGGTGAAAGGCACTTCTTACATGACGGCAGCAAGAGAAAATGAGGAAGAGGCAAAAACAGAAACCCCTGATAAACCCATCAGATCTCATGAGACTTATTCACTATCACAAGAATAGCAAGGAAAAACAAGCCCCCATAATTCAATTACCTCCCCTTCGGTCCCCCCCACAACAAGTGGGAATTCTGGGAGATACAATTCAAGCTGAGATTTGGGTGGGGGCACAACCAAGCCATATCAACTCAGTTTCCCCATTTGTGAAATGGAGAAAATTTCATGTCTATCAAGATGGTTGTGAGCATGAAACAAGTTAAAACACGTAAACTCCTCCCCAGTGCCTGACACACATCAGCAAAGGATAGTTAAAATACTACTACTATTATATCATATAGAAAATACACTTGGATCAGTCAACTGTCAAATTATTCACTTCCATGAAACTTTATATATCTAATTGCATCTATATAGACATAAAGAGACAGACAATATATAAAGTAAGTAAAGCACACATTTAAAAAGTTATAACATTGCAAGTTGGCAAAAATCCAACAAATAGAGGAATTAAATTTTTATTTTAAAAGTCTAGTATTTCTATAATGTTAATTACTTTCAAGAATGTAATATATATTCTTTTAACCTCTTAAACCAAAAAACGCCTCTGGTTTAGAATGTATAAGTCATGCCAAATCAAGTAATAAGTACACATTTGAAAACGGTCACAACATTTAAATTTTTTTTATTATACTTTAAGTTCTAGGGTACATGTGCACAACGTGCAGGTTTGTTACATATGTATACATATGCCATGTTGGTGTGCTGCACCCATTAACTCATCATTTACATTAGGTATATCTCCTAATGCTATCCCTCTCCCCTCCCCCACCCCACAACAGACCCTGGTGTGTGATGTTCCCCTTCCTGTGTCTGAGTGTTCTCGTTGTTCAACTCCCACCTATGAGTGAGAACATGAGGTGTTTGGTTTTTTGTCCTTGCGATAGTTTGCTGAGAATGATGGTTTCCAGCTTCATCCATGTCCCTACAAAGGACATGAACTCATCCTGTTTTATGGCTGTATAGTATTCCATGGTATATATGTGCCACATTTTCCTAATCCAGTCTATCGTTGATGGACATTTGGGTTGGTTCCAAGTCTTTGCTATTGTGAGTAGTGCCACAATAAACATATGTGTGCATGTGTCTTTATAGCAGCATGATATATAATCCTTTGGGTAGATGCCCAGTAATGGGATGGCTGGGTCAAATGGTATTTCTATTTCTAGATCCTCGAGGAATCGCCACACTGCCTTCCACAATGGTTGAACTAGTTTACAGTCCCACCAGCAGTGTAAAAGTGTTCCTATTTCTCCGCATCCTCTCCAGCACCTGTTGTTTCCTGACTTTTTAATGATGGCCATTCTAACTGGTGTGAGATGGTATCTCATTGTGGTTTTGATTTGCATTTCTCTGATGGCCAGTGATGATGAGCATTTTTTCATGTGTCTGCTGGCTGCATAAATGTCTTCTTTTGAGAAGTGTCTGCTCATATCCTTCACCCACTTTTTGATGGGGTTGTTTGTTGTTTTCTTGTAAATTTGTTGGAGTTCATTGTAGATTCTGGATATTAGCCCATTGTCAGATGAGTAGATTGCAAAACTTTTCTCCCATTCTGTAGGTTGCCTGCTCACTCTGATGGTAGTTTCTTTTGCTGTGCAGAAGCTCTTTAGTTGAATTAGATCCCATTTGTCAATTTTGGCTTTTGTTGCCATTGCTTTCAGTGTTTTAGACATGAAGTCCTTGCCCATGCCTATGTCCTGAATGGTATTGCCTAGGTTTTCTTCTAGGGTTTTTATGGTTTTAGGTCTAACATGTAAGTCTTTAATCCATCTTGAATGAATTTTTGTATAAGGTGTAAGGAAGGGATCCAGTTTCAGCTTTCTACATATGGCCAGCCAGTTTTCCCAGCACCATTTATTAAATAGGGAATCCTTTCCCCATTGCTTGTTTTTGTCAAGTTTGTCAAAGATCAGATGGCTGTAGATGTGTGGTATTATTTCTGAGGGCTCTGTTCTGTTCCATTGGTCTATATATCTGTTTTGGTACCAGTACCATGCTGTTGTGGTTATTGTATAGCCTTGTAGCATAGTTTGAAGTCAGGTAGCCTGATGCCTCCAGCTTTGTTCTTTTGGCTTAGGATTGACTTGGCCATGCGGGCTCTTTTTTGGTTCCATATGAACTTTAAAGTAGTTTGTTCCAATTCTGTGAAGAAAGTCATCGGTGGCTTGATGGGGATGGCATTGAATCTATAAATTACCTTGGGTAGTATGGCCATTTTCACGATATTGATTCTTCCTATCCATGAGCATGGAATGATCTTCCATTTGTTTGTATCCTCTTTTATTTTGTTGAGCAGTGGTTTGTAGTTCTCCTTGAAGAGGTCCTTCACATCCCTTGTAAGTTGGATTCCTAGGTGTTTTATTCTCTTTGAAGCAATTGTGAATGGGAGTTCACTCATGATTTGGCTCTCTGTTTGTCTGTTTTTGGTGTATAAGAATGCTTGTGATTTTTGGACATTGATTTTGTATCCTGAGACTTCGCTGAAGTTGCTTATCAGCTTAAGGAGATTTTGGGCTGAGACGATGGGTTTTCTAAATATACAATCATGTCATCTGCAAACAGGGACAATTTGGCTTTCTCTTTTCCTAATTGAATACCTTTTATTTCTTTCTCCTGCCTGATTGCCCTGGCCAGAACTTCCAACACTATGTTGAATAGGAGTGGTGAGAGGGGGCATCCCTGTCTTGTGCCAGTTTTCAAAGGGAATGCTTCTAGTTTGTGCCCATTCAGTATGATATTGGCTGTGGGTTTGTCATAAACAGCTCTTATTATTTTGAGATACGTCCCATCAATACCTAATTTATTGAGAGTTTTTAGCATGAACAGTGTGGAATTTTGTCAAAAGCCTTTTCTGCATCTATTGAGATAATGAGAACAAAGACACAACATACCAGAATCTCTGGGACACATTCAAAGCAGTGTGTAGAGGGAAATTTATAGCACTAAATGCCCACAAGAGAAAGCAGGAAAGATCAAAAGTTGACACCCTAACATCACAATTAAAAGAACTAGAGAAGCAAGAGCAAACACATTCAAAAGCTAGCAGAAGGCAAGAAATAACTAAGATCAGAGCAGAAGTGAAGGAGATAGAGACACAAAAAAACCTTCAAAAAATCAATGAATCCAGGAGCTGGTTTTTTGAAAAGATCAACAAAATTGATAGACCGCTAGCAAGACTAATAAAGAAGAAAAGAGAGAAGAATCAAATAGATGCAATAAAAAATGATAAAAGGGATATCACCACCGATCCCACAGAAATACAAACTACCATCAGAGAATACTACAAACACCTCTACGCAAATAAACTAGAAAATCTAGAAGAAATGGATAAATTCCTGGACACATACTCCCTCCCAAGACTAAACCAGGAAGAAGTTGAATCGCCAAATAGACCAATAACAGGCTCTGAAATTGAGGCAATAATTAATAGCCTACCAACCAACAAAAGTCCAGGACCAGAGGGATTCACAGCCGAATTCTACCAGAGGTACAAGGAGGAGCTGGTACCATTCCTTCTGAAACTATTCCAATCAATAGAAAAAGAGGGAATCCTCCCTAACTCATTTGATGAGGCCAGCATCATCCTGATACCAAAGCCTGGCAGAGACACAACAAAAAAAGAGAATTTTAGACCAATATCTCTGATGAACATCAATGCAAAAATCCTCCATAAAATACTGGCAACCCAAATCCAGCAGCACATCAAAAAGCTTATCCACCATGATCAAGTGGGCTTCATCCCTGGGATGCAAGGCTGGTTCAACATACACAAATCAATAAACGTAATCCAGCATAGAAACAGAACCAAAGACAAAAAACCACATGATTATCTCAAAATTTAAATTTAAAAAAAAATCAAACTAGGCAGCTCACTTATAATCACCTTGATTAGAATAAATCTACTAGCAGGCTAATGTACACTAAAAAGAATTCATTGTATATTCCCCATCCTTAATAGTAATACCAATGTTAATAAAATGCACTGTACAAATGTTTAGAACTCAATAACTGAATATTGTAAATATAAAATGTATGTATTACACATATTACCTCAGTGATTATTTACAAAAATATGATTGAGGCAAACATGGGTGTTTGCTGTTATGGTATACTGAGCCGGCTCATAAAAAACTGGAAGAAATTCTGTTTACGCATCTCCTGACACCTCTCCCTATTATTTATTGAGTGCTGGAAATGAACATCTCTAACTCTAAAAGGGGCAAAGGACCATTGTAGTGGGTTTTTATCGCCCTTCCCTTAGACCAAATACACGGTTATATTTTAAAGAATTTTCCCATTACATAGAAATAAAAACAAACACGAAAAATAATTTATCAACTAAGCAAATTGAGAATGCTGACAAACTTGGCAGTGATACATAGTGCAATGGAAGACATCTATTGCTCTATTTACTTGTTTTCTGTCAGTGGTGGCTCTAAACCTATAAAAGGCAGAGAAGAGTAAAAGAAAGGAGAGAAAGACATTGTGTATGTGTTTGTGCGTATGTGCAGAAAATAAGCCTTTTTTTAGGTTTTCTAGGCTTAGTCAATTATTTTCTGTTAAATTATAATTAATGCAGTCACCAGTAACTGAAGGAATAATTACATTTTGAAGAATGTTTACTACTATAGTTGTAAATGATTGATTCAATGAATTTATTAAAAATGAGCAGTTTCATGGGCTTGAATTTAGTTTTAATACTTCAGTCCAAATTGTTAAAAATAGCAAGAAGCTAACTGCCAGAGGTTTACTTACATCATCCCATTTTTAAATCAGATCTTTTATCTAATAACTTGTAATAATCAAGTTAGGACTCATTAAGCATAATCTTTATGCTTCTTCCTTAAACTTTGATCTTTAAACAATGTTTTAAAATACTTTTATGATAAAAACTCTCAACAAGTTTGGTATAGAAGAAATGTACCTCAAATACAGCTACATCACATCTACTGGTGAAAAGCTTTCCTCTAATATCAGGAATGTACCTCAAACATAGCTACATCACATCCACTGGTGAAAAGCTTCCCTCTAATATCAGGAATAAGAAAAGGATGACCTCTCTTGCCACTTCTATTCAACATACTTCTGGAAGCTTTAGCCACAGCAATTAGGCAAGAACAAATAATAACAAAAATTTAAAAAGACATTCAATCAGAAAATAAAAAGTAGAGCTGTCTCTCCTTGCATGTGACATTTTCTTAAAAACTCTACCAAAAATTATTAGAACTAATAAATTTAGTACATTTTCAATATACAAAATCAACATAGAAAAATCAATTATGTTTTTACACACTGACAACAAACTATCCAAAAAATGAAATTAAGGAAAGATCCCATTTACAATAGCATGAAAATAAAATACATAGAAATAACCAATGAGATAAAATATTAGTATCTATATATTAAAAACTATAGAACTGATGAAAACATTCGAGGACACAAATAACAAGATATCACATATTTATGAATTCGAATAATTAATATTGTCAAAAATGTGCATATTTTCCAACTTAATCCACAAATTCAATACAAACTTTCTCAAAATTCCAATGGAATTTTCACAGAAATAGAAAAAAAATGTTGTAAAGTTTCTATGGTATCACAAAAGACCCCGAATAGCCAAAGAAATATTGAGCAAAAAGAGCAAAGCTGGAGGTATCACATCACCTGATTTCAAAATATGCTACAAAACAATAGCCATCAAAAAGCATGGTACCAGCATAAAAACAGACATACAAGCCAATGAACCAGAACAGAAAGCCCAGAAATAAATGCACATATTTATGGTCAATTGATCCTTGCAGAAAGTGCCAAGAACACACATTGGGGAAAGGACACTGGAAAACTGATTCTCTGCATGTGGAAGAATGAAATTAGATCCTTATATCACCCTATATATAAAAACCAACTCAAAATGGATTAATGACTTATACGTAAGAAACTGAAACTGCAAAAATACTAGAGAAAAACATAGGTTAAAAGCTTCTTGATATTGGAGGAAGCAATAAATTCTTAGATATGTCCCCAAAAGCACAGACAACAAAAACAAAAATAGACAAATGGGACTGCATCTAATTTAAAAAAAAAAAAAAAACAAAACTCCGTACAGCCAAGGAACAACCTACAGAATGAGAGAAAAAATATACAAACCATACATCTGAAAAACAGTTAATATTCAAAATGTATAAGGAATTCACTCAATCACAAGAAAACAAACAACCCTATTAGAAAATAGTCAAAGGATCTGAATGGATATTTTTCAAAAGAAGACATATGTATTAGTCCCTTCTCACACGGCTATAAAGAAGTACCAGAGACTGGGTAATATATAAAGGGCAGAGGTTTTAGACTCACATTTCCACATGCCTGGAGATGCCTCAGGAAACTTACAATCATGGAGGAAGGTGAATAAGAAGCAAGTACCTTCTTCACAAGGCAACAGGAAAGAGAGCGTGTGAAGGACGAACTGTCAAACACTTATGAAACCATCAGATCTCATGAGAACTCACTCACTATCTTGAGAACAGAAGGGGGGAAGCCGCCCCCATGATTCAATCACCTCCCACCAGGTCTCTCTCTCAACACATGGGGATTATGGGGATTACAATTTGAGATGAGATTTGGATGGGGACACAGAGCCAAACCATATCAACATACACATGGTCAACAGGTACAGTCATGCATTACTTAATAACAGGAATACATTCTGAGAAATGTGTCATTAGGTGATTTTGTAGCTGTCTGAACATCATAGAGTGTACTGACACAAACCTAGATGGTATAGCTACCACACACCTAAACTATATGGTATAGCCTATTGCCCCTAGGCTAAAAACATGTACAACATGTTACTGTACTGAATACTGCAGGCAATTGGAACACAATAAGTATTTGTGTATCTAAACATGGAAAAGGTACTGTAAAAATATAGCATAAAAATATAGCATAATAAATGAAAAATTATATACATGTATAGGGCACTTATCATGAATGGGGCTTGCAGGACTGGAAGTTGCTTTCAGTAAGTCTGTGAGTCAGTGGTGAGTGAATGTGAAAGCCTAAGGCATCACTGTACTGTAGGCTTTATAAACACTGCACTAGGCTACACTAAATTTACATAAAATTGTTATTCTTAAATAATAAATTAATCTTAGCTTACTGTAACTTTTTACTTTATAAACTTTTAAAATTTTTTACTTTTCTGTCTCTTTTGTAATACATTTAGCTTAAAACAGAGAATCACTGTACAATTGCATAAAATATTTTCTTTTTTTAATATCCTGATTCTATAAGCATTTTTCTATTTTTAAAATTTGTATTTTATTTTTTGCTTTTAAAACTTTTTTGTTAAAAAACTAAGACATAAACATTATGCTTAGACATTAGCCTAAGCCTACACAGGGTCAGGATCATCAGTATCACTGTCTTCCCTCTCCATGTCTCGTCCCACTGGAAAGTCTTCAGGGGTAATAACAGCCATAGAGCTGTCATCTCCTATGATAACAATACCTTCTTCTGGAATATTTCCTGAAGGACCTGCCTGAGGCTGTTTTACAGTTAACTTTTTTTTAAATAAGTAGAAGGAGTGCACTCTAAAATAATGATAAATAGTATATTAAATATGTAAACCAGTAAAATAATCATTTGTTAATATTATCAAGTAGTATGTACGATACACAATTATATATGCTACACTTTTTTTTTTCATTTTTGAGATAGGGTCTGTATTAGTCCATTCTCATGCTGCTAATAAAGACATACCCAAGACTGAGTAATTTATAAAAGGAAGAAGTTTAATTGACTCACAGTTCAGCATGGCTGGGAAGGCCTCAGGAATCTTACAATCATGGCAGAAGGGGAAGCAAACACATCTTTCTTCACATGACGGCAGCAAGGAGAAGTGTCAAGTGAAGGCAGGGAAAAGCCCCTTAATAAAGTCATCAAATCTTGTGAGAACTCACTCACTATCATGAGAACAGTATGGAGGAATCACTCTCTTGATCTAATCGCCTTGCACAAGATCCCACCCCCAACACATGGGGATTACAATTCAAGATGAGGTTTGGGTGGGGACACAGCCGAACTATATTATTCTGCCCCTGGCCCCTCCCAAATCTCATGTCCTCACATTTCAAAACACAATCATGCCCTTCCAACAGTCCCCCAAAGTCTTAACTCATTCTAGTATTAACCCAAAAGTCCAAGCCCAAAGTCTTATCTGAGACAAGGCAAGTCCCTTCCACCTATGAGCCTGTAAAATCAATAGCAAGTTAGTTACTTCTTAGATACAATGGAGGTAAAGGCATCTGGTAAATACACCCCCATTCCAAATGGAAGAAATCGGCCAAAATGAAAGGGCTACAGGACAAAGAAAGGCCTAAGGCCCAAAAGGGCTAAGTCAGAAATCCAATAGGGAAGTCATATCTTAAAGTTCCAAAATGACCTCCTTTGACTCCATGTCTCAAATCCAGGTCACAAGGTCCAAAATGATCTCCTCTGACTCCATGTCACACTGATGCAAGAGATGGGCTCCCATGGCCTTGGGCAGCTACACCCCTGTGGCTTTGTGGGGTACACACCACCTCCTAGCTTTCTTCACTGGCTAACATTGAGTGTCTGTGGCATGTCCCACCATGCCTGGCTAATTTTGTAATTTTTGTAGAGATAGGGGACTCACTATATTGCCCAGGCTGGTCTCAAACTCCTGGGATCAAGCAATACTCCCATCTTAGCCTACCGAAGTGCTAGGATTAAAGGCATGAGCCACCACACCCAGCATCTGTGCCATAATTTTATATGACTGGCAGCACAGCAGTTTCTTCACACCAGCATCACCACAAACATATGAATAATGCATTGCACTATGACATCACTAAGAAATAAGAATTTTTTAGGTTCATTATAATCATATGGGACCACCTTGCATACGCAGTCTGTCATTGACCAAAATGTTGTTATACAGCGTGTGACTGTTATGAAAAAGTGCTCAACATCACTAGTCATCAGGGAAAGCAAATCAGAACCACAATGAGATAACACGTCACACCTGTTAGAATGGCTATTGTCAAAAAGACAAAAGATAACAAGTTTTGGCAAGTATGTGGAGAAAAGGGAATCCTTGCATACTATTGGTAGGAATACAACTTGGTATAGCCATTATGCAAAATACTATGAAGAGTCTCAAAAAATTAAAAATAGAACTACCACATAATCCAGCAATCCAAGTTCTTAGTATACAAGGAAATGAAATTAGCATGTTGAAAAGATATCTGCACTCCCATATTCACTGCAGCATTATTCACAAGAACCAAGATATAGAATCAACCTAAGTATCCATCAATAGATGAATGCATAAAGAAAATGCAGGATATATGTGTGTGTGTATATATGTGTACATGTATATATACACACACACACATACATATATATATATATATAGAGAGAGAGAGAGAGAGAGAGAGGAGGGAATTGCTCAGCCTTCAAAATAAAGAAAATCCTATCATCTGCAACATTACTATGAACCTGGAGGACATTATGTTAAGTGAAATAAGCCAGGCACAGAAAGACAAATACTGTTTGATCTCACTTATATGTGGAATATAAAAAGTAAAACTCATAAAAGCAGAGAACAGATGGTTGCCAGGGTGTTGGGGGGTAGGGTAAATCGGGAGATGTCAGTCAAAGGCTATACAGTTTCAATAATCTAGAATGAGTAAGTTCTGGAGATACAATGTACAGAATAGCAACTATAGTTAATAACACCATATTGTATACTTGAAATCTGCTACGAAAGTAGACCTTAAATATTCTCACCATAAAATAAAGGTATTGTGATGGAAATGTTAATAAGCTTGATTATAATAATCATTTCATAATGTATATGTACTTCAAAACATCACATTGCATACTATAAATATGTATAATTTGTGTCAATTATACCTCAATAAATCTATGTTAATAAATCTGGAAAAATCACTCTGGTTGTCAATTATTAAACTGGAAACCACCAGGGACTCTGGAGACACTATGCTTCAATTTCAGTTCCAGCTCTACCATGTGCTAATTGAAAGACTTTAGGCACTTTCTTAACCTTCTGTGCCTCAATTTCAACATCCATAAAATGTGTTTAAAGAATTAAATAGTAAATGCTTATAAAAGGATTTTAGTACTGTCTGAATATTTGAATGTGTTCAATAAGGTTAGCTATTTTTATTATCAGTTAAGCAATAAAAGCACAAAGTAATGAACTCAGTTAGCCAATGTGGTATCAGAATATGAGTCATTCAGTCTATTTTGTTTTCTCAATGACAGAATCAAGGCTTTCTCCTCAAATAAACATTTCGGCTAAAGTATTATCACTCTACTTATCCCTGTTGACCTGATGCAACTAAAACAAAATGTATTCAATTTTTTAATTCACTCCTCAAATACCATTCAATTTCTGATCTGGTCTTTGGCCGCTCTAAGCACAGGTCTCTTGCTTGGACTACAATGTTCCACAGCTGCAAATTGCCTTAATTTTTAGTTTCCCAGGTGTGGGATCAGAACTATGATAACGGAGTGTGCTTTAATAAATCCTCAGACTCTTAAAATGGGACTTCGGAAAGACTAACTCAAACCCAAAGATGGAGTAAGTTGGAGTTCAGGGTGATTAGAAAGTGAAGCTCTAAAGAGAAGAACTGTTCATTATTGTAATACTAGGTAGTAATGATTAGCAGATAATACTGGGTAGAAAATCCAAAAGACAATCCAGATAAATTATTATCTAACCCAATCCAGCAGTGAATAATAAAGATAATAAATGACCCAGTTGAGCTTATCCCAGGCATAAAAGGAGGATTTCGTATTAGAAATTCCTTAAATGTCTTTCAACACTTAATAAAGAAGAAGAAAATGGTATGATCATCTGACTTACTAAAGAGCATATAAAAGGGAACTTTCCATGTTAAACACACACAAACACATGTACACACACACATATTACTGTAAAAAGGGAAATAGTACACATTATCCCTTTAAAATAAAAAACAACACAAGGAAGGTACACTATTAATATTTACATTTATTCATGTACTACAATGTCTTACAAGAATAATTTAAAAAGAAAGAAAAATAAATTAAGGAAATACGATTGGAAGAAATAGAAACATCATTGTTTGCAAATGGTATGACTAACAGCATAGAAACCCTACCTCCCCAAAAAATCTATTGATTAATTATAAGAAATATAGGGGCTCCAAGATGGTGCAGGTGATCTTTAAGGCCCTGGAGGGAATGGACAACCAGACCGTTCTAGCTGTCCCATCATTACTGGATGACCAAGGAGCAGTCCCTGATCCCAGAGGCCAGAGTGTCAACGCACCCCCTGCTATCCAGCCATTGGATGATGAGGATGTCTTTCTCTGTGGGAAGTGTAAGAAGCAATTCAACTCGCTGCCAGTGTTTATGACCCACATGTGGGAACAGTGCCAAGGAAATGCCCCCGACCTGGCCACAGTCTCGCTGGTCACCAACAGTATCTACACAATCTACACACCTTCGGCAGCACCCACAGCGGTCCAGCAGGCCTCACCTCCTGCCAATTGCCAGATCTCCACATACATCACAGCGCCCCCGTCCCCACTGATCCAGGGGAACATCTTGGTAAGCAATGATGTGCTCATGTCTGCCATTTCAGGCTTCACATCACTGGACCAGCCCATGCCCTAGGACCCCAACCTGTGCAGAGCAGCCTGAACATGCATTCTGTGCCCAGCCACCTCACCCAGCCTTCATCCCCTCCTCCACCACTGCCCTCACCACCTCCACCCCAGAGCCTGGGCCCCCTGGACATCCCAATCCTGGTGGGAATGGTGTGGTGAAGGTGTACAGTGCTGCTGCACTCCTGGCTGGGAGTGGAACGGTGGAGATCCAGGCACTGGGGATGCAGCCCTACCCACCCCTGGAGGTGCCAAACCAGTGTGTGGAGGCTCCAGTACACCCCACCCCTGCAGTGTACAGCCCTGGCAAACAGGGATTCAAACCCAAAGGACCAAACCCTGCTGCCACATGACCAGTGCCACCGGGGGCACCATGGCCACCTTTGACTCTCCACCAATGCTGAAGACCCCACGGGCTAAAGGTGCCAGGGGACTCCCGGAAACTACAGGGAAGCCAAAGCCTCAGAAACTCAAGTGCCCATACTGTGACAAGTCATTCACCAAAAACTGCAGCAGCACATCTGAAGCCACACAGGTGAGAAGCCCTTCCAATGTATTGCATGTGGCCGTACCTTTGCCCAGAAGTCTAATGTTAAGAAACACATGCAGACCCACAAGGTATGGCCTCCAGGACACGGTGGTGGCACTGTGTCTCAAAACTCTGTGACTGTACAGGTCTTGGCCCTGAAACCCAGTAGGCAGGAGAACGAGGAAAACACAGGGTTGGGCCAGCCCCTGCCGAGCACACCACAGCCCCAGGCCTTGCCCACAGCCGGCGAGGGCAAGAGGCAAGCCGGAACCCAAGCAGGTAGTCCTCATCTACTGCTCCTACTTGTTCCAGTTCTGACCCAGCAAGTTCAGCACCTATTTCCAGCTCAAGTCACATATGACCCAGCATAAGAACGAGCAGGTGTACAAGTGTGTGGTCAAAAGCTGTGCCCAGACGTTCCCAAAGCTCGACACATTTCTGGAGCACATCAAGAGCCACCAGGAGGAGCTGAGCTACCCCAGACACCTCTGCAACAAGGACTTCCCCCCGCTGTACGACCTGGGCGTGCACCCATACTCCCACAGCCTCCTACCACAGCACAGCCCCAAGAAGGACAGTGCCGTCTACAAGTGTGTCAAACGTGTCAACAAATATCCACCCGGGAGGCCCTGGAGCATCACCTGCAGACCGCCACTCACAACTTCCCCTGCCCACACTGCTAGAAGGTGTTTCCTTGTGAATGCTACCTGCAGCGTCATCTGCCAACCCACCGCAGCGGGGGCAGGTTCAAGGGCCAGGTGTGCAAGAAGTCCTCCCGGCGGGTGCATTACCTCAAACTGCACGCTCACAACCACTCAGGCGAGAAGCCCTACAAATGCTCAGTGTGTGAGTCTGCATTCAACCGCAAGGACAAACTGAAGAGACACATGTTGATCCACCAGCCCTTCAAGAAATATAAATGCCCTTTATCGACGCACACAGGCTGCGGTAAGGAGTCCAACCGGCCGGACAAGCTGAAGGCCCATGTCCTCTCCCACTCCGGCATGAAGCTCCACAAATGCGCCCTGTGCAGCAAGTCCTTCAGCCGCCGTGCCCACCTCGCCGAGCACCAGCGCGCCCACACGGGCTACTACAAGTTCCGCTGTGCTGGCTGCGCCAAGGGCTTTTTCTGCCACAAATACCTCAAAGATCACCGCTGTCGTGTCGGCCCCCAGAAGGACAAGGAGCTGCAAACCCGGCGGCAACCCCCACCACTGCCCTCGAGAAGAGGGCAGCCCCGCGCCGTGGCGGCAGTGGTGGGCGCAAGGTGGTGACCCCCTTGCCTGACCTGCTGGGGCTGGAAGAGCTGAAGGACGCAGGAGCTGGGCTGGTGCCCGAGGCCGTCCCGGGCAAGCCGCCCTTCGCCCAGCCGAACGCAGTGCTTTCCATTGTCGTGGGTGGTGCGGTGGGCACGGAACCTGAGCTGGTGGTACCTGGACAGCTGAGGGGCTGGGCTCCAACCTGGCTCTGGCGGGACTGCAGGCCGGGGCCGAGGGCCCGTGTGCCATGCTCGCTGGGCCCGTCTACATCCAGGCCTCAGAGTGACGGACCCGGGGTGTCCGTTTCCTGGGCAGGCCTGATGCTCATGTTTGGGTCCAGGCTCCCTGGGGGCAGACTGGAGATCCTTCCCAGTGGAAGCAAGCCATCGAGCCATTGGCAGAAATCCTTCTGAATGTCATTCATAAACCTTGGCCCATGGCCGCCTTCCGGTGTCCCCTCTCCTGCTGGAAAGCCCTGCAACATTCTGGGGTCAGAGGCAGGGCCACCCACGGTTTCTGGGCAGAGCCACAGCAAGAGAGACATGGCTGGAGCCTGAGTAGCCCAGCGTCCCGCTGGTCTAGGCTGGTAGTTGCCTCCCCTGGGAGAGAAGACAGGGCAGTCCCACCACTCTGCCTCCAGGCTGCCTCCGGGTGGGCTCTAGTCCGCTGCTCTTCAGGAGGCCTGCCATAAGCTCTTTGGAGTTTATCTGTTGTACCTTTCCACAGACGGTTCCCCACAGCATCCTCAGACAGCTCTGTGATGTAGGCTTTTAGGAGGCACTCAAGTGTCATGGCTGGACTGCAGCTGTGAGACAGATCTGGCTTCAATTCCAAGAGTTGCCATGCACTTGCCTTGTGACCTCGGGCAAGTCACTTCACCTCTCTGAGCCCCGTGTTCCTCATCTGTACAATGGGGCTTACGATACAACTACCTCATAGGGTTGTCCTGGGGATCCAGGGGCTTGCTCAATAAATGTTGCTGTCATTAAAAAAAAAAGAAAGAAATATAGCATATGTAGTGTAATTCATATTTCTGTATAAATGTAATCGCGATTTTTTTCTAGAAAACCATATGTTTAAATAAATGTATGAAAACAATAAAACAAAAGAAAATAAATATTCTGGAGTAGTTGTATGTGGATGAAGAGAAATGTAATTGGAAATGGAGATGAAAATGGTTGCCAGAGACTGGAGAGGGATGGGGAATGAGATATTGGTGAAGGATACAAAGTTTCAGTCACACAGAAGGAATAAGTTCTCAAGATGTATGGCACGGCATGGTGGCTTCGTTAATAATAAAGTGTAGTATACTCAAAAATTGCTGAAAGAGTGGATATTAATTGTTCTCATCATAAACAATAACAGGGATGTGAGATGATGGGTATGTAATAGCTTGATTTAATCATTCCACAATGTATACATATATCAAAACATCACTTTTTATACCCTAAATATATATATTTTTCAATTAAATGTAAGCAAATTAAATACATACAAATATATATAATTTTTCATGTGTTGATTTAAATAAATAAATGGGGTATAAAGAGGGAAAACATTTTAAAATAAAATTTAATTTAAAAAGCACCTAGCAGGGACTCATGGTGATAATGCTATAGAATGAGGAGCACATTGACTTAACTCTATGTTCCTGACGTGCTTAAATTAGAAAGGTGGTGGGAATGGGGAGCTGATATCAACTTTGCTTCCTGAAACAAATACAATGAATCCTTCAAAATTCTTGGTTCATGTACTAATTTTTCGGAACAATTACCTTCCTTCCTTCAATTTACTTCTCTTCTCCTAAGCCATGCATGAAACTCTTTGTCCTACTTGATCATTAGTTAGGTGTTTTTCCTCTCATCTCCTGAAATAGATACTACAGCAAGCCTATTTCTTTCTAGCTTACCCCAGCTCCCAGGAGATCACAAGTAGCTAACAATGTAGACAAAATAAGTTCATTGTGTCAATGGTATAACTTGACAGTTTCATTCAAAAATTACAAGTAAAACATTACTAACTGAATGCCAGACTGTTCATAAACTCAAGATTGGCTTCCTAATAGCAACATTATTCAAAATATTTATGAATAATATAGAAACTACTAAATAATTTTGTTTTTAATTCTCAGCATAGTCCTCACCAGAAAAAATAAAAACATATGTCCCTATGCCTACCAATCATCCTTTACATTATATGAATTAAAAGTTCTGATCCTCTGGTTAGTAGAAAATATGAGTAATTAGGTAGTAGAACAGATTCACATCTTTGATGTATTTGTGTGTGTTTGTAGGGGCAGGAGGAGATTGTAAGGAATGGCTAAAGGAAGATGTAAAAAATGAAAACAATCCTGGGAGGAAAAATGAGCCTTATCTAAGTAAAACATTTTGAGTGAAAGTAAAAGCCAAGCAGATTCAATGGTGTCTTGAGCCTTGTAACTAACTATATTATAGAAACCTTGCTAAGATCTTCTACCATGTTATATTGAATGTCTCATCAGAGCCCAATCAAGTGGACATCGAAAATAGCACAAGAACAATATTAATTATTGAAAATCAGCATCTTCTTAAATTCTAATGAGGGAAAGATAACAACAAAAAAAACAGATAGATAAAACTATTTGAATGAACAAAAGCACAAACAGCAGTGTCTCTGATGGCTAATGTCAATTTACGACAATTGCTCAATATAGTTGCTTAACAAATAATAATGAAAGATAAATTTTGATAAATTAGAAAACTTGATACGGTCTTTAAGTGGAAAGTTGCTTTTTTCTTAAACAACAAGGAAGGCAATCCAAGACTATTGTGATAATGTCAAGACTATCACAATCAAACATTACAAAATGTATTATTGATCCTACAGGTCAAAACAGAGTTGCTCTTTTTCTGTAAAACTTGATATCTTAATATCTATTAAAATGTTGATGGAAATTATGGTTCACTCTGTCATGCTAGGTTCTCACTATATGATTCCTTGAAAGAAAAATTAATCTTAGATATTACAATCAGAAATATCTATGCTTCACCTGCTCAATGGTTTTGTCGTTCTGGGTGGACACTGAATTATGTGACGTCAATATTTTTCTTTCTTTTTTTATTTTTAAACTTTTATTTTATATTCTGGGGTACATGTGCAGGTTTGTTCCATAAGTAAACTTACGTCACAGGGGTTTGATATACAGATTATTCTGTCACCCAGGTACTAAGCCTAGTGCCCAACAGCTATTTTGTTGTTGTTGTTCCTCTCCCTCCTCCCACCCTCCACCCTCAAGTAGGCCCTAGTGTCTGTCATTCCCCTCTTTGTGTCCATGTGTTCTGATCATTTAGTTCCCACTTATAAGTAAGAACATACAATACTTGGTTTTCTGTTGCTGCATTAGTTTGCTAGGGATAATGTCCTCCATATCCAATTATGTCCCTGCAGAGGACATAATCCAATTATTTTTTATGGCTGCATAGTATTCTGTGGTGTATATGTACCACCTTTTCTTTATCCAGTCTGTCATTGATGGGCATTTAAGTTGATTCTATATTTCTGCAATTGTGAATAGTGCTGCAGTGAACATACATGTGCAAGTGTTTTTATGATAAAATGATTTATATTCCTTTGGGAATATAAATATAAACCCATAATGGGATTGCTGGGTCAGATGGTAGTTCTGTTTTTAGCTTGTTGAGGAACTGCCACGAGGCTTTCCACAATGGTTGAACTAATTCGCAGTACCCCCCAACGGTGTATGAGTGTTCCCTTTTCTCCACACCCTGTTATTTTTTGACTTTTTTAGTAATAGCCATTCTGACTTGTGTGAGATATTCTCATTTGTGGTTTTGATTTGCATTTCTCTAAGGATTAGTGATACGAGCCTTTTTTTCATATCCCTGTTGGCTGCATGTATGTCTTCTTTTGAAAAGTGTCTGTTCATGTCCTTTGCCTACTTTTTAATGGGCTTGTTTGTTTTGTTCTTGTAAATTTGTTTAAGTTCCTTATAGATACTGGGTAGTAGACCTTTGTCAGATGCATAGTTTTCAAAAATTTTCTCCAATTCTGTAGGTTGTCTGCTTACTCTGTTGATAGTTTCTTTTGTTATGCAGAAACACTGTAGTTAATTAGGTCTCATTTGTCAGTTTTTGCTTTCATTGCAATTGCTGTTGACTGACAAGCAGTTTTGCTTTCATTGCAATTGCTTTCTCCATCATGAAATATTTGCCCATTTTATGTCCAGAATGGTATTGCCTAGGTTGTCTTCCAGAGTTTTTATAGTTTTCGGTTTTACATTTAAGACTTTAATCCATCTTGAGGTGATTTTTGAATATGGTGTGAGGAAGGGGTCCAGTTTCAATCTTTTGCCTATGGCTAGCTTATTTTTCTCTTTTAAATCTGGCACACATTTTGAACACTAACCTCAACCTCAGCTTCGCTCCATTTCTTCAACCTTTTCTTTCTCTCCATCTTTTAAAATCTTCTTGTCATAAGATACACACATTTCCCTTGTTAATTGCCTCAAATTATTTTGTAGGAATGCAGATTATAGACAGCTGATAGGCAGAAGGAAGACAGTAGAAGGAAAAAGGAACAGGAGGAAGGAAATGTTTTGAAACTATTTCCCAGAAGCATAATCGGGCAGCAGGTCATAAAGAACTATGAAGGATGTTGAGACTGAACAACCAGGTAAGGCATTGCAACAAACTGAGTCAATTGGTTTGACTGGATTAGCAATTTAGAAGAAGAATTTTAAAAATGTATATGTTAAGAGTAATTATAAATAAAAGAATCAGCAAGAGTCCATTTTTCATTACCAATTAGAATTTTTCATCAAGGAGATTTTGAAGATACTCTAACATATAAACTCTATAGGGCCAAAAAGACGGTATTATCATAATAAAAATGGCATTTTGGCATGGGAAATAGAATTCAGTGAAAGAAAAATAATGAGCTATTTTTAAAGGCATTTTGTTATTGGTTTGACAAAAAATAACTATAAGAAGTAGATATGGAGCTGAAAGCCCAAAAGAACGGACATCCTTGAACATCTGATCAAAGTTAATAGAAGACATAAAAGTGTGTGACATATTGAAGTAGTGGAATATAAAAGAGGTGTAAATGAGAGAAATGTCATTTGGGAGAGATCCAAATTAGTGAGAGAAAAGGAAATGGTAAAACAATTATACTAGATATTAGAATATCTAGAAGACAAATAAGAGGCACAAAGTAATAAAGGCCAAAGAAAGGGAACATTTTAAGAAATGCATAAACTCTCATTAAAAGCAGTAGCAGAGGTCAGGTAAAGTGGAACAAAATCTTAGAAGAGATCTTTTTGCTTACAAAGAGATTGTAGATGATTACTGAATGAATAAATAAAATTTAGGCAGACAGCTAAAATAAGAACAAAAATGAGGCCAGGCATGGTGGCTCATACCTGTAATCCCAGCACTTTGGGAGGCAAAAGTGGGTGGATCACCTGAGGTCAGGAGTTTGAGACCAGCCTGGCCAACATGGCAAATCCTTGTCTCTATTAAAAATACAAAAAATTAGCCAGGTTGGTGGTGTGCACCTCTAACCCCAGCTATTAGGGATGCTGAGGCAGGAGAATCATTGGAACCCAGGAGGTGGAGGTTGCAGTGAGCCAAGATCATGCCACTGCATTCCAGCCTGTGCAACACAGCGAGATTCTATCTAAAAAAAAAAAAAAAAAAAAAAAAAAAGTGAGACAGAATCTAAATAATATTCTGAAGAAAATTGTCATAATTTTTTAAATGTAATTTTATTTTCTCTTTAATTAATCACTAGCGAGCTGTCACCAATATTGGATTTTGTCTATATAGTTTTCTCTGTAAATTTATTTTAGGCTCAAAGAGGTTAGGATGGAAAAAAATATTATGCAAATACTGTTTGAAAGAAAGCTTGAGTGTCTATATAAATATCAGAAAAATCTTGCCAAGAGTGAAGATGATATTGAACAATGATATAGCTCAATTTTATTTCAAGAAGAAATAAAAAATCATGAAGCATATGTATCTAGCATCAGAATATCAAAATACATAAATCAAAAAGATAATATTTTGAAAGATACAGATGAACCTATAATTATAGTTGGACATAATGACATTCATCTCTAAGTAATAGCTAGAATAAGTAGACAGGAAATCAGTAAGGATACAGAAGGCCTGAACAACACAATCAAGCAACTTGGCTTAATTGCTATTTTTAGAATAGTAATCCTAAAAATACACCTACAAGAAGGAATACACATGCAAATGAACCTGTAACATCAACTAAGATAGACCATATACTGGGAAATAAAGCAAATGTCAATAAATGTAAAAAAATTAAATCAGAAAGAATATAAAATACTCTCCTTCCATAATAGAATTTAACTAGAAATTAATATCAAAATGACACTTTGAAAAATTTTCTAACATTTAGACGTTAAACAACATACTTCAAGAGTTATAAAGGAAATTATAAAGCCTTTCGAGTTGAGTGAAAATTAAAATAAACATAGAAATGAAAATAAAAACAAACATCAAACATCAAAATTTGTGAAATCCAACTAAATCAGTGCATAAAGGAAAACATATGGAATTTCAAGTTTATATAGCAGAAGAATACTTTAAAATCAATAAGCTAATATTCTACATTAAAGCACTAGAAAACTAAAACAAATTCATCACAATGCAGCTAGGAAGAAATAATAAAAATAAGAGCAGAAATCAATAAAATAGAAAACAACAAAATAGTAGAAAAAACAATTCATGTTAAAAAGCTGGTTCTTTAAAAAGATCATTAAAACTGATAGATTAAAAATGACCTACCAATATCAGAGATAAAAAATGAATATCCATACACATTCTACTACATATATTAAAATGATAACAAGATATTAAGCATGACTTTATGCCTATAGATTGGTTAAGTGAAATGAACAAATACCTTGAATGATACAAACTACAAACATATTTAGAAAGAAAGAAAGAACCTGATTTTCCCTATTATCTATTTTAAAAATAGAGTTTGTAGTTATAAGCCTTCTCTCAAAGAAAACTCCAATGGTAGAAGGCTTCACTGGTGAACTCTACCAATCAATTAAGGAAGAAATAACATCAACTCTACAAATTTCCAAAAAGTAGAAGAGCAGTAAAACATCCTAAATTATTTCTGAAGCCAGAATTACACTGATACAAAATCAGAAAAGGCCTTACAAAAAGACTAAAGACAAATACATAAAATGAATTAAAAAATACACACAACATCAAAATTAATTAATTACTTAATTAAGTGGATGTAAAAATTCTCAACAAAATATTAGCAAACTTAATCCAATATTATATACACAACATGAGCAAACTGGGTTTCTCCCAGGAATGCAAGTTGGTTAAACCTGTGAAAAATCAATCAATGTAAATCACTTAATCAACAAACTAAAAGTAAAGAATCTGAAAAACCATAAGATTTTTTCAATAAACAGAAAAATATCATCTGACAAAATTTAATATCCATTCATGTCAAATACTCTTGGTAAACTAGGATTAGTAGGAGACTTCCTCAAACTGATAAAGAGTATCTACAAAAAAACCCACTAAAGCTAACATATTTAATAATGAGAGAATGCTTTCTTCTTAAAACTGAAAAAAAAAATCCCCTTCTCTACTTCTATTACACATTATCTTGGAGGTTTTATGCAGCGCATTAAAGAACGAAAAATAAATAATAATAATAAAAGCACACAAATTAGATATAGAGAAATAAAACGTTTAATTTATGATCTTCTGCATACAAAACCACACAGAAAATAGCCAGTAGAACTGATAAGTTTAAGAAAGTTGCATGATGAAAGGTTAACACAGAAAAATCAATTTTATTTCTATATACTATCAATAATCAATTAGAAAGTGACTTTTAAAAATTCTATTTACAAGAGCATTAAAAAATGAAATTTCTAGGGACAGATCTAACAAAATATTTACAAGATACTGAAAGCTACTGATATGGTTTGGCTGTGCCCCCACCCAAATCTCAACTTTAATTGTATCTCCCAGAATTCCCAGGTGTTGTGGGAGGGACCCCAGGGGATGTAATTGAATCATGGGGGCCAGTCTTTCCCATGCTATTCTTGTGATAGTGAATAAGTCTCATGAGATCTGTTGGGTTTATCAGGGGTTTCCACCTTTGCTTCTTCCTCATTATTGTCTTGCCACTGCCATGTGAGAAGTGCCTTTCACCTCCCACCATAATTCTGAGGCCTACCCAGTCATGTGAAACTGTAAGTCCAATTAAACCTCTTTTTCTTCCCAGTCTCAAGTATGTCTTTATTAGGATCAATACAGCTATAAAACATTGATGACAGAAATAAATAAAACCCAAATCAATGAAGAGACTTACAGCATTCATAGATCAGAAGACTCAATATGTTAAGATGTAATTCTCTCCAAATTGATACCTATTTTAGCAAAATCCCAGCAGGCTTATTTGTAGGAATCAACAAGATGATTTCTACAAATTTAGGTGATTCTAAACTTTATATGGAAAAGCAAGGGAACCAGAATTTTAAGCATTTAAAAAAAAAAAAAGTTTAAGGACTCATATTATCTGATTTTAAAACTTAGAGGCAATGTGATGTTGGCATAAAGATAGACATATAAATCCATGGACTAGAATAGAAATCCACAAAAAATAGACAGGTACATATACAGTCAAAGAATTTTCAACAAAAGTACCTACAAAATTCAATAGAAAAAGAATAGTCTTTTCAACGAATAGTGCTGAAACAATTGGATATTTAAATTAGAAAATAAAAAGCCTCTTACCTAACAAAATTTACAAAATTAGTTTAAAATAAATTATTAATACAAGCTTAAATGTGAAACCTAGAACTCTAAAGTTTTAAAAGAAAATATAGGAAAGATACTTGTAACTAGGAATTCAAATAATTCTTACATAGGACACGCAGAAATACACACATACATGAACCATAAAGAAAAACTGATAAACTGGAGTTTATCAAAATTTAAATCTACTCTTCAAAAGACACTATTAAGGAAACAAAAAGACAAGGTACAGATGTTGAAAAAATATTTCCAAGACTCATATCTGATGAAAAAGTTGTAATTGGAATATATAAAGAACACTTAAAATCAATAAAACATTTCACCAAAGAAGAGATATGGATGGAAAATAAGCACATAAAAAGATGCTCACTTTGGGAGGCCGAGGCAGGTGGATCACCTGAGGTCAGGAGTTCAAGAGCAGCCTGGCCAATGTGGTTAAACACCATCTCAACTAAACATACAAAAATTAGCCAGGTGTGGTGGCAGGTGCCTGTAATTCCAGCTACTCAGGAGGCTGAGATAGGAGGATCATTTGAACCTGGGAAGCAGAGGTTGCAGTGAGCCAAAATCATGCCATTGCATTGTCACCTGGGTGACAATAGTCTCAACAAAAAAGAAGAAGACGAAGAAGAAAAAAGATGTTTGGCATCATTAGTCATTAGGGAAATACACCTGCTATACTGGCTAAATGTTTTTAACTGTCAGTACCATGTGTTCTTAAAGAAGTAGACCACTGGGACTCTAATACCTTACTAAGGAGAGTAAAATGATACAGACACTTTGCAAACAATATAACAGTATCTTATCAAATTAAACATACAGCTGCCACATGAATCAGTAATCACATTCCTGGGTATATACTTAAGATATATGAAAATATATTTCCTTAAAAAGACCTTTTTAAAATATTTACAGAAAGTTTATTTGGAAAAGCCAAAAACTAGAAACAACCCAATTATCCATTGACTGGAAAACAGATACGTACACAAACTGTTATCCACCAGAAAATGCAATATCACTCAACAATAAAAAAGCAAACTTCTCATTCATGCAACCATACAGAAAAGCCTCAAAAGCTTTATGATTAGTGAAAAAAAGACAACATAATTTATGATTCCATTCATATAACATTCTAAAAAAAGGCAAAACTATAGAGACAGAAATCACATGGCTGGTTTGTCAGGGGCTACAAAGAATACAGTGAGGCAAGAGGAAACTTTTTGCGGTAATGAAAATGTTATCCTGATTGTGGTGAGAGTGACACTACTGTATACATTTGTCAGAACTCATTGAATTAAGCACTTTAAAAACATCAATACATCTAACTTTCAAAAATGAATTATAAAAAATAATGGATGTGCTACCTAGCTGGGAGTAGTAGTCAGCTGACGGCTTCTGGTTCTTAACTCTTTCTTTGTCAGCCTCAGCAATTGAGCTCATGACATATTGTTTTCTGGGTGGCCCACACAAAGCACTGAGTAAACTGGTGGCTCAAGAACCTAACCATTTCCACCAAATGTGGAGCCCCTCTAGCAGGCAATCTTTGCTTTGCATTCCCTTCACTAGTTTGGAAGAGACTTTGCCCATGAGCATTAAGGTCTGAAAGCTGCCCTTGTTCAACCTTGCCTCCACACTTTTCCTTTTATGTTTAATACTTCTCAATTAACGTTTTGAATTCTTGACTTTATTTCAGAGAGGCTAGTCTGTGACAGATTGCATGTGGATCAGCCTGAAGCAGCAAGATGAGGCTTGAGGATTGGATCACTTACCATGAGTTCTCTGGTAATGAGGTCCATATTCCCAGCCACATCCCTGGAGCGAAGTTATGTGCAGACAGGCCCAACACAAGGTATGGTCCAGTTGTTAAAAGATTCACATGTTGTAAGCTGGGATGCCATGCCATTGAAGGGGAATGTCCTAGCCAATAGGATGTTTCAGGCATTCAGAATGTATGTGAGAATAACGAATATAAGAACAATGGAATTAGTTGTTAAATTGCATTGATGCCCTACAGGTAATAATGCAAAAGTTAATGGCCTTAATTACTGGGTATCCTTTGTGCTCTTCTATGGACCATGATCTTCTGGTGAGACTTCTGGTTTCACACAATATGTCCCTTCCAGCATTGCTGTTCTCCTGAGCCTTTAATCTCTTCCTCAAAAGTCTCTCTCTGCAATTTAGGCCTTTGAACTGCACTTGGTGCAGGCCACTTCTTGTTCCAGGTTTCTTGGAGCCACTCTAGCACTGAATTTGCCAGTCTCTTTACTAGCTTACAAGGAAGCCCTCATTTCATGAAGTGGGCAAGTCGAATAAGATGTAATGAGGTCCACATCCCTGGCCACATCCCCACAGTTAAGTCATATGCAAACAGGCCAAGGACAAAGTCATATGCAAACATATAAAAAGATTCATATGTTTTAAGCTGGGATGCCATGCCACTGAAGGGGAATTCCCTAGCCAATAGGATATTTCAGGCATTCAAAGTCTCAAGAGGCACAGAGTCCATTGGCTAGCTTATAAAGAAGCCCTCATTTCATGCAGTGGACAAGCAGAATAAGATGAAGATCAAGCCAGGATTTGACAGTCACAGTGAATGAGTTCCAAAGGCAGTCAAATGTTCAGCAGGCGCAAGTATGTTACACCAAAACCAGAGCTCTGATTAGGAAAATCTCAGCTCCTGACACATGGGATTGGGACAAATGAGTAGATGTTTTTGAAAATTTTGATCTTTCCAGATCTCTAAATCTTCTGAGCCTGAAGAAGTAGCTCACTGCTCTTCAATAGGAGCTAGCAAACCCCCACAACTAGCAGCAGCAATGTAAGAAGTAAATAGAGGCCTTTCTCCCACATAAAAGCAGGTGTGTGCCTCAGGAGATATCCCCAGTTCCCTTATCAGAGTTACACTTCTGGCCACCAGGCTGATAATATGGTCAAGTCACAGATAGGGACATGGTAAGTCTGATAAGAAAAAAAGGAATATTATCCCACATATACTGCAAGACCTAGGACTTGTGCCAACAAGACTAGAGGGACTCATTGGACTAGATTCTGGGGATTCTAGATCAGAGAAAGCAGAAATAAGACTAAATAAGTCAGAGTTTATTGACAAGACACTTTCTCAGAACACAGGGCATTGCATTCTGGTACGGACCCCAGAAGATGGGGCAAACTCTGCTAGCGTGACTCCAAGAAACCTGGAACAAGCAATGGCCTACATTGAGTGCAGTTCAAAGGCCTAAATTTCAGAGAGAGACTTTTGAGGAAGAGATGAAAAGGCTCGGGAAAACGGCAATCCTAGAATAAATACATTGTGTGAGACCAGAAAACCCACCAGAAGATCATGGTCTATAGAAGAACCCAGAAGATAGCCAGTCATTAATAGCATAAAAAATGTGCTAGTTACTGAAGCATCAGAATCACTAAGAAGTTCAGTGGTGGCTCTCCAATGCATTCCAGGGCTGAATGCAGAAAAGCCCTGTTGCATACCTAGGCTACCTAAGCACAGTGGGCATAATAGTACCTTGATGTAAGAGAAGCTAAGTGATGGAACTTAACCATAAGACACCAGGGACTTGTAATTATCATAAGGACCAACGATGTAACATGCCCAATGACCACCAAGGGCACTGCAGAAAGTTATGAAGATGGTTTATAGAACATGGTAATCCTTGAACAAAACAGATGGGCAGTCAATAAAGGAATAACTCAATTTTTATCATAGTTAGAAATTAAAGATGGTTACTTGAGGTTGAAGGCAGCCATTCCAGTAAAAAAGCATGATGCATTGCCTGGTATCCATACATCATTCAGTTTTTAGACCAAGAACTTGTTGACTAAATATGTGACCACATCCAGTATTCACCATAGCAAGTATACATTGCAGTGATTCTCTTCTCCCCCAAAGAGACCTATAGGCATTTACTCAAATGAGTATACACAAAGGAAAATGTAATACCCACACAGTTAAGGGGCTACTGAATTCAGCATTCAAGCTGAGACTGGTATCTAGAGATCCAAAGAATCACTGTGGCCCCACTCTTAGAGTGGAAGCTTATGGGGGTCAGATGAGAAATGAAGTCCTGGCCAAGGGTTAGTTTATCCTAGGTCCACTGTGTCTATGCAGCCACTCAGGGATCACTGACTGAAATGTCTAATTCAGATTGTCATACATGGCAGCTGGCACAACCCCCAAGTTGAATCCTGGAGAATAACTGTAGACTACCACAAGCTCCTCCAAGTAGTAGCCCTAATTGCAGTTGCAGTGCTACTTGCTGGAACAGACTAATGTGTCTTCAGATAGATAATATGTAGCTATTGATTTCATGAATAAGTTCTTTTCTGCCTTAATTAGGAAATAAAGTCAAAATCAGTTTGAATTCTCATTAAACAGACAATAACATGTATTTACAATTTTGTCTCGGGGTTATGTTTATTCTCCTGTCCTCTGTCATAATGGAATCTGGGCTGGTTGGGCATCCCACAGAACTTCACATTGATTGATTCCATCAGTGACATCACGCTGATTGGAAAGGATGAACAAGAAATGGGTAGTACCTGGCTTTCAAAAGGCATGGTCACTCCAGAGGAGGGCAGATAAACCCTACAAAGCTCTGGGGGCCTGCCACTTCATACATTTTCCCTGATATACTACAGCCTCACTCAACATGTTAGTTCTCTAGGACTGCTATAATAAAGTATCACAGAGAGGATGGCTTAAAACAGAAATATATTTTCTCGCAACTCCGGAGTTTGGCTTTTCTCCTCTTTGGCCTTAGCCAGCACTACTATCTGGGGACTCACTGAATGCCTGCTACACAAGCATCAAATCCAATACAAAGTTGCATCCCAACCAGGGAACCCATTCATATGGTTTGAATCTGCATTCCCACCAAGTCTCATGCCAAACTGTAATCTCCAGTGTTGGAGGTGAGGCCTGTTGGGAGGTGATTGGATCATGGGGGCAGATTTCCCCATAGTACTGTCTTTGTGACAGTGAGTTCTTGTGAGATCTGGTTGCTTAAAAATGTGTGACACCTCCTCCATCTCTCTCTTCCTCCTGCTAGGGCTATGTGAAATGCTGGCTTCTCCTTCACCTTTCAGCATGATTGTAAGTTTCCTGAGGTCTCTCCAGAAACTGAGCAAATGTTGCCCTGTTTCCTATATAGTCTGAAGAATCATAAGCCAATTAGACCTCTTTTCTTTATAAATTACTCACTCTTAGATATTTCTTTATAGCAATGCAAGAACGGACTGATAAAGAAAATTGGTACTAGGTGTTGGGTATTGCTATAAAGATAATAGAAAATGTGGAAGCGGCTTTGGAACTGGGTAATGGGCAGAGGTTTGAAACTGGATAATGGGAAAAATGTGGAAGACCCAGATGAAGACAGGAAAATGAGTGGAATCTTAAAGTTTCCTAGATACTTGTTGAATGATTGTAACCAAAATGCTGGTAGTGATATGAACAGTGAAGGTAGGCTGAAGTGGTCTCAGATTGAAAGAGGCAACTTATTAGAAACTGGAGCAAAGATCACTTTGTTATGTCGGAGCAAAGATCACTTTGTTATGTCCTAGCAAAGAACTTGGCTGCATTGTGCCCTGGCTCTAAGGATCTGTGGAACTTTTAATTTGAGAGTGATGATGTAGGGTATTTGGCAGAAGAAATTTCTAAGCACAAAGCATTCCAGATATGTCCTGGCTGCTTGTAAAAACCTGTGTTCATATGTGTGAGCAAAGACATAATCTAAAACTGGAACTTATATATAAAAGAGAAACAGAGTATAAAAGTTTGGAAAATTTGCAGCCTAGCCATGTGATAGAAAAGAAAAACTCATTTTGGGGGGAGAAATTCAAGCAGGCTGCAGAAATTTGCATAACAAAAAAGGAGCCAGGTGCTAATAGCCAAGATAATGGGGAAAAGGCCTCAAAAGGCATTTCAGAGACCTTCGTGGCAGCCCCTCCCATCACAGGCCTGGAGGCCTAGGAGGACTGAATAATTTTATGGGTTAAGCCCAGTGCCCCGCTACCCTGTGCAGCTTCAGGACACCAGTCCCTGCATCCCAAACCCCAGCCACCCCAGCTCCAGCTGTGGCTCAAAGGGGCTCAGGTATAACTCAGGCCATTCTTCCAGAGGATGCAAGCTATAGCCTTGATGGCTTCAATGTGGTGTTAGGACTGCAAGTGTGCAGAATGGAGGAGTTGAGGCTTGGGAACCTCTACTCAGATTTCAGAGGATATATGATAAAGCCTGGATGTCCAGGCAAAAACCTGCAGCAGGGGCAGAACCCTCATGGAGAACCTCTTCTAGGGCAGTGAGGAAGGGAAATGTGGAGTTAGAGCTCTCACACAGAGGCCCCACTGGGGTGGTGCCTAGTGGAGATGTAAGAAGAGGGCTACCATCCTCCAGACCTCAGAGTGGTAGAGCCACCAAAAGTTGCACCCTGTGCCTGGAAAAGCCACAGGCACTCAATGCCAGCACATGACAGCAGCTGTGGGGGTGAATCCACAAAGCCACAGGGGTGGAGCTGCTCAAGGCCTTGGGAGCCCCCCTTGCATCAGCATGCCGTGGATGTAAGACATGGAGTCAGGGGAGATTATGTTGGAGCTTTAGGGTTTAATGACTGCCCTGCTGGGTTTCAGACTTGCATGGGGCCTGCAGCGCCTTTCTTCTGGCCAATTTCTCCCTTTTGGAACAAGCGTACTTACCTAATGCCTATCCCCCATTGTATCCTGGAAGTAACTAATTTGTTTTTGATTTTACAGGCTCATAGGCAAAAGGGACTAGCCTTGTTTCACATGACTTTGGACTGTGGACTTTTGGGCTAATGGTGGAATGAGTTAAGACTTTGGGGGACTGTTGGGAAGGCATGACTGTGTTTTGCAACATGAGAGGGACATGAGATTTGGGGAGCCCAGGGACAGAATAATATGGTTTGAATCTGTGTCCTCATCAAATCTCATGTCAAATTGTAATCCCCAGTGTTGAAGGTGGGGCCTGGTGGGAGGTGATTGGATAATGGGGTCAGATTTCCCCCTTAGTACTCTGTGAATAGTGAATTCTCATGAGATCTGGTTGTTTAAAAGTGTGTGGCACCTCCCCACCTTTCTATTCCTCCTGCTCTGGTCATGTAAAATGCCAGCTTCCCCTTCACCCTCTGCCATAATTGTAAGTTTCCTGAGGACTCCCAAGAAGCTGAGTAGATGCCGCCATGCTTCCTGTACAGCCTGCAGAATCATGAACCAATTAAACCTCTTTTCTTTAAAAACTACCCAGTCTCAGATATTTCTTTACAGCAGTGTAAGAATGAACTGATATACCCATTGTGTAGAAAATAGGTACAGGAGAGTGTTCATGAATATGGGGTCCTCTGGTCATATTATGCATGCACTATCCAGAAGCTGTCAGCTAAAAGCGCTGGAATGTTCACTGAAGGCACCAATGAATCTCCAGCTCAGCAGCAATACTATTCAAAACTGATGTGCATGCACTAGGATACTCACCAAGGAAAACAGCAAGTGTCTCACTGAACTACAAGCTATGGCTGCCACTTAGGCACCTTGGGCATCTTGTGCCCAGGAAGCAGCAGGCAAGAAGAGGAGACATGATCTTGTAGAGTAACTGATGCTGATCAGCAAAAAGAAGGACTGCAGTTATAGAATTGGGATAGGGAAGAATACATGGCAAACTCAGGTGAACCACCTAGGCATCTGTTCATACACTCTTCCTAAATTTTAAATGAGAATGACACATGTATCAACATGGGCCTGAGTAGAGTAGGATGATAAGGGCCTCAGGCCATTTATGAATAAGGATTTTGGGTCACATCACAAAATCCTGGAAAGATGATAGACAAAGGCAGGAGATTTAGAATGGACAGTGGAAGAGGAAGATTATGAAATGACAGGGGCAGTAGCTCACCCCATTGACTTTACTGTGAGTTTCCTCTCATGAAGAGAGGCCTCTGTGCTCTGGAGGAGCTGCTCCATGTGCACATGAAGTAGATCTGTATGTTACAAGATGCATCACTCAGATATACCTCGTATAAATGAATTTCTGCCAGCTGTGAGGAGCTTGGTGAGCTGACAGCCTCCGGCTTTTAACCCTTTCAAGATTGGCCTCAACTTTTCTTAGTGGTCCCCAGCCAATGAGTACAGTGGAGATACTAACGCCTGGCTATTTCATCCCATGTGGGATAACTTGTACTGTGGAGCTCTCCACTGTGCTGAGAGATTCTCTGAATGTTTGAGGTTAGGGCTCTGACCCTGCTCAGTCCTGTTCCTCACTTTTCCTTTCACAGGTGTTGCTTTCTCAACAAACCTTGTGCACTCCTAATTCTCATTGTCTGCTTCCTGGAGATGCTAATCTGCAACAAATCACAATTGTATTGTTTTGGTTTGAAAGCAACAAACCATGAGAATAGCTATTTAAAAATATGATACTAAGCAAAAAGTTAAAGTTATTTCACCAAACACTTAAAATACATAAATTTTCTCATTTAATTCTCAAGTATATGATATTCAGTTTTTATCATAAAATGATGTACAAAAATAAAATAAGGTTGACAGGATAAAGCCATTCTTATATAAAACAAACTCTGGAATTGTATCCAACTTCATCACCATAATTTTTTTTTAAGATTTGGGGTCTCACTATGTTGCCCAGGCTGGTCTTGAACTCTTGGGCTCAAGCAATTCTCCCATCTCAGCCTCCCAAAGTGCTCATCTCCATAAAATTAAAAGTATTTTATAAGTTAACAGACATTTCTACCTTCTATAGTTAAAAACAAATTGAAGGAGATAACTATACATTATACCAGAAAATAGAATTTAACAGATGCTAAATTAACTAGATTGAATGGCATAAGAAAGGCTGGAGATTTATCCAGCTTTTATATTTTATTCCAGATATACTTGAGAATAAAGGGTACAAGAACCTTACTCTAAATCACCACAGAAATCCTCTTTATCAAGTACAAAAAGATCATAGGGATCCATGTATATACAGCATCTGAGTCTCCTATCAAGTGAATCCTCACAGTAATTCCCAAAGACTCATCTAATAGTCTTCCAAGAAGATGGCAATAGCTAACCAGCACAATTATAGAATCCATCAGGGCTACCACTTATTCCGATCATCTGCATTTCAGATACTGTGCTCTAGCAAAATAAGGTCATTATCTCAGAACCAGTTTTAAGAGGGGTGAATTCATTTCCCAATAAGATAAGGTGACCCAAAGTGAAGAACTGATTATCTTACAAGCTAATCCAGGAAAGTATCCAGCCTGAGGGATGACTCAGTTATAACCACTGACTAGGCTCTAGGAACACAGCAGTCAATGTGTGTCACGAACATTGAAGTTCCATCTCTCCACCACATGGCAATCAGCTGAACTTCTCACTATAAATAGAAATTATCTGGCACTTATGCAAGAAAACCATGGCCAGTCCCTGGGGGAGAGAATTCCCTGTCCTGACAAATGGGTATCAGCTAAATTACTCCCATCCCTTCTTCCAACGTCTATAGCTTCTGTCTTATGGCTACTATAACCAGTGGCATGAATCTCGTAGAGAAGAAATCAGAGATGTTTATATAATAGTGGAGCAGAGATGATTTTGAAACAAAGGATGAGAAAGCTAGGAGAATGAAGAATCTACTCTATCCCCCCGACCCTGCTCCACATCATCAACTTGGATATCAACCCAGTAAATGTTGAAATGGGTGCCTCTAGTTGGTATAGTTTTTGGAGAAAAAAAGGCCTTAGTGAAGGAACAGGTACAAATTAAGACAAAGAAGTAAAGAAAATAATTTGTGAATAAGGGGAGTTTATCATAAGATTGAGGCAAAATGGATGTGTTCACTCACACCCCTCTTTGCCTGATTAACTCTAATTGAGCCTTTAAGAATCAATTTACTGGTCAAACATTAAGAAGAATTTTTCTTATTCTTCACGTCCCCTCACAAATCTTGACTTCGTATTACTTCAAAATGTTGCCACAGTACTTACGATTGCAATTATCATCTTCCATTGCAATTGTCTTTTTGAACTGAAATTTAAATCACATACTATAAATTCACACTTTTAAGGTGCACAACTCAATAGATTTTAGTATATTTACAAAGTTATGCAATTATCACCAATGTCTAATTACACATTTTATCACACCAAGAAGAAACCTCATATTCATTAGCAGTCATTGTCCAATCTCCCTTCCATCCAGCCCTTGGAAACCATGAATCTACTTGTCTCTATAGATTTACTGATCCTGGACATTTTATATAAATGGTATCATGCAATAAGTAGTCTTTTTTTTTCTAGCCTCCTTTGCTTAGCCTAATGTGTTCAAGGTTTTTCATGTTGTTGCATGTAACACTACTTTATACCTTTTGATGACTGAATAGTATTTTATTACACTTAGGTACGAAACTTTTTATCCATTCATCAGTTGATGGGTTGGACAATTTCTACCTTTTAACTACTATGAATAATACTGCTACTGACATTTGTATATGAGTTTTTAAGTGGACTTAGTTTTTTAATTCCCTTGAATATGTGTTTGGTAGAATTGCTGGGTCATATAGTAACTCTACGTTGAACTTTTTGAAGACCTGCCAAATTGTTTTCCATTTTCCATTCCCACCAACAATGTAATGCCTTTCATTTCTCTAGTCTTCAAGCTTCTTGAGGGTGAGAACTAAGTCTTGTTTTCTATTGTATTCCCAGAGCCTACAGCACAGAGCCTAATGCACTATGGTTGTCTAATTTGTAAAAGACTGAATAGAAGCCCAAAATAATTTTTTAACATTTTTGCCTTCTTCTTGAACGTCCCTAATCAAAATATACCTTCCTGATATCTTTAACTTTCATCTCTCCAGACTTTTTCCCCTATGAAGCTATTGTGAGTAATTAACTTACTCCTAGACACTAGCACTTCTCGAAATAGGTGCTCTATGATTGCTAGACCAAATAATTGTGATCTACTTGGAGTTGCTCACCTGCATATTAAATAAGTTAATGTAAGATGATCTGATAGTGGAACCAAGTGTTTCCAGGTTGCCAGCTGGCAGGCAGTCAGATGTTCATGCATATTTTCAAAGTGATCCTCCAACAAATAGAGGCACAGGACATATTTGGCTCTAGGACACCATCTTCTGGCCCTGCTGTCAACAACACTAAATGAACCTGGAAGGGAATGGACTACCACATGGGGCAAAAGGCAACATATGGTACCCATCCCATTACAAAGGCAACCAGAGAAGATCTGCAGATGAAAGGGCCTTCAAATTCTAGCAGCTCTGAATGGGGATTAGTCTCCCAAAACTGGCTCATAAGTAGCCTGATGACTTCCAGCTCTGCCCAGTTAAAGAGACTATTGCATAGAGGAAATACCTACTTTGATCCTCCAACACAAAATGGACATGTGATGTCGATAGAACTTAGACTTTAAACGTGAATAACTCCTCTGGATATGAAATAGCTTACATCACTCATAAAATCGCATGTGAATTGACATGAATTCCTTGTAAAATCTCACAAAAATATTTCCACTTCTGCTCCTGACTGATAGACATTTACTGATTCTCACAAAAAGAAAAGACTCTCCCTGATGTTTTACATAAGGTGCATTTCAAACAGTACATTTTACACAGAAAACTAGCCTCATTTCAATTTTCCAAGAATAGAAGTTGATAGTGAATAACTATGTTCGGTAAATTCCTGAGATTTTACATAAATTACCTGTGATAAGCAGAATGCCCCTTTCTTACATTAATGGGATTAAGGATATCCATTCTCTAATCCCAAGAACTGTGAGTATGTTGCATTACATACCAAAAGGTCCTTTGCTTCATGAACAGACACTTTTCAAAAGAAGACATACATGCGGCCAACAAACATATAAGAAAAAGCTCAACATCACTGATCATTAGAGAAAGGCAAATCAAAACCACAATGAGATACCATCTCATGCCAGTCAGAATGGTGATTATTAAAAAGTCAAAAAACAACAGATGTTGGCAAAGTTGTGGAGAAAAAGGAACACTTTTACACTGTTGGTGGGAGTGTAAATTATTCAACCATTGTTTGCCAATTCTTCAAAGACCTAGAGACAGAAATAGCATTTGACCCAGTAATTCCAATACTGAGTATATACCCAAAGGAATATAAATCATTCTATTATAAAGATACATGCATGTATATGTTCATTGCAGCACTGTTCACAATAACACAGACATGAATCAACCCAAATGCTCATCAATGATAGACTGAATAAAGAAAATACGGTACATATACACCATGGAATACTATGCAGCCGTAAAAATAATGAGATGATGTCCTTTGCAGGGACATGGATGGAGCTGGAAGCAGTTTTCCTCAGCAAACTTACACAGGAGTAGAAAACCAAACACTGCATGTTCTCACCTCTAAGTGGGAGCTGAATGATGAGAACACATGGACAGGACACATGGAGGGGAATGACACACAGTGAGCCTGTCAGAGTGGGGCTTGGTTGAAGCAAGAGCATCAGAAAGAATAGCTAATAGATGCTGGGCTTAATACCTAGGTGATGGGATGAGCTGTGCAACAAACCAACATGGCACATGTTTACCTATAACAAACCTGCACATCCTGCACACGTACCCCTGAACTTAAAATAAAAGGTGAAGAAATAACAAACAAAGGGCCTTTGCTGATGATATAATAAATATTATTGACTTTAAAACAGGGAGATTATCCTGGATCATTAGATGGCCACAGTGTAATCACATAAGTCCTTAAAAGGAGAGATATTTCTTGGACCAGAGTCAGGAAAGAAGTTTCTGAAGAGGAAGTTGGAGAAATCTGAAGGGTAAAAGGGTCTTGACCCACTGTTGCTGGAGGGAGTGGGAAAGCTTAAAAAGAAACATGAGCAGCTTCTAGAAGCAAAGACCAGCCCCCAAATGACAGTGAAGGAAGTGGAGAACTCAGCCATATAATCATAAGGAATTGAATTTGGCCAACAACCTAACTGAACATGGAGGCAGTTGCATCCTCAGAACCTCCAGACAAGAATGCCATGCAGCCAACACCAGGATTTCAACCTTGTGATATACTATGCAGAGGGCCTGGCCGAGCCACACTGTATGGACAGAACAATGAAAAAAGAAATGTGTGTGTATGTGTGTGTGTGTGTGTGTTTTTTTTTTTTTTTTTGAGACGGAGTCTCGCTCTGTCGCCCAGGCTGGAGTGCAGTGGCACGATCTCGGCTCACTGCAAGCTCCACCTCCCGGGTTCACGCCATTCTCCTGCCTCAGCCTCCCAAGTAACTGGGACTAAAGGCACCCGCCACCACACCCAGCTAATTTTTTGTATTTTTAGTAGAGACAGGGTTTCGCTGTGTTAGCCAGGATGGTCTCGATCTCCTGACCTCGTGATCTGCCCGCCTCGGCCTCCCAAAGTACTGGGATTACAGGTGTGAGCCACCACGCCCGGCCAGAAATGTGTTAAGTCATCAAATTTGTAATAATGTGTTATGGCAGCAATAGAAAACTAATATATTCCCAAATATCAGTATGTTAAACTTCAGTATACTATGGTTCTGAAACACAATTACCATTAGAATGGCCACTTCTAATTGCATATTCCCAGGACCAAAGCACATTCCACTACCAAATGTTATTGTTTGTAATGTGTACATGGAAAATTTATGTTCATAATTACTGGGTAATTTTATAGATGTTATCCAATGATAGTATATTGATTTCTAAGTAATTATCCTCCCCAACATTTATACTTTAATGATCCACTTTTAAAAATGAAATAGATTATTACTTTGTCAACTAGTTAGGTCTTTATAAAATTGCCTTACAAGTTTGATGCAGTTCACTTTAGGAATATATCTCTTTCATTATATGTTTTAACATATTTCATTAGATTTATGTTTAATATAACCACATACTATATACTAGCATATAAATGAGGCATATAAACAAAAGTTAGTGATTATTAAAAAGTTGAATGAATTAATGCTTAGAAAAATGTGAGAACATAAATGATACTAAAGATTTACCGACCTCAAAGTACAAAGAATTCTAAGGCAAAAGTCGTTCATATTTTTAGTATATAAATGTATAAAACCAATAATATCAAGTTACTTTTTAACAAAACTTTATTGGTATGATGATCATATTTTGGTATTTATATTTCAAATTAGTAGCTTGAAGTTTCATGTGGCTTTAGTGCAAGCATATTAATTACAGTTGCTTCAGTTCCTCATCTGCAGAACAAATGCTTAGGATATTCCAAGTTTTATCTGCTCCAGCCAGTGCTTCCAAATTAAACAATGCAAACGAAATTGAATTACTCCAGAGGTCTAGAATATAACATAAAATCTGGATTTGGAACATGGACACTTACTTTTGCTGAGCTCTTTCAGCCAGTCTTGCAATCTCTATAGCTGCTTTCCTTGCTTCAAAATCTTCCCTTTTCACTCTCTCTCCAGTCCCTCGGTAGCCTAGCTCCACCAACTGGCGGGCCAGGGTTTCATCCTAGAGAGAAAATCAGTTATTAGGTGAGTGGGCAAATGAGACATACTACTTTTACTTACTTACTTACATCTTACATCTGCAGTGTATACCAAGCAATTGCTTTAAATGAAAAATTAAATGTATTTAAAAACTAGACATGATCTATTAGATATAAAAAACTAGAATTTTTCTAATAATACATTTATACACAACTGATTTGGTCTTCCCTTTCCCATATATTTAAGAGGAAAAAAAGAAAATGTCAATTGCTAATTTTTCTCTAAGGGATTAGAGGACAAAAGTCTGTTGTGTTTTTAATCAATTTATGAGAACATCTGTAGGTAATTAATAGAGTATCTTTAAAACAATAAAAATAGAGACAATGGTACTCATACACAAAAGACGTTTTAAAAACCAATGGCAAAAAAAAAAAAAAAAAAAAAAGAACCAGGCTGCTTTGAGAGAGCTCAATGTTTTAGAGCCTTACTTCCTTGAAGTCAATTAACCGATGGCACAGAACATTATAACTTCAAATACAAAATAAAGAGGAGCAGATGAATTTCTTACTTAACTATGAAGATTGTTTCCATATAATGTTGGTACCAATAAAAACAGAAAAGTAGAAACTCAAGATCACCACAAAAAAAATTCAAATTGAAAAAAAAAAAAAACTTCCCAGTATTTTAGGCCTTACACTTTTCTTACTTTAAGAATTATCGCATACATCTTTATCAGTTGCATGGTATACTTAAAAAAATTGTTTCCCCATGATTTGACAAGGTACCATTTTTCATAAAGTTATTAGTATAAAGATTAAAGTATTAAACAACAGTATTTAAATAGTGGCCATTATCATTTTAATTAAATATAAAATATCTAAAACATAGTGAAAACAGAATCTATTTTTTTATTATGAAGACTTAATTACTATATCGCTGTTGAATGCAAGAACTGTCTAACAGTTAAAGGAGAAAACTTAAGATGTCTAGTTAACAGTCTATTCAAACCATAGTGGTTAAAGTTATAAGTATTCAAACAAAATAAAAAATTATATACTGTAAGGCTAGAAACCTGCCACTTTTCTTTTATAATCATTAAAAGCAAATACTAAACTCCACGAAGCAATGTGTATACATTTGCCAAATGATTACAAGGCAAAGCAACAGGTCTTGGAAGGCCCAAGGCTATTATTCTTGTTTCTGAGACACTCCCTTGCTTCATAGATTTCTCTATTCCTGTATCCTTTAGTGTGAACCACAAAACTGAACAAATATCTCCACCTAGTGGAATTAATCTTTAATAGAAATACCAATGCAGATTTGGGGGTTAATTTACAAAAGTGAGATCATTTGAGTAAGAATTTTCTTAAATACATTACTAAAAGTGAATTTGTAGAAAGGACTTTCAGCTCAGTGAGGTTGTGGGACTCTTCTCTAGGAATATAAATTCCTTGTGGTCAAACATAGAATTTTGTATAATAAAGATTACCTACAATTTGCTATATTTATTTTGTATACTGAGTGAATTTTACACAAAATCATTTGGACAATTCTGGACTCACCAATGCTAAACTATATTGTAAGAAATGGCATGATCTATTGAGAAAATAAGCTGAAAGTCGATATTGATTGCCTCACTTACCATTATCATACCCTAAACTGGTGGAATCATGAGTCATCTGTCCATTATGACAACGTATTTCTTGCATGTCTCGAAATATCCTAGTTAAGAGCAAAGCTACTAGCCCAAAGGAAGAACAATGCCCAAGGTTATCTGAGGAATCTGAGCCTTGCTTGGGGATTTGGCTTAAAATGGAATCTTGACTTGCATATTCAAACACAACATTTTCCCAACCCCCAAAATAACGTATTTAAGGGACACAAAGAAAGACAAAGCCTCAGTGACAAACTCTAAGGCTTGGCAGGTCTCATATTGCCAAAATCCAGAAGAATTTTCCACCAAATATAAGGTAGATAGACTTGAATTGGAAAATAAAATCTATAGGTCCACTGGAAAGTTTGTTTTTTAAAAATTGCATATCCTCTTTACATTATCTGCCCTAGGATTCAGAAATGTGAAATCTATAACAATCAGAAGGCTAGTGGCTGGCCACTTACCTATCAACTAAATGAGTGTTACTAAATTCATTTCATCTATTTTTACTTACAATAGTAATACATTATTGTTGTGGAAAACCTAAAGATATAGGACAAACATATCACCCACATCATATACCACCATGATCTTATCACTCACAGATAATCACTGACATCTTGGGGTACAGCCTGTCAATCCTTGCTCCTGACATGTGTGTGGGTGTGTTGGATTTCTTTAAACAAAAGTAGTATCATGACTCCTGCTTGCAGGGCAGAGAGAAGGCACCTAGACCTGTACCCACCAGCACACCTTCCTCAAGCCAACACTGCCTCCAGCACAGTCTCCAGTAGGGGCTCACTCCCCCTCCAGTTGCATTGCCTCTGTCACTGTGGTGAGTGCCTGCAAGGAGGCAGGCCCCTCAGCACCTGCTACTACTCTGCTGTGGTTGCCACACCTCACCCTCCTCCCCCAGTTCAGTGGATTCCAAACCTCAAGGAGCAAGAGAATAAAGTCAGGGCCCAATACAAGTCCCCCAGACTTAGGGCACACAGTCCAGGAGTTGGCAGTTAAGCACTGGCCCCCTAAAATCTCCCAGAAATGAAGCCAGTCAGCTGGATCCACTTTATACCATAGCCAAACCCTCAAAGTCATCAAATAGGACAAAAGAAAAATAAAACCCATCCCAAAGTCAGAAACCTCAAAAATTGAAAGTACATAAGCCCACAAGGGTGAGAAAGAATCAGCACAAGAATGATGAAAACTTAAAAAGCCAGAGTGCCTTCTTTCCTCTTAATGACCACATCACTTCTCCAGGAAGGGTTCTGAACAGGACTGAGATGGCAGAAATGACAGAAATAGAATTCAGAATATGGATAGGAACAAAGATCATTGAAGTTACAGGAGTATATTGAAACCCAATGCACAGAAGCTAAAAATCATGATAAAACAATGCAGGTGCTGACAGACAAAGTAGACAGTAGAGAAAAGAATGTAACTAACCTGATCGAGCTGAAAAACACAATATGAGAATTTCATTATGTAATCACAAGTATTAATAGTAGAATAGACCAAGTGGAGGGAAGAATCTCAGAGCTTGAAGACTGGCTTTCTGAAATAAGACAGTCAGACAAGAATAGAGAAAAAAGAATGAAAAGGAATTAACAAAACCTCTGAGAAATATAGGATTAGGTAAAGAGATGGAATCTATGCCTCATTGGTGTCCCTGAAAGAGATGGGGAGAATGGAAGCAACTGGGAAAATGTATTTCAGGATATCATCAAAAGAACTTCTCCAATCTAGCTAGAGGGGGCAATTTTAAAATTCAGAAAATGCAGAGAACCCCAGTAACGTACTTCACAAGAAGATCATCTCCAAGATACATAATCATCAGATTCTCCAAGATTAAAATGAAAGAAAAACTGTTAAGGGCAGCTAGAGAGAAGCGTCAGATCACCTACAAAGGTAAATCTATCAGACTAACAGCAGACCTTTCAGCAGAAACTCTACAAGCTAGAAAAGACTGGAGGCCAATATTCAACATTCTTAAAGAAAAGAAAATCCAAACCAGAATTTCATATTTGGCCAAACCAAGCTTCAAAAACAAAGGAGAAACAAGATCCTTTTCAGACAAGCAGATGCTGATGGAATTTGTTGCAACCAGACCTGACTTATAAAAGTTCCTAAAGGAAGCACTAAATATGGAAAGGAAAGACCATTACCAGCCACTACAAAAACACACTGAAGTACATAGACCAGTGACACTATGAAGCAACAACATAAACAAGTCTGCAAAATAACTAGCTAAAACTGTGGTGACAGGATCAAATCCACACATATCAATACTAACCTTGAATGTAAATGGGTTAAAAGTCCCGATTAGAAGACATAGAGTAGCAAGCCAGATAAAGAACCAAAACCCATTGCTGTCTTCAAGAGATCAGTCTCATAAGCAATTACACACATAGGCTCAAAATAAAGGAATGGAGAAAAATCTACCAGCAAATGGAAAATAGAAAAAAGCAGGGGTTGCAATCATAGTTTCTGACAAAACAGACTCTAAACCAACAAAGATAAAAAAAAGACAAAGAAGGGCATTACATAATGGGAAAGAGTTCAATTCAACAAGATTTAACTATGCAAAATATATGTGCATGCAAGACAGGCGCACCCAGATTCACAAAGCAAGTTCTTAGAGACCTTCAAAGAGACTTAGACTCCCACACAATAATAGTGGGAGATTTTAACACCCTACTAACAATATTAGACAGATCATCGAGACAGAAAATTATCAAAGATATTCAGGACCTAAACTCAGCATTAAATCAAATGGAACTGATAAATATCTACTCTCTACCCCCAAAATAACAGAATGTATGTTCTTCTCATTACCACCTGTCACATATTCTGAAATCGACCACATAATGAGAAGTAAAACACTCCTCAGCGTATGCAAAATAATTGAAATCATAACAAACAATATCTTGGACCAAATCACAATCAAATTAGAAATCAAAACTTAAAAATTCCATCAAAACCATAAATTACAGAAAAACTGAATAATCTGCTCCTGAATGACTTTTCAGTAAATAATGAAATTAAGGCAGACATCAAGAAGCTCTTTAAAACTAAAAAGAACAAAGGTACAATATGCTAGAATCTCTGGGACACAACTAAGACAGTGTCAAGAGGGAAATTTATAGCACTAAATGCCCACATCAAAAAGTTGGAAAAATCTAAAGTTAACAACCTAATATTACAATTAAAAGAACAAGAGGATCAAGAGAAAACAAATCCCAAAGCAAGCTAGCAGAAGACAAGAAATAACCAAAATTAGAATGGAATTGAAGGAGATTGAGACACACAAAAAAAAATTCAAAAGATCAACAAATACAGAAGCTGGGTTTCTTGAAAAAATTAATAAAATAGGCCACTAGCTAGACTAATGAAGAAGAAAAGAGAGAAGGTTCAAATAAACACAATCAAAAACAACGGGGGATAAAACCACTAACCCCAGAGAAATATAAACAACCATCAGAGAATATTATGAACACCTCTATGCACATAAACTAGAAAATCTAGATGAAATGGGTAAATTACTGGACAAATAAACCCTCCCCAGACTGAACCAGGAAGAACTTGAATCCTTGAACAGACCAATAATGAGTTCTGAAATTGAGTCAGTAATAAATAGCATACCAACCAAAAAAGCCCAGGATCAGATTACTTCACAGCTGAATTCTACCAGATGTACAAGGAAGAGCTGGTACCATTCATGCTGAAACTATTCCAAAAAATTGAAGAGGGTAGAGTTCTCCCTAACTCATCCTGCAAGGCCAGCATCATCCTGATACCAAAACCTGGCAGAGATACCACAATAAAAGAAAACTTCAGGCAAATATCACTGATGAACATTGATGCAAAAATCCTCAATAAAATACTGACAAACCGAATCCAGCAGCACATCAAAAGCTTATCCACCACAATCAAGTTGGCTTCATCCTTGGGATGCAAGGTTGGTTCAACATATGTAAATCAATAAACATAATTCATTGCATAAACAGAACTAAAGACAAAAACCACATGATTATTTCAACAGTATGCAGAAAAGAACTTGGATAAAGTTCAACATCCCTTCATGTTAAAAATTCTCAATAAACCAGGTATTGAAGGAACATACCTTGAAACAATAAAATCCATTTATGACAAACCCACACCCAATATCATACTGAATGGGCAAAAGATGGAAACATTCCCCTTGAAAACTGGCACAAGACAAGGATGTCCTCTCTCACCACTCCTATTTTAACATAGCATTGGAAGTTCTGGCCAGGGCAACCAAGCAAGAGAAAGCAATAAAACGTATTGAAATAGGAAGACAGGAAGTCATATTGTCTTTGTTTGCAGATTATATGATCTTATATCTAGAAAATCCTATCAACTCAGCCCAAAAGCTTCTTAAGCTGATAAGCAACTCCAGCAAAGTCTCAGGATACAGAATCAATGTGCAGAAATCACAAGCATTCCTAAACACCAATAACAGACAAGCAGAGAGACAAATTAGGAATGTACTTCCATGCACTATTGCCACAAAAAGAATAAAATACCTAGGAATACAGCTAACAAGGGAGGTGAAGGAACTCTTCAAGGAGAACTACAAACCACTGCTCAAGGAAATTAGACAGGACACAAGCAGACAGAAAAACATTTCATGCTCATGGACAGGAAGAATCAATGTCGTGAAAATGGTCATACTGCCCAAAGCAATTTATAGATTCAATGCTATTCCCATTAAACTATCACTGAAATTTTTCACAGAATTAAAAGAAACTATTTTAAAATACATATGGAACCAAAAGAAGGGCTCATATAGTCAGGATAATCCTAAGCAAAAAGAACAAAGCTGGAGGCATCACGGTACCTGACTTCAAACTACAAGGCTACAGTAACCAAAACAGCATGGTACTGGTACAAAAACAGACACATAGACCAATGGAACAGAACAGAGAACTCAGAAATGAAGCCACATGTCTACAACCATCCAATCTTTGACAAACCTGACAAAAAAAAAGCAATGGGGAAAGGATTCCCTATTTAACAAATGGTGCTGGAAGAACAGGCTAGCCATATGCAGAAAATTGAAACTGGACCCGTTCCTTACACCATACACAAAAATTAACTCAAGATGGATTAAAGACTTAAATGTAAAACCCAAAACTATGACAACCCTAGAAGAAAATCTAGGCAATACCATTCAGGACATAGGCATAAGCAAAGGTTTTATGATGAAATCACAAAAGCAATTGCAACAAAAGCAAAAATTGACAAATGAGATTTAATTAAACTAAAGAGCTTCTGCATAGCAAAAAAAAAAACTATCATCAGAGCAAACAGACAACCTATAGAATGAGAGAAAAAACTATCGTCAGAGTGAACAGACAGCCTAAGCAGAATAGGAGAAAATTTTTGCAAATTATGTATCCAACAGAGGTATAATAACCAGCATCTATAAGGAACGTAAACTTACAAGAAGAAAACAATCAACCTCATTAAAAAGCAAAGGACATTGGGAGGCCGAGGCAGATGGATCACGAGGTCAGGAGTTCGAGACCAGCCTGTCCAAATGGTGAAACCCAGTCTCTACTAAAAATACAAAACATTAGTCAGGTGTAGTGGCGTGCGCCTATATCCCAGCTACTCAGGAGGCTGAGGCAGAAGAATTGCTTGAACTCGGGAGGCAGAGGTTGCAGTGAGCCAAGATTGTGCCACTGCATTCCAGCGTGAGTGACAGAGCAAGACTCCATCTCAAAAAAAAAAAAAAAAAAAAAAAAAAAAGCAAAGGACATGAACACTTTTCAAAAGAAGACATACATGTGGCCAACAATCACATTTTAAAAAGCTCAACATCACTGATTATTACAGAAAGGCAAATCAAATCAAAACCAAAATGAGATACCATCTCATGCCAATCAGAATGGCTACTACAAAAAGTCAAAAAATAACAGATCCCGGCAAACTTGCGGAGAAAAAGGAACACTTATACATTGTTGGTGGGAGTGTAAATTAGTTCAATCATTGTAGAAGATAGTGCAGCAATTCCTCAAAGACCTAAAAACAGAAATACCATTCGTCCCAGAAATATCATCGCTGGGCATATACCCGAAGGAATATAAATCATTCTATTATAAAGATACATGCACATGTATGTTCATCACAGCACTATTCACCATAGTGAATCAATCTAGATTCAATCTAAATGCCCATCAATTACCAACTGGATAAAGAAAATGTGGTACATATATACCATAGAACACTATGCAGCTATAAAATGAATAAGATCATGTCCTTTGCAGGGAAATGGATGGAGCTGGAGACTATTATTCTTAGCAAACTAACACAGGAACAGAAAATCAAATACCACATGTTATTACTTACAAGTAGGAGCTAAACAGTGAGAACACATGGACATATAGAGGGAAACAACACACACTGGCAGCGATCAGAGGGAGGAGGATGGGAGAAGGAAGAAGATTAGGAAAAATTACTATGGGTACTAGGTTTAATACCTGGGTGAAGAAATAATCTGTACAACAAATCCCCATGACACTTTTAGCTATGTAGCAAACCTGTACATGTAACCCTGAACTTAAAATAAAAGTGAAAAAAAAGTCATATATATGCTTTAAAAATTAAAATATGTTGTCATTAATAAAGTTCAAATAAAGGTCACTGAAAAGTTTGCAGATTTAATCATTTAAACATTTTACCAAAAAAAGTGAATCATGCTACGTAAAATGTCTCATGACCCACTTCTTCAACATTTAACAGTACATCTTGAACACCTTTCCGTTACGGATATATACAATAAAACGTTAGTGATTACATATTCCAAACAATTTGTAAGGACAGATATTGTACATATTAATAATTTATTATTGTGCCTTCAGGTCACTGCCTTCCTCTGAAATGAAAATCATATGAAATCCTAATTTGATTTGTATTGCTTTGATTACTACTGAGATTCACCATCTGTTCACACATTTATCAGTCGTGCATTTCTTCCTTTTGAATTGTTTTGAATTATGAAATGAACCCTTTGCTCATTTATTACTAACTAGTAACAACTTTGTGTGTATAATAAATATATTAAGTGTCTGCAAAATATCTACAAACAGTCTTCCTAGGTCATTGTTTTCCTGAAACTCTTAATGGTTCTTACTCCAAAATGTTCAAAGCATTTAGGATATATTTTGGTGCCTGGTGTTGAAAGAGAAATACTTTTACTTATTCAAAAAGTTTTTTTATTCCAAAAGACACCGCTGAAACATTGTTAAGTATTGCTTCTTTTCTCCACTGATTTGAAATTTTACAGTTCTGTATACTCGATTCTTAAGTATATTAGAGGTGATTTCTCTATTTCTATTCTGTACTATTAATTAGTTTCTCTGCCCTTTCAACCATATCACAGATAGTGTAGATACTGCCCTCTCAACCTGCCCAGGGAGAAAGCCCCACCACAATTTGTTTGACCTCCACAGATTTCAAGCTTCACTTGTATCAAGCTAACTGCTTCCAGGAACAGCTACTTGACTCAAGATAGAAAGGTTAGAGTTGGGAGTGTCAGAAAGCATGGCATATTCAAATGCCATCTTTTACTAATTTTTGGCAATCTGGATACTTTATAATGCCAGATTTCTTAATGTTAAAAAAATACGACATTTTTGGAATAAGCTTATTGCAGGAGGCGTCTCCCCAGAACAGACTTTGGGATGTAGATTTGTGTGCAGAAAATTTACTGGAGAGCACTCTTAGAATTTGCACTTCCAAAGAAAGCAGGATTGGGCAGTGAGATCATTTATAACAAAGGGCCTCAGCAGCTCTGGAGTGGGATGGTCCTTTCGAGTTGACCCAAATTGATTAAAGTGGCCACATCTTTTTGTCCACAATAAGCAGTAATTTAAAGAGAACTGCCCCAAGAAGGGAGTATGACTTTGGAAGAGGTGTTTAGGGTACCTACAATCAGCCTAGTAAGGGGTTTGTCAATTTTATTGATATTTTATAAAAGTAACTTTTGATAGCATTGATCTCTATTATTTTTCAATTTTCTACTTCACTGATTTCTGCTCTTTGTTATTCCTTCTGTCTACTTGCTTGGACTCAATTTGTATTATTTTAAAGCTTCTTAAGGTAGAAGCTACTATCATTAATTTCTAGACCTTTCCCCATATAAACTTTTAAATCTGTAAATTTCCCTCTATAGATTCCTTTACATATATCCAACAAACATTTATATATTTTGTTTTCTTTTTTACTCAAATCAAATTTTTTTCTAATTTTTCTTTTAATTTCTTTTTTGACATTGAGTTATTTAGAATTATGTTGTTTATTATCCAAATATTTGGGAATTTGAGGGGTATATTCCTATAGTTGATTTCTAGTTTTAATTCTGTTGTGATCACAGAATATACTTTTGTATGATTTCAGTATTTTAAATGTATTGAGACTTGTTTTATGACCCTGCATATGGTCCCTCTTCATAAATGTCCCACGTGCATTTGAAAAGAATAGGTATTCTATTGTTGTGTGAACTGCTCTTTTATTTATTTATTTATTTTTTTGAGACAGAGTCTCACTCTGTCGCCCAAGCTGGAGTGCATTGGCACAATCTTGGCTCACAGCAACCTCCGCCTCTTGGGTTCAAGGGATTCTCCTGCCTCAGTCTCCCAAGTAGCTGGGATTACAGGTGTGCACCACTGTCCCCACATAATTTTTGTATTTTAGTAGAGACAGGGTTTCACCATGTGGGCCAGGCTGGTCTCGAACTCCTGACCTCAAATGATTCACCTACATCAGCCTCCCAAAGTGCTGGGATTACAGGCGTGAGTCACTGCACCTGGCCTTTGACTGCTCTTTAAATCTTCTACAAACTTACATTTATTCTAACTTCTGGTTCTATCAGTTACTGAAAACGGAATGTTTATGTCTCTAGAAATAATTGTGAATTTGTCTACTCTTTCAATCCTTATCAATTTTGCATAATGCATTTTGAGGATCTGGTAGGAGGCATGTAAGCTAAATGTTTATTAAAATGTATTGATTGACTCATTTATCTATATTTAAAAGTCCTTCTTTTTCCCTGAAATACTTCTAGTTCTGAGGTCTTCTTTGCCTGATATTAATATAGACATTATAACTCTCCTTTTCTTTATGCTTGTATAATACATATTTCCCATCCTTTTAATCTATTTAAAATTATTAATGTTAATATAAAATTAACATATTAACATTTATAAATCATAATTAATGATCAATAAATCATTAATTATAAAACAATTTAATGTATTAACATTAATAGATTGTTAATTTAATGTTATTAATATAGTACTATAAATACAACATTAATATTAGTCTTAATGTTTTATTATTAATCTATTAATGTTAATACATTTACATTAAATTGTTGCATTTATATTTAAGGTGGGACAGCATATATGGCTCTTGAACTTTTATCTATTCTGACCATCTCTGCCTTTAAATTGAAATGTTTAGATCACTTTCATTTAATGTAATTTTCAGTATGGTTGGGTTTTAATATACTACCTTGTTATTTCTTATTAGTCCCATTTGCTTTGATATTTGATTATTTTTGCTTTCTATTTTCTGTTTCTTATTTCCATTTTATCTGCACTATTACGTTTTTAGTTATATGCCTACTTTATTTTTCAGCAGGTACTCTGTGATTTACAAGAATTATTAGCTTATTACATTCTACTTTCAAATAATATTACACCATTTCAAGTATAAGAACCCATTGCAACATTATCCTCTGCTATCTTTTGTGCTATTGTTGTTTCATATTGTATTTCTATGCATGTTATAAACCACAAAATGCAATGTCATTATTTTTCTTTAAATAATCAATAATCTTTAAAGAAATATAAAACATAAAAAATTTGTATTCACATATTTAGCATTTCTGGTGCTCTTCATTCATTTTCATTTTGATCCAAGTTTCCTGCTGACATATAATTTTCCTTCAACCTGAAGAACTTCATTAAACATTTCTAGTAATATATATCTGCTAACAACAAATTATCCTGGATGGAAAAATAAATTATCTCACCTTACTCTTTTCTTCTGATACAGTGTTCTAGGTTGACTTTTTTCAAATCTTTCAGCATTTTAAAGATGCCGTTCATTTTTCTATGGATTGCATTGTTTCTTTTTTTTATTTACTTATTTTTTACTTTAAGTTCTGGGATACATGTGCAGAAAGTGCAGCTTTGTTACACAGGTATACATGCGCCATGGTGGTTTGCTGCATCTATCAACCCATCATCTAGGTTTTCAGCCTCGCAAGCATTAGCCATTTGTCCTAATGCTCTCCCTCCCCTTTCCCTCCACCCCCGACAGGCCCCGGTGTGTGATATTCCCCGTGTGTCCATGTGTTCTCATTGTCCAATTCACACTTATTAGTGAGAACATGCAGTGTTTGGTTTTCTGTTCCTGCGTTAGCTTGCCGAGAATGACAGCTTCCAGCTTCATCCATTTCCCTGCAAAGGACATGAACTCATTCTTTTTTATGGCTGCATAGTATTCCATGGTGTATATGTGCTACATTTTCTTTATCCAGTATATCATTGATGGCATTTGGGTTTGTTCCAAGTCTTTGCTATTATAAATAGTGCTGCAATAAACATATGTGCATGTGTCTTTATAGTAGAATGATTTATAATCCTTTGGGTATATACCCAGTAATGGGATTGCTGGGTAATATTCAGTCATTCCTGTCTTTGGTTTACTTTATAATGTGTTCTTTTACTTTTGTTTTTAAGATTTTCTCTTTATCACTAGTTTTCAGTGATTTTATTAAAATATTCCTTCATGTAGTTTTCTTTGCATTTATTCTGCTTGGAATTCATTGAACTTCTTGGCTCCATGTGTTTGCACTTTTCATAAAATTTGGAAACTGTTTAGCCATTAACGTTTAAAATGTATTTTATTCCTTCCTTCCCTTTGTTCATTTTGGACTCCATTTAAATGTATGTTAGACTGTTTGACATTGCCCCAAAGGTTACTGAGGCTGTGTTCATTTTTGTTTATGTCTTTTGTTATTGTCTTACTCATTGCTGGTGAACAGAGTTGTTTTCACTCAATTTTCAATTTCCTTTCTAAACTCACTTATTTGTTATAATAGTATTTCAGCATTTTTTTCTTGTATTTTCATTGTAGATAAGCATATTGCCTATATGTAATTATATTCTGACTCTTTTCAAATATTTATGACACTTTCCTTAAATTGCAGCACTGCACTGCTAGACTGCCAATAAAACATTACTAGTAGCAGCAACCATTTTTATCATGTTTCTAATTCTAATGCTAACCATTCAAGTGTTTAAACACTGAGTATGACGTTTCTATAAGTGTTTGAAAATACTCCTTATCAAGTTATAGTAAGAATGGCTTTAGAATTTTATCTATGCTTTTTCTTCATCTATAGAAATAATCTTTTTTTCTTTTTACATTTCATATCATGAGTTCATCCTTGCAGTCCTATAACAAATCAGACTATTTTCACTCTGACATTATTATTTCTTAATATATTCTTGGATTCATTTTAAATTTCTTTCATCCAGTTCATAAGTAAAATTAGTCTTCAGCTTTCTACTTTGTTTTGCTTTTTAAAAATTGATGTCAGGGCTATGCATGTCCTGTAACATTTGAGAAACTCTCATCCTTTATTTGTGCTAATTTTTATTTATACAAGTCAGACATAAATATATTCTCCATGTGAAATATTAAAACTTGGCATATGTAGTGAATTTGTATTGCATCAAATTATCTAAGCTGAAACTTCATTTCCCATAATTTTACTTCCTTGGATAGTTACACGTCAGGGTGAACCACAAGAGACATTTGTAATACATTTAGAAAGGAGAAGTGAAGGAGCAGCAATATTGTTTTAGCTTTTGGAGGCTCTCTTCCTTAAGCTTCTCTAACTTCTGTGTCAAGTGCATGGTTAGCTCTGTGACTAAAGGTGCCAGCTTCTCCTGCAGAATGCCCCTACCATCAAAATTGTATGGCAGGCAGGGTCATGAGCACCTGACAGATGTTTCAGTCTGTCCTTATGGATTCTAGGTTATCCTTGCAGGTCTCAGTGTGACTTCAGGCTCCAGGACCAGACACCAAAGAAACAGTCTTTCGTCAACCGTGTAAACAGCTCTCATGTTGTGTGAGGTCAAAACTCTATAAAATAAATTATGTGTGCTCATGTCTGTCTGTGTGTGTAGTCCATGGAATGTAGAAGCAAAAGTTATTTAGTTTATCACCTTTAGACACCTGAAATAAAGACGAGATTTTAGGTAAACATGTGTTTGCTGCTATATTAGTTTGGGATTCCTAGGTATTTCATATATATGGGAGCCAGGGCTCCCATAAGAAAACACCACAAACTGGGTAGCTCAAATCACAGAAATTTATTTTCTTACAGTTCTGAAGGTCGAACAGCATGGTGTTGGCAGGTTGGGTTTTTTCTGAGAACTTTCTTCTTGAATTGCAGATGGCCAATTCTCACTCATGCCACTCTGACTGGCATGAGATGGTATCTCATTGTGGTTTGATTTGCATTTCCCTAATGGTCAGTGATGTTGAGCTTTTTTTATATGTTTGTTGGCTGCATGAATGTCTACTATTGAGAAGTGTCTGTTCATGTCCTTTGCCCAGTTTTTAATGGGATTGATTGTTTTATTCTTGTAAATTTGCTTAAGTTTCTTGTAGATTCTGGATATTAGACCTTTGTCAGATGGATAGATTGCAAAAATTTTCTACAATTCTGTATGTTGTCTGTTCACTCTAATTTTCTTTTGCTATGTAAAAGCTCTTTAATGAGATCCCATTTGTCAATTTTTGCTTTTGCTGCCATTGCTTTTGGTGTTTTCATCATGAAATCTTTGCCCATGCTGATGTCCTGAGTGTTATTGCCTAGATTTTCTTTTAGGGTTGTTATCGTTTTGGGTTTTACATTTAAGTCTTTAATCAATCTTGAGCTAATTTTTGTATATGGTGTACAGAGCGGATCCAGTTTCAATTTTCTGCATATAACTAACCAGTTCTCCCAACACCGTTTATTAAATAGGGAATCCTTTCTCCATTGCTATTGTCAGGTTTGTCGAAGATGAGATGGTTGTAGGTGGGTGGTCTTATTCTATCTTCTCTATTCAGATCTATTGTTCAGTTCTCTGTTCTGTTCTGTTGCTCTATGTGTCTGGTTTTGTACCATTATCATGCTGTTTTGGTTACTGTAGCCTTATAGTTTGAAGTCAGGTACGATAATGCCTCCAGCTTTGATCTTTATGCTTAGGATTGTCTTGGCTATGTGAGCTCTTTTTGGTTCTATAGATTTTTTAAAATAGTTTTTTTTAATTCTGTGAAGAATGTCAATGGTAGCTTAATGGGAATAGCTTTGTATCTATAAATTACTTTGGGCAGCATGGCCATTTTTACAATATTAATTCTTCCTATCCATGAGCATGGAATGTTTTTCCATTTCTTTGTTTCCTCTCTGATTTCCTTGAGCAGAGGTTGGTAGTTCTCCTTGAAGAGGTCCCTCACTTTCCTTGTTAGCTCAATTCTTAGGTACTTCATTCTTTTTGTAGCATTGTAAATGGGAGTTCATTCATGATTCTGCTCTTTGCTTGCCTGTTGTTGGTGTATAGGAATGTTAGCAATTTTGCACATTGATTTTGTATCCTGAGACTTTGCTGAAGTCGCATATCAGCTTAAGAAACTGTTGGGCTGTACTGAATGGGAAAACACTGGAAGCATTCCCTTTAAAAATCAGCACAAGACAGGGATGCCCTCTCTCACCACTCCTATTCAACATAGTGTTAGAAGTTCTGGCCAGGGCAATCAAGCAAGAGAAAGAAATAAAGGGTATTCAATTAGGAAAAGAGGAAGTCAAATTGTCCCTGTTTGCAGATGACATGATTGTATATTTAGAAAACCCCATCATCTCAGCCCAAAATCTCCTTAAGCTGATAAGCAATTTGAGCAAAGTCTCAGGATACAAAATCAATGTGCAAAATTCACAAGCATTCTTATACACCAATAACAGACAAACAGAGAGCCAAATCATGAGTGAACTCCCATTCACAATGGCTACAAAGAGAATAAAATACCTAGGAATGCAACTTAAAAGGGATGTGAAGGATCTCTTCAAGGAGAACTACAAACCACTGCTCAAGGAAATAAAACAGGACACAAACAAATGGAAGAACATTTCATGATCACGGATAGGAAGAATCAATATTGTGAAAATGGCCATACTGCCCAAGGTAATTTATAGATTAAATGTCATCCCCATCAAGCTACCAATGACTTTCTTCACAGAATTGGAAAAAACTACTTTAAAGTTCATATGGAACCAAAAAAGAGCCCGCATTGCCAAGTCAATCCTAAGCCAAAACAACAAAGCTGGAGGCATCATGCTACCTGACTTCAAACTACTACAAGGCTACAGTAACCAAAACAGCATGGTACTGGTACCAAAACAGAGATATAGACCAATGGAACAGAACAGAGCTCTCAGAAATAATGCCGCATATCTACAACTATCTGATCTTTGACAAATCCGACAAAAACAAGAAATGGGGAAAGGATTCCCTATTTAATAAATGGTGCTGGGAAAACTGGGTGGCCATATGTAGAAAGCTGAAACTGGATCCCTTCCTTACACCTTATATAAAAATTAATTCAAAATGGACTTAAATGTTAGAACTGAAACCAGAAAAACCCTAGAAGAAAACCTAGGCAATACCATTCAAGACACAGGCATGAGCAAGGACTTCACAACGAAAACACCAAAAGCAATGGCAACAAAAGCCAAAATAGACAAATGGGATCTAATTAAACTAAAGAGCTCCTGCACAGCAAAAGAAACTACCATCAGGGTGAACAGGCAACCTACAGAATGGAAGAAAATGTTTGCAATCTATCCATCTGACAAAGGGCTAATATCCAGAATCTGGAAAGAACTTAAACAAATTTTCAAGAAAAAATCAAACAACCCTATCAAAAAGTGGGCAAAGGATATGAGCAGACATTTCTCTAAAGAAGACATTTATGCAGCCAACAGACACATGAAAAATGCTCATCATCACTGGTCATCAGAGAAACGCAAATCAAAACCATAACGAGATACCATCTCACACCAGTTGGAATGGCCATCATTAAAAAGTCAGGAAAAAACAGATGCTGGAGAGGATGTGGAGAAATAGGAAGGCTTTTACACTGTTGGTGGGAGTGTAAACTAGTTCAACCATTGTGGAACACAGTGTGGTGATTCCTCAAGGATCTAGAAATAGAAATACCATTTGGCCCCGTGATCCCATTACTGGGTACACACCCAAAGGATTATAAATCATGCTACTATAAAGACACATGCACACATATGTTTATTGTGGCGCTATTCACAAAAGCAAAGACTTGAAACCGACACAAATGTCCATCAATGATAGACTGGATTAAGAAAATGTGGCACATATATACCATGGAATACTATGCAGCCATAAAAAAGGATGCATTCATGTCCTTTGTAGGGACATGGATGAAGCTGGAAACCATCATTCTCAGCAAACTATCACAAGGACAGAAAACCAATCACTGCATGTTCTCACTCATAGGAGGGAATTGAACAATGAGAACACTTGGACACAGGGAGGGGAACATCACACACCGGGGCCTGTCATGGGTTGGGGGGAGGGGGGAGGGATAGCATTAGGAGAAATACCCACTGTAAATGACTAGTTAATGGGTGCAGCACACCAACACGGCACATGTATACATATGTAACAAACCTGCACATTACGCACATGTACCCTAGAACTTAAAGTATAATAATAATAATAACAAAAAGAAACTGTTGGGCTAGGACAATGGGATTTTCTAGATACAGGATCATGTCATCTGCAAACAAACATAATTTGACTTCCTCTCTCACTATTTGAAAACCCTTCATTTCTTTCTCTTGCCTGATTGCCCTGGTCAGAACTTTCAATACTATGTTGAATAGGAGTAACGAGAGAGGACATCCTTGTCTTCTGCCAGTTTTCATGGGGAATACTTCCAGCTTTCGCCCATTCAGTATGATATTGTCTGTGAGTTTGACATATATTGCTCTTATTATTTTGACGTATGTTTCTTCAGTATCTAGTTTACTGAGAGTTTTTAACATAAAGGGATGTTGAATTTTATTGAAGGTCTTTTCTGCATCTATTGAGATAATCATGTTTATTTTAGCTATGTTTATGTGAGGAATTACATCTATTAATTTGCCTATGTTGAACCAACCTTGCATCTCAAGGATGAAGCCAACTTGACTGTGATGGATAAGGTTTCTTATGTGCTGCTGGATTCAGTTTGCCAGTATTTTATTGAAGATTTTGGATTGATATTCATCAGGGATACTGGACTGAAGTTTTCTTTTTTTGTTGTATATCTGCCAAGTTATGGTATCAGGATAATACTGGCCTTATAAACTGAGTTAGGGAGGAGTTCCCCTTTTTTCAATTTTTTGAAATAGTTTCATTAGAAATGATATCAGCTCTTCTTTATACCTCTGGTAGAATTCAGGTGTAAATTAATCTGGTCCTGGGCTTTTTTTGATTGTTAGGCTGTTTATTGTTGCTTCAATTTCAGAACTTGTTATTGTTCTACTCGGGGATTCAATTTCTTCCTGGTTCAGTCTTGGGAGGGTGTATTTGTCCAGAAATTTATCCATTTCTTCTAGATTTTCTATTTTCTGTGCAAAGAGGTGTTCATAATATTATCTGATGGTTATATTTTTGCGGGGTCAGTGGTGATATCTTCCTTATCATTTCTGATTGTGTCCATTTGATTCTTCTCTCTGTCTCTTTTTTTTTACTAGTCTAGGTAGCAGTCTATCTATTTTATTAATTTAAAAAAAAACTAGCTCCTCGATTTGTTGATTTTTTTTGAAGAGTTGTTCATGTTTCTATCTCCTTCAGTTCAGCTCTGATCTTTGTTATTTCCTGTCTTCTGCTAGCTTTGGGGTTTGTTTGCTCTTGGTACTCTGGTTCTTTTAGTTGTGTTGTCAGGTTGTTAACTTGAGATCTTTTTAGTCTTTTGATGCAGGCATTTAGTGCTATAAATTTCTCTCTTCACACTGCTTTGGCAGGATCCCAGAGATTCTGGTACATTGTCTCCTTGTTCTCATTAGTTACAAATAGCTTCTTGATTTCTGCCTTAATTTTATTATTCACCCAGGAGTCATTCAAAAGCAGGTTATTCAGTTTCCATTTAGTTGTGTGGTGTTGAGTGAATTTCGTAGTCTTGAGTTCTAATTTGATTGCACTGTGGTCTGATAGACTGTTATTATTTCAGTTCTTTTGCATTTGCTGAGGAGTGTTTTACTTCCAAATATGTGATCAATTTTAGGGTACGTGCCATGTGACAATGAGAAGAATGTATATTCTGTTGTTTGGGTGGTGGAGAGTTCTGTAGATGTCTATGAGGTCCACTAGTTCCAGAGCTGAGTTCAGGTCCTGAATATCTTTGTTAATTTTCTGTCTCAATGATCTGTCTAATATTGTCAGTAGAGTGTTAATGTCTCTCACTATTATTGTGTGGGTGTATAAGTCTCTTTGCAGGTCTCTAAGAACTTGCTTTATGAATCTGGGTGCTCCTGTATTAGGTGCATATATATTTAAGATAGTTAGCTCTTCTTACTGAGTTGAACCCTTTCTCATTATGTACATCCCTTCTTTGTCTTTTTAAATCTTTGTTGTTTTAAAGTCTGTTTTGTCAGAAACTAGAATTGCAACCCCTGCTTTTTTCTGTTTTCCATTTTCTTGGTAAATTTTTCTCCATCCCTTTATTTTGAGCCTATGTGTGTCACTGCACATGAGATGGGGCTCTTGAATACAGCATAGCAATGGGTCATGACTCTTTATCCACATTGCCATTCTGTGTTTTTTAATTGGAGCATTTAGCCCACTTACATTTAAGTTTAATATTGTTATGTGAGAATTTGATCCTATCATCATGATGCTAGCTGGTTATTTCGCAGACTTGTTTATGTGGTTGCTTCATAGTGTTATTAGTTGGTGTACTGTGTACTTCAGTGTGTTTTTGTAGTGGCTGGTAATGGATTTTCCTTTCCATATTTAGTGCTTCTTTTAGGAGCTCTTGCAAAGCCGGCCTGGTGGTGATGAATTTCCTCAGCATTTGCTTGTCTGAAAAGGATCTTATTTCTCCTGTGCTTATGAAGCTTAGCTTGGCTGGAAATGAAATTCTGGGTTGGAAATTCTTTTCTTGAAGAATGTTGAACATTGGTCTGCAATCTCTTCTGGCTTGTAGGGTTTCCACTGAGAGGTCCACTGTCAGTCTAATGGGTTTCCCTTTGTAGGTGACCTGGCCTTTCTCTCTGGCTGCCTTTAACATTTTTTCTTTCATTTCAACCTTGGAGAATCTGATGATTATGTGTCTTGAGGTTGATCTTCTTGTGGAGTATCTTACTAGAGTGGTCTGTATTTCCTGAACCTGAATGTTGGCCTATCTTCCTAGGCTCAGGAAGTTCTCCTGGATGATATCCTGAAGTATGTTTTCAAACTTGGTTCTGCTCTTCCAGTTTCTTTCAGGTACCCCAATCAGTCGTAGGTTCAGTCTTTTTACACAGTCTCATATTTCTCACAGGTTTTGTTTGCTCCTTTTCATTCTTTTTTCTCTATTCTTGTCTGCCTGTCTTCTTTCAGAAAGATAGTCTTCAATCTCTGAGAGTCTTTCCTCTGGTTGGTCTATTCTGCTATTGATACTTGTGATTGCATTGTGAATTTCTTGTGTTGTGTTTTTCATCTCCGTCAGGTCAGTTATGCTCCTCTCTAACCCAGCTATTCTTGTTATCAGCTCCTGTATTGTTTTATCATGATTCTAGCTTCTTTTCATTGGGTTACAACATGCCCCTTTAGCTCAGCAAAGCTCATTATTACCCAACTTCTGAAGCCTACCTCTGCCAATTCAGGCAGCTCACCCTCAGCCCAATTCTGTGTGAGACCTGTTGCAGTTATTTGGAGGAAAAGAAGGCACTCTGGCTTTTCGAGTTTCAGCATTTTTGCAATGACTGTTTCTCACATTTTGTGGCTTATCTAACTTTAATTTTTGAAGATGCTGAACTTTAAATGGAGTTTTTATGGGGTCTTTGTTGTTGTTTCTTTCTATTTTTCTTTTAACTCTCAGGCCATTCTTCCATACAGCTGCTTGTTGGGGAATCACTGCAGACCCTAGGTGCCTTGGTTTTTCCCTTACCTGAAGGTATCACCAGTGAAGGCTGTGAAACAGCAAAGATGGCAGCCTTCTCCTTCCTCTGGGAGCTCCATCCCAGTGGAGTACTAACCTGTTGCTGGCCCAGACCCTCCTGTAGGAGGTGTCTGGAGACCCCTGTTGAGAGACCTCAGTCAGGAAGGTTGGGATCTAGAGCCCGCTGAAAGAAGCAGTCTGGTTGCCTTTTGGTAGAGCAGGTGTGCTGCGTTGGGGGACCCTTCCTCATCCACACTGCCTGGACTCTCCAGAGCCAGCAGGCTAGAAAGGCTGAGTCAACTGAACCGCAGAGACATTGGCTGCTTCTCCCCTCAGAGGCTCTTTCTCAGGGAGAAATCAGAGTTCTGTCTGTATAACCCTGGCTGGAGTTGCTGAAATTCCTGCAGGGAGGCCCCTGCCCAGTGGGAAGGAATGGATTGGAATCTAACTCAAAGAAGCAGTCTGAGCCAGGCATGGTGGCTCACACCTGTAATCCCAGCACTTTGGGAGGCTGAGGCGGGTGGATCACCTGAGGTCAGGAGTTCAAGACCAGCCTGACCAACACGGTGAAACCCTGTCTCTACTAAAAATACAAAAATTAGCTGGGCGTAGCAGTGCATACCTGTAATCCCAGCTACTTGGGAGGCTGGGGCAGTAAAATTGCTTGAACCTGAGAGGCGGAGGTTGCTGTGAGCTGAGATTGCACCACTGCACTCCAGCCTGGGCAACAAGAGTGAAACTCCGGAAAAAAAAAAAATACAATAAAATAAAGGAGCAGTATGGCCACATTCTGGAACAGCAGTTGTGCTGCATTGTGAGGGGTGAGGGACTCCTCCTGTCAGGGCCACCTAGACTCCCCAGAGCCAGAAGGCTAGAACTGAGTTGCCCAATCTGCAAAAATGTCAGCCACCTGTCCCCCTGGGAATTTGTCCATCTTAGGTAGTCTCCAGTCTACTGCACTAGCCAACTGGAATTCTAGCGAGTGGGTCTTAGCTTGTGAGGTGCAAGGGAAGTGGGGCCTGCAGAATGACACTGCTTGACTCCCTGAATCTCCTAGAGGAATGTAAGGATGAAACTCCCACCTTGTCAGGATTCCCAGGGCTGGAGACTGAAAAACTCCTCGGTCTCCATGTGAGCCTCTGTGTGAGCCTCTGTGTGAGCCTGAGTGACTACTCTGCTGAGACTTTGCACAGCTCTGTGTATTGGATGGAAGGCCCTGGTAGAGTGGCCTCCTGAGGGGATCTCCTGATCTGTGGGTTGCAATGATCTGAGAAGTGTGGTTTCCAAGGCAGGGTTGCACAATCACTCACAGCTTCCTTTGGCTGGGAATGAGGGATCCTTTGGCTCTGTCCCACCCTGCTTTTCTTCATTATCCATGGGTCGAGGTGATTGCCTAGTAAGTCCCAAAGTGAAAACCTGGATATTTCAGTTGAAGGTGCCAAATTCACTCTCCATTTTCATTCTTCTCCATGACAGCCATGGACTACAGTTGCTTCTACTCAGCCATCTTGGCCCCTCCCCATTTCTATTTTATAAATAATGGGAAGACAATGCCCTAAGTGAAACTCCATGTTGTTTATCTCTGTAAATAGTTTAGCCATTACTGCTATCCATTAGTCAGAGACATTTTAAATAATTCTAGCACTCTTTGATCCTTTACCTAAGAAAAGCAGGTTAATTAGGACTTTTATTTTTCCAGTGGTCATAGGCACCTTTATTAAAATAAACGGCCTGTGTTTATTTAAATAGAAGAATTACTAAGAAAGAACCTGGAAAATTACATAATCATAATTTTGCCGAAACTTTTTAATGATTTCTATATTGATTTAGGGAATTAAGTTAATTAGGTTAGATAATACTAACTCCCAGAACAAATATTGTTCTTTGGGTTAGCAGAGGAAAATCTAATTGCTGATAATGTGATGCATTTCTTTTGATGCTTTGAAGCTATTCAGTAAAATAAGCAAAGCACAGTGTACATAGCATAAAGTGCTTCTTTTATTCTTCTGAGCCACCTTACTCCTCTCTAGCTTATCAAATAATTAACTGGGGTTAGTTTCCCTTTTTTCCATATTTCTCTTTCTTCCTAAGCAAGCATTATGTAAAAAGTTGTGTGGTTATTAGATTCATACACTATTTGTGTACTTACTGTGATCTGAGATGTTAAATAATTATATAGTGGTCAGGGTGATGGGAGCAAATTGTTGGTAAACTCATGACCAAAAAGAATAAAAGCACTATTTACAAAGATATGGGCAAAATTAATGGAAACCAACATGGGATGGTGACGCATCCTTGGGTTAGCAAGAGCAGGAAGCCATTAACACCATTTGGCATAAAAGAAGATAAGGGAGGAAGCAATTCCTAGAGCAGGGAGTGCTGCCAGACCCTGGAGAGAGTGCTATAGCTAATGGAATGAGAAGATGGCCAAACCTAAGGAAGGTAGCTGCTTCTAAACCACAGACATAGGAAGATGACAGGGAATAAATCCTCTAACCACTTCCTTCCAGCCCCCTGAACTCCAGTTGGTACCTCCTATTGGCTGAAACCAACCCAAAGCCAAAAGCTCCTGATTAATGACTGTGAAGGTCATTGTCCAGGGGCACAGAGTGGATCTGGCAAAGATTATATGATTATTTGTATGTCAATCATTGGTACTAACTTTTTATGCAGATTAATTGAAAACTTTTGGAAGCAGAATATACTACACACAATACAAGAGTACCTGGAAGATAGTCAGTGTTTGTAAAATGCTTGCTGAATAAATAAAACTTAGACTGGACTATAAGCATTATATACTTAGGTTTCTGAGGTCAAGTCTAGAATAGATTCTTACTTAAACTCTTAGCAGTGTAGGCAATATCCACTACATCAGGCGGTTGGTGAAGGATTATCAACTAAAAAGGTGGTTGGATAAATACATGGGTGTACAGATAATCAGATGAAAGTATAGATAACTCATAACATTTTATATACTTTAGGAAACTTGAATAATCTAGTCCAACTGTTTCATTTTGTAGGTAAAAAATGGAATTTCAAGTTGATTAAAAACACAATATTGCAGAGTTAGAACCAAAAAAAAATCTTATGACTCTAGCCTCTTCTACTAAATATGCTACCTCTAATTTAGAGTTTACAATTTGTTTCATTCAAATAAATTCAAGAGATCTCTTGTATAACATTATGACTACAGTTAATATATTATGTTCTTTTAAAATGTCAAGAAAATAGATTTTAAGTGTTCTCACCACAAAAAATGATAATTATGTGAGGTAATACATATGTTAACTTGATTTAGCCATTCCACAATATATATATAATTTAAAACATCATGTTGTATATGATAAATATCGACAATTTTGTTAGTTAAAATAAAATGTTTTAAAAGTTGTTCCATTCAAATCAAAGTCAGTTACTGATGATGATGATGTGAGAGAGAGGAAAAGCACAAGTATCAGCTCACTTAGCATGGTCCATGATTTGTGAAACATGCTTGCCATACTACTGAAAGAATGCTGAGGAGACTACTTGTTTCTGTGTGACCTAAGTGCACAATGAACTTACATCCACAGAAAGTATTTGAGAATGTAGGTCTCTAGAAATAATAGCACTTTAAAAGTTGTCACTAATCAATCCAAATATATACATATATAAACATATATATATACCTGTCTAATTATCATTATTCAACTAAATCTTCATCTTACCTTTTATGAAACTACAACAAAAATAAGCTTAATCAATGCCAAATATAAAAGTAAATTTCTTTGTCATTTCCCCAAATATAATTACCACCTTCCATTTTGGAAACCTTTAATGAATTCTGACTGATGAGCTGGGTGTGGTGGCTCACACCTGTAATTCCAGCACTTTGGGAGGCTGAGGCCGGTGGATCACTTGAGGTCAGGAGTTCGAGACCAGCCTGGCCAACGTGGTGAAACCCTGTCTCTGCTAAAAATACAAAAATTAGCTGGGTATGGTGGTGCAGACCTGTAATCCCAGCTACTTGGGAGGCTGAGGCAAGAGAATCGCTTGAACCTGGGGAGCAGAGGTTGCAGTGAGCTGAGATGGGGCCACTGCACTCCAGCCTGGGCCACAGAGTGAAACTCTATCTCAAAAAAAAAAAATTCTGATTGATGAAACACAAATTATTAATTTCACATCTGTAATTAATATTAATGTTTTAGGTCCATACATGAAGAACTGTGCCTTAAAAAATATTAAAACCTTTCTTAATAATACTAGGTTTAAATTTGCCAATCTTCCACATACGCTACAAAGATGATTTTAGTCTATCAAGATGTTTATTGTGTATATTTCATTTTTTGTTTATTTAAACATTCAAAAATTTAGATGTAAACATTGTTTAGCAGCATTACTTTTTCAGTGTCTTGGATGCAAGGCATAAACTGACTTTTATGACTTTAAATATATTATCTGTGTAATATTTTAAAATTTTGCTTTTGAAGCCAGGAGCTATATTGGAAATACCACCTACATTTATTTTTTGAATGTACTGAAGAATAACACTTTTGAAACCCGTAATCCATATTTAATTGAAATGCCTCTGTAACCAATCTTTGAAGTCCAAAAGTGTCAATCCACTAAAACGCAGTTACTTTGTTGCAGTTCAGCAGTGTGGGGAGCTGGTGGCAGGATGCAAATCCTTCCCAGACTGATGTGGCTTTTCACCACATAGTGGCGCCTGTTCTCTCTGGCCTAAATAGGGATAAGGCATTTCTGGGTCCTGTGGAGAGCACAGCCGACTCTCCAGGTGAGTGTCCATTTAGTAGGCCTATCCGGGAAGTTTGGCTAGGAATATACCGGGACTTTGGGAGCCATCGTCCGCCTCCCAGCTTCCCAGCACTGGTGACTTGTTAATTCCTGCGCGTCCGGGTTCTCCCCTGGCACAGGACTAGAACTCCATTCTGTCCCCCACTACCCTGCAGCGGGGATAGCTGGGGAGGGGATTGGCTGTTGGGCAGAGGAAAGCAACCCATTAGGTCCAATTTCGCTCCTTTTTTGTGTGTAGATTTTTACTATCAAAGTTAGTTGTGATCATCAATTCGATAAACTTGAATCAGGAATATGTCTGCACAACTACCTGTAATGCGCCTCTGTAATTAAAGTACTTTCAGAATCAATTAGTGTGAGGTGGAAGTTCATGAACCCAAATGCCCAATATAACACCAAATACACTAGGTTGGTGTAAAGATGCCATCTTCTGTTCTTTAATATACCAATTGGCAAAGCAGAGAGAAACAGGTGTCCGTCCTAGATCACAGCCGGAGACTTCTCAGCAGACCTCCTTCCTCGCAGAGAGCGGCTTTGGAATGGGAGTGGGCTGGGAGGAGGCAGGATAGGCCAAGAAGCACAAATTCATGGCTCCCCAGCGTGAGTGTGCCCGCGCGTGTTTCTGCGCTGGGTGACTCTAGGGGCCCAAGGTCTGTCCGGACCGGGGAGCGCGGGGCGGTAAGGACGCGGCAATTCACCTAGCCAGCCGCTTTAGTGTCGCGGCCCCGAAACCGCGGAGCCTGACAGCTGAGCGGTCCAGCGCCAGGGGGCGACCAGCCCACGAAGCGGGGACTCGAGGAGGGACCGAGGGACACGCGCGCGCGGCGGCTACTCTGCCGCGCTCCGCCCTTACCTCCAGGTAGTACAAGTCCACAGTAGTGATCTGCGAGTCCAGGAAATCTTCATAGGTGTTGAATTGAGTGACAATATTGTCCAAGGCCTTCAGCCCCTCTTCCTGATCCATTGCGGTATCCTCGGCCGAAGCGTCCCTAGCAACGGAAGCAGGCGGGCAGGGTCAGGAGGCTCCACCCATTGTGTTCCTGCCAATCAGTTGAAGCCGGTGTGAGCTTTGGACGTTAATCCCACCCCCGGACGGTTGGTTGCAGTTTCTGGCTTCTGCCTCACTCCTGTGAAAACTTTCTGGAATGACCCACCCGAGTTCAGGTCGGATACCCATCCACCGACTCAGGCTTCGCTGAACTGTTGAGCAACCAGAGAGGTGCAAACTGCAATCCAAAGTTAAAAAGTATGACACTGCCTAGATACTTAGACAAAACATTAGGAATCAGCTCCCAGTTGCATTCTAAAACAATGTTATGCAAGACAAAAATACCGAGACATTTTGCAAAAAGAGTATCTCAAAAACAAGTATATCAAAATTGTGTTGCGACAAGGACAATAACAAAATAATGATTTTGTTAAATTATTTTTAAAGTTATGACAAAGGTAAATTATTGCTAATGTTTGTGTACAAGAAGCAATTTATGAAATTCCCAAAGGAAAGAAACTCAATCAAAAAAACGTCTTTGCAGACCTTTTTTGGCACCAAGTTCTTGCACTTATTTTACTATTTTAGCACAGTGAAAAATTTTGCTGTGTTGAAGCTGTCCTTTTTAAAGAATAAAATATCTGTGAAATCTTATTAAATAAAGTCTTTTACTAAAGATTTTTTGTTTTCTTCAGAACAGTATTGTGTTTTTAAAATATGAATTTAAAGTAATCCAACATAGCAGCTGGCAAAATATGTTCAGAACCAATCTTTGGATTTTAATATTTTACAAACAATCCTTGGGAATTAGCATATAATACAATGCTAAGCCTTTAATTGTTGCTCTCTAAGTACGTTTCTAATTCATCTTGAAGATTTTCACAGATTTGCTAACAAAATTTTAATGAAAACATCTGGTAAGATACTTCATTTCAGTTAGCTTTCCTAATTTAAAAAGTTCATCTTAAAAATTAGGATGTCATGAATTGCAAATTTTAAGTGATAGAGACACAATATTTAGGATGCTACTAACTTTTTTGTTTGTTTGTTTAATGAATGTATTCTAACATGTTTTTAAATATATTTTGGGCCTTATTTTTGAATGCAATTTAATTATTGAATTTGGGAAAACAAAAAGGAGATAAAACCTTGGACACTGGTAACCCATCAAAAGTAATAATAGGCCAGGTACAGTGACTCCCAGCACTTTGGGAGGCCGAGGTGGGTGGATCACGAGGTCAGGAGTTCAAGACCAGACTGGCCAACATGGTGAAATTCCGTCTGTACTAAAATTACAAAAATTAGCTGGGCATGATGGTGGGCGCCTGTAATCCCAGCTACTCAGGAAACTGAGGCAGAAGAATCCTCCTATATCAAGATTTCATCACTTTTAAGAAACAGTAAAGCATCTAGAGAACGTTTGGGTTTATTAAACTAGAGCACTTCAATGAAAAGGACCTATATGTTAGTAAAATGTGAGGTCATGGTTTGGCTATATATTGTTCTATTATATCAATTGTGACTGTGCATTTTTTAGAGAAACCTATTAAATCTGCCATTTGGTCAACATCTCTTTGATGAAGTAATCTCTACAGTATCTAAATTTAAACAATCATGAAATTGTTTTCAGTCAATGAGTTTAGAAATGTCTTCTAACTCAAAACACTAAGGCTGATTTTCAGCAAATCAGCTTCTCTATTAATATCCAGAAAATGCATAAACTTATCCTTGTTCCTCGCAGTAAGGCTAGAATTAATAGTGAGTATAACTCAATTGTCCTTTTCTAAACTTTCAGTTTAACTTCAGAACCACTTTCAGACCTGTGCCTGAGAAACGAAAGGGTGGCAACAAAGAAATTAGTAAGTTTCAGCAAGCTTCTCTTTTCTTTGCCAGGCTTTTGTTATGATCAAGAAATACTTTATTTTGGATAACGTGCATTCCTACTTCAAGTCCAAGATTTTTAAAGACTGAAACATGGAATTTAGCACCAATCCCAGAAATTCCATTCTTTGCAAAAGGACAAAGAAGGATTATGTATATTCATAATAAAACTCCAAGATGTAAGAAAGAGGAAACATATGTTATGTAAGAATAACAAAATATATGCCAGATTTAAGGTACTTACTTGGTGGAAGTATATAAAACAGTTTCAAATTAAGCTCTACACTTTGATATTCCAAAATATTTGGCAATATACTATGATAGCTGAGACAGTGAAAGGAAAACATACTTTGGTTTGTTGACATGAAAGGAAGGGAATGTTTTGCTTATTATGTTAATAAGAACTTGAGGCTCTATTAAGACGTTCTATTAATATGTTATCATATTGTAGGAAAAAAAACATATACTTACTCTAATAGGACAAGAGATTTGTGTCTGGTGTTGCCCAACTGCTTGTTAACTATGACTGCAGATGAGGGCTATTGCTTAATCATCAGCCAAGGAGAGCTTTTTTGCACTTAGTAACAATGGTGACGCTAAATCTACTTGAGCTATTTCTTGTGATGAGATCACTGGACTTCCTCACAGTCTCATTTATTCTAGGATGCTGGAGTTCTGGTTCCACTGCTTCTCTGTCCTGGAGACACAATGTGTGCATGTGTCATAATCCAGGAGTTTGCTCCTGCCTTGTCACTGACAGCGTGAAAGGAAAATTTCAGAAGAGAGAAATACAAGTATAAGATGGAATTCCTCCCAGGACTGGGGTTGACAGATGTCTGCAGCTAATAAAGATTGAAAACTACTACTGTGCTATGGGATAGATGATGGGTATGATCACCACAACCACCACTTTGGAACAGAAAAAAACTTGGGCTCTCTGTGGCTCTATAAGGCATTACCAAAAACCCCACTGAAAATTCCCTCAAGCTTTTTGGCTACAAGGAAATCAGCCTCTACTCTAAAACTCCACTCCCCCTGAGTGGGCAATCAGAATATAGCACATGTGAATAGACGGCCACCACAAAAAATGTGGAGCTGCCAGTTGCAAGCAGGTGCCCAGCATTGCCCTACAATCTATGTTATCTTTTTCTTCAATTCACTCTTACCTTCTACTATGGCTTTTTCCACTTTCTCCTCTCTCCTTAATCTTATATCATCCAGAAGCAGATAAACTTAACTCTTACACCCAAAAGAAGTAAGTTATCACAATAGATTTCCCGCAGTCAAATGCTGTATACAAGCTTATTCACATTCATATCAACGTTTTACTTCTTCCATTGTGTAAAGGGAGAGATTTACCTCCTCCCATACCTTCACTACACAGGTTCAATCTCCTTCTGTCTTCTCAGAGTTTCTCATTTTAATTATTCCCTCTCTTTTTTGTTGTTAATTTATCTCTCCTCTCCCTCCCCACCCCAGCTCCTTTCCCATTTTAAAAATAAGCAAATGATCCCCAAAACCACTCTCACCTCCATAGACAATGTTAGCTATAGGCTTTCCTGCCCTTTACAGCAAAGCTTTTGGAAAGAGCTGTCTACAATCACTGTCTCCATTTCCTTACCTTCCACTTTCTGCCCAACATATTCCAGTCTGTTTTTACGCACTGCTCCACGATTTTCACCAAAGTCAATTATGACATCTTTGCCATTTTTTCTGTCCTCATACTGCTTGACATTTAGCAGCATTTGACCCTGTGACCACTCCCTTCTCTTCGAAATTCTCTCTCTTAGCTTCTGTCACATTACTTTGCACTGAGGTTGGTTAGTTGGTTGTTTGGTTGGTTGGTTGGTTTTCCATTAGCTGTTTCTTCTCAGTTCTCTTTGCTAGCTCCTTTTCTCCTTACCTAGCTTTTAAAAGTTGGAGAGTCTCAGGGTTCTCTCCTAGACCCTTTGCTGACTCTACACTTTTGTTACTTGGAGCTCTCACCCACACTCATTGCTTTACTTACTGCCTTACATGCATATGGTTCCTCTATCTATATAATTAACCAGGTCACTCTTCCAATCATATCTAACTGCCTAGCAGATGCCATTTGGATGTATAACATGTATAAATGAAAATTTTTCTCTTTTTGTGCCTCCTAATCTTGTTCCTCCTCCAGTGTTCCCTCTTTCAACACACAGGTTCCTCTCCTCTCAGTTGTTCATGTGAGAAACATGGAAGACAGTCTTGAACCTTACCTCTCCCATCACCCCTGAAATGTAAGGCCTGTTATTTCCATCTCTCAAGTACGTCTCTTGAAGGCTTAAATTTCTCTGCAACCTAATTGACATTGCTTCCTTGCCTAAGCCAAAGTCTGGCACCTAAACTCCAAGAATATAATCTTTTCTGGTTTCCCTATACTCTTCTGGCCCCTTTCCATTCCACTCTTCAAAATGTAGTTAGTGTTTGTTTAAAAACACGGATCTCACCAGGCCTCTTTTAAAAACCTTCATTGGCTCCCCATTACCCTTAGGATAAAGTACAATTTTGTTTTGTCTTTTTGACATGGCTTACAAGACATTCCACATCCTGACCTTCATCTGATACCCTCTACTGCACACGTTACATGTTCCAGCCACACCAGACTTTTTTCAGTTTTGAAAGGAGCCTCTACTTCTTTTGCTGCTGGGTCTCAAACATGCTGTTCCCTCTGCCTAGGACATTCTTTCATAGTACACACTTTTTCCATTTACCTATTAGCTCCCTATTATAGATCTCGGTATAGAGATCGAGATATAGTAGTCTTCTATGTTCCCAGAGCACTTTCTAATGCATTTATCATTTGTTGGAATATCTTGATTATTATAAAGTATTTGACAAATGTCTATACTGCTTATTAGAATCTATGAACATAAAGGCAAAGACTATGTCAACCCTCTTCACCACTGTATCCTCAGCATCTAACGTAGTACCTGGAACATAATGATCCCTCAAAAGCATTTGCTGAATAAAATGCTTTTTCTATAGATTTCAGTCATTCATTTTGGAAACAAGGTGAAAGGCATTACAATCCGCATGAGGAATAGCCAGAAAAACAACCTAAATTTTAGCACCTACATTTTAGAAAGGCATTTAGCAAAACCAATGTAATAACAGCACAAGTCAGAATTCTTTTTGATAAAGAGATATTTTGAAGCACTATGCAAATTCAGATGAGTGAAAAATTACTTCCAACTGGAAGTTGTCATGAAAAGGTGATGACATAGCCTTTGTGCTGAATATGAAGTACTGAGATGGGGAGCTGGGACTCTGAATAAACGTCCATGTGACTGAGTCTTATGTGCTAAAGTTTCAAGGTGAGAAAATGAGAGGTATGTTCAGGGAAGGGTGATAAGACAAATTTATTTAAAGTGCAGGATATATGCAAGAGGGCAGAAAAATGGAAGGGCAAGTTAGAAGTAGACCATGCTGTGGTCTGTCTATTTAAGAAGCTTTAACCATACTCTCCAAGCAAAAGAGAGCTAAAAGAAGTGTTTGCAAAGACATGATCATCACAACTATAGTTTTAAAGATTATTCTGACAGCAGTAAATGACTGGAGGGGAGGTAGGAAGACATCTTAGGTCAGGAGACAGAAGAAAAGGGGAGGTTGAAATTAGGAGTAGCTGCAGGGGAGATGTACTTAAGGAACCTCTGGGGAAAGAATTTTACAGCCAGAGACTGATTTCAAGCTTTTTGCAGACTTCTTACCCTGAAGCAAAAGTCAGAAGATTTTCATTTTAGACCAAACTTTCACCTGCTCAAAATAAGAAATACAATGACATGGTTGGTTTCTAATGAAACCTTCCTGGTACATAATAAACTCAAATAATGAGGCACTGACTTGAGGGTAAAAAAGAAATTCAGATAAAACCTTAGGAGAAAATAAAAGGAGACATCGTTAAAACCCCAGAGATGAGGTGGAAATAGGCTGCCTCTCTGAGAAATATATTTATTTCTTCTAAAATACGTGATAATCTCTATAGAATTCCTAAGAGCTTGATCTATTTTAAAACAACATCTTCTTTCTAGCTTCTGAGTACAACATCAAAGCTCATCAGGTACTCAACATTTCTGCAGCCATGGTAATAATACAACTCCAGTCACAACTAAGCAGATACAGAAAGGGAAAAAAAATCACTAGACTTTCTAAGAGAAGCATTAAAGGAAGTGGTGCCAATTCCATTAAGAGCTAATTCAACTCATGCTCAGCTCTACTTCTCTAGGATATCAAATATTCTTTGGCTACAGACTCATTAATCACAATAAAAATGTTTTGATCCATCGTTCCTATTCACTCTCACTTACTGAAGCAAAAGTAAGACTTATTTACCTCAGTAATCAGTAATGTAAATTACCTCAGTAAGGTAAAGTCACCAAAGAGTCAGGAACTGTGCTAGGCTTTGAGAGTGCAACCAAAAAATAACACCTTATTCTTTAAATCTTCAAGGATATTATCATTTAGGGAAGACAGAAAGAGGACCTGAACTGGTAGTTGGCTGAATGAAGGAAAGGAAGAAGATGAACTAAGCAAACTGGAGATATAAATGTGTAAACAAGTGAGAAAAATAAAAATTTACAGGAGCTATGATAACATATATGTATGTATAGAGTGCACAGCTGGGGTATCCAATCTTTTGGCTTCCCTGGGCCACACTGGAGGAAGAATTATCTTGGGCCGCACATAAAATAAACTAACACTAACAATGGCTGATGAGCTAAAAAATCGCAAAAAAAAAAATCTTACATTGTTTTAAGAAAGCTTATGAATGTGTATCGGACTGCATTTAAAGCCGTCCTGGGCTGCACGTGGCACACGGGCTGCGAGTTTGACAAGCTTGGTGTACAGAGTGGAAAATATATGAGAAAAAAATTGATTCTATAGCATAAAATGCAAGAATGATGTGTTTTAAGAAATCAATAGGAAATAATTTTCTATTCTGGAAAACAATGAGTTAGGACTGTATGGCCTCTGAGGGCACATCTAGCTTCAAAATTCTGTGATAATATTCTAACTTAAACTTTCAACAAGTGTTCAGATTTAGCCTACAGGAAATCACTCAGAAGAGAGGAAAACAGTGGAATTTTGTCATATTGTGCACTTTGCTGGAAGAAAGCACAGGATTTTACTAAATTAATTCATGACCACAAGTCTCAACATACTTGGCAATACCAACATACTGTCTTAGTGGTTTATTTTCTTTTTTTTAAGTCTATTTCGCATCTTTTTTCCTATTCAAAATTGTCATCTTCCTTCTGTCTTACTCCTCATTCCCTTCAGCATCACCCCGCCCCCACCCCTACCTACCCACCCAATACAACCCTATCTACACTTGTTCTTAGGTATTAGTCTTGCCCTTTGTTATGATGAATATAATATTCCTATCATATACAACCTATGTCCTCCAGTTCTCTGGATATCATCCTCTCTCACCTTCTCAAGGATTTCATTCTGCTGTCAGTCACATTCTCCCTAGCTTTATCCATTCCTCCCACTCTGGGTCACCCCAACAGCATACAAGCACATTCTAGAATCTCATGTCTTTAAAAGAAGTGAACTCCTTTGACCCCATGTTTTGTTTCAATTACTGTCATTTTTATTTTCACCTTATTAAAAAACCTTATTGAAAGAGTAATCTATATTTATCATCACCCCTTCCTCATCTCCCTGTTCTCTTCTAAGCTTTCTCCAACCAAAATTTTCCCCCACCACTTGACAAAGATTGTTTTTTTCTAGGTCACCAATTACTTTCTTGTTTTCAAATCATAGGGATGTGGCTCTACCTCTAATGTACTTGACCTTTCAGTGGCATTAAGCACAGCTTGCTGGTCATTCATAAAATACCTTCTTCTCTTAGCTTCCATAATACCACACTCATACTGCACTCATACTACCTATTCTTATTAGCGTAACTTGTGAATTCCACCACCTTGGCTAAACTTCTACATGTTTGGATGTTCCAGAGCTTAATCCTGGGCCCACACCTCTCCTAATTTATAACCTCTCCCTCTTTGCCTCACACTGCACAACTAATCCACCAGCTAGTTTAGCTTTCTCAACTTCTATATATATATATATATATATATATATATATAACTTCTCTCTCTATATATATATAAAATCCATTCACTGCTTCCCGTTTTTACAATGCACCCAGCCATCATTTTTTGCCTGGACAACTATAATAGCCTCCTAAATGGCTTCTTTACTTTCCCTTTTGATGCCTTCCTTAATCCAGACTCCACACAGTAGCCAGAGAATTTCATTTAAAAATGCATATCAGATCTTGTCACTCTCCTGTTTAAATCCTCATTGACTTCCACTGCAGTTAGAATAAAATCCAAAATCATTCCCTTGGCTTATGAAGCCCTACATTTCTTCTCACCCTGGCTGTTTTTCTGGTCTTATCTCTTACTTCATGCTACCTCAATTCCACTCTACCTGATGGCCATGCTGTTTTCTTTCTCTTCCCAAAATCTATTATGCTTGGTCATGTTCTCTTGGCCTAGAATCTCTCCTTCCCTGCCCCAGTGTTTGAATAGCTGGCTCCTTTTTGTCCTTCTGATATCCGGATGTCAAAGATACCTTAGGGCATATGGTAAACTCCCAGGCCAAAGTAACCAAGTCAATCTTCATTACAGCTTATTGTATGATCTGCTGCATCATATTAGTCACATATTGGTCAAGTTCATTTGTTGGAATGCAGACTCTATGTAGCAAAGATAACGTCTGCCTAGTGATCACTACTATATGCTCAGAATCAATAACAGCACCTGGAACCTACCAGGTTCCACTCAGTAAAGATTTAATGATGAAAAAGTGCAAGTTTTATAATACAAATATACAAAATTATGAAAACAATTTTATAACAATCATTTGATAGTCTAAAAGACTACACAAAGTTTAAAATATAATTTTGTAATTATAGATACACTTATAAACAATGAAGTTTTATAAAATTAATCATTTGATATTTTTATAAAGGCTACCCAAAGGAATTTAAAATCAGAGAATGTTGTTTAAACTGAACACCAACTGTACCTACATTTATTTCTAATAGGCTTCTCTGAGTCCACTGATACCCATAAGAAAGCACTTAGTACCTCAAGGAAACTATAGAAAGTAGTCAGAAGAAACCACAGGCCAGCTATAGTCTGAAAGTGTTTTCTATTGTGATTGGCCATTCTGACATAAAAATCTTGGTGAGTGGCTCATTATCATCATTTCTACTCCCAACCACTCTCCCAGAATCACATCACTACAGTGTGACGGGGCGACTATGCCCCATCTCCTCAGTATGCAACACATTGGCATAATGAATATAAAGTCTCAAGTAATCTATGAATTCATAGCTGAAATATACTGAATATGTATATACTTCCCAGCTCTTACCTATTACACTAGCTTTTATTCCCACCTGTCTTCTTCATTTTCTTTTTCCAAACTTTTCAAGGATTTGACATGAACAGACCACAGGTTGCTGTATTATAGGATACAGACATACACACACACGCAATGCACACACACACCACAATCCCATAGAGATGCAAATAAAAATGCAAGGATATGGTTCAAAGCCATCATTCGAACACAACATATACACCTTACAGATGGAAGATATGGACAACTAGATTATGGAATTAATTACCTTCCAGGATCTAATATCGACAGTTTCAAAAAGAACTGCTTTACATGCAGCTAACTGAAATCAACAGGAAATGGAAATACTAGTCACAAATAGGAAAATAATTTTTGAATAAAACTATCTTATATATTTGGCTTGGATAGATTTCAGCCTGTGGGTAGGAGCTTCTGGACAGTTATTACACCAATCTGTATCTGCACTCAGTTCAGCTAGTAGGGCTGCAGCTGACTTTATCTTCTTCTAAAGACTCAATTTCAGGTATAGGGCCCTAGAACATAATACAAGAAGATACTCTTTCCTTCATCTATAGATACCTAGAAAATAGGACTATTTTCTACATTTTTGCTGTTAAGAATGGCTTTATTTTAAAAGTCTTCCTCCAGAATATATGCCCGGATGGCCAGCCAGTCACATAAGTGAAATTAAATTTTCCAAAAACATGGTATGATTTCTAAGAAACAATGTGGCAGTGGAATTAAAATGGCTAATTTGGAACCAAGGATTTTACTTATTGAGATAGAAAAGGTCCTTCATATATTAACTTAGAAGGACATTAACTGTTGTCTTTGTAGAAAATAAATTTATGTACCACCAGCAGTTTAATTTTCAAATGCAAAAATGGATAAGATGGGTATTATTTTTAGGAAAGTTCAGACACAACTAAGGGTAATTCTAGCCAAATAATCTGAACAGTAAATATACTGATATCTCAGAATGTATTTATTAATAAAAATGAAAAGTTGTTATAAAGATACTATTATCACTTGCCAAAATGATGTGGTTGACACACAAATACATTGATTTCAATAACCAAGAGTAGATAATTCCAGCTACCTACTGTGTTTCAACAGAAGGACTTTAAAAGTAAACTTATTTAATAGACATAACACAAATATGTACTGTGTGACCATATTAAAGGGTGCCCAGTTGTTGCCTTTTTTGCTAGGATTTCATTCATGTTTTTATTTTTCTGATTGTTTGTTTGTTTGTTTGGAGACGGAGTCTCTCTCTGTCACCTAGGCTACAGTGCAGTGCCATGATCTTGGCTCACTGCAACCTCTGCCTCCTGGGTTCAAGTGATTCTCCTGCCTCAGCCTACTGAGTAGCTGAGACTACAGGCACGTGTCACCATGCCCAACTAATTTTTGTATTTTTAGTAGAGACGGGGTTTTGCCATGTTGACCAGGCTGGTCTCAAACTCCTGACCTCAGGTGATCCATCCCCCTCGGCCTCCCAAAGTGCTGGGATTACAGGCATGAGCCACCACTCCCAGCCTCTGATTCTTTTTTTACCTCGCCCTCCTAAAACTTCCCCTGTTCCACATCCACTCAGAACATCTACTATCATGTAAATATTCCAATATATAACTGCCAGCACTTTTGTTAAAAAAGACTGTTGATTATTCTCAGAATTTCAAATTTCTTTGTAAATGGTTTCCTCTCAGAGTTACTCAGTGTTAGTATCCCTGATTTCCATGATAGAATATCGAGACAGAGGAGACGATGGCAGCAACACCACTGTCATGGCTGCCAGTGAGTCTGTGACAGTATTAGGACCAAAGCTTTAAAATGTGACTCTAGACGCATGCCTATCAATAACTAACTGCATTAATAGTGATAGATTAGGTCTCCACTTATGATATCGTGTATAATGCACCATGCTTAATTTTCCCCTTTTCTTTTACTATGTAGTTTTACGAGCCAATTAGTGGACTTTGAGGATTTTTGTAAAAGGCTGACAATAAAAATTGATTGCAGAGTACTTTTAGAGCCTTTGATAATAACTGCCCTGAAGAGCAAAACAGTTATACTCCCACGTTCTTTCATAATGTTTCCCAGTGGAATACACATTCCAGGAAAAGTATACATGTAGCATAAAACCGATTCCTGAGTTTTTAATGTAGTTCAAGAATATTGTTTCTTCACGTGGACACAGGGAGGGGAACATCACATACTGGGGCCAGTCGGGGGATTGGGGGCAAGGGGAGTGAGAGCATTAGGACAAATGCCTAATGCATGTGGGGCTTAAAACCTAGATGACGGGTTGATAGGAGCAGCAAACCACCATGGCACATGTATACCTATGTAACAAACCTGCACGTTCTGCACATGTATCCCAGAACTTAAAGTAAAATTTAAAAAAAGGAATATTGTTTCTTACACAAGTTAAAGAACCAGTAATCACCTTGAAGCATTATTACAATGGAAGCTATCAAAAACAATATGACTATTGGCAATCATTCTAATTAACGTAAAACTTGTGTATCTAATTATTGATACACAAAGGGAAATCTAACGGTTAATTTAAAACGGACTAAAAATATAAGTAATTAGAAATAAAAGTAAAACTCCCACTGATTTCTGGAAGATTGACCTGCATAATTATTCAAGAGTGAAGAATAATTTTATGTTTATAAAATATTCGCATACTATATAGGTTTATATAATTTATTGACCATTATAATATACATGATTACATAACTAATTTGTTCCTCCATATGTTAATCAATTCTAATTAGTAGCTTTTTAGGGCTAATGTACTTTTTATGTAGGTTTTCGGATGCTAACAGAAATAAAAATTCACTAAATCCTTTAATTTGATTAAGAAAAAAGTAAGACAATCTTTTTGAAAAGCTAATATTCAACAAATACCCAGTGCAGGTCTAGTTTTTAGAAGATCAAGTTTCAATTCTAATTCTTCCATTTGTTTGTTTGTCTTACTTTCTCTATTGAAGAACAGTGATAATACATTACAGCTTTCTACAAGTCATAGTTAAACAGTAAAGTTAACTGTGAGAAATGAACTGCATAAAACAAAGACCAGGTTATCTGCTTTTTTTTCTAAGTAATGTTGGTCTCTTCAATCCATGAGGTCTGCACCCAAGACATCAGAGAACTGCCAGCTTCCAATCACTGTTCAGGAGTTTGGTCCAGAACCAACTGATCTGATCTATAGGCTTCATCCCAACCAGCTTCTGACATTTGTGTTACTGGTGAAATTTGTCATTCTTCCATTTACAGTCTAACATTGCTATTCTGTCCCATATTCTACCCTACTTTCTTAGCTACGTTGTTGACTGTTGCTTCTGGCTTGAGGATGTATTTTTCTTCTGTTTATATTGTTTTTCTCTGAGTAATGCATTTAGCTCAACCTCCTGTGGGTGGCACTCCTGCCTGAGTCTCCCCAGACAGAGAACAAGATCCAGTCACTGCTTCTCTTCTGTCTGCCAAAGGTGCCCTGCAGGATCAACTTCACCCACAGGTGAAGGCTGTAATGTGGTGTGATTTGAAGGGCATCAGGCCTGCCAGCCAAAACTCCCCTGGCAGTCTACCTGAAATTCCAGCCAAAGATCATTAGTGTTGCTTCTTAAAATAACTCTGTTATTTTGAATCTGAATACTTTCAGCCCCTATTCCTACCTTTTCCTACTGAAATGATTGTTTATTTGTACATGATTACTGAAAACTCAAAGTTTCTTAAGATTTCAATAATAGTGACAGCAGAACAGACAGTGCTTGGTAAGCAGGATTTTTGTGTTTCTTGTAATCTGTTTATATCCCCTTGATTCTACTTTAGTATTTAAGAGAAAAAAAAAAGTATTTTAAGAAGTTGGCCTTCTCACTAAGGGCAAGGGATTGTACAAGCACAGAGGGATGGTAATAGAAGTGATGGCAACTGTAACCAAAATGAGAAAAATCCAAGCAGACACATAAAGGAAAGTATCAAGACGGATTCCCACCAGATGATTCTGCTGCCTAAAACCTGGGATGTTGTGAATTGTTGTGGTTGCTGTTGTTGCTGTTGTTGCTGTTTTGTTGCAGTGATTGGGAAGCCTTTTATTTACCCAAGGAGCAAGGATATTCATTTAGCAGCTCGGCTGCAGATGTTCGTCTCCCCAAGCCCTTTTACACAGGTGTGTAAATGGGAAACTTTTATTGCAAAAGGATTTCCAGAATTTTCAAGGACAGAACCGAGGGCTTACCTGGGGCCAAGGTAACCCCATACCAGTCTCCGTATTGGTTAGTCACAATCGTCCCAGCCCACAATGACCTTGGGTGTTAGTCCTGGGTACTGACTTTCACAGTGGCTCTGCACTTCCCCATCATCTCCTTGGGTATCAGGCCCAGGCAAGGCACCTGTCCTTCCACTTTGCAGATACAATCCTTCAGGCAGTACTTTCCAGGGCCAAAGGGGTCTGGGTGAGAGAGCTGCTTTTTCTCCTTCTCCTCTTTCTTGGGGGTTTCCTCATTCTTCCCCAACATTTTTTGATGGACTCAATGACCTCCTTATTGTTCTTGGTCTCCACATCCAACAGGACTTGCTCCCCAGAATCTAAGTATTGGTGGGTGTGGAGACAGGAAGGATGATGGCATCCTGTCCTTAAACATCATGATCTGCACTCATGGGATTTTGTATTGAATCTAAGATATGTTGAAAGTGCAAATTTCCTGGTGCCCTCACCCAGCTCCCCATGTGTTTTGTAATTCACTGTCATGACCTTCGCCAAGTCTTTGAACACCACCTCCCCCTGGCTCAGGTACTGCAGGGTGTGGCGATGGGGGAGTGGCCCTTCATGGGCATGGTGGCAGTGGCGGTGGTGGGCGGGGGGACATGTGGCCACAGGCCCAGCAGAGGAGAGAAGCCGAAGAGCACCCACCACGGCCTGGAGCGGACCTCACACCGCATCTGCCCTGAATTTTTGTTTCATTGTGGAGGTTGTTTTCTTTATAAATGCCTTCTGAGCAAGGGTGAGTTTTAACAAAATTCAGTCCTTTGCTGTCTAGAAGAAAAAACATATGAATTAATAAATGGATCATCAAAGATACATTTGATTAATTAAGCTAATTACAACAGCAGAGCACTTCTTAGAACAAATGGAGACCTATCCATGTTGATTTGGGGTAGGGAGAAATGAGAAGAATAGAAGGATGGCCGGGTGTGGTGGCTCACACTTGTAATGCAGCACTTTGGGAGGCTGAGGTTGGAGGATTGGTTGAGCCCAGGAGTTCAAGACCAGCCTGGGCAACATAGTGAGACCACCCCCACAATCTCCACTCTAAAGAAAATTTTTTAAATTAGCCAGGAGTCACTATTCACAATAGCAAAGACTTGGAACCAAGCCAAATGTCCAACAATGATAGACTGGATTAATAAAATGTGGCACATATACACCATGGAATACTATGCAGCCATAAAAAAGGATGAGTTCATGTCCTTTGGAGGGACATGGATGAAGCTGGAAACCATCATTCTGAGCAAACTATCGCAAGGACAGAAAACCAAACACTGCATGTTCTCACTCATAGGTGGGAATTGAACAATGAGAACACCTGGACACAGGGTGGGGAACATCACACATCCGGGCCTGTCGTGGGGTGAGGGGAGGGGGGAGAGGGGAGGGATAGCATTAGGAGATACACCTAATGTAAATGACAAGTTAATGGGTGCAGCACACCAACATGGCACATGTATACACATGTAACAAGCCTGCACGTTGTGCACATGTACCCTAGAACGTAAAGTATAATAAAAAAATTAAAATAGAAAATTAGCCCGGAGTAGTGGCACAGGCTGTAGTCTCAGCTACTTGGGAGGCTGAGGTGGGAGGATCACTTGAGCCTGGAGAGTTGAGGCTGTAATGAACGGTGATTATGCCACTGCACTCTAGCCTGAGTGACAGAGTGAGACCTGTCTCAAAAAAAAAAAAAAAAAAAAGTGGTGGGGCAGGGGGACAGGACTACTTCTCTCCAACTCCCACTGTGAGGAAGCATATTGACCCTGAGCAGGGCTGAAGCATCCACAACCAGGGCTAAAGGACAGTTTCTAAAATGGCTTAGTTTTGTCTCCAAAACTAAGAACTTTAGCCAACAACTACTGGGCTACAACCACATTATTTTCTATGTGCATTTGGTCATTTTTTTTCTTGAAAGAGAGAAGAAAAATAGAAGAGCTAATGGAATAAAATCTAACAGTCTTTCAAGAATAGGAAAGAATCTTATATCCCTTATAGTCAGATTGTAAGAAATTTCCAGCCATTTTAGAATTGTGACACTCTATCATAAGCTGCTCAGTTTCACAACTCAACTGGTGACCTTGCTATAAGGCTGTATATACAAACACAATTGTCATTTAAAATGACTTTCAATTTAGTTTAGCACATTTACTAGAATTTATTAGTGCCACTTAAGGATATAGGGGACATCTCAGTGAGTATGGATTGTACTATGGAATTTGCAAATATGAGTAAAAATTCTGATGGCGGGGCGGGGACGGTACTCTAACAGTCAAATGTGTTAACCTCTGCTCTCTGAATCGTCGCAGAATAATCAATCAGGTTTACAGCTTAAATTTCATGTTTTATTTTACAGATGAGAAAACTGAGATTCAATGAGGCTAGACATATAGACAGTACCCTGCACATGGTATGTGTTTTAAAATATCAGTTGAGTGAGGGCAATTTTATCTAAGGCCAGAGAGTGTGGCAGAGCCAGTGATGGAAGCCAGAAGGAGTCCTGATTTCTGGTAAGTTGTTCTTTCAGTACTCATTCTCACATTTTCTCTAGCCCTATTCAGCAACACAGTAAGACATAATCTGTGTCATGTAGGTCCACAACACAATACAAGAAGAGAAGAGGGAAAACAAAAATAAAGGCAATAAAGAATATACTGCCAATCACAAAAATATGACTCTGTGCACTTCTGGTTAAGGGATCTGTAGTGCCAGTTCTTTTAAGAAGCATAACAGAATGTCCTTGCCTGATGCTCCATGGGCACAAGATCCTTGCAAACAGAAAGTCGTTTTTACCTTCTGCCAAATGGGGTCAGAAGAAGTGTTTTAGCCACTTTAGTCCAAATACACACACACACACACACACACACACACACACACACACAAAGATATTCAAGTATATCCAAGTGTACCCAAAACCCCTCTCCTCTAAATAATTATTAAGCAAAAATCTAGTCTACTTTAACTGTCCAGGTATCTCAGCAAATAGCCTGCACTGCTTTTATTTTACAGCATCAAGTATTTTATCTGAATACAGTAGTTAATTGAGACAAAGGATTGGATTCAGTGAATCTTTTATTAACAGTCCCTTGTTTTTTTTTAAAAAAAAATAATGAAACTACAGATCTGCTGGAAGCATGGAGTCATTTCCTACCAAACCTATGTTCCAAATGTAATTTCATCTGCTTGATACTTTGACATTTTAGGTCTGGAAAAGTACAGGGTGAAAGATGGCAAAGAACAGGGAAATTTTAGTTTAGAAGTGCAACACCTCACTTAGAACAGAGCTTTAGGAAAGCAGAATCCAAAACCACTGTGACTAATACACTTTTCAGATTTATTAAGTAGAAAGATGCACAGACAAAAGAGAGACAAGAGGCAAACAGAATTGGCTCTTACAGCAGCAATTCAGGATTCTGGTGCAGTATCCTAAGATCATTTTCATAGCTGGGTAAGAATGATAGGTTGTAAATGTATAACTCATAGGCAAAACAATACTTTCTGAAAATAGTATTTTCTGCTGAGATGTCAACAACAACAAAAATGGATATAGGGGTTACACCAACTGTTTCTCAGGATAGGGTGCACCTGTTTTAAAAGGAAAAAAGTCTAAAGAATTTGTTCTCCTATTTCATATCTCTTGACCTTTTCAACCATTAACTTCACAATGCTAATAAGTCACAAACCAAGTTTAAATGAATCTGTTTTGGAAGTGCACTGGACATTTGCTCATCCAGACCAAATAAAGTCCTTTTCAAAAAAAAAAAAAAAAAACCAGCCTAAATTTAAGGTTATTTTGCACACATGCAACTGAAAAACCCATGTGGAGAGGGCTGAATACTTAATACCAAAATTGGGTAACTGTTGCCTCAGAAGTAATACTGTTTTTGGCAAAAGCTTATTGAAATATAACTCACAATACCACACAATTCACAAATTTACAGTCTATAATTCAATAGTTTTTAGTACATTCACAGAGTTGTGCACCCAATTAACATAATCAGTTTTAGAACATTTTAGCATCCCCCAAAGAAACCCTGTACTCCAGTTTTCACCTCCCAAAACACCCAAACTCCCACCCCCAGCCCCAGGCAACCACAAATCTACATTCCATCTCTACAGATTTTCCTATTTTGAACATTTTACATAAATAGAATCATGTAACATGTGTTTTTTTTGGACTGAATTATTTCTCTTAATATAATATTTTATCCAACTTGTAGCAAGTATCAGTACTTCATACCTATTACTGGTTGAAAATGTCCCATTATACAGATATACCACATTATGTTTATCCATTCATCAGCTGATAATCATCTGGGTTGATTCCATCTCCTGGCTATTATGAATAATGCTGCTATAAGTATCGATGTACACATTTTTGCATGGACATACGTTTTCATTTTTCTTGGGTATATACCTAGGAGTGTAACTGATGAGTCAAACAATAGCTCCATGTATACATTTTTGAGGAACCACCACACTGCTTTCCAAACTAGTTGCACTATTTTATATTCCTACCAGCAGTTTAGAAGGGTTCCAACGTTTTCACATCTTGTTAACACTTGTTATTCTCCGACTTTTGATTATAACCAACCAAGTGAATGTGAAGTGGCATCTCATTGTGGTTTTGATTTGCATTTTCCTGATGACTAAAAATATTAAATATCTCTTCGTGTGCCTTTTGGCCATTTGTGTATCTTTGTTGAAAAAATGTCCTTTCATATTCTTTAACCATTTTTCAACTGGGTTATTTTCTTTTTATTATTGAATTGTACAAATTATTTCCATATTCTTGATATGATCTCCCTATCAGATATGTTTTGCAAATAATTTCTGTCATTCTGACGGTTGTCTTCTCACTTTTTCGATAATATCATTTGAAGCACAAAGGGTTTTAATTTTGATAGTCCAATTAATGCATCTTTTTTCTTCTGATGTTCATACTTTTGTAATGCATCTAGAAAACCATTGCCAGATCCAAGGTCATGAAAATTTATCCTTATGTTTTCTTCTAAGAGTTTTATAGTTTTAGCATTCATATTTAATTATTTGATGCACTTCAAGTTGATTTTCATATGGGGTATGAGGTAGTAGTCCAACTTTGTTCTTTTTCCCGTGACTTTCCAGTTGTCTCAGCACCATTTATTGAACAAACTCTTCTTTCCTCATTGAATGGTCTTAGCACCCTCAGTGAAAATCAATTGACCACAGACATATGAGTGTATTTCTGGACTCTCAATGCTATTCTATGGATCTATATGCATATTCTTATGCCAATATTGTCTTGATTACTATTGCTTCATAGCAAATTTTGAAATTGGGAAGTGCAACTCCTCCCATTTTGTTCTTCTTCTTTAAAATTACTTTGGCTATTCCAGGTCCTTTGAGTTTCCATATGCATTGTAGGATCTACAAAGAAGCCAGCTGGGATTACGATAGGGATTGTGTTGAATCTATAAATCAATTTCGGGAATAGTGCCATCTTAACAATATTAAGTCTTCCAATCCATGAATACAGGATATATTTCTATGTACTTAGATTTTTAATTGCTTTCAATAATGTTCATAGTTTTCAGAGTATTAGTATCACACTTCTTTCGTTAAATTTATTCCTCAGAATTTTATTCCTTCTGAGGTTATTGTAAATGAAATTGTTTACTAATAATTTTATTCCTTTTGAGGTTATTGTAAATGAAATTGTTCACTCTATTTAATTTTTGGACTGTTTATTGCAAATGTGGAAATGTTATTGATTTTTACATATTGATTTGTATGTCACGATCTAGCTGAGGTTGCTAGTCATAGATTTTTACTGGATTATTTAGAATTTTCTCTCTCTCTCTCTCTATATATATATAACTATATTATCTCAAATAGAGATAGTTTGATTTCTTAATAATGCTTTTTTAAAATAATTATTTAAAATGTTTTGGCCTTAAATGAAACAGTTGCAGGTACTATATTCAGATGTAAGAACTTAGTTATCTGGATTTGTCATCTGGTGAAAATCTAGTTTTCACTAATACAGTCATATGTTGCTTAATGACACAGACAGATTTTGAGAAATGCATTGTTAAGTGATTTTGTCATTGAGCAAACATCACAGAGTGTACTTACACAAACCTAGATAGTATAGCCCCCTACACACATAGACTCTATGGTATAGCCTATTGCTCCTAGGCTACAAACCTGTATATGTTACTGTACTGAATACTGCAGGCAATTGTAACACAATGGTAAGTATTTTTGTATGTAAACATATCTAAACATTAAAAAAGTTTAGTGAAAATATGGTATTATAATCTTATGGGGCCACCATTGTATATGTGATCCATCATTGTCTGAAATGTTGCTATAAAGTGCATGATGTATAAGATTATCTCTAATAAAACCTTTTTTTCTTCTTTTTGTTTTCTGTTCTTTAATATAAATTGTTTGGACAATTGCTTCCTTTGGCTACTATACTTCTATATAGTAAAACTCTTACTTTCCTGCTAAAATAAAGATGTTGTTACTATTTATTCTGAGAAGATTATATTATCTAACCAATCACAGGACCAGTAGTCTTTGATTCCATAAAATTAGACAAGTTTCTCCATAACATGATTTTGCACAGCAATCAAAAGTATAGAAAACCGTTAGTCTCATCACTGAGAGTAAGTGGCAATAAGTTTGTAGCAATATAAATAATACAACAGAACATCTGTCTGCAAAAGGCAAATTAAATTCTTAATGTAGGTATCCCCCACATCATAAAATGTAAATACTTACTGTGTATGGCTACTTTTTCCCTTCTACATAGAAATCTGCTTCTGCAATCACTTTGCTACAGATTGGGTTAAAAAATAAAAACTGCCCACATTTGGCACAAAGCTGATACCAAAGTAATAAAAATTAGTCAATAATTATATAACTGGTTCTGGAAACAATATGAAGCTTTTAGCATGTCTCTCTGTTTCTGTCCAAAATCCATGTATCATCCACATATGGTTGTATTCGTTAGAATTATGTTTCTGAGGCACTAATTCAATAGCTCAGCTGACAGGTTAGTGTTCTACCACAGAGGGGACTGAGTTTGGGGACAACTTCTTGATCCCAGGCTGTGACCGCCAGAACTCAGGACATGTTACAAGGAGTATGACCATGAAGTTTTTCCACAAAAATATTGTCTCTTTTAAGAGGTTTAATATATCAGGAGACAGAAACACTGACAAAGAAAGAGACTAAAAGATAAAAAGAGACAAAGATGCTACACTTAGAGTATTGTTAAACTCTTTCACCAGAAGGAGAAGATTAATCTGTAATACACCGTCAGCTCTGTTCTTAGATATTTTGCATTATGTGCTTCTATAAAGGAAATATATGTACTCACAAGGAAGCTTGAAGCAATTAGTCTCCTAGCCTGGCAAGTTGTATTTCATATTTTTAGCAATTACCTACTCATACATTTTTTTTCAAGTCAAGCTTTAACTGTTATAAAAACAGTTATCAAATGTATATTAAAATTTGGCAGAGTTGATAGCCTAAGTTATTACTAATTCATAATAAAGCAAACCACAAGAATGTTTATTTACAAGTGACTTATCTGAACATGCCCCTATAAATGGTATTTAAATCCTGTTGATTTTAATTTCAATGAAGCACTGAAGCAACCATATTAGTAAAGAGGAAGGAAAATCAATCTAGAATTGATCCCAGAGCCTTAGCTATTCACCAGGATGATGTAGATTTAAATCTTGTATCTGCCCTTCTGTGGCTATATCATACTGAGAAAATTACAAAATCTCTCCTAAGCCTGTTCTCTTATTTATAAACTGGGAGTAATAGATGTACCTAGCTTATCAGGTGTTTTAGAGAGTTAAATGAGAAAGTGCACATAGAAAAATTTATCACAGTACTTGGAACATAGTAAGTTCTCAAATGGACTTTGAATTTTGCTCCTGTCCTTAGCCTACTTACCTAAAAATATACACTAATAATTTACATGTATTATACACATTAATTTTAATTATAATTGAGACCTAATAGGAATATACTATAAATTCCTCATTTATAACATTCATTTATAATGCTTACTATTGATATTAATGAAATACTTCAGATTTAGTGTATAAAATATACACACACATTTGTGTATATATGATTTTTAAACTTCTCTACCTTAGCATTCAGTTTATTACCTCCTTTACTTCTAAGAAGGCAGTACTCTCTGGATGGAAGATAAAAAGATGACAACCATAGTCCGCATTGAACCATATATCCACATTAATAGCTGCTATTATGTGTAGGCTGCGTCCTTTTCAGAGGTACTAAGCACACAGTAGATGAGATATGACAATTCCTATGACAATCACCTAGACAGCTTAACACAGTACTTAGAACATAGTAGGATCTCAAAAAGTGTCAGTGAACAAGAATTACATCTCTTGATGAAAGATAGAAGATAAAGTAGATTAAAATGTTGACTATTGCAAGAAAAATGTCCCATTAGATATGCTATAAACCAGTATTTTACACTTTTTTGTATGTATTGCTGATAATTATGTATTGATACAGTGGTATTTATATATAACTTTTAAATACATATAAAGAATTCAGGTTGTGGGCTCAAACAATTTTTTACTAATAAAGTTGATTTAAAAGGATACAGAGACTTGGGACTAGAGTTGTATGTGCTAAAATAGTCCTCATCCATCTACCTACCCATCTATCTCACTATTAATCCGTCCATCTTTTTTTAGCTTGAAACTTCTCTCACCCCAACTTTTTGTTGTTTACATCCAGATATGATAGAATACAGGAGATATGACTAAATATAATAAAATATTTAGTGAACATAAAACAGATTGTGAGAAATCTCTTAGGCATCCAATTCCCCAAGCCTCTTAGCTGCCACACAAATTATGTCACCAAAGTAACTCTACTTGACAAACTTTTATGTATTTGAAATACTCCACAACTCATAGTTGGAGAACATGTCTTGATATATAGTTTGTATCTCTCTTGCGGAATTAAAGCAATATCCTTCTTACTAAGCCCTCAACAGGAGTTTTTGTTCCTTAGTTTTTGGTTTGGTTGTTTAGTTTTCATAAAAGGACTGCAGCTGCCTCTGTTTGTGAATAGTTCCACTACCTTCATTCATCTACTTAGGATCTTTCTTCATTACCAATTTTCTGTCATAGATTGTCCTCTAGAAAAGTGGTCCTCCTATATGAATATAAAATGTCCATATATTATATATGTAATACATGTTATATATAGCATGTGTGTAATAAATACACATGAGATGGAAACTGAAAAAGATGGGGTAAAATGCAATTTGCCATATTTTAAATAATTGCTACTTATCAATAGTTGATATAATTTTGCTCTCTAATGTTATTAATATTTTATTGAGACCAATAAGATTGAATGTTTTATTTTTTTAAAAGATTTGGTCTAACAATTTGTAGTATAACTATTGAAAGCTGTTTCTAAATTCAGTATGTTTCAATACATTGTTTTAAATGGCTGTTATAACCAAAAATCATTCCTTACAAACTACATATATCCAAATAAAAGAGGTATAATGTAGGCTCCACTTACTGAATTAAAATACCATTTTAAGTTCCATTTGCTAATTACATAAAGAATTTTTGTTGAAATTAAATGAAATTAAATAAATTTCCATATTCCCTGGTAACAATCAGTTGTCATGCTAATTAGAAGGCATTGTGCATCTTTATCTGGCAGAAGTCTTATTTCCGCTGGTCCAATAATTCCTGGTTCATCCTCTAGTACTGGGTCATGTGACTACCTCCAAGGCCATGTTTTGGTTAAAGGGAAGATGGTTTTGCTAATGAGGAAGCCAATACGTGTGTGTGTGTGTGTGTGTGTATGTATATACACATGTGAATCAAAGTTTGTCAAAATCATGTAAATAAAAATTGGCATTTATTGATTTACCTGTGCCTCAACAAAAATAAGTTTACATGAAACTTTCAAATGAGATCTTCTGGCTTAATAGTTGAAGATACATTAGAGTAAGAGAGAAAGAAGAAAGAAATGAAGGAGAGGGAGAGATGATAAAAGAAAAATATCTTTTATGGTAGAGCAGAAGGAATATTTACAACATTAAGTGTAAGAGGGATAAAGTACAAGGTAATAAAGACAGAAGCCGTATCTGTCTCCTTCCTAAGTACTCCATTTAGAATCCAATCCTTGCATGATTTCCAAACCCCAGCAACCATGATGGATGGAGCATAATAATTGTGTGATACGCTTCATATGGTACCTTTCAGAATCACATACTGTCTCAACCATCATTTATGAGAGGAAAGGAATGTGCTGCATCCAATCCCTTCTCAGTCTTAGTTTATAAATTGGCTTCATAATAAGAAAGAATTACAAAATCAAATGGAAGCACATCTAGCAGTAGTGTAAAAAAAAATGCAGCCTGAGACGCTTCTTACTTTCTATGGGCAATTCTGTTTCTTTCATGAAAACTTGATTTTACAGGTAACTTAATGGGTTGCTCCTGGTGGCTTTTGTGACTTTACAGTTGGATGAGATAACATGGAGTCTCTCAGTTCGCAGTATGAACATAATTCTGCCAATTTCTGCATTTCCCTTAGACCATCTGTCTTATTTACCAAAAGGCAAAAGTTTAACTTTAATAAATGAAAAAGCCAAAGGACTAAGACTTGGAGATTGAGAGCTATGATGCAATGGACTATGTGGTCTCTTAATAATACATAAATGTACAAATAGCCACTTTCCATGAACCGAAACTATGAGCAAAGCTGTGATTTCTGAGCTGGAAGGAAACTTACTGAGCAAGACAGATAAGGAAACAGGTGCAGAACATTTATGTTATTTGACTTATTGTGAAGTTGTTTTTTTTGTTTTGTTTTGTTTTGTTGTTTTCTGGTTTTTTTTTTTTTTTTTTTTGAGGCAGGGTCTTGCTCCATCATGTAGGCTGTAGTGCAGTGGCACAAACATGGCTCACTGTAGTCTCAACCTTCTGGGCTCATGCGATCCTCCCACCTCAGCCTCTTGAGTAGCTGGGACTACAGGCGTGCATCACCATACCCGGCTAATTTTTTTCTTTTATTTTGTAGAGAGATGGAGTCTTGCCATGTTACCCAGGCTAGTCTTGAATTCCTAGCTCAAGCAATCCTCCCTCCTCAGCCTCCCAAAGTGCTGGGATTATGGGTGTAAGCCACCATGTCCGGCCATTATGGAGCTTGTTAACAGCAAGGCAGGTACCACAGTGCAGATTGTCACACTCTGAAACCAAAGTTCTTTCCATGAACTTTCTTATTTTCCCCTCAGAAAATAGGTGCAAAGGGGGTGGTGGGCTTGATTTAAAGGTAGACATTTCTAATTCCCAGGAGCCCTGGAAAGGCTGCATAACAGCCTTTCATATTAGGAACAGCCTGTTCATACTAGGAACAATGACACTGGTTTGCATTCTGTAGAGTCTCCTCATTGGGACATGAGCTTTAATAACTCAGCTAAATGGTACGTGTTATTATCCAGTATGTAATTAAATCATGCTTTAACGAAATATTACTAACTTTCTCTCACAATATTAAGTTTTGCCATGTTCCCATCCTCAAGTCTCTAGCACAGTAACTCACAACTCAGACCTTCACATTACAGTCAGCTGAAGAATTCAAAAATACGGAAACAAGGGGCACCACCTTACGACAATGGAATAAGAATTGCTAGGAGGTAGCCTGGAACAGTATTTTATTGTTATTGCTATTATTGTAAAAAACAGAAAAATATTTCCTTTTAAGTGCCCCCAATGATTTTAATGTACGATCAGGGCTGAGAATCCCCACACTCCAGAGGAGAGCTATGGGACCTTTCTTCTTGAGCATCTGCTAGTTTTAATTGTCCTTATGAAAGACTCTGCTAGAGATGGTAGACCAGACTCATAGCTCAAATCTTAGGTCAATGCACTTTCTAATCATTTTGTTACTTTATTTAGAAAACTCACTCTAAGACCATGTTCTCAAACTTTCCTGCTCATCAGAATCAACTGGAGAAATTGCTGAAACAGATTTCTGGGCCGCACACCCGAAGTTCAGAAGATGTGGGGTGAGACCAGAGAATTCGCATTTCTAAGACCCCAAGTAATGCTGTTGCTGCTGGTCCTGGGATCACACTTTGAGAACCCTTAGCAGTTGATAAAACCCTACTGGATTCCTTCCTCTGTAAAGATTTTTTTCTGTGGAAGGCAAAATTCTTTGATAACTCATTCTACCAAGTCCCTGACTACTTCCCTTCTCATCAGTGACTCACGGCTAGCAAATGTACTGGCCTCTCAATAGCATGAATAACCTAGCAGATTTTGCCAGCAAGACTCTGCCATTTGCTTTTAGTTCTTACAGAATAACCCTCTTTTCCTCAGAACATTTCAAATAATGTTTGAAAGGAATAATCTTCTAAAGATATAAATGTAGCTCCACTGTGGTGACATTACAATTTCTCTTGTCCATGCCATGCAGACATGGGTAGCAAGTATGTTACATTTTGCTTCTTCACACAGTATAAATAAATGGGTAAAATATTCCCCTAATTTTCCTCCCTCTAAATTCATTAATCCAAGGAAACTCCTGCTGGTAAATAAGAACTGAAACCTAAAGTCTGGGGAGTGCCAGGATAAACTTAAATCAAGAAAATATATGAATCAGGCCAGGTGCGGTGGCTCACGCCTGTAATCCCAGCACTTTGGGAGGCTGAGGCAAGCGAATCCCTTGAGGCCAGGAATTCAAGACCAGCCTGGCCAAAATGGTGAAACTCCTTCTCTATTAAAAACATAAAAATTGTCCAGGCATGGTGGCACGTGCCTGTGTAGTCCCAGCTACTCGGGAGGCTAAGGCAGGAGAAATGATTGAACCCAGGAGGCAGAGGTTGCAATGAGTCGGGATTGTGGCACTGCACTGCAGCCTGGGTGACAGAGTGAGACTGTCTCAAAAAAAAAAAGAAAAATGAAAATACGTGGATCATTAAAAATTTAGAACTGAAAAATGAACTAACATTTACTGAATGCCTACTATGAACCAAAGCATTAGATTGTGAATTTTTCATTCACAAGACAGCAATCTGTGGTTTTAACAAGCCTTTCAGGTGATTCTTATGCAGATGAAAGTTGGAGAACCACTGCTCTAGGGACATACATATGTGAATGTTGGTATTTTGGAAGAAAGAAACAAACACTTTTGGGTTTTAACAGACCTGGCAAGGTTTCCCCTGAAAGAGAAAGACATACTAAGGGAAATAAGGTGCCTGGGAACTTGGGAAGAAGAACCCTAGCGGGTAGGAGCAATGTTGAAGAAGAAATTGAGCCGTCACCTCTGTCGGCTGCATGTATGCCTATTGCCCTATCATGAGCGTATTCAGGCAGAATAAACTAGGAGAGCCTTTCTGGAGGGTAAAGAGGGGATGTTTCAGATATAGCCCAACTAGGTGATTTTATAATCCCTTTTCACCCCAGGGATACCATCATTCTGAATGTTCATAGGACTATCTTAAAAATATGTCACAGATGTAAGTGAATTTATAGACTGAGTTAAGAAAGAAATCGGGTTGGAAGAGAGGGCAAAGCAGGCGATGGAGAGAGAGAACTGCATGAGTCAGACAGATTCAGACTTAATCCTTATAGTCACTTCCTAGCTGGTGATCTCAGGCAAATTACTTAATCTAGCTCAGGTTTTGTCCTTATCTATAAAAGGGGATAATCATACCTACCTCAGAGAATTGTTGGGAGGATTAAAAGAGATAATGACATGCTTGGCACCCATGGAACGCAACTGTCCGGAGGCAGCTGCCAGCCCCAGTTCTCCCTCTGGCTAAAGGAAGTCATCCTACCTTTTTTTTGTAAGTAGGAGTTTTTCAATGGATTTTTCATCTTCATTATCTGTCTTGTCTTGTCTTGTGTGATTAGAAATGACCAGAGAGAAACGAGTGTCGCCTTTCCTGAACTGGTTATATATCGGCCCTGTTCTCTCATCCTGCTCCCGACCTCTCCAGTCTCTCCCTCAGCTCTTGCGTGGGTGGCGGTGGCGCCTCCGGCATGTTTGTATATTCCTCTAACACTCAGCCAGCTCTGCTCCAGAATCAGCCTTAATTAGTCATTTACCTAGCATAACTCAGCAAATCTGTGTTTGAAGTAGAATTATCCCATGTAGAATTTAATTTCCCTGTTTCCCATTTCACCTCAATAAGGTGAAATGGACTATTCAGCATGCAGAAGGCTTAGATCTCATTTTTCTTCAGTCTGCCTGTTTTGGATTTCTGAATTTAAAAGTAAATACCTCTTAGACACAGATGAATTCTTGCACGCCAGCTACCTGTCAAGTGTAGCAAATACTCAGCCAGCTACTGCATTAGGTTTTGGTTTAAAGCCACTCTAAATGATTTATTGTTTTTAAATTATTTACATGGCATTATTCCTTTCTTGTAAAATGCAAAAGTGCTGTCAGGAGCAGCACGGAAGCAAGGTTATGAATGGTACTACAAGTAAATCAAGGTAATTAGAGGCTTCAAGATGCAAATACTGACAAGTTCTCCACCAGCCGCCACTTCACTGATGATAATAAAATTTGCATGATTTCCTGACATCATATTCACCACATATTTTCACTGCATGCTCACAGTAATTACTTAGGGCATGATCTCACACTTCTAGCAAGCAGAACTCTCACTGAACCCAGCCGTGACTATTACAGATGCTTAGAAATGAAGTGGATGGAATTAAGGGGAGAGTTCCCTACATAGCTTTAGGGATCTGTGATGTATCAACTGAATCTTGACAGGTAGGAAAAAGGGAAATATTCTCAACCACTCCTAAACTACTATCACCTCAAATTATAATGACACTAAGGTATCTCGAAGACAGAATTTGGATCCTGGGTTTACTGACAACTGATTTCTGCAATTTGTTTTCTGAATCTCTGATGTCAAGAAAGAAAAAGATCACCAAAGTTGATTTTAATCCCTAATATGGAAGTACATTAGACATAACTCTATGTGTAACTATGGGAAAAAATTATGTGTTATTTTTCAAAGATCAGAATGGACAGGTAAGAAGGATTAAAAATACCAAAGATCAGCAGGCACCTCTAGAAGTATAGGGTGACTAAAGCAGGCCAACTCAATGGCTGAATTCCGTAACCAACCTCTGATTTGGTCAAGTAATTCCTCAGTGCTTGGTGCAACATTAATTTATACCAGCACATAAATTCATACACTTTTCTTGTTTTGGCTCAGTGAACCAAACTTATATCTGACCATTTGCTCTTCTTTTCTAAACCTAGAGCACCCTCATATCTGTCTCAATAGAGGAGGAAAAATTTAGGTTTTGAACCATATAATATACTATCAATGTACATATCAAAGATGAACATACTGTATAAACTAAAACTTAGTAATTAATAACCGTTCTTCTAACATTGAACTAAAAGACAGGAGAGAATAATTGATTCTGAGCTTTGCCTTATGAACCATGGGAATTTAAATAATTATTCGACCTCAGTCTCTTCAACCTAAAACAGAGGAAATTACTCATACACATGTCATTGTCATGAGAATTGAAAAGAGAAGATGAAAGCACTCAGTACAGTACCTGGCATTGAATATGAATGCAAAGATAGAACAAATTATCCAGAAATGCCCTATCCTTTCATAGGTCTTCTATTTCGGTCACATAGCATGGAAAGTCTTATACAGAAAGTTAGTGTCTGAGTTAAGAGCAACTTAGGAGACAGCAAGAAAAGGAGCCTTATTTTTAAGAATTCAGTAACACTCTGTCAGACCTGAAATGAAAGACAATTTGGGGAAGGAACTATCTCTTCCCTCACCATGGAGAGCAGCTGGTAACACTGCAATTTTTAAAAACACCCTAGTTGAGGCAATCAGATTTTAAGTATTGGAAGTTATTGCTCCAAATCACAGTACTTCTAAACCCAGAGGTATCTACTGGTAAACCTTTACAACAATGAAATTCATTAAAGATTCCCAGATCTTAGGCTGGCTCTGGTTAAAGTTTACAACCACAGTTACTAGATCTACCTTACCTAGACTGGTTACAATGCAGATATCTCCTTTCTCTGTATGAATATGTTGGGGAGGTGGTCACTTCTGTGATGGGAAGGTCTATGAACTTGTAGTAACATATAAGCAATCTTTAAAAAAGTGGAATAAAAGTCTGTTGTAAATAGTTTGTGTTAATTAGCCTAAAGATTACATCAAGCTCTGCGGTAGGTTTACTCATATTTAATTATATCCATTTTTAAACCAGTAGTAACTTATGAGATTTCTGGAATGTGTTTAGTAATCCACTGAGAAGACTGACTCAGAGTCATAGAAGAAAGATATCCGGTGTGTCCAATTGCCATGACTGTTGACTTCCGTCATTTGTTACCCACACTTTAAGATGAATAGGGAATGCATCAAAAGTACATAGTTCAATTAGCACAATAGCAAGTATGAAGCTATTATGTAGATGTGACATATTTTCTGTTAAATCATATGAGTGGTCATAACTTCTGCTAAAAATATGCGTGTCATTTTTCAAGTGCCCTTTCTTTTGCCCTCAATTGTAGTTTGAAGACAAAACAAACCATCTTTTGTGGCATTCAGCAGTCTGCTCATTTTGTTGCTGTTGACAATAGTGTTCTCATTTCTTCTACTCAAGATACGTGGAAAATAGTATTAACAAACCTGATAGACACAAGATCATATGCTTTTTGAATGAGTGCCTTACTACTGAATGTGTGGCTTATTGTGGAAATATTTAAGCACACCTTAAGGTCAGTTATTATAAGGGCCATTACCATCGTTTCCCAATTTAGTGAGCTTTTAATCAAATGACTTAATTTATAACTAATGTAGCAGCTGGTCAGCCAACATGGTTACAACTAATGAGTAAGTGTATGTATTTTATAAAACCTTGTATTTGGATACTGCCTTAGCAGCAATTTATTCCAACTTCTTATGTCTTTGTGTATATATTTCTATCTTTGCCTTGGTTTGTTGTCAAGTTTGTGTTTACAACTGTTTGGTTTTTTTCCTTCTCTTTCTCTCTTCATTTGAAAAGAATTTATTCTGAGAAAGAATAAAAGAGTCTTAGGAAAGAAGTGAGCTTCTGTATCAGAGATTGGTGGGAGTATGCTCTATCTTGGGAGAGTCAAGCTGAAGGTAAGATTTAAATCTCATAGGAGAGTTTAATGTTTTTGATTACTTATAAGGTAAAATCATCTCATTTATTCCTTCTACCCCGGAGTGGAATGATGTTAAAAGACCTTACACCAGCATGTTTGACTGTGTGTTCTAAGAGAAGACTTTCTCTTATTCATATCTATACACCTTTCTTTCTAAAAGTAGTTTACAGAGGCCTGGGGAATTATGGTGAAAGAACAGAGTTCTACATGATAACATTTACAGTCTGAACAGACAGTTCAGTCCGAAACATATCCAATTCGGAAACCAAGTTAGAGGGGAAGCAGCTGAAAACCCAGACCTCACTGCTGGGAAACTTTACAATTTATCAGGTCAAACCCCAATAAGATGTCCAACCTCTTCCAGTTAATTTGTGGCAGAGCTAAGTTCAAGAATAAATTTCTATTGCCAGTCTCAGTTCTTTCCTTTATAGAGCACTAAACACAAATGGCTCCCAGCTTTAGAGAACTTATACAACCAATAAGATAAAACACATGGAACAACCAGAGGAAGAGTAAGACTTCTCTAGTCATTTTTGTATACCTGCAAATAGTATGATAAATACTAGCTGTTAACAAAATGCATGGCTTCTTAAAATTATATTTAAAATGGTTATTTATGTTAATATAATTAATTTTTAATTGCTGCTGAGTCTGTTTAATTTGAAACTGATATTAATAATGTATATGTGACCTACAAGATAAAATGAAGCATGCATCAAGCAATTGTCAACTCAGTTAATTGAGCATAGTAAGAAGTACATACTGTGTTTGGAATTGGCGGGTTCTTGGTCTCACTGACTTCAAGAATGAAGCCGCAGACCCTCGCGGTGAGTGTTACAGTTCCTAAAAGCGGCGTGTCCAGAGTTTGTTCCTTCTGACGTTCGGATGTGCTCAGAGTTTCTTTCTTTTGGTGGGTTCGTGGTCTCACTGGATCAGGAGTGAAAAAGCAGACCTTCATGGTGAGTGTTACAGCTCATAAAGGCAGTGTGGACCCAAAGACTGAGCAGCAGCAAGACTGATTGCAAAGACCCAAAGAACAAAGCTTCCACACTGTGGAAGGGGACCCCAGCGGGTTGTCACTGCTGACTCCGCAACCTGCTTTTATTCACTTATCTGGTCCCACCCACATCCTGCTGATTGGTCCATTTTACAGAGAGCCGATTGGTCTGTTTTACAGAGAGCTGATTGGTCCGTTTGACAGGGCGCTGATTGGTGCGTTTACAATCCCTGAGCTAGACACAAAAGTTCTCCACCTCACCACTAGATTAGCTAGATACAGAGTGTCCACAGAAAAGTTCTCCATGTCCCCACTACAGTAGCTAGATACAGAGTGTCGATTGGTGCATTCACAAACCCTGAGCTAGACACGGGGTGCTGATTGGTGTGTTTACAAACCTTGAGCTAGATACAGAGGGCCGATTGGTGTATTTACAATCCCTTAGCTAGACATAAAGTTTCTCCAAGTCCCCACCACCAAGTCCCCACTCTGAGCTAGATACAGAGTGCCGATTGGTGTATTTACAATCCCTTAGCTAGACATAAAGTTTCTCCAACTCCCTCACCATCTAGCTAGATACAGAGTGTCCATTGGTGCATTCACAAACCCTGAGCTAGACACAGGGTGCTGATTGGTGTGTTTACAATCCCTTAGCTAGACATAAAGGTTCTCCAAGTCTCCACCAGACTGAAGAGCCCAGCTGGCTTCACCCAGTGGAGCCCCCACCGGGGCAGCAGGTGGAGCTGCCTGCAAGTCCCGCCCCTGTGCCTGCACTTCTCAGTCCTTGGGTGGTCGATGGGATTGTGCACCATGGAACAGGGGGCGGCACTCCTCGGGGAGGCTCGGGCGGCACAGGAGCCCATGGCGTGGGGAGGCTCACACCTGGCAGGCTGCAGGTCCCGAGCCCTGCCCGGTGGGGAGGCAGCTAAGGCCCAGCAAAAAGTCAAGCACAGCAACTGCTGGCCCAGGTGCTAAGCCCCTCACTGCCCAGGGCCCGCGGGGCTGGCGGGCGGCTCCGAGTGCGGGGCCCGCCGAGCCCACGCCCACCCAGAACTCACGCTGGCCCACAAGCACCGAGCGCAGCCCCGGTTCCTGCGCGTGCCTCTCCCTCCACACCTCCCTGCCAGCTGAGGGAGCCGGCTCCAGCCTTGGCCAGCCCAGAAAGGGGCTGCCACAGTGCAGCGGCAGGCTGAAGGGCTCCTCAAGCACGGCCAGAGTGGGCGCCAAGGCCGAAGAGGTGCCGAGAGTGAGCGAGGGCTGTGAGGGCTGCCAGCACACTGTCACCTCTCAATACTGTTTAAAATTTTAATCTAGATTATATGGTTAATGGTTGACTTTGGACCTAAATTATCTAGGTCATGTCCTCATTTCCTTGTGCCAAGATAAATATACTACAAAATACGATTTTTTAGAAGTTGATCAGATTAAAGCTGGTTACTAACATTAAAAAATAAAAGCTAGTATCAGAAGATTCAAGACAAAAGTATATTTGGTACAGTAAAGAACACATTGTGACTTATACCAATGCTTCGATCTTCTGCTTCATCTGTAAAATAAGGATACATTTTTCTAACTTGCTAAGTTTTTGTGAGGGTAAAAACCAGTCATTTCTCTTATAGCTCAACAGGTATTTCTAAAAAAAAATCACTGCAATATGCAAAATTGTGGAATAAAAACCACAGGACTCATAAGAAAACAGGGTTAAGGGATTAATACTCAAAAACTTCATGAGGCAGCACTATTTACAATAGCAAAAACAGAACCAACCCAAATGCCCGTCAATACTATACTAGATAAAGAAAATGTGGTATAGATACACCATGGAATACTATGCAGCCATTAAAAGGGATGGGATCATGTCCTTTGCGTGGACATGGATGAAGCTGAAAGTCATCATTCTCAGCAAACTAACGCAGGAGCAGAAAACCAAACACTGCATTTTCTCACTCATAAGTGGGCATTAAACAATGGGAACACATGGACATAGGGAGGGGAAGGACACACACTGGGGCTAGCTGGGGGTTAGGGGGCGAGGGGAGGGAGAGCAATAGGACAAATAGCTAATGCGTGCGGGACTTAAAACCCAGATGATGGGTTGACAGGTGCAGTGAACCACCATGGCACATATATACCTATGTAGCAAGCCTGTGTAAACAAACAAACATGTTCTGCACATGTATCCCAGAACTTAAAATAAAAATAAATAAATAAAATTAAAAAACAAACCTGGCCGGGTGCAGTGGCTCACGCCTGTAATTCCAGCACTTTGGGAGGCCAAGGCGGGTGGATCACGAGGTCAGGAGATCAAGACCATCCTGGCTAACACAGTGAAACCCCGTCTCTACTAAAAATACAAAAAATTAGCCGGGCATGGTGGCGGGTGCCTGTAGTCCCAGCTACTCGGGAGGCTGAGGCAGGAGAATGGTGTGAACCCGGGAGGTGGAGCTTGCAGTGAGCCAAGATCGTGCCACTGCACTCCAGCCTGGGCAACAGAGTCAGACTCCGTTTCAAAAAACAAACAGACCTTCTTCAGAGACACGGAAAAAAGGATAAGAGCCCAATAAAAAGTACACATAGTTTTAAACATGTTAAAAGTTTAAGAAATATACAAATACTATAATAAATAGGGCATCTTACCTTTAAAACGGTCTGAAGTTTGCTTGTACTTAAGTTTCTAGTGTGTTCTGTGTAAAAGAAGAAGAGAAGAAATAAACTGAGAAAAAAAGCTTCTATCATAAAAGAAAGATAAAGAGAAAAAGAAAAGAGAACAGACAGGAAAAAATCAAAAAAGCTTAAAGAGAGGGACAAAAATAGGAGGATGCATGCTGGGCTGCATGACTAGGGTAGCAATAGAAAGGGTTGTGGCTTGTGAGGTATCGTCAAGTGGTTTGTATTAGCCTTCCCAGGCTGCCATAACAAAATACCACAGACTAGGTGAATTAAACAACCAATTTATTTTTTCAGTTCTGGAAGCTGGAAGTCCCAGATCAAAGTGCCAGCAGATTCAGTTCCTGTTGAGGGCTCTTTTGCCGGCTTACAGAGGGTTGCCTTGTTGCTTTGTCCTCGCTTACTGTTTTTCTGTGCATGAGGGGAAAGAGAGCTCCAGTGTCTCTTCCTTTGTTTTTGAGGACCAGTCCTAATGGATTAGGGACTCATCCTTCTGACTTCATTTAACCTTAATTATCTCCTTAAAGCCCACATCTCCAAATACAGTTATATTAGGGGTGAGGACTTCAACATATGAATTTTAGGGGGAAACAATTTAGTCCACAACATGTTTGAAGGAGGGGTATCTGATGGAAAATTGTAATGCCAGATATGAATAGGTATGGCTCATTGATGTCATGAGGTATGTGTATGTATATATTGCGTATTCCCACATAGCTCAGTTCAGCTGAAATATCTAGTGTTTCTCACAGATGAAATTGCATAAGAGTCAACACAAAATTTACATTATGCTCAAATTGTTTCCTAATCTATCAATGGAGTTGGAACAAATTAGGGTTTTCGAAACAACTGTTGTAGCAAAACTGACTGTACTCATTCATTCAATCAATAAATATTACCTGAAACTATGAAACTACTGGAAGAAATGCCTCACAGCTCTAATTTTTATAGGAGAAACACTTCACGACATTGGGCTGGGCGAAAATTTTTTAAGTAAGACCTCAAAAGCACAGGCAACAAAAGCAAAAATAGACAAATGGGATTACATCAAATGAAAAAGCTTTCATACAGCGAATTAAACAAGAGTGAAAATAAAACCTACAGGATAGGAGAAAATATTTGTAAACTATACATGTGACAAGTGGTTAATATCCGGTATATAAAGGGAACTCAAACAATGCAAAAAAAATAATAATGATAATAATAATAATAATCCAATTTAAAAGTGGGCAGAAGACCTTAGCAGACTTTGAAGACAAACAAATGGCCAACAGGTATATGAAAAAAATGCTGAATGTCATTAATCATTTATGCTAAATACAAATGAAAACAACAACAAAATACCACCTCACTCTAGTTAGAATGTCTATTATCAAAAAAGACAAAAGAAAACTATTGGCAAGGATATGGAGAAAAGGGAACACTTACACATGGTTTTTTGGGATTGTAAATTAGTACAGCAATTATGAAACACAGTAGGAAATTTCCTCAAAATATTAAAAACAAAACTATCCTATTATCCAGCAATCCCCCTACTAGGGATATATCCAACAGAAATATACGTGTTGAAAATGTATCTGCACTCCCATGTTTATTGCAGCACTATTTACAATAGCTAAGATATGGAATCAAATCAGTGTCCAACAATGGATAAACACATAAAGAAAATGTGGTAAATATGCACAATAAAATACTTTTCAGCCATAAAAGAAAATGAAACCCTGTCATTTGGACAACATGGATGAAACTGGATGATATAGTTTTATGTGAAATGAGTCAAACACAGAAAAACAAATACGAAAGTTGATATTATAGAAGCCGGTAGTGGAACAGTAATTACCAGAGACTGAGTGGGGAGGGGTGGGAGGAAGGAAAGATGGGAAGAGGTGGGTCAACAGGTACAAAGTTACAATTAGATAGAAGGAATAAGTTCTAGTGTTCTGTTGCACAATAGGGTGACTATGCTTAACAATAATGTATTGTATAATACAAAATATCTAGAAGAGAGGCTTGTGAATGTTCTCACTACAAAAAAATGATAAATACATGAGATGATGGAAATGCTAGCTGCCCTAATTTGATCATTATATAACATACATGTGTATTGAAACATCAAATTGTATCCCATAAATATGTACAATTATATGTCAATTAAAAATGTTTTCATATTGGAAAAAAAGAAAGTATAATATTCACATTACTTTTGATGGATTATCCTAAAATTAATCAAAGAGTAGTTATGTATTTGTATATTTGTTGGTGAATGTCTCAGTTTTAGGCCATACAGATATTTATTAATATTAATATGCTATTTTGTGTTGATCATAAGGCAGATCCTTAGAATCTTGACCACATTCAGCAAGGGCATAGATAAATTGTCTAGGGGAGCTTGCAAACATGGTGATACCACATTAGGGTTTAGGGCTTTCCTAATCCTTCTACAAAATTTACCTTACTGAAAAATTGGTAAATCGTTGTGAGGTTTTTCATGTTTGGCCAGATAATTAATTGCACTTTCAGACAAACTTAGCATTCCAGTTGGAGAGCTTATTAGAATTAAAGCTTGACTAATCATTCTGGCTAATTGTATAGTTCACTTACTTTCAACCCTCTAGCCTTTTCTAGAATAGGGAATATTGTCATTCCAATAAATAAATAAATATCGAGTACCTCCTTTGTGGCAGGTCCACAGCAGGCACCAGAAATCCTGCAGTGAAGAAGCCAAGCAAAGTGTCTTTACACAAGGTGTTTACATCCTATTGGGAGGAAACAGACTTACTTATATAACCCTGAGGAAATCAATAAACACCCAAGTATACAAGATAATTAAGGAGCATGAAAAATGCACTAACAAAAATAACTGGGGGAAAGGCATTCCAGGCATTGGGTTAAAGCAGAGTTAGTGAGGTGGAAGAGACTAGGGGATGGAACAAGAGAGTGAGGAAAGGACTAGCTCCATCTTAGTGGGCTGGGAAGCCACTGAAGAGTTCTGAGCAGGAAAAAGACATGATTTCTGTTTTTAAAATTTCACTTTGACTTCTCTGTAAAATCCGCTATAGTGAGAAGAAGAGAGACTGGTAGAGAGGATACTGTGACAGATCAAGCCAAAGATGAGATATGGAGTAGAGACAGAGAAAGGTGACAGAACTCAGAATTTGTTTAAAGGTTTAGCCAAAAGGAGTTGCTGGTGTACTGGATGAGGGTTATGAGAGAAAGGAAAGGCACAAGAATGATTCCTAGATTTTTGGCTCAAGTCACTGAATAAATCATCATGCTGTTTATTAAACTGTAGAAGTCTGGAAGCTTAACTGGTTTGGGAACAAGAGTTGAGTTTTGCACATATCAGGCTTCAGATGCCTGTTAGATATCCTGTAGCAACACAGAATTGCTACAACAGGCAGTTGGCTACATGAACGTGGAATTCTGGGAGAGGTTGAGGCTGGAGATTTAAATGTGGAAGTCATCAGCATACATCTGGTATGTAAGGCAGAGGTGAAATCACATAGGAAGTGAGTTTACAGAGAGAACACAAAAGAGGCAAAAACTGAGCTGAGCCCTGAGGTCCTGCAAGGTTTACAGGTCAGGTAAAAGAGGAGCTAGCCAAAGAGACAGGAAGAAATAGCTGCTGAGGTAGCAGAAAGGCCAGGTGCATGTGGCACTTTGTAAAACATGTAAAAAATCTGTTTTATGAAGAAAGGGTGATCAACTTTTTGAGAGACTTTAAGAAATATCAGTAATAAGTCCCAAATTGATCACATGTCTCACATAATTTAGGAAAAGACAGTCCATGTGCCTTAGTATTGTAGGTACAAACACATACAGCTAATGTTTTGGGAGGCTGGAGCAAAGAATTAAGGCCTCAAGATCACGCTTTGGATAAAGAATATTTTAGGCTTTGTATGGCCACTGAAACTTTTGAATTTTGCCTTGCTTATGAGTATAAACTTCTTTATGCCCATGAGAATGTTGAAATATGCCCTCATCTCTGATTGTAGAAAGAGGATCCTCTTCTTATTCCCCTCACACTTTTCTTTGGCAGTCCAGGCCCCTCCCTTGTGCTTCCTGACCACAATACCTTTTCCCAGAGAATGGATTCCCCAGCAACACTCCGAGGCTGAGAGTAGCACATAGCAGGTTCACAGGGAATGATCTTCAGAGTTACAATTGTACATAGTAGTGCCAGACCTAGTAAATAAAACTACAGGATACCTATGCAATATTTGGAACATACTTATACAAAAAATTATTAATTGTTTATCTAGAATTCAAATGTAACCGAGAGTATTGTCTTGTATCTGTGTCCCTACCTGTAAGGAAATGAAAAAGGCAGGGTGGAGGGAGAAAATTATTTTTTCTGTGTCGGCAACTGGGGCCTCAGCTGATCCTAGGGGTGACTTGAAGCTGCTATGGCCCTTCATATTGATTAAAAATCATGGCAAGGGGGTCAGGGCATTGTATTTCTGAATCAGCTAGTTATTGGCCTCAGGGTACCCTGGGAATGAATGTAACCTTGGCAGTTGCCTAAGGGTAAGAGGCACAGCCTTGAGCAGCTGCATATTCAGCAGCTGAGTTATGAGCACTGAAGAGGGAATCTGGACCAAGCATCAAGGTGTCTTAGGTTTAAATGCTAACTTCTTAGAAGCCATTCATTTCCTTTTAGGTGGTTTACTTCTATATCTAATTAGATGAGGCAGCTAAATATATTCTTAATGTTTTAAGTGCTACATTTAAACTAAAAAGTGCTGTTCAAAAGTAAGGTGACAGTACTTATTACAGTAGTCCAGCTCTGCCCCATGGGATATATAGAGCATATTTTTTTAATTGTTCATCTTCTCATCTAGACTACAAGCTTCTTGAGGGAAGAAACCAGGTCTTATTTATCTCTACACCCATCACTTGTGGCATATTTGGCATATAGTAGGTACTCGAACAATGTCTATGGAAAACAGACAAGGAATAACTAAGCAAACCATCCAAATGATAACTAACAAGAGTTAGACCTACTCTGCGAGGGTGGAGGGAAAGTGATATTAGGCCCCAAAATCAACATGCGACATCGTTTTTATTTTTCCTCTTATTTTCTTGAGCAAAGCAAAACTGGATCTACTCTCCCTGGCCTTTGAGTCTCTTTTCTAGGCAATTAATAAATCTTGACCAATCTCTGAATCATTCGGTTCACTAGATGTTCACTCAGTCACTGAGTGCATTATTGTTTGGATGCATGATTCATGACATGTTTTAAAGATCTAAGGAGACATGGATCCTTTCCCACTTGGGTCCCTTTAGGAACCTTTGGAACCTTCTGGAAACTTTGAGGGTCTCCTTCCTAAAGGGAAGAAGGTATTCCGCACTCTGGTGAGAAGAACAAGGGCTTCAATTTCTCTCTTAACCTGAAACCTCACCTCTTATGAATGTTTCCTTCTATTAACCCTTGAGTGAATCACACTGATGCTTAATGATAATCCTCTGACGGACATGCTTTCTCTCTTAGAGTTAGTGTTAACATGAAATAGTCTCCAGATTCCCTAAAGCCAGACTAGTGATCCCAAATTTTAATCACATTGGATCTTGCCTGCACATCCTGCCTCTGGCTGCACACCCACCTTTACGCCCACGGCATGAAGCTGTGACCACAGAAGCAGAAACTTGCAGGGTGGTCTTCTGAGCACACCCTAGGGGAAAGAGACATGAAATATTTATTGACTGCAGGCCAATGTTACAGGAACGCTGGCTGAAACCACTGCAAGGGTGCCTCTATAACAACCAAAGTAGACACAGCAACATTTGCCAACCCCCTTAAATGTCCTGGGGGAGGTTTGTTTGCACTAATCCTAGCAGTCCAAAAAGCAGCAGCTGTTCTCAAAGGAAGTCTGAAATATATATATAATCCTTTATTTAAGACCAACAGTGGGAGGTGGTGTTTAATAAAAAAGGTGCTAAATTGTTAACAATGTTCTTGCTTCCAGCAAACAGGTAGAAAAAGAACCGAAATATTAAGCAATACTCAGGACCATGTTTAATAATACATCTTGATTTTTTAATTCATGCAGTTGTTTCTGTGCTATAGACATCTTTGTCTTGCGAAACAAATTTGGGAAGCACAGGTCAGTTTTTTTTCCAATTTCTGAGCAATCCCGGAATCAGATCGTATTGCTTTTCCAATCCCAGCTGTAAGGTAAACGTTTGTTACAGCAGATGGAATTAGAAAAGCCTACACACAATTTTCTTACGTTCCATCGGATCCCTAATTATCTTAAAACAAGCATAGAAATATCTTGCATCTTTGATAACATCCTGTAGGTTAATATTCAATAAAAAATGCTATAAATTCCCAAAAGGAGCATCAAAGAAACTTGTGAGTTACTTCTAAAATGTGTAATGTAGACTACAGCTTAAGGTTTTGGGTCTATCCTGGTAAACAGTGACCCAACATACTAAATTCCTTTGGCAAGAATAAGTGTCATTTTTAACCTACCAAGAACTGGATATCATATTCTAAAGCTATGGTTCACTTCCCTAATATTTTCAGCAAGAACGTAAATTTCCCTCAAACCAATGTGTTTAATTCTATTCCCAGAACCCCAGCATAATGCCAGGTATAAGGGGTTAAATGAACACTGAATGCTTTTATTAGAAACTTACTAGTGGTTTCTGCCATAAATTATTAGCAATCAAGAAATCATTATTCTTTTAGTTTGCTTGGCTCCTTTGGACCTTGGAGTTTTGCTAGACTGAGTTGATTTTGTGTCATTAAACATTAAACTCCCTTGACTAGTGGAGAAATCTTGTGGTTTGTGCTCTGCACCAGCAAGGTGGGATGCGTGTGTATTTTTCTCATTTGTTCACTTGCTCACTAAATGGTAAAGGCTGAGAATCTTAGGCAACATGATATCTAAAGTGAAAACAAACTCTCTGTCAGAGCTGATCTGTTGTTTTACACAGTGATACAACTAATGTGGCAACATAAATAAATGGGCATGACTTTTCCTTCTAATCATAATTTACAGGAACTCCAGATCTCAGATAAAACTTATGGTAGTTATTGCCATAATTGTTATTCTTTCATTACTTAAACAGAAAACATATTTTTCTCCCCTTTGAAATTCATCTTTTATGCAAAAAAAAAAAACAAGAATTGACTGAGAACATATGCTTTTACACTACTTTCTGTTTCCAGATTTGAAACTCATTCTCTCACATGCTCCATTAAGATGGTGACTGTTAGAGAAATCTTTGTATATTCTCCTTGTACAATTAATATTTTAGCATACAGGTATGCTCAATCTCAGACATTCTGTGTTAAGGCGAATGTAGGACAACTAGCTAACTTTAAAAAGTGTAAATATATAACCAGTGTCAGAGTATAGAAACAAGTTATAGAATGCACACATCCTACAATGACAACCCTATCATAAAATGGAGTACTGTCGGGGAAGCTCAGCCATAATTGCACTCAGGAAAGTAAAAGACATTGGTGTTGCCTCCTCAGCAGAAATTCACCTCCCTGTATGAAAATCTGATAAATTGTCCAGTTTCCTGCAGAGGGAATGACAGAGAATTTAATGAGAAACACATTGGAGCTGGACCTGTCACTGTGTGATTATGCATTCACTAATCTCTCTGTAGGATACAGAAAAATGTCAGTCTTCTCTGAGAGAGTTTATCTAGGGAAAGGGACAAACACATCTAGAAATAAATTACGAAAAAGAAACGTCTTTACTCTCCCACTGATACCTACTGGCATCCTACTAGACTGCTTGTTTGGCCTACAAATAGCAAAAGCACTGGGATTTGCATAGTAACCTATTTTTATGATTGCTAGTGAAATTGAAGTGTCATATGATGACATGTATTGATACTTAAATGCAGCTGCAAGTGCCTGATATTTTTAGTTGGATCTAAAAATTTATGTTTGAGAACTTCAAGTACAGTAGGAGGGGCAGTGGATGTTCTTACTCTTATTGTAGGAGACATTTCATATTTAACATGAAATTCTCTTACCTGTCATCATCATTTTTGTCTAATAAATCTTATTCAGCACATGTATACATCCTAAAGGCATTTCTGAGCGACTAACATATGCCAGGAACCTATAATTAATTATACACTAAGTTTTGTGAATAACTAGAATATCCAATAGCCTCTACAAAGAGTTTAAGCCAGAGGAACACATCATTCAAGTTTGCTTTTCACTAAGAGCATTTATTGAGTTATTTTTATTAGCCTAGTTTTAGGGAGGGAAATGTGCAATGAGGGCAGATATAGTTTCTCCAGAAGTTCAAAATATGAGAGTACATTGATGTAAATATACACAAAGAACTACTAAACAAGCACTGAGCAAGTCCAAGAATGTCTTGCTAGCTGAGTGCCTTGTGCAAGGAGGGATCTCTGAAAACATTTCCTGAATTTTTCGGAAAGTAAGGGAATGGTGACAGAAAATTGTGTCCTGAGCTATCCTTATTTGGAGGCACGATGTCAAGAAGAAATTACTCATATTTCTTCAAGAATTTCTAGAAGACTTCATGGAGAATGGGGAACTTTAATCACAAAAGAGCTGTTTTTAAAATTGCATGTTTAATTAAGTAGGGCTATTTATTATCAACAATGATACCACTCTGACCATTCTTCCTCCAGGTTAATTCAAATTTTTTACACCCTTCATAAAATGCTAAGCCCAAAATCGATTCCAGCTTGGTAAATGTCTTGATCAAATCTCACACACTTACTCAGTGGATATTTTTTAAACTAAGAGAAGATCTTTTAAAAAGATCTATGTTTATAACTTCATTGACAGCTTTTTTTTTTTCACTTGGTTTTCCAGTTTCATCTGGATGTAAATTTAGTTTCATTAGAGAAGGAACCATGTCCCTTTTTATGATCTCATAGAACTTTCAACATTGTAAGAATCCCACAATCACTGGTAATAAATCTAGAAATCATGTCAGAGATCAAATGGTGAAGGGCAAAACGGGTGCTAGAGAGTGACTTGTGATATTTATGTCTGAATAAAGACAAAAACAATTTAATAAACTAAAACATAAATGAGAGTTCTTGGTTTATAATCTAATATTATTTTTATTGCATTAAATTGCTGAAATACTGATTGATGATGTGTAGCCCAGCTGATTGATTCAATATCATAAAAATTCTTAGATGTCTACTAATGACTTTCTTCACAGAATTGGAAAAAACTACTTTAAAGTTCATATGGAACCAAAAAAGAGCCCGCATGGCCAAGTCAATCCTAAGCCAAAAGAACAAAGCTGGAGGCATCACGCTACCTGACTTCAAACTATACTACAAGGCTACAGTAACCAAAACAGCATGGTACTGGTACCAAAACAGAGATATAGATCAATGGAACAGAACAGAGCCCTCAGAAATAATGCTGCATATCTACAACCATCTGATCTTTGACAAACCTGACAAAAATAAGCAATGGGGAAAGGATTCCCTATTTAATAAATGGTGCTGGGAAAACTGGTTAGCCATATGTAGAAAGCTGAAACTAGATCCCTTTCTTACACCTTATACAAAAATTAATTCAAGATGGATTAAAGATTTACATGTTAGACCTAAAACCATAAAAACCCTAGAAGAAAACCTAGGCAATACCATTCAGGACATAGGCATGGGCAAAGACTTCATGTCTAAAACACTGAAAGCAATGGCAACAAAAGCCAAAATTGACAAATGGGATCTAATTAAACTAAAGAGCTTCTGCACAGGAAAAGAAACTACCATCAGAGTGAGCAGGCAACCTACAGAATGGGAGAAAAGTTTTGCAATCTACTCATCTGACAAAGGGCGAATATCCAGAATCTACAAAGAACTCAAACAAATTTACAAGAAAGCAACAAACAACCCCATCAAAAAGTGGGTGAAGGATATGAGCAGACACTTCTCAAAAGAAGACATTTATGCAGCCAAAAAACACATGAAAAAATGCTCATCATCACTGGCCATCAGAGAAATGCAAATCAAAACCACAATGAGATACCATCTCACACCAGTTAGAATGGCCATCATTAAAAAGTCAGGAAACAACAGGTGCTGGAGAGGATGTGGAGAAATAGGAACACTTTTACACTGTTGGTGGGACAGTAAACTAGTTCAACCCTTGTGGAAGTCAGTGTGGCGATTCCTCAGGGATTTAGAACTAGAAATACCATTTGACCCAGCCATCCCATTACTGGGTATATACCCAAAGGATTATAAATCATGTTGCTATAAAGACACATGCACACGTATGTTTATTGAGGCACTATTCACAATAGCAAAGACTTGGAACCAAGCCAAATGTCCAACAATGATAGACTGGATTAAGAAAATGTGGCACATATACACCATGGAATACTATGCAGCCATAAAAAATGATGAGTTCATGTCCTTTGTAGGGACATGGATGAAGCTGGAAACCATCATTCTCAGCAAACTATTGCAAGGACCAAAAACCAAACACTGCATATTCTCACTCATAGGTGGGAATTGAACAATAAGAACACATGGACACAGGAAGGGGAACATCACACTCTGGGGACTGTTGTGGGGTGGGGGGAGGGGGGAGGGATAGCGTTAGGAGATATACCTAATGCTGGATGACAGGTTGTTGGGTGCAGCGCACCAGCATGGCACATGTGTGCATGTGTGACAGACCTGAGCATTGTGCACATGTACCCTAGAACTTGAAGTATAATAATAATAAAGTTTTTAAAAAAATTCTTAGATGTAAAGATGCCTCACCTGACTCCACTCAGGTTGGATCAGCATCTTGTTCCCTTCTCTCCCCTGAGACTTTCTAATAGGGCAGAGAAAGATGGAGGAGGTAACTCTTTGTCTCTGCTAATACCTAATCATATAATCTTATTTCAAAAATTGGCCAGTACAGTTGGATTGACTACAAAAAAAAACAGGCCTTGTCCATTTATCCAGAGGTTTCCTTCAAAACTTTAAAAAAATTTTATCACCTAAAATGGATTTTAAATTATCAGAATTTAGATGTAGCAATTAAGCAAATCTTAAAGGAAGTGTAGAATTCCTTTAAGAAGTTATTGTTTGCTTCCTATTGCAGCAATGTCTGCAATACTACTTTTTTTTTTAATGAGCCCAGAAACAATTCTCTGCAACTGTAAAAATTACGCCAGAATGCAAGTTTTTGGTTAGTGCCATGGTTTCGTTTTGTTATTGAAGATGGGATAAGTCATGATTTATTCCCTCCCTTCTATGGAAGGGTAAAAAATGTTAATGGTAAGAAAATTATTACATTTTCTATTTCAAGATCGATTTAATAAGAAATTTACCTACCAGATTTATGATGTTTTATTTTTAGCCACAAGAAATAAAAGCTTAAAAATAACAGAAATAAAAGTCTTGGTTTTATGTATGTAATTTTTATAATATATACACAAACTTGGAAATAACTTCTGTCAGTATCTCTTATTATTGTCTTATGATTTTGAACTTCTGGACCAATATAATTCAGCTGAAAGAACCAAGAAAATTAATATACACCTGTACTCTCAAATTAGTCTCTTTAGAAGGAGGTGAAGAGAGACTCTTGAAAGATAAATCACAGTGTTACTACATCTTATTGAAAACTTCTATTCATCTCTATAGATGTTCCATATAAAGAAATCTTAAATAATTAAACATAATATAATTGATAAAACTGACATGTTAGTCTGGAGATGTTTGTCAACTATAGACAAAATAGACTCCTAAATATTAATATAAAAGTTATTGTTGTGTTTAGATGAACATAACCATAACCAAATAATTTTATTTGATATTTGGTGGTTCTAGTTACTTAAAACAATAAAAAGCTACGTAAGCAAGAACCCTCTTAGAAAGTTGTAAGCATTAGTATAGACTTATATTTATACATGTTTTCTGTACATAAGTTCATTTAATTAATTGATATAGGTAACTTTATGCTTCACCAAGCATTAATTAAACATCATTGTACCTGTAATCCCAGCACTTTGAGGAGGCCGAGGTGGGCAGATTGTGAGGTCAGGACTATCAAGAGGCCAGGATTGAGACCATCCTGACCAACATGGTGAAACCCCATCTCTACTAAAAATGCAAAAATTAGCTGGCATGGTGGTATGTGCCTGTAATCCCAGCTACTTGGGAGGCTGAGGCAGGAGAATCACTTAAACCAGGGAGTCAGAGGTTGCAGTGAGCTGAGATCATGCCACTGCGCTCTAGCCTGGTGACAGAGCAAGACTCTGTCTCAAAACAAAACATTGTGTATGGCCAGTAAAGAGAAGTGTAATTGTGTAATTTAATATTTTCTTTTTAATTTTAGCATGGCTTTAAATTTTGAAATTAATGATTCCTGACTTGCATAATATATATTTAGTAGCTATCCTACTTTCACGTTCATATGCTAATCAAATCAAACCAGGAGTATAAGATAAACTATTACATTTGAGTTTAATGTAGCCTACAAGCAACATTTAGCCTATACAACTTATGCATTGACATGGCTTATTGTTGACCATCATTATTATCTTTCCCTTCACTTATTAGGAACATATGTTTACTAGTTTCTGTTTGGCAACTAAAGTTTTTCATGTGCCGTAAGAACTTGGTATAGAGTGCACAATACTTAACAATAGATTAGAATAAACTAGAGTAATATTTTTAGCTTTAGGCTGTGTAAACAAGGTCATATGCCATTTGGATGAGAGTTGGACATATTAAAAAATTTCATTGTTTTGTTTAACCGAGAAATACTTTAAAGTATAAATCCGTTCAATTTTTTGTAGCATTTCATTTTATGCTATTTAAAAATTATGCTTTCAGTGGAAAGAATGCTTAATCAGATAATTGGCTTTATAATAAAACACTGTACTGACATATACATATAATGTTTTAGTTGATGGATGGGTTTTTTAATATATTATTTGTTATATATATGTGTGTACTGTTTTCCCATCAAATTAAAGCAATCTGCTTATATGGTAGCTAGTTCAATTTTGATAAGTTTCCACTTTGTATTGGTGCACCAAAATAAATCGTAGTTTGCTTTAAGAAAAAAATAGTTTATAAGTATACTTTAAACATGTTTAAATGCAAACCATGAAATTTCTATGAATGCTTTTGTTACTACTAAAGCCATATGTTTAACCTTTAGCTATACCTTTTCTGCCACATTTCTGAATGTAAGATAAACATTTGTATTTTGCAGAACTTTATTAAAATGATTACCTGAGAATAAATTTTGTAAATTTTCTTAAGTTAAATTTTCGGTGATTTATGTCCAGCAGTCAGTATTTAGGTTGAAATTAAATGCCATTTTCAACACATCAAATTCCCAAATTAAGTTACCTCTATCAAAAGGCCAGTTTTTTTAATAAACATCAGAAGTTTCCTTATAAAAGGGCACATCTATTCACTGGAATGGTTACCTTTAGGAAGGGAAGCTCAAAGAGTGTTTGACTGAGTAATAAGAATATTTCTGACAATGGGACTTGGCATGGATAACTGTTAAACCATTGATCTCCTTCAGTTCTCTATCATTTCTCTCTAAGTGTTTGCTCCCTGTGGATCTATACAGTGGGATAGCAGAGAGTCATAGAAGTATTTTTAAGCACTCGAATTTCATAGTGTATGCTTCACAGACAGAATAAAATGTATTCCTCCAGCTGTTCAAGAATGAGGGCAAGGGGCAGATAAAAAGAGAAATGAAGGCAAGACAGACTTAGATCTCAATAAATGTTGCAAACTTAGTGTACTTTTACCTCTAAATCCTTTTCCTTACCTCCCACATTTAATTCCATCAAAAAGTCCTTATATTTTCTCCTTGCTTCTAACCCATCATATCCCAGCCACCAAAGGTGCAGGATTCCACATAATGTCATGAATTTACATACACATACACACAAATCCAAGCTGAGCCTTTGGTGCTGTGAAAGAGAATTTAAACATTTTAAAATATAAAACTAAACATATTATCTGAGGTATGGCTAGAAATAAAAACTATAAAAAAGTGCAGTGAATAGGAAAAATGTAAAAGATTTCCACATTACAAATGAGCTATAAACACATTTATAATTCATAAACAGCATAAAATGATTGCTTATGTCATATTAATTAAAATAATAAAAGTAAGAAAATATGCTCAATGCAGAGGTACTTTTAAAAACACAAACAAAAAAACAAAAGTTAACAAAATATTTTATCTGCATCAAAATATTCTTTGGAAACCAAAAATAAAAATGTATCATGTGTGTTCTTTCAGGTTGATCTGTAAAAGTCAGAAAAATACATAGTCCATGTTATTTAACTTTCCGAAAATACAAAGTTCTAAATATCCCTCAAGCATAAAGCAAAAGGCTTTATGTCTTGCTAAACTGAAGCGGTGTGCTCCCTGTATTAGTACAAAGAATTCCAGTTTCCTTCCTATCAAAAAACATTTTGTTTCAGTTACACTGAAACAAATGACGTGACTTCAATACAGTGTAAGTATAGCTGAAGCTGTGTCCAGAAATTTTTCTTCAGAACTCTGAAGACACCTATAGAAACTCCTGAGGGGAAAGAATGGTTTCTCACAAGGCCAAGAGGAATATTATCCAAAGCGAAACTTGAGTCTGTATTTCACTGAGTTGGTATTTTTCCGAGGTGCAGAAAGGGGAACCTTTGGCTTGATAGGGCTAGGTGGCTTTTTCTTTTCAGGAACAGTAACCGTGAAAGAAAGTTCTGGCTGCTCCGACTGCTTGAATCTTGGCAGAAAATGCGTAGAGACGTGCTGGGGTTTAACCCGGGGGCTGCACCCTCGTTTGGCTTTTCCTCTTTTATTCAGGGCCACATACCACTCCCGCCCTGTTTTTTCAGTTCTATGTATTGCTGAGGCATAGGTATTATAGCTGTTTTCTTGAAAACGCTCCCTGAACTTGCAGTCATCTGTGAACTTGGCCTAAGGAAGAGAAAAAAAGAGGAAATTAAAGTTGTGGCAATCTTTTCAGCATGTAATAAAATATAAGGTATTGTAGGAAAAAAACCAATAATTTTGTTGATCTCTGTTCCTCCTACTCCATTCCTTTTTATAAAGACATGTTTGCTTATTTTAAAGTTGCTTTAAAATTACTATTTTTCTTTCTATATTTCTACTTCATTTATCTTTGTAACACATTTCTGTTCCCTACTTACTAGGTGACATAATATGGATGAATATAAAAGTAACCAGAACTCTTGATACATTTAAACCCTGTTACTATTGTTTAAATACTTTGAAATGTATAGTTACAAATCTTTTAACATACTGTTTTTCCTCCTAACTCACCAAGAAAATAAATAGAACTATATTACTAAGAAACAATTGCCTGGTAAAATATAAATTCCTGTTCACAGAAATGGGGTCAAAATTATTCCTTCGAAACAAGCTTGCATTTTTTCAATGTTATCAGTGTGATTGAGGCTGCTGAGAGAGAAGTAGCATATGGCCCCCATTAATATTGCACGTGTGAGAGTTCTTTAGAAAAAAATAATGTATCTTTACTCAGGCATTACAGGAAAGTATATTTGACTCCAAGAAGAAAAAAAGTCACTCGAGTTACTAACTATACTTTGGCCAGATCTTACACACGCAAAAAAATCTGCCCTCGAAATACTTACAGAATAGTGGAAAAGCAGACAAGTAGACATCCATCATGGTGCAGCTTGATAAATGGAATTATGACAGCGGTATGCAGAGGGTACAATGACAGCATAGAGGAAGGGCATCTAAGAGGGTGGAAGTGGCCAAGAAGAGGGCAGAAAAGTCTTCCTATAAAAGGTGACATTTGAGCTGAGTCTTCAAGTACAACTAGGAATGTACTCTAACTAGCATTAGAGAGGCAGACAAAATAAGAAAGGATTTTCAGGGAGAAGGAACTGAGTGTTGAAAGGTCAACATGACACTTTCAAATACCTGTAAGTAGTTCAGGGTGACCTCTACCTAGGATGCATGTGGGAAGTAAGTAGATGAGCCTGACAATGCAGGTCAGCACTAGCTCTGAAAGGGCTTAGTTTGCCATGTGGGGAAATTTGAAGGAATATGTGGAAGAATGGGGTAAGAGTGTGAACTTGGAGTCAGACATGCAATCAAAAACCAGTTCTGCCAATTAAGCTCTTAGCCTTAGCCTCCTTATCCATAACACTTACAACAAAAGGGCTGTTATGAGAATCCAAAGGAGGATTCTGTAGCTTTCATCGAACTTGAAAGAGCCCATAACCCCCAAAGAATTAAGAATTCCTGTACTAGTTCAGACTACGAGGCTTCATAATTTCAAGGAGTACTATTTACACAGAATTCCTGTGTTTGAGAATACCAAATATTTTGTCCCCTATATATAAAAACACTAAAAGCTACATACTTCTATATCAAACCAAGAAGTTTTATATGGGAATAAAATGGCCTTTTTTTCTTTGTTTTTTCTAATAATGCCAAACTTTTCTTTGAAATACTGATCATAACACTGAAATCTAAAAATCTGAATATTGCAAGGCAACCTACATAGATCCACTGTTGAAGTCCACATGGAATTTTTGAGCAGTGCAAAGTACTGACAGTATTAGAAGCCAACAAATATCAGAGCATTTCCAACAGCACATTAACTTTATGTACAATAGTTTACTGGACTTACTTATATTTAAGTGTAGTTCGATCAACAAAGTTCTATTGGCGGGTTATGAAGCCATATACGTAGATCTTTCACAAGTCTACTGGTGAATCTCTCGATACGATCTCGAGGAGGCTGAAGGCAAGTATTTTTTGTTTCTTTGTTTGTTTGTTGTTGTTGTTGTTGTTTTTGAGACAGGTTCTTGCTCTGTTGGCCAGGCTGGAGTGCAGTGGCATGATCTCAGCTCACTGCAGCCTCCATCTCCCAGGCTCAAGCAATTCTCCTGCTTCAGCCTCCTGAGTAGCTGGGATTACAGGTGTGTGCCACCACGCCCAGCTAATTTTTGTATTTTTAGTAGAGACGGGGTTTTACCGTATTGACCAGGCTTGTCTCGAACTCCTGACCTCAGGTAATCTGCCTGCCTCGGCCTCCCAAAGTGCTGGGATTACAGGTGTGAGCCACCGCGCCCGGCGAAGGCAGGTATTTTAAACAATCACCACCTATGTATGGCATCCCTTTCACCCTGTCTACGATACACCTTGCCAGCCTACGTTTAGGCCAGGACTGCTATGCTGACATCACTTTCGAAGATCACACATTTACTATTCCTATTTTTTATTAGAAAGACTTGCTTACAAATTCATTGTAGATTTGTCTACAGCTGCTTAGCTCTTAAAATGGCTTTCCCATTTAATTAGATAATTCCAATATTTCATTTCAAAATAAAAGCTATAGACATCTAGAATGTTTCTGGCTCTATAAACGGATAACAAGAATTTTAGAAAGGTGTGAAACATTTCATTAAAAAGAGTATCAGGTATATTTACCTTGTCTCGGGTTTTTTTTTTTCTTAAAATGCAGATGAATGACATTTTTGAAAATGTGTAATACATTATGCCTTGACCTGACTTCCAGCTCTGTTTCACAAAAACAGTGATGATTGCTTTACTCAATTTTGACAGAGTTAGGGTTTTAACATGTACTACATTATCTAATATTTTCCCCCAACAGTGCCCAAGAAAATAAAGAAAGAACATGTCATTTTAATTGATGTAGATGACAGGCACGCACACACGCATGCACAGGTGCATGTACAGACACATCTCAGGGCATTTCTTTTTTTAAAATAGAAATCTATATCATTTCCATTTTAGGGTCTTTCATATGAGTGAAACCCACCTGCCCCACCCCCTGCAATTATTTCATCTAAAATCTCTCTCTTTTCCTCCTTTTTTCCTCGAGATTCATATTCTAAAGTTCTTTCTTAAGAGGAGTCCTTTATGGAGACGGTTATTTGGACTTCAGATTTTTCAAAGGTCACCTAACTGTTACCCAGGGTAGAAGTGTGTAGAATTCTAAGGACCCACACACTACACACAGCCCCTCAACCGTCCGAATCCTACATTCTACATTAATACGGGAGTAAACGCAGTTAGACTGTTTTGACTTTCTTAATTGACTTTTAATTTAATGTTTTGTCTGAAAAATTCTTCCAGCTGTGACAGAACACAGAATCATTTGAAACAAACATTTCAGTGAATGTATTCATCTTGAAGGATCGACTATTCCTGTTAGTATTCCCGGTCTGGCTCAGAGAAGATGGTGACCCTAAACCTTATATCTCTGTACATAATGTTGTGCATGGACCATCTTTATAGCAAAGAGTCATAGGTCTCAGCTAGAGGTACTAAAATACATACATTTGCCATTAGAAAATTTTGGACAATAAATTTTCCAGGCTGATTTTTATTTTTTAAATCTTTTTTTAAAAATTATAAGAAGTCGTCTAATAAAGTATACACTTTTAAAATGATAGAACTCCATTATTTTTCTAGAAAAAACCCCTGAAATTAACAAACAGACTTTTTCTATAGTTAAAGAGTATGAAGTAGAGAGGTGAATCAAATTTCAGATAAGTTGCTGAAATCAAGACTCCATCATCTAATTGCCTTACCACCATCAGCCACTATAATGAAAGCAATTGTTTAAATATTTGTTTAAAAACTTTCATATTCATTTATCACTAATTTGTTCCACAGATATCACATGCTAGGCACTGTGCTAGGTGCCACTTTTACAGTGGAAAACAGTATTAACATGGTCCTGCCCATGTTTTTGTTGACTTAAATTACATTAAAATCTCTTTAATTTCTCCTTGATCTGGCAAGAATAATAACAGGTTACATTCAACAAACCATAATTGCAAAATTAAAATGAAATGTTTAAAATCAGCATTTTTTGTAGTTTAGTATATACTCCTAATTGACAAAAAAAAAGAACTTTAAACAAATCGAACTATTTTTTCTTCAATATCCAAATTATTACAAGGAGAGGAAACACACTACTATTAAGAGAAATAAGAACTTTCTGCTGGGCATGGTGGCTCACATCTGTAATCACAGCACTTTGGGAGGCCAAGGCGGGTGGATCATTTGAGGTCAGGAGTTCGAGACCAGCCTGACCAACATGGTGAAACCCTGTCTGTACTAAAAATACAAAATCAGCCAGGTGTGGTGGTGTGCGCCTGTAATCCCAACTACTCAGGAGACTGAGGCAGGAGAATCGCTTGAACCCAGGAAGCGGAGGTTGCAGTGAGCTGGGATCCTACCATTGCACTCTAGCCTGGGCAACAAGAGCAAAACTCTGTCTCAAAAAAAAAAAAAAAGAACTTTTTCACTAGAAGTAAACTGTGGCTCTCCTCATCCCTTCTCACAGTGAAGGATCCATTTTAAACAACAGATATTTTTTGAAAGGTCAAATTGAATTCAAAGAAAGCACAACTCCAATTAACTACAATATTCCAGAAATGACTAATTCTGCCAAGTGGAAATTAAACAGGTCAATTAAACCAAATAAATTATTTCCAAAATGATATTGTTTAAAAAAATTCTCTAAAATCTCTTCTTGTGGTTTTGTTCCTTAGTAAATATCACGATCTATGATGATTGAGTACCTTGTATAGTATGAATTAAAGGTGTTCAAATACCAACTCTCGTGTGCAACTATAGAAGTAAATATGTAGGATATGAGATATGGAAATAGGAGTGAATTTGAACAGACACCAGTATAAACCTTGGAATTTGTGTGTATTTAATCAATTTTAGTGATTTATTTCAGCTTGTTTTCTTGGATTTGCCCCTTTCTCCTGAGAAACCTTATAAAGTTAAGGAAAAAAAAACCCAAATATAAATAATTAAAATGTTGTTATAGACTAATATTATTAAATAACAAAAAGGTTATCATAGACTGTAATAAAAACAACTATAGACCAAATTTTGCTCTAAACTAAGTTTCCTTGCCACATGTATCACTTCTAGTTCCTCTCCCTCCTTTTAGACCTGCTTGGTTCCCATCCCTTCCCTCCACCAATGGAGCTGCCTGGGACAGGTGCCCTAAACTCAGTTCATTTTTTATACTTGTGCCCTGGTACAGGATAGCAGGCACCCAGAGAGCTACTTCTTACTCTTTACTATATAAGCTGTGTATGGGTCAGTTGTAGCCTTGCCATGCTATCTCCCAGGCATGGCCATATCTCCTGCTTGGTACTGGACATTTGTTCCTTCTATATCTCAGTTCTTCATACTGAGCAACCAACAAAATACACAAGTTGGCTTTAATATCACCCAACCTGAGATAATGTAGTAAAGAATATCAACTACAGGATCTCTTTTCTTCACTTACATAATTTGTCTTCAAATTACTCAGAGAGCAGGCTCAAATGCAGCTCCTCAAGCCCTCTCTCCAGGGACTGTGTTTTTCTAAGTCTGAGGTGAGACCCTGGACTTGATGTATCATTAACCAGCATCCCATGTGGTTTTGATACCCTTGAAGTAAGGACCACACCAGGCAAAACATGGCATAGCATGACTTTCTTTCTGAAGCCCTTAATAACTCCATATAGCTGGACTGTTGGAGACTACTGTGTGTCAGGTGATATAATTTAACTCACAGTAATTCCACGGCTGCTATTAGGATAGTATTATCTGATTTTTTTCAGCCCGAGAAGTAAAGAAAATGATCCATCTATCACCCTGCATTTATTAAGTGCCAGAATAGACCTGTGATTTAATTTGCATCTTCTGATTCCTAGACTAAGGGTCTTTCCATAACACTATACAAACCAAAGCTACCTCCTAGTCTTTGCTTATACAGTCTTACTTGCTCTGAAGTTGTTTCCTATTAAAATATTGATGAATGACAAGTGTCACTCTTCAAATCATCAAAGAAATATATTGCCATCTCTCACTTTCTGCTAAAATGGATTTCTGAATCTACAAGGAAATCACGTCCAGATTTCCTCAATAAAATAGGTCTTTTAACTAGACCTCCACAGTACAAAATTGAGGGGAAACTGGCATTTATTGCAAAGGCAGAGTTTAAACCCATTTTTGTGCCTGAATAGCTAGACATTCAATTTTACTGTATATTGAAAGCCCTTAGAGGGCAAAAAAAATTCTTTTCAAATGCCTTGATCTAGCTCATGCATGGTCTTGACTGGCAGAGTGGAGTGCTTAGTAAGTTATTTTTTGATGAGGATGGTAAGTATTGCTCAAGCCTCCATTTCCCCTTTCAGTAAATATGTTCAGCTTTAGGGGCTGCTGACTCCTTTTCACTCTGCCTGCAGTGCAGGAAGTCCAGTCCAGAGTCTCATCCCAGGCAAGCCAGCTGGCACCCTCTGAAACCAGGAAAGGAGGATGTTCTAGTCCTTGCTTAGGACTGATCAAGCACACATTCCATGCCTGTTTCGTAAACTCTGCAATTAGCTTTCCTTTCAAACATGATCCCCTAAAACCCTGAGAAACAAAAATAATTCTACCACATGCTTCTCTCTGGGTCTTTAAAATAAGGTAACATGTTTTTCCCCAATTAGCAATGAGCTTTCTGCATACTTTATGAAAAGACTGAAGAATACGTGATAACCACCTTTTCCAAGATTTATATATTTAGGGAAAAATCAAGATGGACAACAGAGCTATGAAAAAAGTCACAAGATTATAAACACAGGAAATCCATGCCTCTTTAAGAGGTTGAGCTTGGAAATTTTGCTTTGAAATTAGGTTCCTTGGTGAAAGGAAAACTTAGTAGATAAGGGAAACCTATAAACACACAAAGTTTGGACGTGAGGAAGAAAAGATCAGTGATAAATAGGAGTTGGGGCTGGCCTGAATAATTTAAGGGTCACAGCTGCCTGACCCCAAAATCAGAAAGAAAAAGATTAAGCATTGTCAAACAGGTGCCTGAGAGCAAGTTCAGGAAAATCTGTTTAAACATTAAGTGTGGAACACTTTTCAGGCAGTACTCTAAGTGTTTTATATGTATTATCTTGTTTAAAACACTTAACTATCCCAATAGACTGTGACTTTAATTTTCCTTCTTTTGTAGTTGATAAAACCAAGGAATAGAAGGGTGAAGTAAAATGACACAGTTAGGAAGTGGTAGAGTAGGATTCAGCCTGCGGCAATCTAACTGTGTCTTTACCATCACACTCAAGGCCTTTCACTCCTAGTCTGGACCCACCTCAGATAAATCCAGAAAGGCTCTCTAGGAGACTTTCAGTAAGGATGCCAACCTGAGGAGGGAGCAGGGACAGAGAGACAGATAAAGGCAGAAAGAGTGCTCAGTCTCAGAAGGTACCTTAGCATGGGAATGTGTTGAGAAAGAGGGTACAGGCCACAGCTGTGGCTTGGAGTAGCCCTCATGGCTCTTTGGAAAGTAATTATCTCCTCCTGCTCTTGATGATTCTTGATACATTTGGACAAAGAGAAGACCATACATCCTCATCCTCGTAAAGAATGCTGAAAAACCTGCACGATAAGCATTTGGTTGCACTGCATATTTAGAGTATACCAATAAAGGTTTGAAGGAGAGCTGCCTGTAGATCAGGGGCTTGAATGAGTCCAGGGAGCCCACATTTAGATGGCTGAAGCTCAAATAAAACTTCTCTGATGGGATTCACAAATTTAGCACAAAAATGGAATCAGCATCAATGCTGCCTGAATCTGCTCTGGCCTACCCTTTCAGTTTGCCATATTTGTGTCTATGGCAGTAAAATATTTACTAAATGAAGATTTCTGTGAGCGAAACAGATTTCTTTTCTGTTTTGAAAGTTTATCTTGGGAGGCAGGAGTTCCCTATGCAACTCATCATTGACAATGAATAACCAACATTTGTAAAATTCTGTGGCAGACACATCCCCTCTTCTCTAGATTCTAAAGTGAAGTACTGGAGACACAGGAGTAGATGGGGGGAACACCAGTTCAAAAAAGATGATTCATATCATCTCTTTGATATGAATCAAAGAGAAAAAGAGGTACCTAGAATGGGGAAATTTGCAATTTTAACTATAAGTCTCAAATTGCCTGTTTACCTATTAAATAGAGTGCTATAAATATTCTAATGATGTGCCACAGTATTCATTTTTACATGTAATACGAAAATATTTTCATGCACATATTAATTTCTATACACTAAGAGGTGAAAACAATGTAATTGGTTCAAACAAAATTTAATGTCTTCTTTGAAGCTAACTTTTATCTACCAAGTACTATAGCATTTAAAGAGAAAGAGAAAATTCTAGGAGGATATAGGTCTGGTTCAATCACTTGTTAACTGTGTAACCTTGGGAAAATAATTTAACATCTATGAGACTCTTTCGTCACCTCATTATGTAATGAGATAACGTGAGCAAAAGGGCTTTTAAAGAACTATGACAGTACATTATCTCTGCCTAGTAGCTAATTTTCAGTACTCTGATTATTATTACAAAAACTGAGTTGAATATTTACAAGTATCCATGAATATTTCTCAGTACAGTGGGGGATTACTTTTCCCAGAATTCTATTAATATTTTATATTTTTAGTTTACATTTGCTTTGTAGATAGAACCCTAAAAGTACCCCTTAAATGCCTCTGCAAAATTTTTAATTTAAAGCAACTCACAAATTACAAGTTTAATCCTAAAACTCTATGAGTTTTTAACCTTTTTTGAGGATGATGTAAAGTTGTAAAATCAAAACTATTAACTAAATCAAATAGTCATATTTAGAGTTACAAAAACAATTTCCCAGCATGTTTAACTAGAATGTGAAAACAGGAAAGAAACCAACTGGGCATAAAACTGGTAATTGCTAGCGTTAATACTATTTCTAAATTCAACATCTTTAGAAAATAAATCACTTTATAATTTAATTAGGTTTTCACCTAGAGGAAAAGTGCTAATAAACACTCAGATAAGAGAAAGTGGGCTTGGATAATTGGTTTAAAAAGAATCCACATAATCATAGGGCTTAATATTTTTATCTACAATTTAGCTCAAAGTCATCAGAATGACTTTTATATCAAAGAGCTTCAGTGAGTGACAAGAGCGAGACTTGCTTTGTACTGTTTGAAAGTCATTATTCTATGAAATAACTTTAGCCTGCCAAGATGAGAAAGAATAACAGATGCTGTTTTTGCATTATCTGCATTATTTCAACCAGCCATCCTTAGACATTTGGGTCAAATTTCCAGAAATTTGTTACTTGCATTTGACAGAGGAATCATGTATCTTAACCTCTCAGTTTGACCTTTCTAATTGGCTTCCATTTGTAATATGTTACTTTCTGTGGCAATTATCCTTAAGCTGTTCCAAGTTTAGTTTATTTTTTTGCATGTACTATGGCATAAATCAGAATATTTTGAAAGTTAAGATTTTCACTCAAAACAAACCAGTAAGAGAAAGTTTCTTTGCATGCACTGTGTATTATTATGAGGTTAGATTTTGAAAGTGTTTTAATCTTTTATAAACTTAAAGTAGACTGAGGAAAAGTTATTCCGTTCAGATATGCTTAATCATTGTTTTCTATTCTGTATGTGGATTTTTTTTTTTTTACTTTTTTTTTCCAGCCCTCGTGAGAACTCATCTGTATGTGGATTTTAAATAATATTTTAAAATAAAATTAAATGCCCTGAGAATGATACATTGGACTTTGGGAACTCAGGGGGAAAGGGGAGGAGGCTGGGGGTAAAAGACAACACATTGGGTACAGTGTACACTACTGGGGTGATGGGTGCACCTAAATCTCAGAAATCACCACTAAAGAACTTTTTCATGTAACCAAATACCACCTGCTCCCTAAAAACCTATTGAAATAAAAAATAAATTTAAAAAAGTAATACCCTACTTTTTTCACAGTGATGCAGAATGTTGCCCCTTAAATAAATGAAAAAATTAGAAAAATATATTTCTATGAATATTATACTACAGCTTGCTATAGTAACCAGCTCAAAAAATGAAATGGTAAATTGTTTAATAGTTCTTGCAATGAGCAATTTAAGAGTTTAACAAAGGATTTCCATTTATGTTACTAAACTGAGATTTTAGTAATTTATTATATTTAGATTATATTTAGATTGTTACCCTATAATAATAGGCAATATTTATTGAGCACTTATAATACACCAAATAGTATTCTTAGCACACTGCATGTATTATCTCATCGAATCCTCAAATAACTATAGAAATTGTTCAAATTCTGTCTCTTCCAAAAGATATTAACAAATCATTTTAGATGTTAAGAAAAGTAAAATTATAAAAGTCTTACACATTAAACCAAGTGGCGTTCTCACTGAATTTTTTAAAGATCTATAAAATCAAATTATATATAGTAAGTTTCAGTTGATTGCTATCAATTGAAACTTTCTATAACTTTGAAAATTGAAAAGTGATATTCCAATTATTTAATAAAGACTATAAAAAATCAGGATTAAAGGACTAACTTTAAAGAATAATTGCTTTCAAAATGTTTTAATGTGAAGAAAATAAGTATGCCACAGAAAAAGCATAAAGCACCTTTAAGTGCAGTGTGTATATACTAATGCAAATAAATAGACTCTGAGTGGGAAAACTAAGCTGAACATATTTTATTATCTTTAAAATGTTTTAATACTTCCCAGGTAATGGGAACTTTCATAACAAAGCAAATAAATAGTTTGTGAATTGATTACAATATATAAAACTGGTCTGAATAAATTTTTGAGAATGCAAAATTAGTTTTCATAGTATTAAGAAGTCATTTTTGATGTGACAAAAATACAAGATAAAAATTCTTCAAATTAATTAAATAAAATTTGTCTATGAAAGTCAGTCTTCTAATTATTGTTTTTTTCCCTTCCTACTTGTTAATATGAAAATATTTTACATTACTGAGACCCAATTTGGTATTATGAGTAGCCTGTAAAATTAAATAAGAACCTCATCTACTTAGCACAAATACAATCATTATAAACTTATAAGTTTAAAATGTGATGAAATATATTATTGCCATGTTTCTTCTTACGTGGGCCACTTCTAAGAAATAAGTGGATGGCTACCCCTTTGAGAACGCTATTTTCAAATACACTTATGCTTAAACTTTTTGTAGACTCTATAATATCTTTTAAGTAAATTAAATATTTAAATTATTACTTCTAGAAGCACACAAAATTATCTTGGTTAAATGTAAAAGTACTTTTTAAAAGTTAAGTTCTTTGGGCACATTTTCTTACCTACGAATTTGGAAAATTATTCTGTTTTACAAATGTAAAATCTTTATAGCACCTTTAACAAATATAAAGTGGTTCTACTTACACTTGCATGGAGTTTTCCTTTTTTTGACATCGCTAAAAATTTGTTGCTGAAAACTCCTCGTATTCCTACAATCCCCTGAGACACAGCAAATATTTCCAAAATACCTAGGATGACAGAAATCCCAAAATAAAACACAGGCTCTTCTTCATATCATTGTAAAGAATTAAATTTCTACATAGATTCTTTCCATTCTTTATTATTGTGATTTAAAAAAAGAACTTAGTATTTAACATCCTTATTGTTCATGACATTCACTATGTTAAAAACAAAGAAGGCTAGGATTCAAGTGTTCATTTAAAATAATTTCAAGATTCAAAAATTTGATTCTACTTCATCAGTAATTATTTGGACAAATAAGTTGTTTTTAGTAAACAATGAGCATGAAGTTTTCTCAGGTTTTAAAGAAATTAAAAAGACATTAAAAAAGTTTTTCAAAATAATTCTCCTCCATTGTTTCTTTATCAAAGATAATACACTACTTTGAACATTAAAGCACAAATCTGTGCTCAAGACTAGTGTAACTATTTGAAAGTCTGGAAAATAATACTTATTTACATTAAATAAATTCCTCTACTCTAATTATCAAGGTTATAATGGTAGTTACAAATAAACATATACCATACTCAGTCTTTTAGTGACTGCATTTAAAGACTACATGTAAGATACTGAAAGCATTATAAATAACTTGAAATTATTAGTTCAATGAAATGTTTAATGGATTATGCTTTGAGACATCTTGCATTTTGAATCATTTCCTAGAAAAAAATGAATGAGATAATTTATTACATTGTTGTTTATATTTTGTATTTTATAGTTAGCATTATGAAGTCAATGTCCCTCTGTCTCCTACAGTAATTTCAAAGTTCAACTGGATCAAGAGAATTACACACCACAGTTCATAGAGTAGTTTAATAAGATAAAACGCATAGTCTGCACTTAATTAGAAAGCCTGTTTATTTAACATAAATTTATGTATTTTATATGAACTTGAAAAGAGCATAATGTTTTTTATTACTTGTCTATTTCAAAACTTTTAAAAAGAGACTTTTAGCTCAATAGAGCTAAAAAGGGACCTGTCTTAGAAAGGAAAAAGGGAAGCCAGTGCAGTAGCTCACACCTGTAATTCCAGCACTTTGGGAGGCTGAGGCTGAAGGACTGCCTGATACCAGGAGTTCAAGACCATCCTGGTCAAAATAGTGACACTGCATCTCTACTTTAAAAAAGGAAAAGAAGGAAGGAAGGAAGAAAAGAAGGAAATAAAGAAGGGAGAGGAAGGAAAAAAGAACATCTCAATATTTCCATCTATAATATTCTGAGCATATATACTAATTAGGATATCTCAATAGGACTCTGCCAAATAGAGAAATTCATCAGATTTTCTTGAAATAGCAAACTCTCCCTGCAGTATTTGAGGCATATATAAAATTATTCTGTTTACCAAAAACAAGAAATATTTTATAAATATATGTGAGTAACTTTATTAAGCATTTATATTGTGCAATGTGAGCTAACATCTATAATTCTAGCAAGCACTGCTGTTTATTTATTCAACTTGGTTTCTTAAAAATCTTGATTAGAAACTTTATGTGAAAAACGGGATAACTGAATAACTTATTTAAAAAATAGATGTTTTTAGCCCAAAGTAAATAAAACACACTTTAGGGAAACTGCAGGTACCAGTTCATTAATAGGTGTTTCTTTAAATTGAAAAACAAAAATCAAAAACTATTGGAAACTACTTTTGCTTTTAGAAGGAAACTGAAAAAAAAAAAACCACTGGTGCTGTATAAATCCTTTCCTTCAAAATGTTTTTTAAATGCTATTTATAATAGAATTTATTATAAACATTATTTGAGTGTGCTTCTAAACGTTTTAGAAGCATTATCATTTTATCAAATATTAACAAAACACACCAAATGCTTTGTAAAGTTACTCTACACAGATGTAATATGTTATAATAATATTATTACTAAAGCATGACTATAACAGTGATATAAAGTTAAATTTCTATCAGAAATACGGAATGATATTGAGAATAGCATTAACGATTTTAGATATTTGGGAGATGGAGGATGTGATTGTGAATATTTATGTCAACATGTGCATTCAAAAATGAGAAAGAAAGAAAGAAAGTGAGAAATTGTATATGTGTGGAATGATAGATACAAAAGGGACAACATGGAGTTGATAGAGGAGAGATTTGGTTGTGTATGTCCTCCAATTTACTCATGGTGCTAAATTGTTAGAGGCTTTTAATTCCATTCTCTGGAAAATTATCTGGTTTTGAACATGCAGATATATTGTATATTAATGAAAAAATACATGGTAGAATAAAAGATTAAAGTCTCATAAGTGTGTGTGTTTGCATGCTAACTTTTAAGATGTTGAGATAAAAAGGCTTTATAAATATTTGTTTTAATGAAATACTACTGCTTTGCTTAAATAGTTTCTGATAATTAGCTTATTCTCTTTATAAACAAAGACCCATTTAGATGCATTTAACATGTATTTCAATGCAGTGTACACTCTGTGTGTATATATTATGTACAATTTACATGTAATGTATTTTAAATATGGGGAAGATGAAATAATATATGTGGAAGTGTTATTATTGTATTACATATTGCAGAGTTTCTTCTTAAAAGTTCCAGGATAAAACTGATATATTGCCTGAGAATTAAAAGATTTTATAACTTTAAGAAAATTATCTTTAACTGAAGCTTAAAAATACACTTTACATATATCATTCTATTTAATATTATAAAGAATGCAGGAGATGTAAGAGATGAGATTAGATGAATGAATTATTTTTCACATGAGTAACTTTGGTATTGATCTTCTAAATCTTACTATAATTATGACCTAATATTAAGAACACTGTTATGATCAAAATTGCCAAAGTAATGTCAGCAGTGATTTCACAATGCCTTGTTTTCTGGAGCAGATTCAATGAGTCTCACAGTTCAGTTTCCTGCCCTCCTCCCCAAAACATCACAGGCCTATTGATTTTACTATGACAAATCTCCGTAACTCATTCAGGAATTCTACGTAATGTTTTAGACCCATGTGCCTTAAATCACAAATATATAAATTTCAGAAAACATTTCTCTGACACTGATTTTTTTTAATTTCAGTAATTTTCTGACCTTTATCATCGGGAGCCACATATATTAAATTTGATGGAAACTTACAATTCTCCTTATGGATGCCAAGGCAGTATTTCTAAGCAAAATTGTGGAAGGCCGAGCTTGTCTCATAGATGGTATATAGTCAATGACTGTTTGCTAAATTTGACCGCCTTCTTTGCTCCTCTCACTACCTCTCTTTTCTCTCGTCGGGACACCCCAGGCATACACAAATATGGACAGGTGTCTTAGTACTCTCCTCCTACTGTGGCCTTCTCCTGCTTGAGAAGGCACAGGGTGGAGGGGTGGCTCAGTGTAAGTAAATTCACATTAAAGTTCTACTGACAGTGTGTTATTTTTCTTAAGGTGTTCCCATTTAAGAGGGTCAAAAGAAGAGGAGAATGCTTAATAGAAGGAATTATTCTCTCTTTGTGGAATTTCAGAATTGACACCTAGGTTGAAGAAGGCAAGAATGTCTTCGTGTCTCTCAGCTTATACACACAGTCTATTCCACTTATGCATTATGATATAAGTTTACTTCCATTAAAAAAACATGTTTCTAGATTTTTGACTTAGTCCTTTGCAGATTTCTTAATATAATAGGGCTCTATTGATAGTGGTTGATACAACTATAAAAATTTTTCCTTTTTCTCTCTTTTGTTAATGAATAAAATATAGAAAAGCACAGATATTCCATGTATTCAGAAGCTTTCAACAACCCATCTGAAAATCCCCAGAAAAAAATATTTTAAAACTGAAGTTTCGCTACTTGCATCCACAAAGTAACAGATATGCTGTGCCAAGTTATCAAATCTGAATCTTGAAATATTCAATTTAGCAGTCTTCACTGATTAAATTAGCAACAGAAATTTTCCACTTGATTTTTCTGCATAGTAGATATAGATTCTGATTTATCTAGGCTTGAGGGACTGTCTGATGACTCCACATGACCCCAAAGTTGGTAGTGAATTTAGATTTTTTTAAAAAGCAGTAACATTGACGATGCTATTAGCCAAAATATGTGCTTGGAATTTTCATATTTTATGTAAACGCTTTGAGTTTCTGTAGCCAAAGCCTTAAACTTTTCTTCCCTAAACTGACAACTGCTTGATTGCCTATTCTTCAATGGCCCAAGGTAAGTCAACAGAAGCACTGTATTGACATTAAACTCGAAGGCATATAAATTAAAGCAAACCCTTTGTTTCCAAGCAATAGTTGGGTCATCTATCTTGCCTTGTTCATATTTCTTCATTTTTCCACAGTATTTCCTCATAATAAGGATTTATATACAATGAGCTTGATTTCATTTTCTGTGTTCAAAACTTGGGATAACTATTGTGTAAGAGAAACTAAGAATATATTAATTGGTCCATGTAAACTAAACAAATTATGTTTGAAAGTCCATGGCCATGGTGTACTTCTCACAGTGAAACCAGAAAACATTTGCAATTGGCAAAAAAAAAAAAAGTTTACTGTCAAATAATACTTGTGAAACACATATGATTATCTGTTCTATCAGACAAATACTACAGAATATTATTAGGTTTAAAATAACTTGTTAGAATGCAGTTTCATGGCAAAGCTTTGACTTTTCTGAAGTATCAGGGTTGTAACAAAAAGAATAGGTTTCCTATCATCGCTAACTCACAGACAGTAGAAATAGAGGATGAGATCAAACTGAGGTATCCTCTGTGGCCCTTGATCCAGCCCTCTCAGCCTCTCTTAGGAGATTTAAACACATTTCCTCACATACTCTAAGAAAGGTCATGGCCAACACCTTAGTTTACATGAATGTCAGGAAACATCAAATGCTGCCTTCAATGAGGTAAATGACCAATTGTAATTAGCAAGTTTCTGTTTCTCTTTTACAGCTAGATAATGGCAGAGATCCATGTTAAATTCCCAAATTACATGCAAATTCTGCATTGATCAATGGTGGTAAAAATTTTATGAAGTAGTATTAGACACTCCAGACATCACAAAGCAGAAAATCACTATGATTTGAATATTTGCTATGGTTTCTTCTGGGAAAAAAAAAAAAAAACTCTATGGAAGACAAACAACACAAAAGTAACCAAAATATCATTCTTAGTGAGATAGGTATCTTATATTGGGTACATGATTTATGGCATGAATGAAAGCAAGTCATGTGAAAGACACAGAAACTAAACTCTGAAAGGTTATTGTAAACAGGAATAAATTAGGAAAAAGTTTAAATTAAGTTTTTTGTTGGCACTGTTTTACGAAACATCCCTATTCTCTTGTAGATATCTTTCAACATGGATTTAAAAAAAATGTACATTTTACATACTGGGTAGTGGTCAATGTCTTGTTTGTCTGGGTGCATTCTTTTTGATCTGCTCTTATTTTCCCCCCTTTGCTTTTCTACAACATCCCCTCTAGCAAGGCCTAAGATGTAAAACTATCTTCGTCTCATATAGTGTCTTCATAGAGAAGATGGTGAATATCCTGGAAATGAGCCTTGCTTTCTGAGATCTCTAGCACACCTAAACCCTCCCCAGAAGCATTCTCTGAGCTCCCTGGGCTCCAACCTGCTGCTTGCTGCCTGCTAGTTTGGGGTCCTCCCTTGAGCTCACGGAAGTTATCCTCTGTTGGTGCTCTGTCATGTACCCAGGGAGAGCGGAAATGTAGCCAGGGGACAGCAGCGCGCACAGTCACCTGTCTTTCAGTGTCAGCCTGGTTGCTCCTAGATGTTCCTAACTTGCTCCATCTCAGACCAGTGACTCTACGGGTCGTTACAAGAACACAAGAAAGAAAGTTTTCTTGTAAGAGAGAAGGAAAGGTTGCCGAAAGTGGGAATATGCTGTGATGGCTAATGAAGTCAAGAGACCGTTGAGACAAAATGAGAAGGACGAATGGAAATAAATAGATGTTACTGATTATTCCTCAAATCTCAGAAAATTCCCCTTCACCCCAACAGATCTTGCCCTTTATCCCCCAAATGAGCAGTTATTCGATGAGTGAAATAAACTCTAAAATATGGAAATAGGTTCCTCTCGGGAGTGTGAGGGAGGCCATGGGACTCGCTGGTGCGTGCGCGGAGAGCCCTCTCTCCAGCTGGGCGCTCCAGGCGCCCTCACCACGTGCGCCGCAGGCTGCTGAATCAGCACGACTAGATAGACTAGACAGGCGCAGAGGGGCGGGCATAGACCTGCTTTTCTCTCAGCATGAACCATCAGGTCTTCCACATTAGGCTCCCTTAACCCACCGGAGGCGGCTAGCCAGCCTACCGCCTTACCCACTTGCGCGCCTCCGACCCCGCTCTGGAGACTGCTGGCTGCCAAATTTTCAGCCAGCCGGTGGTGTCCACGCTCCTCTGGAGCCTGTGTAAGCAGAAGCCCAATGGCCCGTGGAGTCGTTGGTCTGAGATGGAGCAAGTTAGGAACATCTAGGAGCAAGCAGGCTGACACTGAAAGACAGGTGACTGTGCGCGCTGCTGTCTCCTGGCTGCATTTCCGCTCTCCCTAGGTACCTGACAGGCCCTGGCTGGGGCTCTGCCTGGTGGACCAACCCGCGCTGGAAGAGCGATCTGGCCCTACTGAGCAAAAGTACCACAGAGATCTCCCCACTCCTACACACAGCCCCAAACCGTCCCTGCCCCTAGCTGCCTAGAGGCAGCGAAGGGAAACCAGAGGAGTGGCTTCGATGGTCTGGAAACATAGATGGGGTGAAAGGGAAGAGGAGATGAGAAAGGAAAAAAGAGAGCGTGCTGAAAGAAAAAACTCGGAGGGAAAATTTAAAACTTTGTTTATAAAAAGTCCTACAAAATTTGCACCCCTACCAAATTTAACCTCTGCGTTTCTTCTAAAATAAGGAACTTTGCCCTAACTGTTCTTGGGGACCTAAGGCTGGCCACTCTCCTAACACGGTGTAGTCATGGTCTCAAGATACTAAACGTTGTTAAATCCAACTCTGGAGTTAGTAATTTCAATGTTTGTCACGTCTCCCTCTCTAAACGCGTCCAGTTTTCCAGAGCACGATCTTCTTCCAAGCAGGAATGTCTGTCTGGTGTCCCCTAGTTATCTATCTGTCTATCTGTCTATCTATCTATCTATCTATCTATCTATCTATCTATCTATCCATCTGTCTCTCTATATACCTATGTGTATACATTGTATACATAGACATACACATATATGCATATACATATACAATATTAATTTGAGGTTTATGGTAGCGGTTGGAAGAGGGAAGTATTTGGGATTTGATTCTTCTTTTCAAAAAATAACTTCAGTTATGGATAGGGAGAAGGGCTGCTCTTTGATGCCTAATGAAAAATGCCAGGCTAGTTCATAAGCAGAAGGTAAACAAACTGAACGAAAAGAAATGAGTTTTTTGTTCTCTCCTGTCATGGCTGGGGACTCGTCTTTGAGGCTAGAGCAAACTGGAAACAAGGTACCCGTCTGGGCACCAGCCTCTAGGTAACATACACCTCAGAAATCGCAATTTCTCATGCCCAGGAGAGGGGTGCGTGTGCGCACGCCATATACATGCATCTCCACCCAACCCGCCCGGCTGTTTCTGAGTATCAGCTTGGTCCCGGTGGCCTGGGCTCAGGAAGGTGAGCCTGTGGCCCGGGGAATACCTGCTGTCCCTCCCGAATCTTCCGCGGCCGCCTAGGACGGGTTTTGTAGGAGAGCGAGTAACTTACTTAACATATTGGCTTCGTGGGAGCCATTGACTTTGCCATCCGGGTAGATCTGCAGATGGAAACCAATGCCCACTCTGCAGTAGAGGCTGCCGGTCCGGCGCCCCGAGGGGCTCCACTGGAAACTGCTCTGCTCCAAGCCACTTCCTTGGCTGCCCAGAGAAGCTGCGGGGTAGGAGGAGGCAGAAGAGGAAGACATAGCGCTACTGCTGCTCTGTCTGCTGCTGGAGCCTCTAGGGTTCCTATCAGTGGCAGCGGGTCCGGGTTGCCGTTTGGGGGCGAGACACTTCTCCCCGTGAGCCCAGGCGCTGAGGATCAGGTGGGTGAAGAAGAGGAGGAGGAGGAAGGACAAGCTCATTCTTCCAGCCGCGGGGGTCCTAAGTGCATCTTGTAGGGCTGATTCTGGGCTCTGTAGCCCCTGTGCGGCTGCGTGCTTCTGGCGCTGCCCGCCTCGCCGCACCGGGTGGACATAGCCTCGCGGAAGAGAAGGGGAGAGGGGAAGAGAGAGGCCACCCGAGCGGATCTCCGCGCTGGCACCGGGATATTTATAACGCCAGTGATCTCACTGCTCCGTGCACGCCTGCGAAGCTTCCCCTCACCCGCGGCTTTGTGTACTCACTGGCCGGTGCGGGGAGGGAGCCTCGCGGTCCCGGGGGCGGGGGATGTGAAGGAGGGAGGAGATCCGAGCGAGTGAGTGGGAGGAGAAGCTGGGCTGAGAGAACCTGCGCCCCAGACGCTGGGTGCGCCCATACCAGGGCCACGCATCCCAGCAGTTCTCTCGCGTCGCGCGGCCACCCGGCTTCCCCGACTAGGGCCAGAGCCGCGTGGAAACGAGCTCGGCGTTAGCAGCTGAGTCCTCCAGGGGCAGCGACAGAAACGGGGGATTGAAATGTGGAAATGGGTCCTCGTCCTCTCCCACCTCTACGGCACACTTGTGATTGGGCAACGCACTCTTGCCCCCCAGGACACGATTTCCAGGTTCTCCTCTCTTTGCCCTGTAAACCCTGCTATCTCGTCCTCTCTCCGGGAGCCCTTGGAGAACCGCGTCCCACCAGGAGATCCTACTGCTTCTACGGCTTTCGGCGCTGAAAAACCAAACGGGGATTCGCAGCTCAACTTGGGAAGCCTTTGGTGTGGCGGGGTTGGGGGAGAAGGATGTTTTTGTTGTTGTTACCGACTTATTAAAGAGCTAAGGAATGGGTTTATTCAGCGTTTAAACGCCACCCTGAGTCATCACGCCACGACTGGAGCTGCTTTCTTGTTGGAAACTCTTGGCTGCGCTGAACATTGTGACGAATTTGTTTTTCCTTCTGGGAAGCTCTCGGTCTGTATTCGTGAGAGTGAGGGCACATGCACCCCCCGCGCCCCGACCGGGTAAAGAGAGGCAGGGGCTGGCCACCAGCACATGTGACTGACCGCCCAGTTGTCCTCTTTCGCCCCAGGATCCCCATGGCAGGAAGGGTTAGCTAACTGCTCGCTTTAGCTTACCCAGACCTGCCATTGACGGAGGGACCGACCCCAATGAATGATTAATGACTTGCGCGCTGGATTTCAACCTCAGGAAACCCGAGAACGGAAAATTTCTTTGAGAACAGAGAATTTCCCTGTACGCAACGTCCCCAGACTGTTATTTATCTGGGAAAATACACCTGACTTGCATTCTTGGAATGTTTCTGTCTAAAAACATATTTGAAACTTTAAACTAAGCTATGATACATTATTCATTGGTTATTTTAATGAAACGGTCCGTGTTATTGACTGATAAGGTCAATTCAGATGAACCAAGGTTGATGCTAAGAAACGGCCTTATCCATTATTGAGTACCTACTTAAGGTTTTCCATCTCAATAATGAAAAGCATATAAAACGAATGCAGATTTTTCAGGTTTGGAATCTTCCACCGCCAGAGTAACATCAAAGTACTTGTAAAACAGAAGGTTACCTGGAGAGTGTAGCAAAACCACTGTGAGAAAGAAAGAGGACATCACACATAGATATGCATAACATCGGCACACTACATGAGATACTGTCCAGAGCTGAACACACCACCTGTCCACTGTTCTAGGCTCAAGTTATATACTTCTCCCTTAACTAGGGTGGGTAGGCAGATCCTTACAAGGCAACCCTAAAAGTAGACATTGAGAACAGTCACAGCATCCCTCAGAATGGTCTACTTGACTGAAATCACCTTCTTCTGGGGTGGATGATTGTAGGATGGTTCTGAACCTGGGTGCTGTTCCTTCTTCAGGCGATGTCTTGAGGTCCGTGGCAAAGCTGTCAGGGTTTAAGCCACATTGATGCTGCTGAATGCCATTTGTAAGTTTCCCCATGCCACGCAAATACACAGCCCATTCCTCGAGTGACGAAGATTCTCCAAAGCAAATCCAGTTGCTCGTTTCTCCCTTTCCTTTTCCCAAGGAGTCTGCTGAAAGAGGAGGAGAGTGGTTTCTGCCCCAGCTGCACTATCAGCCCCCTGTCTAAACCCAGGAGGTCAAGAGGACTCTGGGGCCCAGCTTCTGGAGCTGACATCAGCCTCTTGTCTTTGCTCCCTTCTCTCAGTTTCTGCAGCCCCGCCTGCACTGAAATAACCATCCTTGTTTCCCTCTCGACTCCCGTGAGAGCCAAACTGGGGATCAAATCCTTGCCTAGGGATGACCCAGGAAGGCAAAGACACCTGCTCAGGCTTTAGTCTACCTCAAACTGGAGGATGGCAAGATACACTCTTTTGGATTCCAAGGGCTTAGAAAGAGCCAGGGGCTCACTAAAAGGAGACAAGTGACCAGCTGTTGTGGACAGTGATTGAACTTGGCAAACCAGTCCTCAACGCCCGACTGTCTTCCATACCGGGGTGGGAGGACTGGGGGTTGGGCGGGCAGCCGAATGTGCCCACATACGCGGGGCTTAAAAGGAAATCTCCATTGGTGATCAGAAGTGTGTAGGGTGGATGCTATTAAACTTTTTTTTTTAACAAAAGGGTTATGTATTGGGGCCATTAAAAAAGCTGCAAAAGCTGAACAGTGAAACATGAAAGACAGCACTGCGCTTGTTCCGTGAGCTGAGTTGCCAAGCCCCCTTCCTCCGTAGCTCAGCTGAGAGAGGAAAGGGTCGCGCTATGCGCCAGGGCTGCGCCCGCCCTGGTCTACATCCTGCCTGCCACTCTGAGCAGCCGGTCTTCGAGAGCCTCTGTCCACAGCAAATCTGCAGTAGGGAACGTGGGGCGGGGAGGAATCTCAATTCACTGTTTTGGCTACCTCGAGCCCTACTCCTGTGAACTCCACCCAAAAGAGCGCAAGCCTGCACCACACTTTCTCTGGCGATTTTCCGAAAAGTTAATCGCCCAAAGCCCCCTGCTGGGGACATCTCAGCTTTCCCCATTAAGCCTCGGAGCTTGGTCCAGATCTCCAGGACATGCGCGGATTCGAGCCCACAGCTCAGTTCTCCAATTCCTGCGTTCTCTCAGCCAGGAAAGCAAGGTTGGGAGAAGGTGCATGCGCCTTGCTTCCTGCAGAGGTAAAACAAACGGCCCTGAAGATTAGTTTCCACTCATCGCCACCTGACAGACGACAGAAAAACTACCCAACAGATTAAAAGATTCCACCAGTCACCTAGGCGCCAGGCTGTGAGTGTGCGGGCTTCGGCTTAGGTCCCCACTCCCTCTTCTTGGGCTCACTTTCAGCAGCGTCTCACCCCACTAGGCCTCACATTTCCTAGACCAACCCCCTCAGGCTCACTTTTCCTGGACCCCAGCATCTGAACTTTCTTTCCAAGCCTCCCCTATTTCTGTGTGGAAAACTGGTGGTGAATTTCCCCTATCCCTTTTGTAACTACAAGTGTGATCTGGTTACTAGAGACAAAAATCAATGCAAAAGAAGATAAAGTTACTGGCAACCTCTGGTTGGAACCCAGAAGCCTAGAAAAGAGAAGTCAGGGTGTATAAGTCAAGTCAGAGCCCAATATTTCCTTCACTCTAGAGACCATCTCAATATTTACAACATTCCCCTGGGTTTAAACTGAAGCCAGGCCTCACTGAGGCAAGGGTCCTGAAGGCAAGACTGTTCATCCTACAATGTCTCATGCTGGGGTGGAAGGACGGACGAGAAATAGATGATGGAATAGAATGAACAACCCTGGCAATGCAAGCCACTGTCCTGGGAGGCTGTCTGACCCAGGAACCAGGCTGCCACTGTGCCAGGCCAATCTTACACAGACTTCTGCTCCAAGAGCCTCAGTCACCCAGAATCTCCACTCCTGGAGGTGCAGGTGCTATGGGAAATTTGCCTGTTCTGAGCTTTAAGATGCCTGTACAGTTTGAAGGCAAGGCCAAATTTTCTTTGTTTGATCCAAAGCAAGCCCAAGGATTTTTAGAATGCTTTCCTGAGAGAGCTGTTTCAAACGTGGCCCTAAAAGCCTCTGAACCCCACCCGTACCCAACTCTCTATTCCTATCACCCTTTCATACTCTCAGGCTATACCCAGATAGTACTATCTTTTGTTAATCAGGTCCTGGGAGCCCCACAGTGGCCTCTAATTGCATACACTTTTTAGTGGAGACTGCTATGGACTGAATGTTTGGGTACCCAAAATTCATGTTAAAACTCTGTTCTTTTATGTGATAGTATTTGGATATGGGGCTTTGGAAGGTAATTAGATCATGAGGTGGGATTAGTGCATGCCCTCTGCCTCCCCTTATAAAAAGAGGAGAGAGCTTTCTCCCTCTCACAACCCCAATCCCTCAAATGAGGAAACAAGGAAGGAGTCCCTCCATGCTGGCACCCTGATCGCAGACTTCCCAACCTCCAGAACCGTGAGAAATATGTTTGTTGTTTAAACCATTCAGTCCATGGTTGTCTTGTTACAGCAGCCCAAGCCAACTAAGACAGAAGCACAGTGCATTGCAGGACTCGGAAGTTAACCTGGTGGGGGGCCCTCAGCCCATATTCTTGCCAGGACCCTCTATTTCCTCCAGGCCTGGCTTCTCACCAGCCAAGTTGGCAGCAACTACAGCAGCAAATAGCCTGTGGCTAAAGGAGCACTGAGCTGGGAAGGGCCGGCTGTGTGAGGAAGAACCAAAGACCAAGAGGGACAGAAGAATGTGTGCAGTGTCTACTTTTGGGGTGATGAAGGTATAGTTACAAATTGTGCAAGTCCTGAGGTTAGACTTCTTTCTCCAGGGTCCAGTCCTTCCCTCTGAGGAGAGGCCTGTTTGAAAATGGCCATTGGCCACTGGGCATTATATCTGTGAAGTCAGAAAGTAAAACAGCATTTGCTACTAAAGAAAGGTGTTTTGTGACATAAGTGAACTCAAGGCAATCAGTTTTTCTTATAATGCCTAACTCCTGTGCTTTCCAATTATCCCAGTGACTATTTTCTTTTAGCTTCTGGTACATCCATGCACTAAGTCCCAAAGCACTATAGACCCCCAGTTATCCTAGCCTGCATTATCCAATTGTAGGGAAATACTTGCTCTTAAGAACTGGAAGCCTTTTATCCTGTCTATGGCCAGCCATATAAGATAAAGGATACAATTCCCTGTACTCCTTACACATGCATATGAAAATCATGATTTAAAAATCATACCACCATTCCCTGCCCCCCAAATAAAGTCCTCTCTGCTCTTTGTAATGGGTTTTCTTACTGGTACAGTCTGTATCTAATAATGTCAAAGGGGACATTCTAAACATATGTGAAGGGGTGCAGTACTTCCAGTCTTTTTTTTTTTTTTTTTTTTTAATGAAACAGCGTCTAACTCTGTCTCCCAGGCTAGAGTGCAGTGGCACAATCAGGGTTCACTGCAGCTTCCATCTCCTATGCTCAAGTGATCTTTGCACCTTAGCCTGCTGAGTAGCTGTAACTACAGGCATACACCACCACACCTGGCTAGTTTTTGTATTTTTCATAGAGATGGGGGTTGGGGGGTCTCGCTATGTTGCCCAGGCTGGTCTTGAACTCCTGGACTCAAATTATTTGCCTGCCTTGGCCTCCCAAAGTGCTGGGATTACTGGTATGAGCCACCAAGCCCGGCCTATACTTCTGGTCTTAATTCCTCAAAAGGAGTGCATTAGGTGGCAATTAGACTTTTCTTATCTATGAGAAAAGAAAAAAAAAAGATATATTAGCATAGCTGCTATTTGAATAGCTCTAGCATTTGGTTTGTATCCACAGAGACAGGCCATAAGCAAATGGGTACCCATTCAAGAAAAGTGGGAGTAGAGGATAGGGGGAAAATGTGTATCCTCTTCTAGAACATCTTTCCTATGCCAAATGGGAAGGGCAGGAAGAGAACAGAAGTGAGACCAAGCCTGGTACCAGCAAGAAAACAGGTAGGAAGCTGCTGGAACTATGATGCACGTGCTATCCATTCACCAACCCGTTCAAAGGCTGTTTGTTCAGAAAATAATTTGATCAAAGGTGACTTTTCAGGCTAAGTCTGAGAGCCAGAACACACAGACTATGTTTTATTTATTTATTTTTCAAAATAAAGTGCTTAGGTTTCTTCAGAGGGACAATAATTGGAGATGCAACTCCAATTACTGAGGTGGGAGTGCACCGAATCTGAAAGACGTCCTCAACAATAGCAAGGGGATAATTTGCTTCAGTTTAGTTTTTGGCGTGTTTTGTTGTTGTTTTCTTTCAGGAAAAGTTTAGGCATCACATTCTAGAGAAATATTCCTTGCATACTTTTTCTGAAACCAGACACTTTGTGTGAAGTCAAAAAAATGATTTTGACTTAAACAAAAGCTGTTAACAAAAAAAAAAAGAAAGAAAAAGAGAGAAGAGAAAGAAAGAAAAGAATTCCTTTTCCTGCATCCTCTAAAAAGGGAATTATTTGTAAACTGCACTTTTGTCACCTTTAATCATTTTTTTTCAAATTGCAAATTAGCTAGCCCAACAATCTTGGACCATTTATTCAATAAGCACATTATAGGAGCATTTGATAATCACGGTATATAACAACCAAAATCGAACTTACTACAGGTCCCCACTTTAGCTCCCATGCAGTCATACACAAAATGAGATTTAAAATGGAGTAGAAAGACATGACACATACAACTTAGTTTTAATGCTGTGATCATTTGCTCATATTATGACCATCATGCTGATAAATTCTGTGACTTCTCATATCTACTGTGTCCACACCGTTCGTCCCTTTGCTTTTCATTTCAGTAGCTGGCCCAGGTCAGAGCAATGAGAAGGTCCTAGATTAGCTCCTAAAAAAAGAAAAAAAAAAGTGACTAATCTTACATTCACAGATTTTTTTTAAAAAAAGAATTTACTTCATGCAAATCACCCTGCTGTCTTCCCTATCTTTGAAGCTCCTGTGTAAACCTTAAGGGAGGGTTTTAGGAGCATACAGCATATTACAATATGACTTTTCTTGGTTGTAAATGAGCCAATTTTCTGCTGGGAGCTAGAGGAGCACACAGTGGAACTCTGTGTTGGAACCAGGGTCACCATCAAACATATTGTGATTTGATTATTGCTTAGCTGTTTCACTTTTCTTATGATATATATGGTCTCAAGTAAATCATAAGTTCCTCAAAGGAAATCTGTCAGTATACACTGCCTTGTAATCCCCCGAATGCACAATAACTGAAATCCTAAATGAAGATCCTTATAAGGAATGGCTTCAAAAGATGGCTTAATAATTATTTAAATTTTCTCCCCCAAAGAAGTGAGACTCTACAGCATTTAAAAGTATATTGTAATGGTGAATGATTTTTTTTTTTTTTTTTTTTTTTTTTTTTTTTTTTTTTTTTTGCCTGCTGTTTCCTTTTTCTAGGGGAATGAGGATTTGAAAGAGTGTGAGTGTGTGTGTTGGGGGGGAGAGTGTACGTATGAGTGTTTTCATCGTTTGCATCACCATGGCTCTTAATTACAGTAATCATTTTTGCAAATAGGCTTTGTTTTCTACTCTGAATCCCTGGCTTTTGGCAGGCTGCATTGGGCAAACACCTGTTGTCTGGTAAAACAGAGAAACACCTGTCAGTGAAGCCACTAAGTACTAACTTAGGATCTGTCATGGGGGTCTAGGGAAACTTTGCAATTGTCAGAAGAAAGGAAGGAGCACCTGCTTAGGGCCCAGGAGGGTCAAATGACAGCTTATTGACTTCTGACAGAAGATGTCGATGAATACATTCCCCTTCCTCTGCCTGCTTCTGAGAAATGCAGCCTGTGGCCACACATCTGTTAATGAATGATTGAATGTGGCCAAATTTGAGGAAAAATCGCCTTTTAAAGGAAATAGTTTAAGGAATATGAGGGCCTTGAGGCATCAAAAATTAAATGGCTTTTATAGGAGAATAGCCAGCTGATAAGAGTGAAAGAGGGAAGTAATAAGAAATGGAAGAGGAAACAAAGAAATATTGACATGAAAAAAGGGACAAAGATGATTTTTTTCTATGTGATCATTTCTTTCAGAAAGTGACCATTTTGAGTGCATTAGTGGTTCTGGGCTAGTTCTATGTATAGATATAGATCCAGTATAATAGACATCCCTGGAAAAGTCCTTATCAATTCCCTTGACAGTTTAGATACTTAAATGTGGCTTATGCCTACACATGGAAATGGAGGAACACAAAATAAAAAAAAAAAAAAGGAAACCTTTGGGAAGGAAAGAGAAAGAGAAAATAAAAAAGCTCACATTTTTTCAAAGATAAATTTTAGTACCAGTATTTATCTTTAGAAATCCTAGTCTTTTGTTGCTCATGCTTAAGATACATAGAAATCCATATTGGCTCAGGAAATTTTCCCTTTTTAAAATTTATTTTTATTTTCAATTTTTGTGGGTGCATAGTAGGTGCATCTATTTATGGGGTGTGGCTCAGGGAAATTTCTTGAAACTCCCTGATCCTGTGAAAGATTACCCACAGAGCTGGATGCTACAAGGATCGGGCACTTGAGCTTTTCCATCTGTATCTCTTTCCAGTTGGAATTACTCTCCACAATATTCTGTGGGAGGAGCTGCCAGCCTGAATTCTTCCTCCAGATGGAGATTGCTTTTCTCTTCTGCCCCATTGTCTCTCATAAAGCCACTCTCCTTTCCTTATATTATTATTTTCCTAGTCTTGGGGGTTCTCTTAGCAATAAATACAAAGGGAAATTGGGGGTGGATGAAAAAAACTGTAGGCAGGAAAGAAGACAGGCAGGAGAAATCATTAAGAGAAATTTTAATCTTGAATTCATCCTTAATTTTTCTTTTTCCTGCACTCTCTGTATGCAACCCATTAGAAACTCCTTTTGGCTTTACCTTCCAAATATATCCAGAATCCAAATACTTTCCACCATCCCCACTGCAACCCTCATCACCTCTCACATGGATGACTGCAATAATTGGTCTCCTTGCTTTTGGCCTTGGGCCCTTAAAATTTATTCTTAATGCAGCAACCAAAATAATCCTTTAAAAAAATAAAAGTCAGTTTATGTCACTCCTCTTTCTTTTTCTTTTCTTTTTTGTTTTTTGTTTTTTTTTTTTTTTTTTAGACACGGTGTCCCTCCATCACCCAGGCTAGAGTGCAGTGATGGAATCACAGATCAATACAGCCTCAACTTCCCAAGTTCAAGTGATTCTTGCACCTCAGCCTCCTGTGTAGTTGGAACTATATGCTCCCACCACCATTCCCAGATATATGTTTTTATTTTTTTTGTAGAGATGGGATCTTGCTATGTTGCCCAGTTGTGGTTCCAACGCCTGGGCTCAAACAATCCTTCCACCTCGGCCTCCCAAAATGCTGGAGTTACAGGCATGAGCTACTGAACCCAGCCCGCTCCTCTTCTTTAAACCATCAATCAATTCTTATTTACTTATTTGTTTATTGAGATGGAGTTTCGTTCTTGTTGCCTAGGTTGGAGTGTAGTGGCGAGATCTCAACCCACTGCAACCTCCACCTCCTGGGTTCAAGCGATTCTCCTTCCTCAGCCTCCCGAGTAGCTTGGATTACAGGCATGCACCACCACGCCCAGCTAATTTTTATATTTTTAGTAGAGATGGGGTTTCTTCTTGTTGTTCAGGCTGATCTCAAACTCCAGACCTCAGGTGATCCACCCGCCTCGGCCTTCCAAAGTGCTGGGATTACAGGCGTGAGCAACCACTCCTAGCCAATCAATTCTTACTTTACTCAAAAGCTAAAGTCTTTCAGCGATTGTGAAGCCCCTACCTGCTCCCCTGGCTCACTCTTTTCAAACCATGCTTGCTTCCTTGCATTCTTCCAACTCAGCAGCTAGGCTTTCATCTTCCCACATTCACAAAGGCCATGTCCTCTGTTGGGACTGCTCATCCCCCATATATTTGTCTGGCTAACTCCTTCTCCTCCTTAAGTCTTTGCTAACGTGTTTTCCCCTCAAATGATACCTACACCCTCTATACAGTCCCTCACATCCATACTGCTTATCTTTTAAATTTTTCCACAGTAATTATTTTTGAATAAGCAGTTACAGAGTTCTTACTATAAGCCAGATATTCCAGCACTATTGCCTTGTCTATTTTACAGGTCATAAGAAAATGAGGTACAGAGAGGGTAAATAACTTACCCAAGTCACACAGTTGGGAAGTGGTGGGGCTAAGGTTTGAATTCAGACAGTCTGGCTCTAGGAGTAATGCTTTTATAACTTTGTTTTGCTGCACTCATCACCTTCTAACCCACAAGGGAACATTCTTCCGTATTACATTTATTGCTTATTGTCTGTTTCTCCCTGCTAGCTTGTAAGCTTCAGAGGGTAGAAATCTTTCTTTTGTTCACAAGTATTTACCAAACACCGAGAATGATACTTGATATATTGTTGGCACCCAATAATTATTCTTTGAATAAAGAATACATTTGAAGATTGAGCGTCTGCTCTCCAGCTTGAGATACGTTATTTCAGGTTCATTATCAAGAACTTTCACTTCTCAGGAACCTCAGCTTTACTCCATGTGGCTTCAGGCAGAGTAAAATGAGGAGAAACAAAATTCTAATCCAGACATTTTATTCCAGCCTATAATTTTTGAATGCAGGAAATTTCCTCAGAGGTGCTGCTCTTATTTCCCTCTGCTTTTATTATGTATGTTTTACAACTCCACCCATCCCTCTCTACCCCATAAATGAAGTAGGTAAATGTGAGAGGAATCCAGGAAAAAAAAGAGAAGTAGTAGGGTGTTCACCCTTATTCTTACACACACCAAAACCACTTAACATTTTAACGTCTTTTTCTATATGAATTTCGTAGTAACAACATCAAATAGATAGAGAGATTTTGAATCAGAAAATTGGAACGTGTGCCAGAAATGCCACTGGTTCTTTGCAGTACCCACAATTGAAAGCAAAACAAAGAAAACCTTGTCATCCAGATCTCCTGAAAATGCCAGCAGGGCCAAGTAGAAGCCTGCGGTGCTTTGAAACTTAGTTCATTTTGTAAAGACAGCACGGGGAATATAGAAAGTGCGAGTATAAACCAATATACATGAAGTCTAATTCTATAGCCCACTCCCACATATAAACATACACATACACTCAGAGTAGCTGCATAGCCATGGTCAAACTCCAAAGCCTTATTTTTGTCCTCTGTAAAAATGGGAGTTATAACTTTTGCTGTGGTATTCTTTGTTGTGAGAAGAAAATAACACACGTGTGACTATGAATGTGAAATCATTACACAAATATAATTATGTGATAAGTATGTCAAATAATGCACCTTAATATACAAAAAAGCTTAATGAATGAGTATAAAAGTATTTTAATCACTTCATTGTGTCTTAGGGAAATGCAAACAATAAAGCAAATAAAATTAATCATCTTCTTTGTTTTTTGCAGCAGAAGAGCTTGGTCCAATAGCTTTTTACAAGGTTGATATGATTCTCTATTGGTATTTCAGCAGCTGAACTACAGTTACAGTGAATATTTGTGGATTATAGAATGAATGAAATTTATCTACCTTATTTTGAAGGACAACACTAAAGGAAAGGAAGATAATTAAAGAAGTCCATCTGCATTTTCAACCATCTTCTTCAAATAGTAGTATTTTTGTTGTTGTTGCCAGAATTATATAAAGGTGGCGAGTGTCACCAAACTGTCATCTCTTTTGACTCTGATCCATAATGATAACCTGTCTACTCTCTAAAAGAAAGGGAGTTCACTTCAGGTTTCCATATCAGAATACCTTTATAGCAGATACCCTCATTCCATGGTAGTTAAAGCTATGTGTCTTGAAACAACCTCACATTGATTGAGTTAAACTTTGCAGTGGCTAAGCTGCAACAAACTTTAACCCATTTTCACCTCAGTTTCTCCATTAGTAAAACCAAGATACAACCTTCTCAACTTTGTTTTCCTCATATATGATTACTTTTTAAAGTTTTAAAAAGTACTTTTGGGCCTCTTTACTTACTATGTACTTTGATTTGTTGGAGAAAGATAAGCAACAGGACTGTATGTTTACTATAGCAAGTCATATTAGTAAAAGTTTTGAGCATGGCTAAGATTAAAAATTAAAAAGATTAAATGTTTTAAGAAACAGAAGAATCACAGAGTCTATTATCAGGCCGGGCACAGAGGCTTGTGCCTATAATCGCAGCACATTGGGAGGCCAAGGCAGGTGGATCACCTGAGGTCAGGAGTTCAAGACCAGCCTGGCCAACATGGCAAAACCCTGTCTCTACTAAAAATACAAAAATTAGCCGGGCGTGGTGGCACGTACCTGTAATCCCAGCTACTGCAGAGGTTGCAGTGAGCCGAGATCACGCCACTGCACTCCAGCCTGGGCAACAGAGTCAGACTCTGTCTCAAAAGAAAAAAAAAGATTCTATATCAATGTGAAAGATCACCATTGGTTTGTTATTAACCTTTGAAATTGCTATTAAGAATTTGTGGCTGGATGTGGTGTCTCATGCCTATAATCCTAGCACTTTGGGAGGCAGAGGCAAGAGGATCATGTGAATCCAGGAGTTAGAGACCAGACTGGGCAACATAGTGAGACCCCCTATCGCTACCAAAGTTGTTTTTTTTTTTTTTTTAATTATCTGGGCTTGGTGGCATGAGCCTGCGGTCCCAGCTACCCAGGAAGCTGAGGTGGGAGGATCATTTGAGCCCAAGGGTTCAAGGCTGCAGTAAGCTGTGACTGCACCTACTCCAGCCTAGGCAACAAAGCAACACCCTTTCTCAAAAAAAAAGAAAAAAAAGAAAAAAGATTTGTATTATCTTTTTATTTATTAATAAGGCAGAGGGAAACTCTTGCACTATTCCTTTGCAATTGTTTCATAGTTAATATACTGCCACTGAAAGCAGGATTGTTAACTAAGCAAAACTCTGAGGGACTCTTCGGTTGGAGCTCCTTAAAGGGAATCACAAGAAGCTTATTACAGGAAATGTTAATGCTGAGAAGCAGGAAATACTAAGGTCCTAATATGAATTGACACAAGATTCAAGCATCTGACAGGAAGAAATCAGCACACATCTAAGCATCAGCACTGGCAGCTGCTTGGGTGAGCTATGCAGCATTATCCCTCTCCAGCAGCACATCTGACCCTAGAAGATAAAGCATGCGAGCCTCTGTGACATGCACAACTCTCAAAGCACTTCCTGGCTCTGCCACATGGAGCAAGTTTCTTGACCTCTCTGGACCTTAATTTCCTCTTTTGCAAAATTGAAACACTAATAACCTCTGCCTGAGAGTACGGTTTCAATTATTGCTGTGAAAATTAAGGAGCTAATGCCTATAAACAAATCAGTACTGTCAGTTTCCGGGACCTTGTAAGCCTCACGACCGTTAACTATCAAAACAGAATCCCTCTTTCTCCTCCTTGGAGATTCTGGAGGATATCATTTTGGAGGAGAGAGGAACTCACATTTCAATGCAAGTCAACAAATGTATCTAAATCGGCTTTCGTTTCCTAAGTCAGATTTATTCAATCCAGTGAAAGATTAAAAAATGCTATTTAATTTGAGTGGTAAAAATCACAAGGTGCTTCCTTTGTCATAAATATCAGAGATAATGTCATCAGATGACATACAGCAAAATGACAGGCCTCCAATTTAACAACAATGGTACACAAGGTTTTCAGGCTAGGAAATAATGATCTCTGGTGTCTTGTCATTACTGGAGTGATGACTTTCTGGTACCTGCATTATGTGTTCTACCAGCAAGTGTAGCCATATCTCTTCTAGATAACAAAGGTGCCTGTCAGGTAGTGCCGGAATAAAGCCTTAGAATGGCACTCCGTTTGTCAAATCAGTATGTTACAAAACACATTTTTCTTTTGGGGATTTCCCTACCCTGTCTACATGTTAAAGCCATATTAAGGAGTCCCTCTTGTGTTTGAAATGGAAAAAATCAGACAAGAGCAAACATTTTAATAGCAAGGGGGAGATTAGAGTTTCCACGAAACACACATAATCCTGTGCACACTTATATTTTACTTGTTGCTTTTCAGTATGAAGGTGAAAGAGCAACTGGACAACAGTAGTCAATGGTGTAAACTTAATTTGTATTTTCTTTTGTTTTGGTTTTATTTCTTTTTAAAATTTATATATATATAGTAAAAGTCATTCTTTTTGGCATGTGGATCTGAGTTGGGACAAATGCTCAGTCATGTAGCTGTCACCACAATCAAGATCTTAATTTGGTTTCATTTGGCACTAAGAAATATGTAATATAATTTGAATGATAAAGTGTGCCTGGCTCAGTCCTTCAAATGGAAAACATGAAGAATGGGGAAAAATATCAGAGGAAAGTTCTGTCTTCCAAGATGTACTTCTGTCTTCTGCAATGAAGCATCCACTTCTCACAATTTTTTTGATTGATTTCTTCTCTTTTATTTACTTTTCTAATATCTGAGCTTAAAAGCCATTTTCTCACGAGAGCCTTCCATGACTCATCCCCTACCCCAAATCTAGATGAATCTACACGTAAGTTCTTCCGTGATGTGTTTCTAAGTATTCTCTTCTTTTTAAAGTATCCCTGATTACCATAATTATATCTATATACATTTTTATATATATATAAATAATATATATATAAACTTATAGCTTTTATTGGACTATTTGTCTAATGTCTGTCTCCCACACTGACTCAGCTAAAAAAAGAGTTGAATGTTGATTGGTCCTCTATTCTCTCTAAAGAGCACCATTTGTTTTAAAAATTCTTTTAAGGAACTAGGTTAAAAGAAGCCTAATTCTTTTCATTAAATTTTAAATTAACCACCCACCCACTTCTCTGGTAATTAGATAAAAGCTGTGAGAAGTAAGAGTCAGAGTAAATAACTACAAATCAACAGTGTGATTTATAAAGCATGTAAATGAAGTTAAATGTGGAACCTTCTTTGTATGAACTTATTGCCCAACTAACAAATGACGCAACATCTGCCTCTAGTCTCACTCCCTCTAGAGTTAGATTCTACAGTCTGCTGCACTTTTTAGTAGCTTTTACTGAACAATATGCTCTAAGCTAGGCTGGCCCACGAAATTTGGCCTGGGTTCGAAAACTGGCAAAAGAGGCAACTCAAGACAATAGCAAAGGTTTCTTTCATTTTGCTTTACTACAGAACCTGCAAATAAGTAAAGGGCATGCATCACATGAATTTATGAAGGACTGTATGTGACCGCTTGTTTCTTCCTAAGTTCTTCATATTGGTTGGTGTGTACAAAGTATGTTGATTTAGTCAGTCCTTTAAAGTACTAATGGGGTAAGAGGAGCCAAAAAATAAAAATAAAAAACTGAAAAAACAAAAACATAACACTACCACCGTGTATGCTTTTTAGAGGGAAAAGGCTACACCAGCACTGAAGGTTCTATCAACTAGGAATTCTTGCTGCTCCATGATGAAATGCTCTTGAATTCTCTTGTTTCCATCATCATTGATATGTAGCAGCCCAGTCATGGCCTACTATGAACTTTATGCCATTGGTGACTCTATTTTGTTTATTATTTAATTGAATCCCCATTACCTAGCATAATGCCTGCAACAGAGAATGCACTCAAAATATTTATTGCATGAATAAGCAACTGCACATATAAGTCAGTGCTAGTTCTGGCTCTGCCATTGATTAACCACATGGTTGGGCAAGTTACCCTCTCCATGTGTCAATCTCATCTATAAAATGCAAAATATGTAAAAGCTATTATTATTATTATTGTTATCGAAACAAAGTTTCCCTCTGTTGCCCAGTCTGGAGTGCAGTGGAGCCATCATGGTGCCCTGCAACCTTCACCTGCTGGGCTCAAGCTACTCTCCCACCTCAGCCTTTAGAGTAGCAGGGACTACCAGTTCACACCACCATGCCCAGCTAATTTTTGTATTTTTTGTAGAAATGGGTTTTCACCTGTTGTCCAGGCTGGTCTCAAACTCCTGAACTCGAGGGTTTCTCCCACCTCAGACTCCTAAAGTGCTGGGATTACAGGCATGAGCCACCACACTCAGCTGAAACCTTTTAAAAACTAGATAGAGGCCAGGCACGGTGATTCATGCCTATAATCCCAGTGCTTTGGGAGGCCTACGCAGGCAGATCACATGAGGCCAGGAGTTTGAGACCAGCCTGGTCAACGTGGTAAAACCCTGTCTCTATTGAAAATACAAAAATTAGCCGGGTATGGTGGCCCACACCTGTGATCCCAGCTACTCAGGAGGCTGAGGCACGAAAATCACTTGAACCAGGCGGCGGAGGTTGCAGTGAACCAAACTAGCACCACTGCACTCCAGCCTGGGCAACAGAGTGAGAGTCCATCTTAAAAAAAAGAAAAAAAAAAAAGTCATAACATAAACAGGATCAACAAGAAAAAGTCACTTGTGCCTCCTCTTAATCTCAGGGTTTACTGATCATATTAAATTGATTCAATTAAATTAAACAATATTAAATGACAGAAGGAGTATGTTTTAGTTCTAGTAATGCTGATTATTGATATATGGCTTTGGATATATTATGTAAATTGCATGAACCTTCATTTTCTTATGTATAAACTTAGGAGAATAATGAAGATATTTCTGATATTTTTCAACATCAACATCAGATTATTCTAGTTTCTTCTACAGGTTTTATTTAAAATTATGAAAATTCTTTGATTAGGCCAGGCATGGTGTTTGTAGTCCCAGCGCTTTGGGAAGCCAATGCAGATGGATCACTTGAGGTCAGGAGTTTGATACCAGCCTGCAACGTGGCAAAACCCTGTCTCTACTAAAAATACAAAAATTAGCCGAGTGTGGTGGTGCAAGCTTGTAATACCAGCTACTTGGAAGGCTGAGGTGTGAGGATTGCTTGAACCTGAGAGGCAGAGGTTGCAGTGAGCTGAGATCACTGCACTCCAGCCTGGGCAAGAGTCAGACGCTGTCTAAAAAAAAAAAAAGAAAAAAGAAAATTCTTGAATTAATGTCTTTTAACTGTCCAATTTCTAATGATCCTCTTTAAACTTAAGTGAAATTAATAAGTCCTCTAAACTTTATGATGAAGATACAATTCACAGAAAAAAAATTTCTGAAAAATACAATAGAGGTAGGTATAAAACTGGGAGAAACAAAGCATAGGGGGAAAATGATATTCCAGGAGATGGGGATCTTTATGCTTGCAGGAGGATTAGTATAAAGAAACATGATCACAGCATCTACTAAATCAAAAAGAATAAGAGTACTCTAACTTACAAGAGTGGATTAGTCATCATTTTATCTTCCAAACTTTTCATTTTTGTTCTCTTTGAAACAACAATTTGGATTTAAGCAGAACAATTTTACTCCTCCCTGGACACAAATGACAGCTTTCAGTTCTGCAAAGATTTCTTTTAGCCTTTGAAAAAGTGCCAAAGATCCAGGATTTTTTCCAGATTTCAACAACATTTCTGACATCGTGCATCAAATAAGATATGACACATGGACAGAATGGGTTCCTAGAGGTATTTTTTTTTAAAAAAAGAAAAGAAAACCTACCTCTTTGTTATAAGAGTAAACCTCTCTTAGACTGACAAGACCAGGCTGAGCCAAAATATGTTTAAGTTTTTTCACATTCTATTTAAAGGTTACTGTTTTTTTTTATTTGATGAAATAAAGTTGCAGAGAAGGTAGAGAACATACCATTATTCAGAGCAATTATATTGAGAAGCAAATTAGGTATGGCCCTCTGGCCAGAAACTCATGAAGGACAGAAGAGTCACTGAAAAAAAACTAGAGCTTTATATAGTCACAGATGATCCATTTGAGGAAGAGAAAGTTGAGGCATTTTAGACAAACTTTCTATTCAGTGAACATTCTTAAGATCTCTGACTTTAAAAAAAAAAATACTAGTAAAATAGGAGAAAAAGCACAGAAACAATGGCAAATGTAAATGAGTGGCAGAAAGCAGTTTCTGGAAGATGAAGAGCAGAATGGATCAAGAAACGGAAAAGACAGCTACTTTTGAGGTGACATTAATTAATTTCTCTTTCATTTATTTATTTATTTATTTATTTATTTTATTTTATTTTATTTTTTTTGAGACAGGGCCTTGCTCCGCCACCCAGGCTGGAGTGTTGTAGCTTGTTTATAGGTCCTGCAGGCCTTGAACTCCTGGGCTCAAGTCATCCTCCTGCCTCAGCCTCTCAAGTAGCTGGAACTACAAATGTGAGACACCACACCAGCTAATTAATTTTTTTAATATATAGAAACAGGGTCTCATTATGTTGTTGGGGCTGGTCTAGAGCTCCTGGGCTCAAGAGATTCTCCTGCCTTGGCCTCCCAAAGTGCTGGGATTTCAGGCATGAGCCACCATGCCCAGTCAATTTCTAACTTTCTAATGAACATCTTCAACAAAATTTCCCAAAGATTCCTAAAACTTTGCATGTCCTAAATATTCCATATATTTTCCTTTTTTTAACTTTTATTTTAAATTCAGGGGTATATGTGCAGGTTTGTTACATAGGTTTATGTCATGGGGGTTTGTTGTACAGATTATTTCATCACCCAGGTATTCAGCCTAGTACTCAATAGTTATTTTTCCTAATCCTCTCCTTCTTCCCACCCTCTACTCTCCAATAGGCCCCAGTGTGTGTTGTTTCCCTATGTGTCCATGTGTTCTCATCGTTTAGCTCCCACTCATAAGTGAGAACATGGGGGTATTTGGCTTTCTGTTCCTGCATTAGTTTTCTAAGCATAATGGCCTCCAGCTTCATCCATGTCCCTGCAAAGGACTTGACCTCATTCTTTTTCATGGCTGCATAGTGTTCTATGGAATATATGTACCACATTTTCTTTATCCAGTCTATCATTGATGGGCATTTGGGTTGGCAATCCTGTCTTTACTATTGTGTATAGTGCTGCAATGAACAAATAAATATGTACATGTGTCTTTATATTATAACGATTTATATCCCTTTGGGTATATATCCAGTAATAGGATTGCTTGACTGAATGGTAGTTCTGTCTTTGGGTTTTTGAGGAATTGCCACACTGTCTTTCACAATAGTTGAACTAATTTACACTCCCACCAACAGTGTATAAGCATTCCTTTTTCTCCACAACTTTGCCAGCATCTGTTATTTTTCAACATTGTAGTAATAGCCATTCTGACTGCTGTGAGATGGTATCTCATTGTGGTTTTGATTTGCATTTCTCTAATGATAAGTGATGTTGAGCTTTTTCTTCATATGATTGTTGGCCACATGTATGTCTTCTTTTGAAAACTGTCTGTAGTTTTGAAGAAAACCTGAGACAAAGATTGGGTATATTAATATATATTTTATTTGGAAGATTAAGAATCGGGACAAAAAAAAGAGAGCTTTCAGAGAATGAAAGCAGAAATGGAAAAAAAAAAAGACAAAAAAGGCAAGAGTGGGGTACATTATTAAACTGGTTACCAGCAACAGCAACTGGGGCTCAGATCCACTGGGACATATTGGGCACCCTGTAGAAACTGCCTGAAAACAGTATCTGAGTAGGATGGGGAAGTAGGAGCAATGATCCATTGATTCCTCTTCCTCCCACTTCCAGGGTGCATCTGTGTGTTGGTTTGGAATACATGTGCCTTAGAAGAAAGCCCTGAAGTAGGAAAGCAATGATGCACATCTTCTCATTAAGATGGGACCCTAGCAATGTGCATGGAACTGCTCACCAGAGCAGTGCTGAAATCACTTGGGCAAAGAAGAGAAGGTGCAAAGCACCACAGTGTCTATTATAATCTTTACTTCAGATTGCTCCTCCCCATATATATTCACATTTTGTTTTCTGTGTGTTTGTTGTTGTTGGGATAGAGTTTTGTACTCTGTCACTCAGGCTAGAGTGCAGTGGTGCTCACTGCAACTTCTGCCTCCTGGGTTCAAGTGATTCTCCTGCCTCAGCCTCCCGAGTAGCTGGGATTACAGGGGCGTGCCACCACACCCGGCTAATTTTTGTATTTTTAGACATGGTTTCACCATGTAGGCCAAGCTGGTCTCAAACTCCTGGCCTCAAATGATCTTCCCACCTCAGCCTCCCAAAATACAAGGATTACAGACGTGAGCCACCATGCCCAGCCTCACTTTTCTATTAATGCAATCACCATCACCAAGTTGCCCAAGGCAGAATGCTTTGAGTTATTGTGTACATCCACATCCCTCAATCCCTCACATCTATATCAATACATTTTGCTCTTTCTGCTTTTTAAATTGTAGTAAATAACACTTAACATAAAATTTCTCATATTATCTACTTTTAAGTGTATTGCTCAGTAGTGTTAAGTACATTCAGAGTGTTGTGAAATGGATATCCAGAGCTTTTTGATCTTGCAAAACTGAAAATTTATACTTGTTAAACAACTCCTATTCTCCCCTTTCCTCAGTTTCTGGTAACCACCATTCTACTTTCTGTTTTTATGAATTTGACTATTTTAGATCTCGTACACAAATAGAATCATATTTGTCTTTTTGTGAGTAGCTTATTGCATTTAGCATAATGTCCTCAAGGTTTATCCATGCTGTGGCATAAGACAGATTTCCTTTCTATTTGAAGTCCAGTAATATTCTACTGTATGTTCATTTTGTGTATCTATTCACCCATTGATAGACATTTGGATTGCTTCTACCTCTGCTATTATGAATAGCACCACTGTGAGCATGATTTATTTTAACAGGTAGGTATATTTTTCATGTAGTGGTAACTATACCGTATGTACAATATAGTTCCTTTCTCATTTTAACATAGTGAACATCATCAAATTGAAAATGGAAAATGGTAAAGTCCTGCATTTAGGCTAAAAAAACACAAGTTGCTCAAACACAAAATAGATAACAGAAGACTCAACAAAGCTGTGTTAAAACATTCAAAATTACAATACAACACACATTTGCTACACTATCAGTGTGAATCTCCATTGAGATAAGTCTTCTAAAAATCAGTTGCAATATTGTGATACTTTAAGAAAGATATAGATAAATGTCTCCAAAGCAGAATAATATATCTTAAACTGGAACCAGAGAATGACAATCAACATGATGTAAAGGATCTGAGAATGTTTTCTTTGTTCAAAAGATGTTTAGCCTAGAAAATAAAATATTTGGGGGGACCATACCTTTTCCTGCAGATATAACTTTTTGACATTTACTTAGATGTATTCTCAGTTTAGATCCAAATATAAAAGTGTGTACTTCTAAAATAACAGAGGTCTTATTGCCATAACTTTATTAAAGTTGAATAACTACTAAAGTTGAATAACTATTAACAAGATCCTTAGTGATTAATGTATGAAAACCAAGGGTTTCTTGGGTATAAGTTTGTCTGTGACTAGAAAATGAGCATACAATTTTCAAACCACAACAAATTTTAGAAGCAAATATATTTTCGTGTAGTTATGAAACAGCATAGATTGAGCTTTATTTTTTTAAATGATTTACATTTTTAAGTATTAGATAATTTAATTTTAAAAGAAATGAAAACTTATTCAAACAAAAGAGATGTATATTTTTAAAAGCATAATGAACAGTTAGCAGTGTGTACTATCCTCTTTCATGTCTTTTCTATGCTATTATCCCCAAATATATATTTGGATTGTTAGTTTTAAAAAATTGCATTTTATAATATACATAGTTATGCTTTCCTCACATAAAAATATACCAAGGGCAAACTAGATCAATACATATGGATATAGTTCTCTTTCTTAAATACTTGCTTTATGTTCAATAGAGTTACATAGAATAAATATATATACATTTTATAATTATTCAAGTTGTTTCCAATAATTTTTTACCATTTGTTTACAATGCACTAATATACATTGGTATATTCAAATGTACCAATGATTGTATTTCTGTAACATAGATTCCTAAAACTGGGAGAGCTGGGTCAAAGTTTATGTGTATTCTATATTACAATATGTATTGCCAGATTACTTCTCAAAAAGCTCTCCACAAACCCCTTGAGCAATGCATGAAACTCTTGACTCCTCACTTCTAAAGCAACATGGCTCTTCTAGATTTTATAATTTCATAAAAGTGTCTTCAATTATTTAACAAGCTTTGCAAATGAGATTAGGCTATTTTGTGTCACTCAGAATGTAGAACTAGTATAAAGGAAAGTAGCTTTTGGCTTAGTATAATTTTTCTAGCATTAGAGCTACTCATTAATGACATAGACTGCCTTATTAATAAGTTATTTTACTATTTTGGAGGCTGTGCATTGGAAATAACCTTTCTATTAATCATCTTCATATTTACACTATAATTTATTGTTTCTATAGAACATTAATATATTTTGATTTCCATTTATCTATGGATCTCCACTAATCTGTTATTTTATAGATACACATTTTAAAAACAATTTTGTTTTAATTTATATTGATATAAATAGAAAATTTACATTAATCCCAAAATATTCTCCCATTTTCTCTTTCTCTCTTTCACACACACATCTCCAGTCTTCTCCTTCGCACTTTGGAAAAATGGAATATTATGGGACACATTATTTACCTAGAAGTGTGTAATACAGTTACCAATATCCTAATTAGTTATCTTTTACAGATTATTTACCAACTTAATATTCATTTTAACATGTAAATGTTTAATTCAGGCATACCTGTAAACATAATAAAGAGCTCTTTGTTTTGATATATTTCTATTATCTTAGATAATGCCAGTGATGCTGGAACCAAACTTTTAACCACTACATATTCCTCCCTCCCTCCCCCATAACTAAATTTTGGTATGACAATCAAAGGAGAAGACTTTGAAAACAAGACAATGGAATAGTTTAAACTAAAGGTTAGAATTTATTTTAATAGAGGCTGCAGGTCTTAGCCAGGAAAAGAAGGTATCAGAATAGTAAACACCACAGACCCCAGAATTTGATGGTAAAATATCTTGGCAAAAATAAGAGTATACACCATCTCAAGGACAGATGACTTGATATTTCCCAGATGTCACTGTTTAGTGTGTCACTGTCCAGCAGCAGCCACTGATTAGAAAAAGTCCTTTCTCCTCCTGAAGGAGCATGGCCGGCATTGACAGCAGTAGGGGAGATGTTGGCAAGGTACCGGAGCAGGTGGCAGCAGCAGGTGTGATAGGCTAGAGATGACAAGGGCACAGAGTGTGCTGTTGGCAAGCTGTCGGTAACCAGAGTTCAGGAACTAGTGATAGCAGAGAAATTGCAGAGATGGTGGCAAGGGGATAAAGAAGCAGGACAGAACAGACTGTCATAGCAGGATGATAGGTACCCCCCCAAACAAGCACAAACAGGGAACGTGATGAGAGTGGAAGTGGTGGCCTGCCGCCCCAAATTGGCTTGGGAGGATCATACCATGATGACAGGGAAGCCTGCAGTACTCCAGCAGACACGAGAGTCACCCAGAGCTTATATGCCAGAAGGCAGGTGATACACTGCAGCCACCACGGAGAGTGGAAAACAAAGAGAAATGAACCTTAATGATATTTTATTTTTCATTTATTGTTGATGTTTTGCTCTTTTTCCACTCAGGGGACAATAATCCAAAAGGAGCCCCTGGGCATCCACAAATACTCTAAAAACCCAGAGTTCTTAGCCTAGAAATCAGAGATTGAACATGTCGTTAGAGCTCCAATTCTATAGCCATGTTAAGACCATATATCAAGATGGTTAATTACAAATGATTGTAAAGTAATTCTGTCATATGATTCAACTGAGTAAATATTTACTGATGCCAGATTGCTGCATTAAACGTCTAAAAAAATAGCAAGTCACTAAGGACTCCTGCAATGCAGGGTTTGGGTTCTGCCCTGACACTATGTAACATTAAAATGTGCAGATATTTTAATTCAATGTGATGGAATTCCATCAATATTTTATTATGTTTGCCTTAACAAATTGTCTCACACAAGAAGGTAGTCCTCAAGGATAGTATTCCAAAAGTGTCAGTCCTGCTCAGGGGAGGGTTGAGCCACAAAGCAGAATTTAATTTCAATACCTTACAGTATGTTTTCTGAGACAATAATAATTTTAAAGGTGATGCTTTTAAAATGTCAACTTGTAATGACAAAATTTTTAAAATGTATTAAAACTGTTTACTAAAAGAATAGTACCCAGGTATGATTCTGGGTGCTGGAGATATGATAATAAATAACAATAACAACAAAACAACCATGACCTTTATGAACTAAATTCCAATAGAGCAAGGCAAATGATAAATGAACCACTTTAAAAAAATTTGGCCTGGCATAGTGGCTCACGTCTGTAATCCCAGCCCTTTGTGAGGCCCAGGCAGGAGGACTGCTTGTATGCAGGAGTTCAAGACCAGTTGGGCAACATAGCATGGCCCCGTCTCTATAAAAAATTAAAAAAATAGCCAGGCATGATGGCACATGACTGTAGTCTCAGCTACTTGAGAGGCTGAAGTGGGAGGGTTGTTTGAACCCAGAAGGTTGAGGCTGCAGTGAGCTATGACCGTGTCTCTGAACTCAGCCTAGGTGACATAGCAAGACCCTGTCTTAATAGAATAGAATAGAATAGAATAGAATAGAATAGAATAGAATAGAATAGAATAGAATAGAATATTTTTCATAGTAAGCAGGGTGGAGATATCAGGTTGGAGGAGGAAGTGTTGTTAAATAACAACTGGTGGTCAAGGGAGGCATTTTTAACAAATGCCATTGAACAGAAACATGGAAAGTGAGGAAGCAAGTTGCACAGCTATGGAGAGAGAAAATGTTCTGGGAAAAAAAAATAAAACATGCTTGATGTAGTCCAGGAAGAACAAGGAAGCCAATGTGACTGACAAAGAGTGAGAGATAACAAGACTGGTAAAAGAAGAGGTCAAAGGAAACAGTGATCATTATCATGTGTGATCTTATAGATAATGGCAAGGATTGCAAATTTTATTCTGAAAGATAAGGGAAGCCAATGAAGGGTTCTGAGTAAAATTACATGGTCTGAATCAATTTTCAAAATGATCTCTCTGGAGTTGGGTAAAGGATAGACTGTACAGGACACAAAGGTGAAAGCCAGAAGTTCTATTAGGAGACTATTGAAATTGATCCAGTCCTAAGAGAATGCAGCTTTGACTGATGTATTTGCATTGGAGGGGACTGAAAGGTTGGATGTTGGATATATTTTGAAGATAGAGCAGCAGGAGTGGCTGATAGATAGAAAGTGTACAGTACAAAAGAAACAGAGGAAGATAGGAATGACACCAAGTGTTTTGAATTAAGCTACTTTGCAGAATGGGTTCATTAACTTAGAAAGGACAGATTGCTGGAAGAATAGGTCTGGGGGATAAAATTAGGAGTTCTGTTTTGGCTACCTATTAGGTAAACACGTGACAATGTTAAATAGGTGTTGATTATAAAAGTCTGAAGTTAGAGAGAAATTGATCCTAGAAATATAAATTCAGAAGCCATCAGCATATAGATGAAATTTAAAGCCATGAAACTAGATGAGGTCATCCAGGAAACTAGTATAGTTAGAAAAGAGATCAAAATATTTTAAAGTTAAGCCATGAATAAAATGAAAGCAAGACACTGAAAATCCCCAGCCAGTGAGGTAAGAGACAAACTGAGAGAGGTGGCCAGCAACCAAGAGAAGAAATTATTTCAAGAAGCAGGAAGTGATCAATCATGCTAAATGTTAATAGTTGTTAGATGAGAAGAACCGACCATTAAATTCGACAACATGACATACTATTATTGTGAATGATGAGAAAGTTTGGTTGAACTCTCTGAGCTCAGGAGAGAGCAGAAAGAAAAGATTTGGTGATTTCTAGAGCAGAAGATTCTCTCACTCATTCATGAATTTTGTTGTTTATGGGGATCAGAGAAAGGGGGGAGGTAGCTAGAAGGAAATATGGCAATGAGAAAAATCTTTTTAAAATAGGAAATATCAACAGTACAATTGTATGAAGGTAGAAATGATTCCATAAGAAGAAAACTTGGGGATGTAAAGGAGGAAGGGGAGAGGTGCTGGGGAGGGGCAGGTTTCAGTACAGGGTTTCTTTGCCTTGGCACTACTGACTTCCTGGACCCTCGACCAGACAATTCTTTGTTGTGGCGGCTCTTCTATATATTGTAGGATGTTTAGCAGCATCTCTGCCCTCTACCTACTAAATGCCATAATCACTTGCTCCCTCTCATTGAGTTGTAACAACCAAAAATGCATCTAGACATTTGCCCTTTGAGGGACAAAATCACTCCTGGTTGAGAAACATTTGTGTATGACTTGCTCTTAGGTAAAGGTACAGAGAGAGTCCATCTATCATATCAGGAGGAAAAGCAGGGAAATGGTCATGGATACTGGTAACCTTGAAGATGGAGTAGTGGGAATATATGAAATTACTTCTGATTGTTTCTGTTTCATTTGAGAATGAGAATGGAAAAAATGCATTGGAGATTGGAGAGGAGAAGAGCAGCATCTAGGAGAGTGGGAGGGTGAATAGTCTAGGGAGATACAGTTGGATTGCCAGAGAGCTAAAGGTAATGGTAATGAATTTAAAGTAAAAACCAGTCAGCATGCTTAAGTCATTGTATCTATGATTGTGGGTGGAGGACAAGATCATCAGAGGAAAGCAGATTGAAAAAACTGAGAGGCAATCATACTGAAGGATATACAATATGGATATGGAAATAATTACGAAGAGAAAGAACAGAAATAATGAGAGAGAGAGAGAAACAGGAAATAATAATTGTAAGAAATAAGGAGATCTGAGCATCTGTATTGTCCCCAAGAAGGAGGGTAGCAAGTGGTATAATCTGATGGCAAGAGGTCTGAAGTTGGAGGTTTTAGGAAGAAGTGAGGGACAGTAGTCTGGAAGAATACTTACCCCACTTCTGGCCTAAATTGCATAAGGAGCATGAGAGAAACAGTTGTGACTTGAGAGGTCTGTAGGGGAAGCATGATCATTGAAGGAGAGCAAGGATTAAGTTAGGACAAGACGATAAAGGGGCATTTTTAAATGCCATTGAAGATATAATGGATTTTTCTCATGAGGAAGTGAGTTCCAGAAGGCACAGTGGAAAATGAGAGGGAAGAAAGGGAAAATAAGGGTTAGATGAGAAAATGCTCAGGATTATATGGAGATGAGAGACTTCTTATGATGATGTAGTAAATTGGAATGTAGGGCATGATGGGATGAGTCCTAGTGGTTTCCCGAAACACTGTCTTTAAAACAGTTTGCTTTAAGCAGTACATTGTATGTGGCTTCCAGTACACACTTTCACCAAGTAATACTTAAGTTAGGCGTGTGTCATACATTTGATATATTCTGTTTTCTTTTTTCGTCTGAACTATTCTCTGTAAAATGTTTTAAGTTACTGATTTGATTTCACAACCCACTAACAGACCATGCTTCGCAGGTTGAAAAATATAATTTTAAACAGATTGTGTGCATGTGAAATTGTGAATGGTTGGGGAAATATGCTTTTTCCTTAAACACTTTTCACTAGTGGGGAACTAAGTACAACTCTGTTGTAAGAAATAAGAATTTCCAAATCTACAGGTGTGAGCAATGTAATTTTTTAAATTTTACAATTGAGTAAACCTGGAGGGAGGGATGGAAAACCCAAGAGTGACTCATTCACATAATTTTTGCTAATCCAACATAATGAAGAAGCAGAGACGTAAACTCAAAGTTCATTGTTCTCTAATTCTTTATTATGTCAGATTGACCAAATATCAATGAATCTCTCTTGGATTTTCCATCCCTCCCTCCAGGTTTGGAGCAAGCTTAAGGTAATTTAGGGGACCCTGATTATTAGCCGTTTGTTAATATTGATTGCCTCTGGAATGATTATTGTTGTCCTAAACTATTCCTTAACAATTATTAAAACTCTGCTGTGTGTGTGCTGTATCTGCAGTAGGAATCTGCCAGACACTGTTCTCTAAGTCTTTTTCGTCTCTGACAAAGCTACCAGAGTTTTACAGCACCAAGATATTTCTTTCTTCATATATTTGCCTCCTGACCGAACGCTCCTACAATGTCAGAGGTTGTTCTTTTAGTTCGCGGGTGGAAGTTAGTTTGTGTGTTTTGTTTTTTTAGTTTCTGCTGTTGAGTCTTTAAGATACCCTGCTGATATCTGTGACTCCCCTTGTCCCTTTGTCTTCATCCACAAACCCTCTAACTTCTTCTAAGTGTTAGGGTTTTAACTACAAATCCCAAAAATATTGTATGCTGCTCTTGTTTCTACACAACCGTATAGTTTCTCTAACTCAATAAAGTGAAGATCAGCCACTTGCTTGGATGCAGATCACGGAAAGAGGAAATATAGGGCTAAAGGAATCTAAATTAATAGCTCAAGCTCTTATTCAGCCATATTAACAACCCATTTGTCACTATTTCTAATGGTGAGACATTTCTAGCAAGGACCATATTTGGAAAATTGTAAATACACTTTTCTCATTTATTTCTGTGAGCCGTTCATCAAGCTTGCCCAAAATATCCAACTGCCTGGGTATGGGAAGCAATGGTAAGGATTTAGAGAAAGGATGAGAGAAAGAATGAAGTAATACAGCAGTCCCCCCACCTCGTCCATGGTTTTGCTTTCCCCAGTTTCAGTTACTCATGGTCAGTCCTGGTCCAAAAATAGTAAATGGAAAATTCCAGAATAAGTAATTCATAAGTTTTCAATTGTATGCCATTCCAAGTAGTGTGATGAATCCCATGCCATCCTGCTCCATCCTGCCCAGGACGTGAATCATCATTTTGTCCAGCATGCACTCTGTACATGCTACCTGCCCTTAGTCACTTAGTGCTTGTGTTTGAGTAACTCTTATTTTATTTAATAATGGTGCCAAAGCACGAGAGTAGTGATGCTGGCAATTCAAATATGTCAAAGAGAAGCCAAGTATATGCCAAACAGTGGTTGTTAATCTCTTACTGTGCTTAATTTATAAATTAAACTTTATCATAGGTATATTTGTATAGGAAAAAACAATGTAGCATATACAAGGTTAAGTATTATCAGCAGTGTCAGGCATCCACTGGGGATCTTGGAACATATCGCCCATGGATAAACAGAGATCACTGTATTTGGTTTCTAACATGCAAAATGGGATTAGGCAGCAGGACAAATTAACCAGGACGTTGTCTTGATAAACCAGGGTATCTCATCCTCAGCACTGTTGACACTTAGAAATGAATATTTTTTTTGTTGTGGGGTACCATCCTGTGCCTTGCAGGATGTTTAGCAGCATCTCTGGCTTCTGCCTAGTAGCACTGCACCCCAAATTGTGACTACCAAAAATGTCTCCAGAAACTGCCAAATGTCTTCTGTGAACAAAATTACCCCCAGTTAAAAACTACTGTGATAGAAGGTTTAATAAATTTCTTTAAGTTCTATTTAAGCTATCAGGCCAGATCTGAAGGATTTTATGATAGGATCTCCCCTAGAACAGAGAAAAGACTCCTTTCCCCTAGAGTAGCTAAGCCATAGAAAAAAAGGATATAACCTAAAGATAGGGAAACATGTACAACTAGGCAAAATTCTCCCCCATTTTCCTTATAGCAGTAAAAATATTCTTTTACTTTTGGTCCTATTACTATAGTCTGGAAATAAGTTTAATTATTTATTTAATTGCTACTCCATTTAATAACACTTCAGCTACTTGAAGACATGTCCTTCAAGTTCTTCTTCTTTTTGAATTAATCATTTTTAATGACATACTAGTGAATTTTTCTTGTGAATAATTTTCATGGGAGGCCAGGAGAATAAAGTATAAGATGTCTTTATTTCTGTGTGAATTAAAGCAAGATATACATCCTCAAGGCATCTTTAGGCTTGCAACAGACATGCTTCTTAAGACATTAACAATTTCCACAAATATTGGATAGAACAGAAGAACTGTTTCTTCCATGAATGCATAGTTTTTTGTTTGTTTGTTTGTTTGTTTTTTGGGATGGAGTCTTGTTCTGTCATCCAGGCTGGAGTGCAGTGGCACCATCTTGGCTCACTGCAACTTTTGCCTCCTGGGTTCAAGTGATTCTCCTGCCTCAGCCTCCCTAGTAGCTGGGATTATAGGTGTGCACCACCACACCCGGCTAATTTTTTTATATTTTTGGTAGAGACAGGGTTTCACTATGTTGGCCAAGCTGGTCTCAAGCTCCTGACCTCATGGTCTGCCCACCTCGGCCTCCCAAAGTGCTGGGATTTCAGGGGTGAGCCACCACGCCCGGCCAATGCATAGTTATCTTACACACTATTGGCGTCACACCAAAAGCAGAGCACTTCCTTCCAGTGTGCATTTTGGCAGTAGAAAGCCAGAATCCACCATCATGACTCTTAATATTCAAGAAGTATAAAAGTTTTGGAACTGCCTGGGGCTGAGGTTGCCAGTCTTCTGCCTAAGCCCCAGTATTAATGGTCAGTGTGACCTTTACTCAGTGAGTTTAATATCTGATGTTTCTTCTTTTTAACAATAATTGTATCTTTTAGCCTGTATTCTTAAGCTGTAACATTAAGAGTACCACATGGAAAAATAACTCGATAATGATTTAAAAAATTCCAGTAGCAGTTATGAGAAATTAATAATGGGGGCTATAATAGAGAGAATGTGCTGGAAAAGGAGTTAACAGTCACAGACAGGAAGGTAGGGGGTTTGGAGGTGGAAAAAAGTTGGGGTTGACAGGGTGGAGAGAAGTAGAAAAGGAGCAACAACAGGAAAGTAGCCAAAAAGTATAGGGTATGAATGTGCTTTCTCCCTCTTCTTTTTGGGAACTGATGACTCCCAGTCAGCTATACCAACTGGAAGGAAGGAGCAGGGAGGGAGAGGGTATGGAAGGACCTGAGAGTAGAGAAATTGAACACCTGAGAGAGGAAAAGGAAGGAAAGTGAAACCGCAGAGAGAGGAAGATGGGTGTTAAAAAGTATTCCAGCTATTAGTATGTCCCAGCTAAAGTTATGGAAAGTTAGCAGGAGGAAAATAAATCTGAATTTAAAATAGAAATTGGTCATCAGAATAAAATTTAAAGAAGGCAGCAAGCAGTGAAGTCTTTGTTAAAATTTACCTAAGAATAGATAGCTGAGACTCTAACAAATTATTTAAGTATAAAGACATATTTATATATTATGTATCATGTAATTATAGATATGATATGTTATATGAAAATAATTTCCAAGAAAGGTCAACAGGTGACACAGTCAGAACACAACTATGTTTAGAATTCTGTGAGCTATTCTACTATGTAAACAGGGAATGTTGATTCACTTGACTAGAAGTTAAGTTTGAACCGTTCTCCAAATTCTCCTTGGATTTTGCCGTAGTAAGAAAAAAACATTTCACAGTAATTCTGATTTCAAGAATGAGTATATGTAATTTAAATTTTGAAGGAAGGTAGTATATAAAATATTTTCAAGAAAATTGGGGCTGACTGTACGTCTGGAAATACATCTCTAATTCCAGCACTTTGGGATGCTGAGGCAGGATGATTGCTTGAGTCCAGGAGTTTGACACCAGCCTGGGCAACATAGAGAGACCCTGTTTCTACAAAAAATAAAAAAAAATAGTTAGCCGGACATGGTGGTATGTGCGTGTAGTCCCAGCTATTTGGAAGGCTGAGGCAGGAGGATTGCTTGAGCCCGGGATGTCAAAGCTGCAGTGAGCCATGATCATGCCACTGCACACCAGCCTGTCTCAAAAAAAAAAAAAAAAGGAAAGAAAAAAAGTGGGTCTTGGGTTTGGTTTGGTGATATTTTTGGGGTCAGCCTCCTTTTTTCCTATGCTCTACATTAACCTAGTATATAACACAGGGCACATTAAAAATATATAGTAATAAAGAATCATTTATTTTAAAGTTATTTGTGATTACAGATTGTGACTAGCTGCAGTCAGCTACCAACTCAACTGGCTGTAATGTCTCCGAAATGACTATTTTATTTCTTTACCATGAAGGTTTGATATTCCCCTTTAGAGACTTTTAGAGGGGAAACTAATGTATAATTTCCAAAGAAGTTCTAATAAAAGTTTAAACCTTAAGATGGAAGAAATGAACGAGTTAATACGCTATTTAATGTATTATTTATTCATTTTAAGACTAAAAAATATTTGTAGATCAGTCCCAGGGCTGCCATGAAGATCAAATTTTAAAATATATGTGAAATGTTTTGGTAACTATAAAACACTAAAGAAATTTAAACTCTACTATTATTCATATTTCTCCTGAAATGAGTCATTGTAGATGCTCATTACTGATAATTCAACTAAACATGAATGTTAAATGATAAAATACAACTGAAGAAAGAAAATTCAGTTCCTGCATATTCAGGAAAAAAAATGAAGTTTAGTAAGCACTGTGAAAGTGCTATAAAAGGGAAACCAAAGAAATGTTTATCAAAGTTTCAAGAGGCAAAACATTTACTACTGTTACTTTTATAAGGAGACAATTACCCACCCAACATGAAAATGTATTAGACTTATTCTGGATTAAAAACTTGTGCAGAAATAACTTGTATTTGTAGGACATATTTCAGAAAGAATAATAAAAAACAGACAAGCAATCGTTTTGTTGTAAGGTACAATGTTAATAAATACTTTTGAAACGATTGGAAAGTGTGATAGACTGCTTCATACAGTTCATATGACTGGTGAATAATAATGCTAAAGAGAAATTAAGTAAAATTAAAACACGGCAATATAAAATAAAAGGTCAGTAAGCAGTGGAAACTAGCAGTAGAAAGTTAGGGTCATGTGTGAAGGAAGACTTTCTGGATAAAAGCTTCTTGAAAGAATAAGGGAAGAAGAGAAGAGGTAACACAAAGCAGAACAGGTTTGTCTCACTGCATAGGCAAGCCAAGTATTGGCCTGATTCTTTGATTTCAAGAACCTTTGAAGTAGGGTCAATTTCATGAGCATGCTATCTGTGCAGTGTCACAGGGTCCTAGGCTCAGAAAGACCTCATGTTAGGTTTAAAGCTCTGCCATTGCTATCTTGAAATTTTAAATAAATTTATCTATAACTTATGTTTTGGAAATGAAATCTAATGGGACAATGGAGCCGAGGAGTGTGTACAGGAGATACTTCAATATGAGTATCCACCACTATTCCTTGCTGCCACATTTATATATAGCATTTGTAACGCCCCATGAGCACAGAATTCCAGTGGACTCACAATGCGTAGTAAGTAGTTCAGTGAGACATAAAGGTAGTATGAGGTCAGTTTGTTAAATCTAAGGTTGACTAAGGGTGGGGTGGGGATGTAGGGGGGACTTGCTGAGGTCCCTGGGATGTCACGCTTTCAGTTTCAACTAGAACTTGTTTGGAATGCAGAAAGAAGGCAATGGTGTTGGGCTGCTTTCTTCGTATTAGCCAACCACTTATGTTGAAAATAAGATCAGAAGAAAAGGGAAAGATAGGACAGTCCCCAATTCCTTTTGCTTTCCTTCCTTACTTACCAGTAAACCAAAAGTAGAATGTATTGGTAGAATGTGTATCCTTCAAGAAAGGAAAGAAAAAACATGTTAGCTTTGTGCAGATTTCTACTGTTCTGGTAACAACAGAATACATACAAAATACAAAATAGAATTGTATAATTTTGGTGATTCTGCATACAGGTTAAATGCTCTTATATTTACATCTAAAACTGGCATTGCGCAATATGAAGATACGCTGTAAAATTTGTGCTAATGATTTTAAATTTAAAAAATTTTCTACTTAGAACAAAACTAAATGCTAATGAAAAACAGTGTAAGTTGAAAAAGAAGCAGAAATAGAAGAAAAACCTTTGTATTTGAATACCTTTAATGGTACTTTTTTTCCTTTTTTTTTTTTCTTTTGAAAAAGAGATCTCACACTTTTATTTTGCACTGGGCCCTGAAAATTACGTAGCCAGACCCGTCTGAGAAGTCTGCACCATTTCTCAGCTGTAACCTAAAATACCCTTTCACTTACAGAGACCTCAAATTCTGTTAAGATAACACAAAGCTTATCATTCAACAATTACCAAGAAGCTTAAAATGCTAAAAGAGATGTAATACAAATAGTAGTGGAGTTGATATTTAAAAGAGTGATTAAGTTCTAGCACTGTCACCATGTGTATTTGGGAAAATTATTTACATTTCCTAGCCCTTCACTGCCTCAACCGTAAAATGGGCCAAATTATCTATCTGTAAGTCCCCCTCAAGCTCAATGGAATCTGAAACTAAATCTGTATTAAGCACATAAAAATGGCTAGATTTTAGAACTCTTTACAGATTTTGAGATTATTAGAGAAAAAGACTCTTGATATCTGAAAGGGAAAAGAATTGGGGCTGGAGGAGATGAATTGTTTCACTTTTTCACAGGACCAGTTCTACAATTAAAATCCTCAAGTAAAAGTTTAAGGAAGAAGTAAATGGAGGATAGAAAGCACTACTGTGTATTAAACACCTGCTGAGTACTGGACACTGTTCATGTTATTGCTCTAATTTCTCACAACCAGCTCATAAGGTATATGTAATAATTGTCATTTTAAGAACAAGAAAAATGAAGCTAACTGATTAAATAAATTTCCTGAAGTCACATTGTTAGTAAAGTGGCAGGATTTTGAATCTCAGTTCAGGTACCAGCAAAGATTATATTCTTTCCACTACAATAGAGAAAAAAATGTTTTTTAGAGAGACTGAATGAAAATATAAGAAATAAAAAGTTCAAAAGTTAAGTGCACAAGTAACATGGAGAAGGAAACTCATATGCTCATTCTGTTTTAGCTTTCTTAGGTGATAAATTAGGAGTCACAAAACTACAGGATATTAACTGCATTATTGAAGGTATAATTATATAATTTTAAATGTTTTGAATAACAATTGAAATGAAAATATATAAAAATCAAAGTCAAAAGAAAATGTAAAACTTGTATATACTTTCTGGTATTTTACAATACTCATTTTACAACACTCATTTTGGGTGCATATTCATGTTACCTCAGAAATGTTTTAAAACTTAGGGTTAATTAGAATAATAGCTATAGTCATTTTGAATTCATTGAATAATATTAAAATAGCCTGATCGTGTTGTTACTTTTTTTAAAATTGAAGTAACTATCTCATCCTACAATGTTTTCATTTATATTTCTAAAATCTGTTGTTTGTAAACCAGCCAAAACCAATTACGTTAATTTCCTAAGAACATTGGTTAATTGGGTTTCCTTCTAGCCTTTCAATCCTATAATCAATTCAAAATATAACTGGAAAAGTTAAAACATCTATAATTTTTAAAAACATCCATAATTTCTTCATTTATGGTCCAGTGGGAAAATAAGGCAGAGGGAACTGCTTGCCTAAATTCTCTAACGGAGTCAGGAACAGACTTCTAAGTCTGGTGCTTCCTGTGTTACACTGATAATTGTTTCTGCTTGCTCATTCACATCCCAGCTATATATCCTGTGGCCCAATCCTGTCTGGTTGACATTCAGAATATTCAGGTAAGCCAAATTAACCATGATCGAGAGATGTCGCACATACTTATCCTTTGACTTATCCATTCCTTTTGTCCTCAGCAACATGGCTGTGAACACTGGCAACACAATAGTTATTTATGGCTAAGTTATGCAGTCTTAGTTTGCTGCTATAATACTTCATGAAAATTAACTTTTTTAAAACTTTGAAATAAAAAAAAATATTTTAGGCTTCCTTATTTGTAATATACAGCAATGTTACTTAACCAAACTAACTCACTGTGTTGTTCTGAGGTTTGAAGGAGATAATATGTGAGGAAGGCATTTGTAAACTCTAAAAGAAGCATTTTAACACAAAGCAATGTCATGGAAAGCCAACAAAATTACACAGCTTACAGCTATATTTAAAATTATAAGCTTTCTAGAAACTGTAAAGTTTATGTATTTCATTGGTTTACAGGGATGAAGTGAAAATTGATATTTTCTGACAGTTTGAAGAAAAATAAGCTTAGATAAACATCCTATTGTACTATTTCCTGTGGTCAACAAATAGTCTCTATTGGTCTTCTATGTTCTTTCTCTGTGTATTTAAGCTAAAATCTCTCAATCTAGAAACAAAAATTTTATTTTGAAATCTTCTATTGACTATTGAATCTCATCAGGCTAACATCTATTTCTCTCCTCTCTTTCATCTTCTAAGCCCACTGTCTCCACTTCCCTCCTACCCATTCACTTCTCTCCTTGCAACTCTTCTCGCAAAACTCAGTGATGACTTCCTAATTGCCAAATCTGAACATTTTAAATCCAGCCCTGATATAATCAAGTTTTACTGACTATTCAATCTTTCTGGAAATGTTCTTCATCCTTGTTTGCCAAGGCACTCTCTCATAACACTCCTTGAAGAATTGACTCCTCTGCTTCTTCCCACCTCCAAGTGCAATTTTTCTCTGAAGCCCTACCTTAGTCCTCTTCTCTCCTCCATTAATCTTGGTATAATATAGTGAGAAGAACTGGCTTCTGTATAACACTAAATTTTCCTCTCTATAAGGATGATATATTTCTTTATTTGTTTAGGCTTTCTCTTTTATTTCTTGATAATGTTTTATAATTTTCCTATTAGAGATCTTGCATAAATACTTTTTTCCAGATATTTGATATTCCTTGTTGTTCACTTTTATTCTTATAAAAGTGTCTTTTTGTTCATTACATTTTCTAGCTTTTGTTGCTTGTATGTAGGAATACAATTGACTTTCTATATATTGCTCTGAAATCCAGTCATTTTGCTAAACTCTTCTATTCATTCTAGTCAATTATTTGTGGACTCTTTTGGATTTTCTATGTACACGTCTATAGCTGACTAATAGACTAAGAATAGTTAAGATACTTCTGAAGAGTAAGAAAGAGGAATTTGCTCTACTAGATAGTGGGATTTACTCTTAAGTCATAGTAATTAAGACTGTGCAGTAATGGCCCAGGCAGAGATAAATGAATCAGTGAAACAGAATAGAGAGACCAGCAGTACGTATGCAAATATAGCTTATGCTCAACCCAATTCTACTTTCATTTCTAAAATACCACTGAAACTTCTTGTAAGATCCCTAATTACGTCAACTTGCTAAATATAATGAACAATTCTCAGTCCTGGTTTTTCTTCCCTTTTCAGCAGCACTGACACAATTGATCATGACCTACACATGGAAGCACCTTCTTCACTTGGCTTCCAGGATACCACATTGGTTTGCTTTCTAAGTCACTAGACACTCCTTTCCAGTTATCTTTTCTGATACTGACTTATTTCACCAACTTCTTACTTTTGTCATAAGGACTATCTGAAGGCTTAATCATTGGTCCTCATCTTATCTCTAATTAAATATTCTTTGTTGATGAATTCAACAACTCTCATGGTTCCCAACATTTACCTATATGCCCATGAATCCAATCCATGCTCCTATATCCAATTGCATATCCATACTTGAATTTTTAATAGAATTATAAACTCACCATGTACAAATTTTACCTTCAGTTTCACTTCCCAAACCCGCTTGACTGAAAACTGCCCCTTCTCACTCGATGGCAGCTCTATTCTTCCAGTTGAACAAATTAGAAACTTTGGAGCCATCTTGTATTACACTTATTTTTGCTCATGCTCCATGTCCAATCAGGAAATCCTTTTGCATCTACTTTTAAAGTATATCCATCTTTAGTGTCCAGAAAGTAATCTCTAAATACCATTCCTTATTAATAGAACCAGAGCTCCTTAGAGACATGGCTGATTGAAGGTATGGAGCAGAAATTCTGCTATGTTGTTAAACCAGGGTGCAAGGAAGCTTCAAAGACCATTAAAGACTTAGGAGCCAACTTGAAGGCATAGCTATTGAGAACACTTACAGTAATTTCTCATCAATAAGAATTATATACACAGTGGACGTAAACCTACCAAATACGTTTATATTACCAGTTTATTATGGTACCTCAAAGAAGCACACACACACGGTAACACACCTTGGCCAGTCATCTGTAGAGGATGCTAGCAAACCAACTCATTATTTTGAAAACTGGTAAAAATAAGAATGTGAGATCAAGTTTTATTTTCCTGTACCTCAAAATGATCAAATAGTTAATTGGGGAAATTTTCTTCTCATGCAAGTTTTTTGTACTGACTCATAAACTCTTGCTTTACTTTCTGTTCTGGCCATTACTTAGGACTGTTTCAGGTAGCTGTAACCTAAAAACACATTGCCTCAGCTGTACCACTAGTGTCTTTCTGTTTGCTCTGGGGAGACTCAGTCACTTCAGAGTGCAACACTTGCTGAAATCTTCCTGGCACTCAGTACATATACAACCCAGAAGAAAAAAAGTTAATATCCCATAAATTGGCCACTGGCTAATGGAGGACCAGAGCCAGAGGATAAATTTGCCTCTTCTGTCCTTAAAAAGAAATGTGTGAAGTACATTCTACACAAGTACTCAGGAAATCCAGTAAGATTGTATCTCAGCTGCCCACAATGGTGGCCAACTCAACAGCATACCATTCTGTTGGCTTTCTCTCCTTCCCTCTTTCATTCTTCCTAATCTTGTTTCCTGGAGTCACTTTTATAATAAATTATCAGCATCCAAGTCTTTGTCTCAGGCTCTACTTTCTGGAGTAAATGAGGAAAAAATAAAAATATTCCAGCTAATAATCGAAGAAAAAATGTTAGAAGAAGAAAATCCCCATTTTTAAAATATCTAATGAAATACTAGGTCAAGGCAGTGACCAGAAATGGTCATTACCATTCCTAAAAGAGATAACCGAACATGTGGCTGCTGATAGGTGTTCATAAAAACCATCTATGAAGAATTCTGGTCAAGTCTCCAGATATTTAACAGCCAATTAACAGGAACTAAAGTTAGCAGAGGAACATGATTTAATGACACTATAATAATGTAATCAGAAGAAATCCAGGATATAAGAAATTTCATAGGACAAATAGCCCAGTTTCTTTATAAAATAAATTGCAAGTAAAAAACTAAAAAGAGATTTGTAGATTTTTGAAGATTTAAGAGACTTACAAATCAATTATAATTTAGTTATTAATTCAATCTAATTAAAAAGTTAGTACAGTATAAGGCAATAAAGGAAATTTGAGCACTGATTTAATACTTGATGTTAAGAATTTAATCTTACTTGAAACATGTGATAGTCTATTTTTGTTTTAAAAATGTTCTTTATCTTCTAAGATTACATACTGAAATATTTGTGAATAAAATGATTTGCTGTCCGGAACTTGCTTCAAAATAATCTTGTAAAGCAAGGAGTGGGAAGTCGTAGATTAAAAAAAAGAATTGGTCATAAGTAGATCATTATTGAAGTTGGAAGGTGGGTGCATGTGGATTTATTATTCTATTCTTTGTACTTTTGTATAAGTTTGAAACTTCCCATTGTAAAAAGTATCCAGAATTTAATCATCTACTGACACTACTTTCACTATCACTAGCCCAGGTGGAGCTACAATTATCTCTCACCTGAATTTTGCAATTGGTCACACTGATTTCATCCTTGCCCACTTCTATAGCCTATTCTTGGCACAGCTGCCAGAGTAACTATTTTAAATTTAAATCGTATCAAGTCACTGAAGGCAGAATATGGTGGCAGCAGGGAGAAACATTGGAAGTTTACTATAATAATGAAAGCTTGAGATCATCATGGCTTGGACCAGACAGGTTGGTAATGGCAAAGATGGTGAGATGTGAATCATATTCTGATATATTTTGAAGCAGAATCAATAGAATTTATTGATGGATTATACGTGGAGTAGGAAAGAAATAGAGGAATCCAGAGTAATTTCAAGGTTTTGACATAAGAAATTGTGAAAACAGAATTTATGTTTATTGTGATGAGAACTACTGGCAGAGTGTGTTTGATAGAGAAAGCTGCAATTTAAGAATTATGTTTGCATCATGTTAAATTTAGTTGTCTATTAAACAACCGAGAGAGATGTCAAATAAGAGTTGGATACACATGTGTCTGGACTTTGGGGAAGAGATCCAAACTGGATTTGTCCATCTGTGGACATGTTTTTTAAAAATGGGGCTAGATGAGTAAATGGAGATACAGGAGAAATGTGATGCAGGATGGAACCCTGGAACACTTAAGAATTCAGGGACATAAAAATATTAGTAAAACAACACAGGAAACGGAAAAATGTTGAGTGAAGTTAGAGGAGTATTCAGGGAGGGGCGTTCCAGAAGGGAAAAGAAGAATATGTTTCATGAGGGAATCTTTGTTTAATAGAAACAGAAACACAACTCATATGTGGGAAATGACCTTCCAAGTGCCACTTGTGATAGGCACCCATACACAGCTAGGAATTTAACCTAAGGAAATAACGAGCAGGTTTGAATGCCTTGTGGATTTGTTCATTTATGTCACAAAAACACAAGGAAGAAAAACCCATTACTTGTCAACCAAAAAAAAAAAAGAAAAAGAAAAAGAAAATGTTTCATGAAGAAAGAGTATATAGCACTGTCAGTAGCTTAGGTTAATTAAAGGCTGAGAAATACGCACTGGATTTTGCGATGTGGTATTCAATAGTGTCCTTGCCAAGAGCTGTGTCGGAGAAGTGGTGTGGAAGAAAGCATTATGAAATGGAGTCAAGAAAACATGCGGGAAGACAAAGTAAGTAAAAACTAGTATTTCAATGAGTTTTGTTGTAAAAGAAAGCAGGGATATGGGACAGTACTTAAAAGGGGATACGGGCCAAAGGAATATTTTTTAAAATTTTTACATTTGAAGGGAGATATTGCCACATTTTTGTTTGCTGATGGAAATAATCTAGGAGTGAGAGAAAATGTGATGATTAAAGCAATAGAATAATTTCAGTGGCAAGTCCTTGTGTCAATAAAAGGGAATGAGAGGAGGACACATCTAGAGAGCTTGTTCTCAGAGAGATGCAGAGATAATTAATCAAAAGGAACAGCTACAAAGCAGGATATATGACCACAGATGCAGGTGGTTTATCTGAGACAATGTGCATATGAATCAAACACAGAAACGTAACAGGATTGCCGGGCAGTACTGAAGCCACAGGAGATTAATAGTCCTGAAGTTACAGTGAGACCAGTCATCATGGTTGCATATTTTTTTCCAAACATGTTTGGTTGTGCTTGTGCTGGCATGTAATATGTGGGGAACTGGATTTAACCTGGGTTAAGATTTTGCCTGGTAAGTAAAACAAATGCCTATTTCAACTTCTAGAACATGGAAATGACTGTTGAACCAACACCTCAGCTTTTCAGAAGCATAATTTTCCTCTGACATTCAATACAGTCATGCCCTACATAACAACGCTTAGATCAACAATGGACTGTGTATATGATGGTGGTCCCATAAGATTATAATACAGCTGAAAAATTCCTATCATCTAGTGATGACATAGCCATTGTAATGTCATACAACATTACATTAGTTTTTCTATATTTAGAACGTACACATTAGCTTTTCTATGTTTAGACACACAAGACACACAAACACCATTGTGTTACAAATGCTTGCAGTATTCAGTACAGTCACATGCTGTACAGGTTTATAGCCTAGGAACAACAGGCTATACCACATAGCCTAGGTGCGTAGTGCAATGTAGGCTGATGTAAGTATACCCTGGAATGCTCCAACAATGACAAAATGGCCTAATAATGCATTTCTCAGAATTATTCTCCATCACTAAGCAACTCGTGACTATTTATTTTCTATCCCTGGCACAAAATGAGCATTCTATAAATGTTTGATTAATAAATTATAGAGTCCCTATATTGTCACTGGTTAGAAGTATTCATTACAGCAATGTCAAGATCAATATTGGACTATCTATTTTAGTTAGTAAATCTTAAGCATTAGTCTTCTCAGGAAAAATTAGACAAAGTATTATGTAGTTTAAAAGTGCATTTTATTTGATATTTTAATCAACACACCAGTGGTATATTCTTTACATCTGTTGCGATATATTTCATTAACAAGCAATCTTAGAAAAATGAATTTCAATTAAGAGAGAATCTAAAGGTTAGCTGTTTCAGCTGCATCTGAATATTTTTTTAGGATTAGTCCCAGCTTTACTCACACTAGATATCTAATAGAATAATTCATACTGTATGTAATTTATTTGGAGTACCAGGAAACAAAATAACCCATTATAGCTGGACACTTTCAAAATAGTAATTATCCTGTTTGACAAGAATAATATTTTATTGTTATATGCAAATTTAAAATTAATACAGTGCTCTCTAAATTAATAAATAGTGGTTGTCATGACAGTTCAGCAAAATCTTAATGATAAGATATTAATATTTTCCCATTAAAATCAATAAAAGACACAGATGCCCAATACTTCTTCTATTCAACATTTTTAAGGTCCTACCTAATGCAATAAATCAGAAAATTTAAATAAGAGGCTTATATTTGAAGAATAAATAAACAAAACTATCATTATTTGATGATATGATCACTGACATTAAAGAAATATCTAAGAGGATCACCCATCAAGCTATTAGAATTAACAATTAGAATTAATCCATTCAGGTAGACAGATGAAATATCAGTCTTTAAAAATCTGTAGCTTGCCTTTATGCAAGCAACCATAAGAAATGGAAAAAGAATAAAAGGTTCTATTTATTTAAAAAAAATCAACAACAACAAAACTATAGCATGACTGGGAATAAACCTCACCAGGCCTGACTGAGAAAAATGTGTTAACTGAAGAACATATATAAGTTCAGAGATACATTATATTTGTTTATAAGAAGACTCAGTATGCAATTTCTCCCTAAGATTAATATGTGAATACAGTGTAATTCTCACTTTCAATATAATTTTTTCAGTAACTTAACAAGCTGATTCTAAAATTTCATGAAAGAGTACATGAGAAAGAGTAGCAAAGATAATTTGGATAAAAATGAAAAAGAAAGGGTTTGATCTGCTAGTTACCAAAACAGGTATTACTTTTTTAATACAGGGTTACACAGAAATACAAAAACTACAGTAATAATAGTATATCTACATTAATAGAACAATAATAATTAATAGTAAAATGCCCAGGAATGATTCTATGCACATAAGGAAATTTACATGATGATAAAAGTAGAATTTTAAATCAGTAATAAAATGTGGACTATTCATCAAATGGTGTCAGGAGTATCTGATATTCATTTGGAAAAAAGAATAAAGTTACATTCACACCTCACACATGAAAATACATCTCAGAAAATCTGAAGATCTAAACAACAATAACAATACAACTATAAAATAATTAGAGGAAAATATCAGAGGTACATCTGTTTTGAAGATAGGGATAGCCTTCTTTAGCAAGATGTCAAAACTGAAATTACAGGAGAAAGAACTTATATGTCTGGCATTATCAAAATAAAAACTTCTTTAGGGCAGAGAAGTCATAAACAAAATTAAAGCTCAAGAGATGGATTGGAAAAATATTTGCATGAATATAACAAATGTTTTCGATATTCAAAATCTTTTAAAATTAGGGATTAGTAAGAAAAAGCAAATGTTGCAATAGAAAAAAATGTGCAAAAGTATGAATAAGCAATTCACAGAAGAAATACATATATCCAATAAACATACAAAAAGAAGATAAACTTAACTAGTACTAATAACTAGGAAAATGCAATTTCAAATGTGAGATAGCATGAAAATAAAAAATTTAAAACTTTATACTGAATGCTGGTAAGGGTGTAGGTTGTCTAGTATTCTACAAGCACTGTTAGGTGCAGCCACTTAAGAGAGCTATTTGACAGAATCAACAAAATAAATGCCTCTTCTTTGTAATCTAGCAATTATATCACAATATGTACTGTAGAGAAATGCTTGATCATGTATACAAGGATATACACAGCCACATTGTTTGTAAGAGGGAAAAAGTAGAAACAAACTAAATGTTCGTCACTAGAAAAATGGGTTAACTATGGGTACATCCATTCTCAAGGAAAGTATGTATAGTTCAAAAAAAATGGGAGAGATTTATAGGAAACAACATGTGGTTATCTCCAACATCTATTATCGAATAAAACCAAACACATAGGAGAAGTTGTTCCAAGTTACATAACATTTATTTAAAATACCTGTGTACACAAAACAACAAAATACTATGATATGTATTCTAAATGAACACATATTTGAATGTAAATGTGAATGTAAAAGTTTATCACAAGGTCTGAACACTGTTAAAATTAGTTATTATTTGTAAGACAATTTAAAGCCCATCTGATGTTTTAACTCTTTTTTCAGATAATAAATATATTCTTCAATAAGGTATTTCCAAAAGTGGCACAAATTATGTTAAAGTAGCCCCTGTTATAGGGCATTTAGATAGGCGAGTGATAGATGAATGACATAAAGCGATAGATATTCCTTGGAAGGTAAGAATAAGCCTCTGTATGTGATTTTCCTACTAATGTCCCTATTCTATAGATAAATGAGATATCATACTATTTCTGAGTTTTAAAATGGCAATTTTGTTAAATTTTTTAAATTACTGAGAAAATACTTTAGAATCAATGTGGTTATGAATACAAGAAATATATGTGGGCGTTTAGGAAGCCAGGACACCATAACCTTATTCCAGATGGCCTAATAGTTGATACGCAAGACTGTATTTGAAATGCTACTTTTTATGCAAGAGTAGTGAAACTAAGAATGTAATAGCAGCTTGTGAACATTTTCATGCTAGTCAAAACCTCAAATGTAAGGAAAAAATGATAAAATGTCCTTTATTTATGTAAAGTACATAAGGCATTCACACTTTAGAACTATTGCTTTTTAAAAGGTGGTTCAAAACAGCTCTAATGGATCACCAGGGAAAAGATTATGAAAATAGAGATTCAATTCAACAGGTGTTAATGCTGTGCATTTTTCAGCAGTACTGGTGTTTGCAGCAAGAAGTAGAAATTAAATGGATACATCTGTCTTAAGAAGGCTGCACATCCTCTGGTTCTTTCATACTAGTACAACATTGTAAAGTCCATTAAAACTTTAGGAAATAGACGTTGCTAGTATGCAAATAATAACATTTAAGTAAGCAAAAATAATATAGATTTCATTAGGTACTTAAGAAGGTCATTTAAAATGTCACAATAGAAATTATACTTAAAAAATAAGAATATGTGACCTCAGGAAGCTAGGTGAGGTGGTGTGCACCTGTAACCCCAGCTACTCCAGAGGCTGAAGCAGGAGGATCTCGAGCCCGCGTTCAAGCCTATAGTGTGCTATGATCATACCTATATGCATTCTAGCCTGGACAACATAGTGAGATCCCCGTCTTGAAAAAAAGAGGAAAAAAAATAAATTGTGACCTCAGGAAAAAAGAAAGAGTTCTTAAGAGTAGTATTAGAAGGATTTTAGAAAAGAAAAGTTTGAGAAATAGCAGAATTTTTTTTTTCTGGAAGGAAATAAAAATTCTAACTCTGGGAACAAGGACATATAAGAAAGACTCAGTGATGAGAATCAAGGTTGAATTTTTCAGTTATTAAGGAAAATAAGTTGAAAAAGTGACCTCTAGTGGGCTCTTAGCTTCACTGATAAAGTAGGCTCTTTTCATGTTTGAATAAATATGTTTTTATTATAAATATAAATGGCTAAGGGCATAGAATCTGGATAACATATTTTAAAAACACTCTTAGTAACATAATGTATTTATTTGGATTGCTTTCCAAATTTAAAAATCATTGCTTCAAAAGAATTTCACAAATTATCTTAATATGATCTAATATGTTTAAAATAAGATAAACTGTAAAAACTACTTTTCACACATGGCATGATATTTATTGGTCAAAAATGCATTTCCAATCGGCCTATGACAGATACAAATTAGATTCCTGAGAAATGAGTGATTGAATCTCATCACCACATGCATTTCTGGGACTGATGTTTCATTTCTTTTGCCTTTCATATAGCTGGTCTGTGGCACATCTCTCCAAGACTGACCAGACAGCACATGCTGGTTTCCCAACTTCTAAAATAAGATTAATCCTCTGCAGCAGTCCAGATCCTCTGCTGCTGAACAAGTGCCGTAAACCAGCCCCAGCTGCTTCCTCACTTCAGGATCTTAAAGGAAATCTATTTACAAAGCTCACGTTGAAAACAAGATGTTGATTTATGGTAGTGTAATGAAATAGTAAAAATAGAAGAGATCTTCATTAAGATAAAGATGCAATTTCTCTTAAAAGGCATCATAAATTATGTTTTTCTGTTTTTTTTAAAAAAAGATAGCTGTCTTTTCCAAAGAGTAAAAAAAAATAAGATGATATTTATTACAGAAAAAGAGAAATATATTCACAAACTATGTTTTCATTTAAACATAAAAATCCCATGCAAGTTCTAAAGAGCATTTGGAAATATGCTGAAACATCCTGAACTATCATTTTATTCTCCACCTAACATAGGAAAATTGTCGTAAGGTTAGGGAATTTTTTAGAAGCTGAACTTTATAGATCTTCCCCAACTAAATATTGTCATTTTATAGTATTAGTGAGGTTTCAGTAACTGTTGAAAACTTCTGCTAGTTCAGCTCCATTCTTATTTGGAGAAATATGAATATAAAATGGGGGTGTGTAAGCTTAGTATTACTTTGATTTACTTTTCATACATACTTCAAACTTCATTCAGACAGAAATTGAATCAAACAAGGATTAAAATTTACCCTATTCTCCATGATTTTTTTACTTCACTCTGTTGTAAGAAACTACAAAACCATGAGTTTTTTTTTTTGTCATTATTAATAGCTACTTAGATTTTGATTATTCTAGGTCCTTTAGAAAAGAAGAGATCTGAAAGATTATTTTAAGGGATTAGCTGGTTATTTTCCAAAGTCATACAGGTATTTGAAAATATTTTACATAGAATCATTTTTAGGGCTTTCATAGGATAATATGCCCTTATTCTTTTAGAATACAGATTCCTTAGTGACCATTTGACGACTTGTCTCACTAGTGGATACAACCGCTCAGAATGCATCTTGCATCCTTTAGTAGCCAGCTTATCAGGACCTCCCATGCTGCTCACTCCAAGCATGAGTGAGCAAACAGGTCTGGCTGTGTGCCCTAAAGGCCAACATTCCTGGGCTCCACCAGACCACCAGGGAAGGGAGCTCCTGAGTGCTGAGATTCCAAACGAGTCTGGGGGAATGGGTTTTTACTCAAGATGTTTGGGGAAAATAAGGACTCTATTCTGAGGAGTAGAGGAGTCCATGGTTCACAACCCAAGTTTATTTGTCTTAGTTAATTTTCCACCTACCATTTTCATGAAAATGAACAAGCTGTATCCCAGGACACCTCCTTTCATAGTTTCCCAACAACATCTTCTTTACTGCACAAAAAGAACACAGGAAACACCTCTCTTTTTATTCACAAAAGAAACAAAAGGGTTTATAGCCCTAACGTTTAGAAACTGCAAGGCAATGGAAAATTCACAAAGACCTACAGAGGAGGATTATGAAAATAATATATTTAATATATCTAGTGCCTATCATGTGACTTGGACTTCCATATTTTATCTCTAATCTTTACCACAACCATATATAGTTGTCAATATTCCAGTTTACTGGGAAGAAAACTGAGATTCAGATAAGTAAGGTGACTTGTCAACAGCACTCATTCCAACAGAGCACAACCACTGAATGGTACAGGGAGTGCCATGGTCTTTCTGACTCCACTGTACCTGTTTTTGCTCTACTTCCCAAGACAGTCTAGAGGGGCAAAGAAGGGCAGTGGTCACTCCTTAAGCCATCAGGACTCTCAATATCTGAATAATCATTTTTATTAGCTGCCTAACCAATAATTCTGAACTCTGACTTAACAAGTTCTGTCCCACCAATGTATTATACTAAAAAGAAAACAAAACAAAACAAAACAAAAACTGCCACTTGTGACTTTTCTCAGTCTACCTAGAAGTCAAATACATCCACTCAAATACAAAAAGATATTAAAGATATCAAATATAATTCCCAAATGAAGACTCTGCTTTTAACGTAGATATAGAAAGCTTTCAGGTGGCTTGTGTAGGTTGTCAATTAATATACTTTTAGAATGCAGCAAAAAGAAGACAAAGAATTGTTATGCTTTGGGATATTGAAAAAGAAACAAAAGGCTTTGAATCTCTGAGGCATTTTTTTGACTTTAGAACACTAGAATATCCTCGGCTGCTTGCCAAATAAATGTTTGGTTGAATATAAATAAGCTTATTATCATGCATGTTTATAAGTGCATACAATACAATTGAGGGTTAATAAAACATTTTATACCTAAGCAGACTGATATTTTACCAGGAAAAAAAAAAAGCATTTTAGTAAGCCTATGTTTCTTAGACATTTTTCATCTTAACACTTTCCAAATTCTGAGTACCAGCAGCATTTCCAAAGTACTTCATTACACTACAGCTTCTTACTATTATAAGCCACAGAAAATACATGAAATTTAATATGTATAACTTCAGAAATCTCTTCTCATTTACCGTGGCAAAGATCCTTTAACTTTCTAAATTCACCTTCCCTGAAATGTGTATCAAATGAATGTGCATTTAAGTAATAAAATGAAAATAATAATAATAATAAAGTCAGAACAATGTTACCTTTTAAAGTATCCATTCCACAGGTCTCCACTTAGAATGCCTTCTTTAACTGAAATGGAATATTTTAATTATAGGTTATGCTATGGTTTGAATGTTCCCTTCAAAACTCATGTTGAGACTCAATCTTCAATGTGGCAGTACTGAGAGGCAGTGACTGACTCATGAAGGTTCTGCCTTCATGAATTGATTTATCTATTCATGGATTAATGGATTAGCGGGTTATCATGATAGGGAAACTGGTGGCTTATAAGAAAAGAAAGAGAGACCCGAGCAAGGACATCAACATGCTCAGTCCCCTCATCATGTGACGCCCCACCAAAGAGAGTCTCCACCAGCAAGAAGGCTCTCACCAGATGTGCCTCATCCACCTCGGATTTCCCGGCCTCCACAACTGTAAGAAATAAGTTCCTTTTCTTTACCAATTACCTAGTTTCAGGTACTGTGGTATAAGCAACAGTAAATAGACCAACACAGATTACTAGGTAGGGCATCATCTCATCATTACGCTTGTTATTTGGTACTGCTACCAATACATTTTAAGGAAATAGTGCTATCTTAAAGAGAATAATAATGGTAATCAGTTGACATATGTATCTGTTCATGGAACAGATAAATTATGTTGAAATTTAAGACATAGGTCAATCTAAGAGGTTTTTCAAACCTATAGAAATTGTTTCTCTAATGACATGTGTGATTCCTTTCAATCTGTTCTTGTCACATCCAACTGTTGTTTCAAATTATATATATATTAAATATATACAAATATATATTTAAAAGAGGTACTGCATTTTTTATATATATTTAAAAGAGGTACTACATATTTATATATATTACATATACATATATAATATATATAAATTGCTGAAGCTACCCACCTGAGTAATTTGAAGACAATATATAAAAGGCTGGTGCCACGGATAATGAAAGTGATGTGAGGCAGCTATACAAGCTGACAGGAGAAAGAGTATTTCACATTATAAACGGAAACTTTTACTTCTGAAACTAGTTGAATCTGATGACCCTATAATTTGTATAGAAAATGCAGTTGAGAGAAGCAGTTAAATATTCTAACAAGGCGGGTAGTTTCCAGCTTCACATTTGGGACTTTATTTCCAAACTTTATTTTTCCAAACTTTATTCAGAATAAATGTAAACTGAAAAATTAACATTTTTTTTCTCTTTTTCGTTTTCTTTTCTTTTTTTGTGTGTGTGTGGTGATGGGATAGAAGGAAAAAGTGAGAAAAGTTACTAGAAATATTATAATGAGCCTCCCTGTGTGCCTTATCTCTGGACAAAGCCTCAAACAGAAGTTTGATATCAATTTTTTCTAAGTACTCTATTTTATTAATGATCATGTATTATAATATGCAGTTTCTCACAACTAATTATTTAAAAGTTGAGTGCTGATAGCAAACTTCCTCTCGGTAGTATTTCAAGACACCTACTAATTTACCATACTTCCTTATTTTTATTAGATTTATTGACATTTTCACATTAAGTTCATTCTGTTTGAAAGGGAAGTCTTTTGGTGACACTTCTATCTTAATACTGTACAGAAGGAAATTGTATCCAACAATTGGAGCAAGAACAATTTGATAACTTAAGCTCCTTGTGTTACACCATCTGAAATAAAATCTTTTCAGAGGGCATGCACATCATATGGTTAACTAATTAAGGATTGTGACATTCTTGGGACATACCAAGGGCAACTAAAAGGGAAGTATCTTTAAACTCCCCTTTCCTTTCCTGGCCTATAGTAAGAAAGGCTCTTACAGAATTACCAGTAGTTAATATCATCCTCTATATTTGTTAAAGGTCAACAAGAGTAAATCAGTTAATAACAACTTCCTAAAAGTTTAGGACAGGAAACAATAAAGGATGTTATACCCAAATAAACGTTGCAAGGATAACTTAGCTGGATAGAGTGTAATTGCTGAAGTTAAAATTAGCCAGGTCACCTTACTCTCATGGAAAAAAAAAAACTCTGGAAACCTGGCAACCAAATAAATAGATAGGAAGTTCCTTCCCATTAATAAACATCTTTTAGTTCTATGCTGAAATGTTATTTCAAGGACATACACCAAATAATTCACCAATACTACTTTCTAAACCAAGTTTAGTCACTCACCTAACTATTACAGAGACCTAAAACATAATAAATATAAGTGTATATTATAACTACTTAATCTAATTATATTAGAATTGAAAATATTTTATAAATTACATAGTGTAACCCCATTGTTTTAGATGAGGAAACAGGTCCAGAGAAGTGACTTGCCAATGTTTGGTCAGCTACGTTTACATTGGCTATTTACCATACTACTGACATTCTGTGGGTGGTAAATATTTTTCAGATTTACCTGTAAGTGCTTTTAGCATTCTAGCTCAATGTTTTTGAGAAAGACTATGTTCAACTTTCTTGCTCAATATATATAGCAGCAGCATATACCTTTAAGTGATTGCTAAATATATAACTCAAAAGCTAAAAATGATTTAGCAGCTAAACAGGAAAGACATCTTTTAAATAACAAAGCATAATTACACACTATCAAAAACCATTTTAAAACATTGCTTGTACTAACCATTCTGTGGTTTAAAACTTGAATTACAAGCAGATGATTCTGCCTGTCTTCCACTAGGTGGCAATATATCTTTTTCTTTAATAGTCTTTTCTTTCCCGGGGTCTGATTTTAAATGTATCTCTAGTATTTTTACTTTGAATAGATACGATGAAAGTTAAGATTGAGGAAACCTTGAGGAAGACACCTAAGAAATTGGTATATATGAGGAGAATAGACAGGGTGGTTTTACAAAAACCTGTCATTAAAACTAAAATGATAGATTCCACTTCATATATGCTCATAATTAAAATTTACATTATATCTTACCAGATAACATTAAACTTTTGGTAGTTGTTTGTTGATTTAATTGAAATTGGGTTTGCTATTCATTATTGGTAGTGAAAAGCACTGAAATTATTTCTAGTCCTGCTCCTTCTTAATCCTTTTATTTAAAACATCATCCTCAAGATTAGGTCATGGTATTTTAAAAGGCATTACTTATTTCCATAACCTGTTTTCAATCATGACTTTGGGGGAAAAACTACAAAATCACTTATTTTTGTATAGTTAAGCCTTTATTTTAGTGTATTTATGTCCATACTTAGAGATATGTTGTTTCTGAACTAATTAGACGAACATTATTTTCTTCAAAGTAAGATAGGTTTCAGTAAACTATTTGACTAGTGTATTAGTTTCTCAGGGCTGCCATAACAAAATACCACATATTGGGTGACTTAAAGAACAGAAATTCATTTCCTCACAATTCTGGAGGCTAGAAGGCCAAGAACAATGTGTTGACAGGTTTGGTTTCTTCTGGGGTCTCTCTCCTTGGCTTGCAAACGGTCACCTTCTTACTGTATCCTCACATAGTCGCCCCTCTGTCTGTGTTATCTGTGTCCTAATCTACTCTTCTTAGAAGGACATCAGCCCTATTGGATTAGGACCCAACCAATAACTTAATTTTAAAGGCCCTAAATCCAAATACAGTCACATTCCAAGGTATTGGGGGTTAAGACCTCAACATATGAACTTGGGTGAGGGGAAGGGCATAATTCAGCTCATAATAACTAGCAAGTCTGCATACACAGCATACTCCACATTTATAACCGAGGTATTGTGATATAGAACCAAGAACACTAGGTTGAAGTTGTAATTCAAAAGCTGAGAAAAGTTCTTATAGATTATTTAATCCACTGATTCTTGACCCTTGATGCACAAAGATTTTTTTGAGGCACTAGCAATGACCTGACAAAATACCCAGATATTATGATGAATTAATTTGGAGAGGGACTAGTCACTAGTATATTTTTAATACTTTCTAAATGTTTCTAATAGGACCACAATGAATAATCATTGATTTAAACAAATATTTCCCAGACGTGGTTAGAGAATCACCCAGGGGGTTTATTAAAATGCAAATCTCAGGCCAGGTGCAGTGTGGCTCTTTCCTGTAATTCCCAGAACTTCTGGAGGCCAAGGCTGGAAGATTGCTTGAAACCAGGAGTTCAAGACCAGCCTAGGTAACAAAGCAAGACCCCATCTCTACAAATTTAAAATAAAATTATACAGGCACAGTGACATGCACTTGTAGTCCCAGCTACTCGGGAGGCTGAGACAGAGGACTGCCTGAGCCCAGGAGTTGGAGGCTGCAGTGAGCTATGATCACACCACTGCCCTCTAGCCCAGGTGACAGAGTGAGACCCTATTAAAAAAAAAATTCCGTATCCTAGCCACTGCTGCCCTCATTCTGAATCTCCAGAAATTAGAGCCAAGCCTATTTACCGCTCTCCCTAGCAATTATTAGAAATTCTGAAGCCTGAGAATCTCCGATCTCATCTAACCCTCTCATTTACAGATGAGAAGATGAGAGTTTAGAGAAGTTAGTTCATTCAAGGTTACACAGCTAGAGAATTGTGGACGCAGAATGAGAATAAATGTTCAATCTGACATCTAATCTAATTTCTTAGCAGGATTCTCTGTGCTTATAAGCAACTGTGTGGACTTTAGACTTTATTTAGCAACTGTGTAGCTGTGGCCCCAGAATTAGAGAGCACCTACTCTTTCTTTCAGGCATGTGCTGACACATCTAGGACGCAGGATCATCACAGCTATGTTTATATAAGGGTTGCATTCCAAGAGCCCTTATTGTGTTTAGAAATAATAAGCAACATCAGAACTGATGGGTGATTGTGAATACTGCATTATACCTGGTGCTCCTTTGGCCCCACCTCCTCAGACTCAGGCCTGAGTCCTAGGTGAATGGACACTGCAGTAGAAAGTTAAGTGACATGAAGTGAATGGAAGAGTCTGTTTCCCTAGTACCAGAAGTTTCTGCAGCAAGAGTCAGTGGCGTCTGAATCACTTGAGGCCTAGAGTCACTCACCATCAGAAAGTGGCAGCCTCTGTGCAGTCATCAGCTGGCAGAGAAGCAACCGTAGTTGACTAGCAGGCTGGAGTTGAGAGCAAAATGTTAGCTCAAGAGTTTTCAGTTCCGCTGTTATTATTCATTTGAAAAACATAGCTTCAGACAGCTCTTGGGAGCTTGATGTCAGAGCCTGAATTGGTGAAGTTCGTGAACACATACATACAAATAAGTTGTGAAACAATTTCAGAAAATGAATGTGTAAAACTCCAAAAAATTCCCAGCACTTTGGGAGGCTAAGGCAAGTGGATAACTTGAGGTCAGGAGTTCAAGACCAGCCTGGCCAACACGGTGAAATTCCGTCTCTACTAAAAATACAAAAAATTAGCCCAGCGTTTTGGCGGGCGCCTGTAATTCCAGCTACTTGGGAGGCTGAGGCAGGAGAATCGCTGGAACCCCGGAGGTGGAGGTTGCAGTGAGCTGAGATTGCGCCATTGCACTCCAGCCTGGGCAACAAGAGTGAACCTCCATCTCAAAAAAAAAAAAAAAAGAAAATCCAAAAAATAAAAAGCAAATTCCTTAGAGGATGATGATAGATGCACACTCTAAATTTTCCATAAAGATTTAGCTTAAACGTTTTCTTAAATAGGTACTTGCTCATGCAATTACATTTTTCTGGTTCTTACTAATGACCCTAACTTGAGTGAGCAAGGAGGAGTAAAATGTGAAAATCAATCTGAAACAAAGATAGAACATAAATGAAGTTTTTTTAAAAGTCTGTATTTACAACAACATAATTCAATTTACTCTCCATATTTCTGGAACATAGCTATTTTCTAGACTGATGTACTCCTACATTTTAATTTAAGTCATCACAGGGCTAGTTCTAACCTCTTTTCAGTGTTTCAAAAGTGAGGATCGAGAACCACCTACTCTAAAATCATCTGGTGCTGGTTGCTGAAAATGCAAGATTCTAGGTCCCACATAAGATTCATCAAATCTCTGAGGGTGACTATGGGAAACTGCATTTTTAACAGCTACCTTGGTGATTTAGAAAGGTCTCTCCCTGTGTGATCTATCTCTACAGTGTCCTATGGATAGTATTTTCTTTCCTTTGTGAGCTCTTATTATCTATGGTTTATAATAAAATTTTCTGAGGATGGAAGTATTGGGGGAAATTATCTTCTTTTTCAGTCTTTTCTTTATGGAGTCAAAAACATGGTGAAGTCATTGCCAGAGGTCCCCTCTTTTAGCATCCTTATCTGATTTTCTATTTGGCCAAGCGCCTGGGTCTTCGAGCAGGCTGCTATAAAGAGCCAGTATGACAGGCACTCAGAAATTGTACATTAAACTTTAAATTTCTTCTCCTGAAGTGTATTCAAAGGAAAGCCCCCATCCCAGAGAAGAGAGTAACTTGTGAATATATATATTTCATATCTGAAATATATATATGAAAAATATATATATCTAAAATTCCAAGTTTCTATTTCTGAGTTGTTATAAATAAATGTATTTTGAATATTTAAAGGATTTAAGAAATTCAAATGTGAGCTGCTGGCAATCATATAACTTGATGAGACTTGTTTTTACCATGCTATTAGCTTTACTATGCTTGGAATTAGATTTTTGAGTGTTAGGTTTCCTAAATATCTCCCTGGTTTTAAGTTTAGGCATGTTTGGAGGTTTAATAAATACTTTCAGATGCAGCCTCAAAGTCAAATACCTCTGATTTGGAAGGAGTTTTAGGCATTATTACCCTGGTGGAGAAGTACCTCTGCATATCGATGTTTCATTTTTACTTAGACTGCTCCAAAATTAGAAATTAAGCTTTAAAAAGCAAATGGAGAAGAAGATACCTTCATGTAAATTCAGACTTTTTTTTTTTTTTTTTTTTTTTTTGCTGTTTATTCACACAGGTGGCAATTTTGGATACTACCTCTTTGTTGGAGGGGATAGAACTCAGGGAAATCTAAGAGAGCCTAAAGGTAAGAGACCATTGAAAATGGGAGGTTCTGAGATGGAATTTAGGGAGCAGATCGAATGTCCCTGAAAATATCCCTGAAAATAAGCTTCATGGCATTCACCATTTATCCACCTAGCCCTGCTAAAGCAAATAGTTAAACTAGCACTGTCTACAAAAGCATTTTACTGAAAAAGTCAATTTACTCCTCCCTGAAGGTTGACTTTTATCTTTCTAGGAAGGACCTTGCAGGAATATTTCCTTTATTTTATTTCCTCCACCTTCGCTTAGCCCTGACGCTGGACCTCTTTGCCTAAAGAAGAACTGAACACTATGGATACTAAAATTTTTCTAATTACATGATTTGCATCCATTTGGGGGCTGGGTGTCACTGTTTGGCTCTATTTGTCTTTCTCAAGGACCCAGTGAAATTTTGCCAGAGTGTAAAATAGGACTTTATTCATTTGTTTGAGAGAGAAAAAAGTCATCAATTGCTTAAAAAAAAAAAAAGTTTCGCACTTCACAAAAAAATAACAAAACACAGAAAAAGTGGCACAGGCAATAGTATAACACCAACACACCCACCCAGAGATGAATCCTCAGAGAAAAGTTCAATCATGGTATGCCTGTCCAGATTTTAACCCTAGAAGCAGGTGTGCACAAGAGATCTTAGTCAACGGTGGGACTGATTTATGGATTTCTACTCTGAAACCCACAGTAAGGCTCTTCTCCAAAGAAAATGCCAAAAAAAAAAAAAAAAAAAAAAAAAAAACAGTGTGAGAGGATGAGAGGAATTTGGAATTGGTGGCTGGACATTTGTGGGAAAAGAAGTAAAGGAACAAAAAGTTAGATAAATTCATCCCATGATTATTTTTCTTCCCAATCTCTCTCTTCCTTCTTTCCGTCCTTCCTTCCTTTTCTTTACCCCCTCCCTCTTCTCTTCTCCTTCCGTCCTTCCTCCCTCCCTCCTTTCCTTCCTTGTTTACTTTTTACCTAAAGAATTTATTCTCTAAATAATTTGGGAAAACAAGATATTGTATGCATTCTTCAAGTCTCCATGTTTTAGCAGCATTAGAGTTCTTTATGATTTTTTAAGTCATGCATTATTTTTAAAGATCCATTTAAAAACAGGAAAAAGCTTGAGCTGGAGTGAGGGATCCATTTTGATCTGTAGAGGGAACATTGTTTTCATTAAGCACTGAGCACAGTGTAGCTTTCTAAGCAAGGTGCCATTTGTTACATAGTAACTAGGAAAAGGGATACCCTTCTCTCCTGCATTGTAACCATACTTCCTACAGCATGGCAAATTATATCTAGAACTCCTCTTACAGCCTTTTTCGTCCTTAGCATTAGGCTGACTTACAATTTTTAAGCACTAGCAACACACTGTATTTATAATTTAAGATTATTACAGCTAAGCCAACTAAAATATATATATATATAGCTATATACATATAACTGTATATATAATATATATACATAGTTTTATGTGGGGTGCGTGTGTGTGTGTGGAGTGTGTGTGTGTTTGTGTGTATATATATATATATATATAAAATGAATGAACCTATAGGCTTACATGATATTATGTATCAAACATTTTTTCAGTGACTCTCCTGTAAGCTTGAGGCATAGAGCAAAATCCTGAGTAATTACATGAACAACCACAAAATCAAACCAGCGATTACTCCCACTTCTGGTTAAAAATGAGAAAAGATCATTAAAGTAAGTCAAGGTCACAAAAATACTTCTTATAGAGGTATGAGAGCATTTTGACTACCTGAGAAAGATAAGTTGAGGCTAAAAGCATATCTCTTTTACCAACATGAGAGTCAATCATATTCAATAGTATAAAAAGCTGCTACATGTAGAATTATATTTGCTTTTCAAGATACCGCTATGTGATAAGCCCACAAGTGGTATTATTCACATGCTCAAGTAAAGGAAACAGATAAATAAATGGAAGGGCCACAAAATTTGGAACCGGTCTCCTGACCTAAGAGTCACTATTTTTTCATTACGTTATCACATTCTCATCTTTCTGTTTCAGAGTGACAACCATACCAACTACACAATGCTGAAACATGATGGAATGGGATTCTCAGTAGCCCTTGGGTAGGCTGTGAGAATTAAAGCAAGTCAACACATGAAAAGCACTTAGAATAATGCCTGCCAGTTATGTGCCTGTGTGTGGATTAAAATGTATATGTATGTTTGTATATATAAATATGTGTATCAGTTTGTAATATATACTTACATATTTGAACACATATGCACATGTCTGCACATATGCATAATTTATATTCTAGTACTCACACACAACTTGAAAAGAGATAAGTAAATAATAATAGCATAACCAGATTAGCTATTCAAGTAGAACACCTGTACCAGACCTCTAATCCTAAAGATTAAAATAAAAGAATTAAATTTTTTTCAGTTTCTTTATTCACTAGTCCTGGAGAATACAGGTTTCTAAAAAGTTCTAAGTTCCGTATCTAAAGTGGGAAAAGCAGAGGTTGCCTTGGGAATATGATCCATGAAGCAGAGGCAAAGAGCTCCATGGCTGCTGCCCAGCCAGGTTACAAAGCTAGAAGGCAATCATTCAGGCCCATCAGCCTGAGGCATACGTTTCTGCCTCAACGTTCTGGGCCCTCTGTCAAATAAAATGCATTTGGAGGAGGAAAAGGGAGTGAGAAGGCCCACCTTCTCACCCCAATCCCAGTTTAGCTCTTGGGCAGGCTAAATTTTCTATACCCCTTTGAGGTCATATTTCACCTTCGGGAAAAAAATGAAATTTCCAAGCTGGGAGAAACTGTTCAGGAGGCAGCTGGGGGTGTGTGTGTGTGTGTGTGTGTGTTGCGGGGGACAGTGGCTGTGTGTGTATGTGTGTAATGTGTGGTGTGTGTATGTACTGTGTGTGTCTGCTGTGTGTGTGGCGTGTGTATATGTGTGTGGTGTGTGTGTATGTGTGTGGTGTATGTGTGGTGTGTATGTGTGGTGTGGTGTGTGTGTACGTGTGTGGTGATGTGTGGTGTGTGTAGTGCGTGTGTGGTGTGTGTATGTACTGTGTGTGTGCTGTGTGTCTGGCATGTGTGTATGTGTGTGGTGTATGTGTGGTGTGTATGTGTAGTGTGGTGTGTGTGTACGTGTGTGGTGATGTGTGGTGTGTGTAGTGCGTGTGTGGTGTGTGTATGTGGTGTGTGCGGTGTGTGTGTGTGTGGCGTGGTGTGTATGTGTGGTGGTGTGGTGTGTGTGTACGTGTGGTGTGTGTATATATGTGGTGTGGTGTGTGTAGTATGTGTGGTGTGTATATGTGGTGAGTGTGGGGTGTGTGGTGAGTGTGGGGTGTGTGGTGTGGTGTGGTATGTGTGGTGTGTGCATGTGGTGTGTGTGTGGTGTGGGTATGTGGTGTGTGTGTGGTGTGGTGTGTGTGGTGTGTGTGCGGTGTGTGTGTGTGTGGTGTGTGTGTGTGGTGTGGAGTGTGTGTGGTGTGTGGAGTGTGTGCGTGGTGTGTGTGTGTGGTTGGTATGGAATGTGTGTGGTGTGGAGTGTGTGTGGCGTGTGAAGTGTGTGCGTGGTGTATGTGGTGTGTTTGTGTGGGGTGTGTGGTCAGTGTGTGGTGTGTGGTGTGTGGTGCGTGTATGTGGTATCTGGTGTGGTGTGTGTGGTGTGTGGAGTGTGTGTGTGTGCATTTGAGGGCGAGAGAGCGTTGGCGCCTGCCCACCTCTTTCCATCCCTGGGTGCTGGGGTCATCCTAGTGCCCAGCTAATTGACAGCGCAGCAGTGCAGTCTCCCTCTGGACTGGTACCGCCACCTTAGCAGTGAGTTGCCTAGTGGATGGTGAAGAGTCACCAAAGGAATTTTTTTCCAGAAAGTTCCTTTGGTGACGAAAAGCTCCAGAAGCGCTTGAGAGACGGAAAAGTGTGGAGGTGAGGAGGAGTTGAGGGAAGCTACCATAGAATGAGCAGAATTGATTCCAGGACATGGGATTGGGCAAAGGTAGAAGAAAAGAGAAAATGTAACACCTCCCTGAGGATGCTCGTGGCACTCCAAGCCTCTGCGGCGCTCCGCGTCCTGGCTGCATCTCCCTTCTGGTCCCAGCGCTTGAGTGGCGCACGCTCTCCTGCACCTGAGCAGGCTGCACCGCCCTAGAACGGGGGAGGAAAGTCCGGGTCGACTGGAGACGGAGAGAGATGGTAAGCGCCGGACCGCGCGGAGAGGCTGCCTCGGAGATCCTGCCCTCGAAATGGGAGCGGAGGAGGAGAACTGCATTTCCCAGCCCTTTTCTGAGTGTGACTGGCCCTGGGTGTTCAAGGTTTCCCCGTTCAGGGTCATGTTTTCTGGGCAGGGCGCCCTAAGAAAACAAACTTAAAGAACAGGCAGCGCGGGCCAAGGGTTGGGAGGCCGGCAGTGAGGACCCCAGGAGAGAGATCCCCCTCTCCTACACCGCGCACCCGTGCTTACAACTAGCCCGCGCGCGACTGCGGCTGCAATACGCGGGGCTTTGGGCGTCGCATGGCCGCAGAGCTTACGAGTGGGCCGCTGGGACCTTGGGAACTTTCCCGAAGAGCGTCCGGTTTCCATCTTGGCTCACCAAGGCCTGGAAAGAGAGATGTGTGCGTCCCTTCCTGGGCCTTCCGGTTTCCACATGCCTGTGGGCGTAAGCTGTACCCTGCAAGCACATCCTGGGAAGTACAGGTGGCCCCCACTCACAAAGTCCTCGGAGAAGTAGAGAGGCAAATGAGGCCAGGGACTCGGAATCTTCTGGGCAGACACGCCTGGAGTTCTCTGGCCCCAAGCGCAGGGTCAATTCTGGACATTCTTCCACTGATTGGGATGCAACAAATGCTGGTGCAGCAACCGCTTGGCTTTCAATTTCCCGTCTTTAGGACCTATGGTTCCGGCACTGGAAGCCTGGCCACCTGCCTGGACGTCGTGCGACCAACTTGGCTTGATGTTTGCGTGACCCTGTGACCTCATTTCCTCCTCAGCTGTGAGTGACCTCAACTACTTTGGCAGACGGATGAAGTTATAAAATCCTAGAAACTCCCCTCTGAGAAGGTTCAGACACAGGAGAAGTTTATGATATACCTCTGAAAGCTTGAAAATGCAGCATTAAAATAAAACATTTCTGAGTTTGCCTTGGCTGAAGGCAAAAGTAGCTTTGGGCATCCTTCCTCTACTACTTCCCGCCAAAATGGTCTTGTGGACAGATTGAACAACATAGCTACCCAGCCCGAAACTGTCTGCCACTAACCCATCTACCTGGATCGCCTGGGCAGTAGCTCAGCCAAGGCTCGGCTTTCTTCCTGATCCTACGATTAAGTTAATGACTGTACAAAAGAAAACACAGGGGAGGCTCACCAAGTGTCTACTCGTGGCAAAGCGTCTATACGTACTCTTTAGAAAATATGATTCCAGCCTATAACGAAGTCAATATCAAAAAGCAATATTTACCTTTTTCTAGACCTCACTTCATCCCTGTCTGAATCCTCAGTGGAAAGTAAAGCTGCTTTCCTGAAAAGGAGATTCCAGAAGGATCAGATAGAAAGGAAAAGGGCATTCAAGATTTTTTTTTTTTGAAAGGCCTAGGATAAGCTGTGTTTGTTTGCTTGCTTGTTTGTTTTTGAGAGATTTTTGCTCCAGAGATCTAGTGCCCCAGACATGGACAATTTAGTCGGCCTATCAGGCATTGTGATTTAAGGATCTGTGGATTCAATTTGCCTCCAAATTTGACTTCAATTTGCTTCCTCACTTCTTGTCGTCAAATTTCCTTCACAATCTTGACCTTTCTCTAGAAAGACCTCTTTGTGTTCAATTGGAGCCTGATTAACTCATCAGGGGAAAAAAAATATTTCCCAGTGCTAGAAGTACTTTAAAAAATAGCAGAACCTGCTTTGCTTATTTTACAGATGAGAAAACCAAGCTGCAAGTAAATCAAATTATGTCAACAAAGATGCAGGGTCACACTAGTTGTGAATAGCAGAGGTAGAATTAGAATTTTAGACAGTTTGCTGGGGTTTAGTGTTTCAGATCATCCAAATGTTGCCTAGGAAAACTGACAGCAGGCCTCAAAGAAATGTAGCAAAAATATATATATATTTGCATGATCTTAAAGAACCACACCTGCTTTTTTAGCAGTCTAGGTCACATTCCCAATAGGTACATCATTTTGCTCTATACCTACTCTTAACCTGCTCCCTGCCCTAATCATAACTTGCTTTGTAGAGGTCCTAAAATAATGAAGGCTTTAATATCCTGCTAGGGAAAACCATTGCAAAGCCTGTAATGAGACCTTCTATACACTTCCCATGTCAGACCTTTTCACAAGCATCCACCTTCATATAGAGGGGAGAGTCTTCAGGATGTGAAGAAAGGAGAAAAAAAATGAGACAACTCCTGTGATAGCTAAACCAGTGCAGTGCCTGTTTCCAGAGTGACTATGAAGATGCCTGTGGATTAAGTGCATGCTATCCTAAGGCCTAAAGAATTATTGTTCATTTGGTTTTATGTCTAATGGTTACTGGTCATATCACATACACCTAGACTTCCTACACTCAATATTTAATTAGTTATCAGTGTGTAAAGAGTACAGAAGTACTTTTCATAAAGGGAAGAGTAGAAAGAGGAGGGCAATCGTCAGATTTTTCTGCATTGTAATGTTTCAGGACACGTTTTTTGCAGAGGCTATGCAGTTGTCCATGCCTTTAGAAGGAAAGATGGGCCTTGCAATACATAGACCATGATCAAACTATGGTCATTCCACCTTGGTTTTTAGGGAAACTCCCCCACAGGATCTCTAAATAGATTATGACAGCATGCCATTGTAATGACATTAGAGAACAAGATACCCTTCTATTTAGCCATCACTAGTAGAAACTAAAGTGGGCTTCTCATCTGGTCTCACAGATCCCAGACTGAACATTGTTTGTCTCAGACCATTTGTGAAGATGCTAATTATCCTGCTGCTGAAAAGAATGCTGGTGTCCCAGTGACAGGTTAGCTGCATGGCAGGCATCTTTGTCTAAATGATTTGTCTTTGATCAAGATGCACAACACTTTCCAGCTAAATATTTTCAAAGTGATAATAAAAACTTATCTTCTTTTAGGCTCAAAATTGGCTTAGAGTACATAAATGCAAATGGTGCCAGGTTTATCATTCTCTCTTATGCTGTTTCTTCCCTTCTTTTCATGAACTCAGTGAAAATAAATGACATTTACTCAAAGTATAGTCCTTAACTACAACAATAAAATTTAAAAACTTTCCAAATATTTGCTTTGAAGAAAATAGTCATTTATTGTCAAAGCATCCAACATACTCGGATAAACTATAAAGTTTAATAAATATTTCCAGGGATAAAAGAAACACATAACTATTCAGACTCCATTTCACTGGCACAAAATTACACTTTGTATTAAAAGAAAATACATATGTACATAATTGATGACATTCTTCATTGAAGTCCATTATCATTTCATTATACATGCACTTCCCCCTGGAAACTCAAATTGAATGGCGACCCCTCTTTATTCATTTTGTTTATTTTTGTAAGAACACAAACTGTCATCAAGAAATGCAGAAAGCATCTCACCCTCCTCCTTTACTTTATATCTAAAATAAATTTTGCCCTTACATATAATTATTACATCTAAATTGTAAGTGCTTAATAATTTAAGTAGAAACGTATGACAAATGCATCAATATGTTGCAATATATGACATTTTTAAAAATGTACCTTTGTTTTGGGGAAAGTGAAAATGCGTGCATTCAAAAGAAGACCCCCTCAAACAACCCACCCAATCAAAACTCCACCATCCTGGCTCTTGTGTGTATGTCTGTGTGTGTGTGTGTGGGTGTGTGTGTCCCGGGTAAATATTTGAATGAGGTTCCTGGGAGGAGAGGAAGTGTGTGTGCGTTGAGGGGGTGAATGTATGTGTCTTTGTGCAGTGTTTCGGGGTGCAAGGAAGCGGTGGATGTTCTCGCGTGTTTATTCCTGCAGGTGGCTTGACTGTGAGTGCGTGCGTGCGCGCGCGTGGAAAGCTGGGGTCCTTTCCGAGTCAATTATGCGAGGTCATGTGCCTGGAGAGGTGGTGGCGCTCCCTGAAGGACTCATTGCAGATGGGGCACTTGAGTTTCTCCTCTCGCCGCCGCTTCACCAAGGGCTCCATCGCATACTCCTTTTTGTGGTGCGACCTCATGTGGTACACTAGGTCGGAGGTCATGCGGAAGGAGGCATTGCACTTGGCGCACCAGTTCTGCGCGGGCAGACACAGCGAGGTGAAGGAGGGCGGCAGCAGCGTGAGCGCCGAGGGCAGCTGCAGCTGCAACGGCCCCGCGGCCGCCGCCGCAGCCGCGGCTGCAGCGGCAGCGGAGCTCTTGGGCCAGAAGGCGGTGGCGTACAGGAAGGGGCTCTGCTTAGGCAGGCCGCCGCCGCCGCTCGGCAGGGACCCGCAACCTCCGTTCAGGTCCGCGGCCCCCTGGAGCTTCACCGCTAGAGGGTCTGCGGCGGCGTGATAGAGTCTGGTGGGTCCCACGCCGTCGGCGGGGTGGCATGGCTCGAGCGCGCCCAGCTTCTGGCCCAGCACCAGCGGGGACAGCTGCGAGAAGGAGCGTGCTGGCTGCGAGAAAGCGCTTTTGCGCTCGTCCGACGCGGCGCCCTGGCCCCCGCCCGCGCCGCCTGCGGCCCCGGCGCCCGTTCCGCCCCCACCGCCAGTGCTGCCCGCGCTGCCCAGCTGCGGCACCGAAGTGAAGGCGCTGCCCCTCGCAGGACTGCCGCCCTCAAGCCGGCTGGGCAGCGGGCCCCCGGGCCGCGGGGCCAGCAGCTTCTCGGCGCCCACCGGCGACGGGGCCGCGGGCGTGGAGGAGCCGCCGCCGCCGCCGCCGCCAGCGTCCTGGTCCTCGGAGGCGACGCCCGCGCCGTCGGCTGTCCCCTCCTCCTGCAGGCTGGCCGCGCGGGCAGCCTTCTTCACCTCCACGAAGGCGCTGCGCTTCGCCTCGCCCGTCTCGGGACTTGGCGGCGCGAAGAGGCGGCCGTTCTCTTCCAGGCCGAAGTAGCTGCCCGAGGCTCGGTACTGCTGCGGTGTGCACACCAGATCCTCCTTGGAGGCCGGGAGGGGCCGCTCTGCGAAGCGGCCCCGGCCCCCTACCAGACCCGCGCCACCGCCGCCCTCCGCCGCCTCCTCCGGGAATTTCCTCTTTCCTTTGCCGCCGCCCGTGGCGATGCCGTCGGGACTCAGCTCCGCCTCCTGGTGGCCGCCGCCTCCGCCGTTGCCGCTACCGCTGCTGAGGCTCTGGGCTGGGGAGCAGCTGCTGCCTCCCCGGGAGTTTTCCAGCTCCCTGGCCAGGTTGTGGAAGTCTGTGGATGGCTTCGCGCTGCTGCCGCCGGCGGCAGCGGGTGGATTGCTGCTTTCGGGGGAGGGAGATGGGTAGTGGTGGAGGGGGCCGGCTTTGCAAAACTTGGGACCCGGGCCTAAAGGTGCCTCCTGCTGCTGCTGGTGGTCTTTGCCACCGCCGCCGCCGCCGCCCCCGTGGTCCTTGGTGCCCACGCCGCCGCCTTGCTCGTCTTGGGGACTTATATCAGCGCTGTGAAGTCTCTTGGGGCAGCGGAAACGCAGATGCGCCACATAGGGGAACTCAAACTGGAAACGTTGGCTGCATTCCAGGCATGTGTAAGGGGACGACCCTGCTTAGTGAGCAAACACCACACACACACACACACACACACACACACGCACACCACATGATTACTCAGCATCGCCCCCAAGCCAGTTTGCCACCATCCCCTTGACAAATCCACCTTCATTTCTCAGGGCCCGAGTGCCTGAGAAAAGAATGACCAACCTGATCTAACTTTCCCTCCTGATTTGGGGGGAATACAGCAAACAAGCAAGTTTCCTCGCTTTATCCTCACCTATCTGTTTAACTTCATTCCAGACTATATCTCAGAATCTTCCTATGGGACACCCAAAGGGAAGAAAGGCGCGCCAACGCGCCGGGTGAGCCCCTGCCGCTCCCTGCGTCTCTCCCCGGCTAGTTAAGGGCCCACACGCCGGTCGCGAGCCAACCTACCATTCATTTTGTTGTGGGATCTAGAGGGGCAGAGCAAGAGTAACTCAGTCAGTTCTTTCCCGTACCAAACTAGTAACTCCTCGTCTTTGGCAATCCTGCGGAGAGAGCGGTAGAACAGCTGTCCGTTTTTTATGTAGGCTTCGAGGTTCTGCTCTTCCTTATCTCTGGCCGATTGGACCAACCGCAGCCACATGAGACCTTCTGAGGAACCATTTGCTGCTGAGGTGTCTACCTGCGGTTTGAAATAAATGAAAGAAGACAAGAAGGAGAGGGGGAGAGGAACCCTCATGAGGGAATGAAATCAGAAGAATCAAGACCATTTCTTCTATGTTAGTCTTTTCCAAAAATTATCTGAGACCACGCTTCCAAAACTTTGGCCCAAGCTGGGACCTATACTCATGTTTGTAACCAGTAGGCAAGATAACCATTCTTTGAAACACTGCATCACTCATATAGTTTATTTAAGTCACCGTTTTTATATATTGGTTGAATACTAAATGAGGAAATTTCTTCTTATAATTTAATGTTAACCCCTTGAGAGTTTACTTCTAAGTTATTCCACATTACAAAGCTATGGAGAATTTTGTTTGTTTCAGAAATAAAGCAAGCTTAGATGTTAGAAATTATGCTATGGCAATCATGTTCCTAATCTTGGCTAGAACAATTAATAGCTTTTCTTTGTAAAGAAGAATAGGAAATGAGAGGCCTTTTATCTTCCAATTCAGACATATGGATTTGATGATGCTTTACTGTCAAAACCATTAACATTTTTATTTAAATACAAACTCTGGGCACTAGCTAATATTACCAAAGAAACTAATATTTAAGGGATGAAGAAGCCTCCTCAAATGGAAGGCAGATGTACCCAATACTTGTCAAAGAACTTGCAGAAACTAGTTAGTATGCAAATAGCCTCCGCCCCAGTGAAATCTCCCAGAGTTTAGGAAGTCGTGTTCATCACCAGGATAATCCAGAACTGAAGCACTGATTTAGATATTTCTAACATTCCAAATCAAATTTTGTCATTTATTCCAAAAAATCAGTTGACAATAATCTGAATTTAATTTTCCTTTTCTAATTTTTGATGTGTGAAATGGGATTGCTTGCATTATTGCATTTTTCCACAGGCAAAACCTATCTCCACTTGTCATTAGAATTATTTTTAGTCCATTTCCAACAGGACATTACCCTCATACACCTACACAGCTACAGTGGAGACTTACCCGAAAGATATACGGTACTGTTCTCTTGTCAGTAGACTTGAGAGCTATGAAAGCTATGCTGTCATATAGGGAAGTATGGCTCAGGACACAGGGACCAAATATAGCATTCTCAGGGATGTCGCAGGTGGTGTAAACGCTGGTAAAAATATCTGTCAGACATTGTTGGACAGCCTTGGCATCTCCATCCCAGATGCCTCGCTGGATGCCCGTATCCTCCATCACTGGAGATAGACACACAGCACAAGAAAGTGAGTTACATTACTGCTTTTAACGCCATTAACCCAAGCAGAACTGTCCAAATACTAGGTAGATTTTCCTTGCACATGCCTGATTTTTGCATAGCTCTTATTTCAAAATTAAAGCAGATAAACATGGCATATTTTAAAGATGAAAACTAAGGGATACTTGTTAAAATAATTAGAATAGTGGGAGATCTGGAGCTGACTGCTTGGGAGAAAGAAAAGAAAGGGCTAGGAAAAACTAGATAATTTTTGCATTACCTTGATGTTGGATTGGGTAGGTTTTGGAGGTGAAGTTCAAGGCAGAATTATATATGTATGTATATACACACACACATACACACACACACACACACACACACATATATAATTTTTTTAAGCAGCCTATAGACTTCTCTTACTGAAAGAAACTTCTAACCCTTGAGGGAAAGTGCCTGTCTGCCTATGTATTGAACTGGGTGCCTTCTTTTCTTCCAAAGAGGGGAGCAGCATTAGTGAGCAGGCGGAGACAGCGGAGCATGGCGAATGGATTTCAAGTGGAATGTCAGGGCCACTAATTCTGTGTCAGCTAACCTTTCTCTGCAGCCTACAAGAAGGGACGTATGTCTGCTCATTACCATAATCCAACACTGTTCCTCTGAGGCTTTAATTAAAAGCAGCAAGCAGAGGTAATTTCTTTTCTGGACATGCTTATTTATGGATGAGAGTGAATCTCGGTTACCTTGTTATACAAGGGGGTGGATTGAGTCACATGTGGCTCATGAAGTGAGCAGGTACAGGACAGGCCTAAAGTGTCCCCAGTCTGAAATACTGTGTGTAATGACTGGTAAATTTTCACTCCCCCTACCCCATATGACCCTTTTTGGGCGAGAGGGGGCAGCCCTGCTTGAGCACTCCTCAGTGGGCTCTCCAGCTGTTTAATCCGCAGCAATTTAGAAAGTAATGCCCCAATGGAGGGTTCTCTATTAAGCTGTCATAAAGGGACATTTTCCTTCCTCTGGACACCCCATACAAGACTTATCACTAAAAAAAAAAAAAACACACACACAAAAAACAGGTATTTAAATTTTTAAACTAGCTTTGAACTAGCTGCATTGCTTAGTATTTCAAACTAATCAAAAGATTCCTCCAAGTTTGTTGTTCCCTAATAATGTCACTGTTGGCAATTATTTATGTATGTTTTATATAATTAAAGTAGCAGGAAAGAGTAGATCTAATTCTTTTCCTGCAAAGCTGTTCATTATGGAATAATATCAGTGACATCTATTTTTATTTTAATTTATATTAACCAGTTAACCTTACATGTGTGATTACAAGGTGTGCTTTTCCCCCCATTCCAGCTAACATAGCCTAAAACTTTGGTTAGCCTCATTTTTCCACTCATCCTCTTGCATCCCCCAAATGTCAAGTGTTGGGCTGTATCTCCCAGACAGCAGAAATAAGGGAAAATATCCATAAAGTAGAAACTTTATCATTCTACATCATCTATCCCTGGTCATTTTTACCCCATACAAGGTAGACCTCCTGATTTTTTCATTTCAAATTAAAATACATTAAAAAAAACCCCATAACCTCTCATCTCCTTTTCAACGGAATCCTATTCTCCTCTTTTCAATTTCCTTCAATTCAGCGTTTTATGCCCCACTTTCTCTCTTCCTTTTAAAAATCTCTTTCACACAAGCATTTCATTGTGCCGGGAGGTCGCCCCGTCACTTCTGGCAACAGCAGGGACACAGTCATTAAAATGCAGTTCTACCTAACAATACGGCAAAAAGGTCCTCACTACGCCGCGCTAATAGCGGTCGGAGTCGCAGCGCCAGGCGCCACGAGCCTCAAGCCCATCACAATAACCGCTGGGCAAGAGCCTAGGAGCGCCCGCCTGCGTGCGGTCGCCTTTGCCACCCAACGTTTCACAGCTCCGTGCCCCGCTCCAGGCCCAGGTTCTTATCCGCCTGCCCTGGGAATATACCCCAGAGCCGGTGGGGCTTTCTGAAAGCCGGTCGCTGCTGCCCGCCACTAGCCCGTCCCTCTAGGCAGGCATTGTCTGGCGGCCGCGCGCTCCCCAGTCTCCGGTTTCTCCGGCAAAGTGCTCCCCACCCGCTCCTCCTTTTGTACAATATTACTGGCAGTAGAGAGCCCCTCAAGAATTATTTTTCTCTCTCTTCTGGATAATAAGGAGACGGAAGACATAATGTTCTACTCTTTCCACCTAACTGTCTTCCTCCCATCCCCCTTCCACATCAATGCAAATAGACTTACCAGGAATAAGGTCGGTATAGAATCTCCCAGATAAGGCCACCTGGAACCGGGAAGATGCAATCGAGTGTTTCTTTTTGCCTATTGTATCAGTGTATTTCCATGTCAAGAGGTGTTGGTGTTGCCGCCTTTTAGGCTCTTCCTGAAGAGATAAGAGAGAGATGGAGAGATGGGGAGAAAAAGATTGGGGGGTGGAGGGAGGGAGGGAGAGAGAGAGAGAGACGGAGAAACGGAGAGAGTTGTACAGATGGACCCGATGCAGTGACTGACTGGCACGCAGACACACACTTTTTGTTTGCTGCACATAATCTGCCCAATGACGCGTGACAGCCCACGTCCCCTCCCTTTAACTCTTTGCTGGGCCAGGCGCTCCCTCCGGCGCCGCCTGCCTCGCAGCTTTTTCCCCCGGCCTGCCCGCGCCCCGCAGATCCTGAGCGCCTACCCCGGGTGGCAACGCCTCTCAGAGAGCGTCCCGGCCCACCTCCTCCTAAAGCTCGGGCCCTCTGGGACTGCTAGGAGGGGAAAATCGTTTCAGGATTGGAAAGGAAGGTACCAAAATGATTGGAGAGGGCCTTTCCCCGTTTGACTAGGCACTTGGAGAAGCTATGACAGAGAGCTGGACACCCAGCGCGTGCGGACCCCGTGCGTATTTCCCCGGAGTTCGCATTCGGTGAAAGGGAGAGGGGTGCGGTTAGCTCCAGGGATTCTCTAGCCCTGGAGCCACGGCTGATTTGCGCAGCTAGTTGCCTGGGGGTGATAAACGGGCGTCGTCTCTCTTCAGGAGTGCCAACACTACCAAGCTTCCCCCTGCAAAATTCAGAAAGGATGCGCTTTGGTGAGAACTTGGCTCAGCCTTCCGGTGGCTTGGGAGATGAGGTTGGAGTGAGAATGTCACCAGACCTCGGAAGGGGACATAACGGTACCTCCTAGTCCCAGGACACGGGTACGTGGGCGGAGGTGGGGTGTGGGAGGTTGGTGGGAAGAGCGCAGGTTACTGGACTCGAACAGTTCCTGTTTTTTTTGTTTGTTTGTTTTTGTTTTTGTGGGTTTTTTTTCCCCCTCTGCTTGGTGCGTTCTGAACAGCCCCAGAGGGAGTCCTATAATGAGTGCTGTTGGCACTCTGAGGTCTTGGGGTTGGGGGGCAAGGGTGATTACAAATAAAAATGATTACCAAGATGGGCTCCGGAAAGCTTTTCACATCCAGCGGGTGGTGGTGGAGGAGGGGATGGAGTTGCCGAGGCCGTCTCGGGAGCCTCGTTTGTGCGCTAAGCCACTTAGAGGCGCTGACTTGCCCCTTTAGTGCAGCAGCTGATTCTAATGACTTGAGGTCTTTAACAGCCTGCAAGTTGACTCCTTCAACGGGGCTGCAACACTATTTCGCTGGGGGATCTCGGGCTTCTTTTTCACAGTTCAATTCTCTACTCCTAAAGGAAGAAAGGCCTTTGAGTGGTATAGAGAGTTTCTCAACTCCTTCAGCCCCACCCACACCACTACTACTTTGAAGTGGGCAATCTGTCAGCATTAGGATAAATTGGATTGTGTAGCTAGCTAAAGTGGAGGAGGCAGAACCACAACTTAAGGAGACAGCCTCGTTGTTGTTTTTCCTAGTGTTGAAATAATGTATTTGGAGAGTTGGCAAAGAGAAGCTTACCATGTTAGTTTGATCCTCTCCCAGCTTTGAGACCCTTCTCTGGAACTCAGTGGGGTATTGAGGCTTTGACAGCCTGGTAACTGCAGTCCCAGGAGGCCAGGGGAGGATTTCGCTGAGGAGAAACAAGTGCAAGGACTTTCCCGTGAAGTTCATGTTCTTCCTTGTTCTCTCTCTCTCTCTCTCTCTCTCTCTCTCTCTCTGTGTGTGTGTGTGTGTCTGTGTGTGTGTATTTCCTTCTCTTTTCTGGTCAGTACCCCAGGCAAGTTCCGAATTGCTGCCTAGAACTAAGCTGAAATTCACAGAAGGAAGGGCTGCAAAATCCCCATATATTGAGAGAAAATGGGGAATCCCTTAGTTTTCAGGTTAGCTGCTGACTTTTCAAAGAAAGCTTCTTGAAGTGCAGTTTTATGTACTTTGGCTATGTGCAATTTTATCTACTTCGGCTAAGGGTGACTCCCAAGGCTCAGTGCAATGAGGGCTCTCTCACATGCCTGTATATAAGAATCTGCAGCTGTACTGAGCTACCAATTGTCTTCTGACTGGTTGCTCCATTGAATACTAGATTCACTTCTCTCTCTCTCTCTACACACACACAGACACAGACACACACACACACACAAGTATGGACACATTGTCCCCTAATACTTCTTTAAAGAATGGGTGGAAGAATTAGAAATGTGAAAATAATGTCTCAAACATCTAGAAAATAAACCTCAGGTTTGAAGAATAGTGGCCAGAAACTTAAGTTAATTCAGAGTAGAAGAAAGAAGAAAAATAAAGAGCAGAAGAGGCACGGTTGTAAACAACTTCAAGTTAAGAAAGAAAAGTAGCCATAAGAGAGTCATGTGGTCCCTCAGAAACTACAGACTGATAAATGCAATATGGTGTGTGAGGAGCAGTGTTTAAGAACATAATTTCATTAATCTGCTGAACAGAACACTCCTTAGTGCTTTCTTTTGTTGTTATTTAGAGAATTGGAAGTTTATCTCTCAGGAAGAGTCATCTGTCCATGCAAGCCATTAAAAAATTATCTTACATATTGTAAATATATAAGCCTCTACTCCAGAATGTGGACATTTAGAAAATAAACTCTAAATGGAAGGCATTTTTCTTGTGCCTGGCCTTTCTCTTATTAAATATAGAGACCATTTAAACTATGTTTCTTTTGAGGTACTAAAACCTTGACTCCAGTTTGTATAAAATAATGTTTTTGGTACTTAAGTTGAGGGTGGAACAGCTTGACCTTTTTAAGTCTTAAGCTAGAAAACAGCGACAATTTTATACATCTGAGAAGGGAGCAATTTATTGAGAATCTGGCCAACAGATGCTTCATTTCAGTTTCACTTTTTTGCCCTCTAATTAATTTTTTCCTACTGCTTTCAGGTAAAGATCCTTAAATATAAGAATTTCTCACATTTTATGAATCTGACCTACCCTTTTTTATTATGAGTTAATTAACTGACATAACAAAACAATATAAGTAAGATTTAGTCAAAATTCTTACTTGAAGAGTTTTCTAGTAATTTAAGTGGTACACATTTTGCTTGGTAATATAAATGTCCTAAATGATAATAATTAATAGGGGATAAAGAAAATCTACAAATTATTTTTATTTCTGTAGAAATTTATGGGCTAAAATGGTACATAAACTACTTTGAAATCACTCTGCATTAATACTTACTGGAATTCACTGATACTAAATGAAGGGTTGAGGCATTTATTCAGCCTCAGACAGTACTATAAAAATGTACCTAGTCAATAGTTTTATGTAATTCACATGGAACAATGGGTTTATGCATGTATTTGGAGCTCTCTTCCCTAGGATTTTATTTCCAATTAAGTGATTAGAAGAATGACAATGAAGAGTGGGTATGTTCACCTTGTTCCACTTTAGCAAGGCTCTTTGGAGTCCTGGCAAAAATACACATGTAGGAAACTGTAGTGTTATTTTGGAAGAGTGGGCTGGAGAGAGGTTGATAAATGATACCCCAGGTGGCTTTTATGACCTAAGTGAGAGGGTGAAGAAAGGGTAAGAAAGGGAATTTTAATTCTTAGCGAGTATTAGAATGAGGAAGAGGAAGAGAACACTCTTTCTCTTCCCAGGGTTGAAAAATGGAGCCCAAAATATTTCAACTTCTGTGATAAGAGGCAGGTAACATCTCCAGGAATAATTCACGTAAAGATTATTATCCCACGAGAATGAAAACACACTGTTTTTCTTTTTCTATATCTTTCTAGGTCCTGGCTTACCCACCTCTAACTCTATTGCCAAAGCACTATGCCAGCAAAGGCTTGATTGTCAAAAGAGTATGGCAATTCATGGTGAAAGAGGGGAAAAAACCCACACACTGGAAAATAAGAGGATGCCAGTGGAGCAGACAGTGGCAGCTCCTTCCTAAGCTTATTAATTTCCCACAGGGAGGTCTCTGGAAGGGGCTGTGAGGGTTGAGGGAGGCAGAGAATAGATCTTCAAGGAGGAGTATTGCATTACCTAGCCTCACCATTCAGAATAAAGAACTTTTTAAGGGATAAACTTTACTGACTACTTGTACATGAAAGAGAAACAGAAATGATGGGCTGGTCAATTAAGAAAAACACCAGGCCTGCGCCAAAAATGTTCAGAGGGTTGTTAACTCATTTTCTACCACTTTGCCTTTATCAAGAGAATGATACATGGTGGGTTTTTAAAAAGACCCAGAGGGGTTTGTTTATTTGTTTGTTTGTTTTACATTTTGGTGAGTCGAGAAGAGCCATGCTTGCTGAGCTGGATAAAGGATGATGTGAGGCAGTGGGGTGTGGGAAGGGGTACTCTTTTTTTTATAAGTATACATTGCAAACTCAGTTTGGGTCTGTTCCTCACCCTAAGTATTGTAGTTGGCTCACTGGGTATTACATGAGCAAATGTTTTCCAGGCTGGCCCTGGGAAAGCCAGAGACTCAGGGTTGGGTAATTTTGTAGCCTGTAACGAAGGCCTTCAGGCTCCCAACTGCAGGGATCATTACTCCTGACTCATACTTTTCTCTCTTGGGCTTTTCCTCGTAAATAGTCCTGCTTTTAATCCTGCTTCTCCTGAAGCTACTAGTACCACCATTATCATTACAATGATAATCTACCTTTCTCAAGTTTAAAACTTTCTCTCTGAGCCGTTCCCAAGTTTTACTTACATTTGTGTTGGAGTTCAGCTGAGAATGGGATAGTCTTTGAAAGCTATATGTTATTATCTTCCCCTCCTGGATCTGGGTTGTAGTCAACTGGCTTAATGGCCTCTGAGTATGACTTTTAGAAGGGCTAGCAAACCGAAGTGACATTGTGCACAGCTACCAACAGATATGAAAGCAGTGCCTCATACTCATCTGTGTGAGTGTGACCTCTGAACCAAATCCAATATCCACTATTTTGACCCCCTGGGTTCTCCCAAATTTTATACTCTTCCCCAGATGAGTGTGTAAAGATCTGGCAAGAAAAGGCTTGGATTTTTGTCAAATCTGTAGGCTCCAAAGTTTTTCTTAGACTTAGACACCACACCCTTTGAACGCATCTCAGTGTGAAGGGGGTTGACTGGTTGTAGCCAGGTCTCCATCAGTCACTCTGAACCTCCTTACCCTCTGGGTCAGGATTTTTAGGCAGACTGCGGATCAGGGGATGTCTAGCAGTCTCAAATTGGTGTCCAGCAGTCTCAAATGAAATTTTGAGAAGTCTAACTCTAGGCCTTGGGAATGTGACAACATTGAGAGGCTTTACATCAAATTTCTTCACACAGCCAGGAGAATGGACATCATCCCAATTCAGTACTTGTGTGCCACCCTTTTCCTCTCTGTTTTAGGTGGATTGTAATTCCTGAGTTAAATAAAGAGGCAACGATAGACACACAGCATATACATCCTGGGCAGACTACACTCCTTGACATCTAATCCCAGTTAGCTTTCTGAGGTATGGACTGTAAGAATTTAGGCTGCTTGGGAAAAAGCAGCAGAAAGCATGGCTCTTCTGGGAAAGAGGTCTAGGCAGGGGACACAAATGTCCAGTACTTGGAATAAACCCATGGTACACTTTCCTGAGGCCCAAAGAGAGAGACATTTCATTTTCTCAAGGAAGAGAGAAGCGAGAGAAAGAAAGTAAAAAGAAAGGAAGAAAGAGAGGGACAGAGAGGATTTGAGAAGTAGATACCAGTTAGGAACCACAATAGTGATTATTTACCATGTATTAAAGAGTATTGGAAATATGGTTCAATTTCTTCACAAATTATGCTCCCAAACTGCTCCCTTGCTCATATTGCCAACTGAACTCTGAGTGAAAACTATCTTTCATGATTTCAGTTCAATTAATCCCAGCTGTTCTGTGATTTAATCCAGGGGTATTAATTTAGCATCAATGGGGGATGTCTCCCAAAACATTATATGAAGAGGTGTTAGTTTTCAGAAGATTTTCAAAAACACTTGAAAGCTACCAATGTAAGTCTTTCCTCACTGCTAATACTTGGAAAGGTGGTCTCCTTAAAAAAATTCAAAGATCAACATGTCACAAATACAGCAACATCATGACTACCATAAACACTTCTGGACTTACATTATGAAGTGGAGGCAAGAATAGGCAAGGATTATAACATATTTGTTCTCTTGAACTTGCTGAGCGAAAAGCTGCTTCCCAGGCTGATTTGATAGTATCTGTAATGTAATATAGTAACCATGGTATTATTCATAATCTCCTTTTAAGGAAGTTTAAAGGAAAACTCATATTTTTCAAAGAAATAATACCCAGAATTGCTAAATAAAACACTCATACATTCCTAAGAATAAACATGTTGAATATAATGACCTAGAGATGTTGAGATTTGCTAGGCCTAGAATTTAACTTAGGCCTGAATAACTTTATACCTGAGCAGAAATGGTCCTCTATGCATATATGGGTATGGGTGCGTGTTTGAGAAGGTTGGGGTGAATGTTGTCAAAGGCAGCAATTAAAAATAAGTTTTAGGACTGTCATTTTACTTGGATGCTTGTCCATTAAGTAGCCAGTGCTCTTTTTTGGATGTTTTCATGTAAGATGGTTTTGAGAAAATAGTTTGTGTGAAGTCATACAGAACAGCAATTGGTCCCAAGGGAGCAAATTGAATAGAGTTATAAAGAATATATTTCCTGAGTATAATATTACTATCTAATATCTTGTGTGTGTGATCAGCTACCCAACAGCATTATCTATATTCTAGAGTCAGTTTACTGAAGTCCTAAGACATCTATGTTCCAGATAAGTGGGGTTCCCCTGAACTTGTGAAAATACCCTCTAGAAAGCCAATGCCAATGCACTGAGTGCAACGAGTTTCATTTCTAACCTGGGGGACGGAATTAGCTGCTCCTCCTCAAGGCCCCACACAGCTGAGTTTGAGTCCTAAGGTTGGGAAGCAAGACAAGGCACAGAAGTGCCTGCTAGACTCGGACACTTCCTGATGTCTACATTGTCCGGTGCCCATGTCTTAGTGAAAGGTACAGCGACAGAACTAAGAGTGCAGAGAAGGCCAAATCACGGACTTCAATGTTGGCAAATCAGGTTTCCCTGGGAAAGATCCAAGGAGGGCAACGCCCGCACAGTATCAGGAGGCGCAGACACGGATCACATCGTTTGAGCTGATTCACCAAAGAGTGCAGAGCCCTGACACAGGAGGCTAACAGGGCAGAACAAAACAAGCCATCATCTGCCCGGCGTCGCCCTTGTAGACGCACAGTGCGCAAACCGTGAATGTGGGGCAGTGTGGGGCCAAGCGGCGCGCTTGGTACGCTCCAAATGAGCCCCGGGCGAAGCAGGGAAGAAATGCAGTTCCCAAGGGCCCGCCACATTTCCCATGTTCTTTAGCCTTCCATCGGCAATCAGTGCCATCACTTGCTTCCCGCTAGGTGACCACTTTACCTGCGGAAAGGCGTTCCAAGGGCGGGGCCTGCGGGAACCTAACACTCTTTCCACCACCCTCTCTCCCTGCCTCTGTGCACGACCTCGACCAGCTGGTCGCCTGATCTCGTTTAGCAGGGCAGGAGCCTGTGTTCCCATTTCTTAGTAGCTGGGCTGTCGGTGACCTAGCTCAGCCTTGGTTTTCCTCCGGTTGAACTGAAGCTGGCAAGAGCTGCCTCCCGGATCGCAGTGAGGACTCTAAGGGAACGAGGGCGAGCGCGCTTTGGAAAGCCAGTTGCTGAGCAGATGGTAAGGGATCACTTCCAAGAGCCAGGGCTAGTTTCATTTCAGTCTTGGACACGAGATGGTCTCAATGCCTTCATTAATGAGCATTCTCCTTAGAAGTCTGGAGAAGTGACCCAAGAAGAAGGACCAACAATTCAGGCTCAGGAAAGCCCACAACTCCACAGAGGAACCAGGACTGCATGGCTTCGAATCCCAGCCCCCCCACCCTCAGGTAATTTAACTGGTCTGTACTTCAGTCCTTCATCTGTGAACTGAGGGCATTAAAGGGACCCCTTTCATAAGGTTAGGGCTGAGGTGATACTTAGCAAGCAGAGAACGACGCTTGGTACATACTAAATACCCATTTCAGACCTGCCTATTGTTACTAACACTGCCTTTGCTTCCTCATTAGAAAACTAAGAACTGTATTGTGCACCCACTTTCCAAGTGACCCAGCGAGGGCTGAGGATTTCCCGAAGCTTCTAGGGAGAAATGGAAGGAAAAGCAGTCATCCTTTCCCTCTTTCCCAGCCCGCACCGCGCACCTCCCACCCCCACCCCCACCCCAGGTTTAATGGAAGAGCAATCAGTTTGCTGCGGAAGGCCTGCCCGGTAGATTGATATTTGACTTCCTTCCTCCCATGCCCAGCTTGCAAGTTCTTTCTTTAGGACTGGTAGAGGCGCCAAGGGTCAGGGTCGCAGTGCCACGTTAGAAACGCCGATAAGTCAGACTGTTAAAGGCTGATCCGGGCGACTCCGTGGGATGAGAAGCATGTGAACACGTTGATGGTAAACTCCAGCGCCGCGGCCAAAAGCCGAGTTCTGGGGGTGGGCAGAGAAACCTGGGAACCGGGCCTCCCAGCGCGGACCAGGGCTCTGGGCCCCCTAGAGCGCGCGTGACCTCCCCACTCCTGTGAAGGGCTGTGGCTCAGATGCGGACCGGGTGGATGGCTCCAGCCCTCCCCTACACACCCAAGTCCCGGAGCTTGGCAGGACGAGGTAACTGGTGCCCGGAGGCAGCAGCTACACCATTGGCACTGGAGCTTTGTGCAGGGCGGGTTCCCCCCGTGGCTGCCCTCACTCCTTGTCCCAGCGCCCGCACGCTGGCTTCGAGCGGAGCACTGTGGGCCGCACGACAGACGGAGCCCCCTGTCTGGCTCGCGATGCCCGGCGGAGCCTCCTTCTCCTAGCCCACGCAGCTTCCGCGCAGGAGCAGCCCTGAACGGGAGCTTTACGTTTTCCCCACGCGCACCGTCTCACGTTATATGAAACTTTCCGCCCAGTCTAGGACTGGGGATCAGGTAATAGCGGTCAGTCGTGGGTTCCCAGTTGCTCTTCCTTCTGAATGATCCAAGAGGCAGTGGTTAAGAGGTTGATATTTGGGATTTTGAACACTCAGGTCTGAACCATGGGTCTGTAATCTCCTACCTGTGTGTTTGAGCAAATTACTTAACCTCTCTGAACTTTAGTATCTTCATTTGTAAAATAGTAAAGACAACGTCTATTTCATAGAGTGGCTATGAATATTGCAGGTCAAGCCTGGGTTCAGATCCCAGCTAGGCCACTTGCTTGAGTTAGTTAGCATCTCTATGCTTTTGTTTCCTGTGAAGCAGGGGGATCTGTGGAATAGGGATATTATAATATCTAACATCCATAACATCATATTTAAAGGGTCAGCATAAGAATTAAGTGTGATGAGGCTGGCAGAGCATTCAGCCTAGCACAAAAGAAATGCCCAAAGTTTAAAGCATCTCAGTGTCTTCTGCTTTGGAATGCTGGAAATAGAATTTTTAAAATCTCAGCTCTCTCCTCCCACTTTTTTTCCTCTTTGGAGAGAAACAAGATGCAAAGATGCATGTCAGTGTGTGGGGTGGTAGTGCCTGGAGAGTTGGAAGGAAGTAGCTTGTGGTAGAAAGTTAGGTGACCCTTGTGGGAGCTGAATGCCTGTCCTCCTGGCCTTTTGTCTTTAGTGTTTAGGTACAAGGTAAAAGAATTGAAAAGGCAGAGAAAAGGGACTTGGAACATGAAAGACACTCAACAAATGTTTCTTGAACAGAAAATGACATTTCAAAAATCAGGGAGACAAAGAGTCTGTCTGAAATGGGAATGGAGACCCAGAGCTGGGATTGACTGCCATCACTTGGTGCCAGGTTGCTAGTAGGCATCTGGGGCTCCATAGGAGCATTTCTGAGTGACTTTGTTACAGATCTCAGGAAGGGGGGTGACATTACTCTAGAAGAACAGACTCTGAGGACAGGAGGAGCAGGAGGTTGCATTCCCCTGCATATAGAGAAGGGGCACAACCCAACAACAGACACGGAGCAAACCCGACTCAAGAGAAGTTAGAGAAGTAAAACTCAGGTGAAGAGAAGAAAAGAGAAACGATATGGGCTATCTTGGGGTGAATTAGGCCTGCAGTATAGGGTTGGACTCTGTATATCCCCCAAACCTTAGAAATTCAATTTGGAGCCCCAAACCCTAAATTCGCAGATATCCCCTAATTATCTCCATAGCTCAGACCCTTTCAATGTAGAGAAGCATACCTGCATTACCAAATGCCCCATCATTTCCCACTGTCCTTCAATACCAGTATCATCCTCTGACTTCAAATGGGAGCTCTTAGCATTCTTTTCTGTTCTTCATAGATAATAAAATAATGGACAATAATATTTTACCCATCAACTAAGAGGACATTAAAAAAAAACATGGCCCGAAACAGCATTCAAGATGATATTCTTCTGCTTTTTTTCCCCCCTGAGGGCAGAGAATGCTGATACAGTAACAACCTGGGGTATTTCGTAAACTTCTGGCTCTTAGTCCACTACCCTGACTAAAAGGTGCTGTTAGCAAAAAGGAGAATAAAATAAAACCAATTCCTCAGTGTTCTACCCCGGGGGCAAAGGAGACATTGGTGAGAAGGAGCCACAACTTGGAAAAAGATTTATTTTTCCTGGCCATAAATCTCATCCCTTGTTCCTCTGCCCAACAAAGCATGATAAAGTCCTTTTCCATAAAGTATTCAGTATTAGAGCCACAAAGCTCCCCCAATCAGTAGCCATCTGCTTCTACCATTAACTGCTGCTCGCGAAGCAGGGAAAGCAGCAGCAGAGAAAGGGCACCACTGTTAGGCTGCTGGACAAACGAGGAGCCTGAATAGCTTTGGTTTTCCTTGTGTATCTGTATCTATAGAGACAGCAAAAGAAAGGCCGCATTATATTGATACAACAATTGTAAAACAAAACACGGAAGAGGCATCTAAAGGGCAATAACGCATGCATCAGGGGTCCCCAGATAAAAGGGGCACTAACAGATTTATAGAAACCTTTAATTGGTTTTCAGTTGAAAGCTAAAGAGGCCAGGGCGTAGCTGTGAAGAGTGGCAAAGTGCTCTCCTTCAGCCCTCTGGAGGCGTGATCGATTTCATGAAGGGAGAAAAGAGGAGACCCTACCCGCCCAGAGCTGCTTCTTCTTTGAGGGCAGGGAGCAACTCCACATTAGCAACTTTCCTCTTTGGCCAGGGAGTTAACTGATCTGATCTTGACAATCTCTCTCTCTCTCTCTCTCTCTCTCTCTCTCCCCCTTCCCTCTCTCTCCAGCCCGCCTTCTCTCTCTCCCTTCTCTTTCTTCCTCCCTTATTTCCTCCCTTCTTTCTTCCCTCTTTCAGACCAGTAGGTAAGTGGAAAGAGGAAGGAAAGGATGCAAAAGTAAATCTAACATTCCAGTTCTGGAAAAAAAAAAAAAAAAAAAAAAAAAGCTCCTAATAAGGCCCAGACTTTAAACCTGTTTACCCGCTAGTAGGGAGGCCTCTGAAAGTAACAGGAGTCTGACTCTTATCCTACCCCATCCTTCCTCTTCTCCATTTCTATAACAAACCAGTCCTTCCTTTTCTATACCAAACGGGAAAAGCTAAGCGTCACAGGAGTCTCTCCACTTAGTGCAGTGAGAAGTTTTCCCTTGTGGCCACCGGGTTTATTTCAGAGTGGATCTCTCCATTCAGCCAGTACCGCGCGCCTTTTCCTTAACCCCTTCCTGAGCAGCCAGCGGCAGCGACGGTGGCCCCCGCTAGCTTTGGTGGACAGCGCCCACCCATGCAGCAGCCTCGGACGTCCGTCCGTCTGTTCCTAAAGCTAATTTATTGGCCCGACCCTCCATTATCATTTTCGGCTTCCTAATTAATCAACGATAAAAGGCAATGACGCAAATTACGATTATGAGGGAAGTGGAAGACGGTTTTGAATAAAATGGGAGAAGGGAAATATAATTAATTGAACGACATGATAGTGAAATCTCAAGTGCGAGAAACAGGCCCCAAGGGATCAAACTCTGAACTAGGCCCCTCCGGTTGTCCTAGTGCCCTCGCAAGGGGACAGCCCCTAAATTAAGTCACATGGGCCCTAAGCCTTCGTAAGAGACAGAACTGGGTTCCCACTCCAGCTCCCAACCACACTCTGTGCCTGAGGCCCTTCCTCCAATCCTACCCCTTCCTCCAATCCCCATCACTCACTTTGCCGCCGCCCCTGTCGATTTTCCGGGCTCCTTGCCGGTGAGTCCGCTCCACTTCAGGACCGCATTTTTATTGAAGTGCACCCTATTATTTTGCTAATGAGTTGCGGGTCTCCTCAGTTTCCCTTCTGTCCTTGCACATTCCTCTAGCGAGGCTTTTTGTGAAATTGCAGGAAAACAAGTCTAGTAGGTCAGAGATCGCATTTGCTCGTGTAAGGGATTAATAAAGCTCTTGTCTGATGCTGCTTTTTAGAATTACGTTCGGGATTAAAAGACAGACTCAACACAGGCACACATTTTGCATCCGCTGGTCGTTGTGATTAATTTTTCCGAGGGGATTTGGGCCGGGAGCTTACGGAACGTGCTCTCTGGGTCTAAAACCCGACGACCTCGGCGCACGGGCGAGCGGAGGGTCTGGGGGCACTGTGGGCACGCGCCAGAACACTGGGGTATTAGAGAGGACATCTGACGGGCGCGGAGATGCCAGCCACTGCGGCCTTTCAATGTCCCTTCCCTCCCTTTCCCCACCTCCAGCGCAACTGCTTCTGAAAAAAAACGGTGAAGACTGTCCAGGGAGGCTGTCTTTAGGGTTTTGGAGAGAGGTGGGGAGGTGGGGGGAGAGAGAGAGAGAGATACTTTGGACTGTCATGACTTTTCGGTGGGAGAAAGGGGCTCAGTACAAAGCCACTGAACTTTAAGCATCCGTCTAGCAAGGGAAATCCCCAGCTCTGCATTCCAGGGAAGCGCTGCCCCAAATGCATAATTCACCCCCCAATCAAACAGTCGCCGTGCCCCGTCCCCCGAAAAGAATGACTTCAACCTCTGAGAGCTGCCATTCTCAGGGCTGCTTTCGCGAGCACCCAGGGAGGCACCTATGGAGAGGAGCCAGAGCCAGAACCAGAGCGTGAAACACGTCCATCCCCTCCACACTACCTCCCGGCGGGCGACAAACCCTCCCCCCCGCCAGTGATCAGAAAAGAGAAGGAAAAGTACCGGGGTGCAAGCGGGGAGGGAGGGGGAAGTAAGAGAACAAGGGCAGAGAGAAAGAGAGAAGAAGAGAGGACGAGGGAGCGGGGAGAGAGAGAGAAGCAAAAAGGAAACGAGAGAGGAGTACAATTAGAACTGAGAAAAATGGGGAAGGGCTGGTCGCGGTGGGCGGTGGGCATTACCGCTTTCCAGCGGAAGGGGGCATCTTTGCGGCGGAGGGAGCGTTCGCCGGGGCAGAGCCAGCCCTGTATCCCCGGCCCCGGGGTGCTGGCGCCCCCTTCTGGCTGCTGTGTGGCAGCTCCCTGCTTCTCGCGGGTGCTCTGGTCCAGAAACTGTTCCGCCCTCCACGCCCAGGATGAAGGGGCAGAGGGGAGGAAGGTCAAGAAAGAGAGAGGGTTGGGTACTGGAACGCTCAGGCTCCTCCTAACCCGCCCTTCGCCTGCCCCGCGGCTTCCTTACCTGGGGACTGTGGGGCTCCTTCCCCGTGAGCGCAGCTACTGCGGGCCCCTCGGCGGCCGCGCTCCCACCCCAATCCGAGCCTGCCGCGGAGCCCGTCCGCCTAGCGAAATGGCCCCGGTCTCTGCTGCAGCAGCTGGGAGGGAGGGAGCGACCGCCGGCTGCTGCCGAGCGGCGTCTGGGGGCCGCGAGCCGAGCCCAAGGAGAAGCCATCTGGAGCCTCGGCAGCGGGCGGGGGTGGGGGTACAAGAGAAGGGGCCAGGCTGCTCGGCCCCAGGCGGGCGCGGGGCAGGGCTCTGGCGTGGGAGTGGCGCCCAGTCGCTCCAAGTACTGCGTGTGTGTCGTGGGAGGGATGGTGTGGGGAGGTGTGTGAGGGTCACGGCCCCTGGGGAGGAGGAGCGGAGGCCTGCCGTTCTCAAGTCCCGCCGATTACAGGGCAGCCCGGTACCCGCAGGTTTAGCGAAAGAGAGGGGACCCTCCTGGCAACCACCAGCCCCCTCCAGCCATTTTCCCTCCGGGGATGGAGAGCTGGGCGAGGACAACCCAAGCACTCCTACACGCTCACGCACCCGCTGTCCGTCAGAAGTGGTTTGCTCATTTTCTTCTCTTCCCACCTTGTCCATCCCACTCCAGGAAACATTCCTCCCCAAACAACACGGATTTTTGGACGCCTCCACCTTGAGACAGCTACTTCAGCCAGAACGTGGGACAGGCACTAACAGGATATCACCCTTGGGGATAAACACGCTCCAGTTTCCTGTGGACGGTGGAAGAGGAAAGAACAGGAGAAGCTGCCAGAGGGATGGGGTGTGGGAAGCTCATCCTTGCACGTTTAGACTAGGGAAGAAGAGAATATTAGGGGATAGGGGGAGGGGGAGGATGGGAAGTGTAGTTTTTCCCCTTCCTTCCTTTCATTTCAGATCCCATTAGTGCTTTTATTTCTTTAATTTCGAAAACTATTTCCCTTTCCTGAATCTGGATGCGGGCAGGGAGCGAACTCAAGGAAATGATGAGCATGGACAGGAGATATGTCCTGGGAACTCAAACTCTCCTGCTTCGCCACTGTCTCTGAGAGAGATGCCCTGAGCCTTAGCCCAATGTAAAGAGAGCTGATTGGGTGTATGGGCAGTGGCGGGTGGTCTGAATAAGAAATAAAATAAGGGAAAGCCAGATCTACTCCCATCCCAAAGCATTAAAAGACGCACCTCCCCACCCCCCAGCTGTCTTGTGTCCGGCAGAATGGCATTATGTAAAAGATCTGGCATGTCACCCAGTGGCACATCTGGTAGGTGTAGATGGCATTCATTAGCACGGGGCTTCTACTCTGCAGCATGCCAAAGCTCTGACAGAGATGCCCGCTGCCAATCATTCATTGGCTGCCAATCCCCAAGCGCGGCCGGGCGGGATGGCTTCCTTCCACCCTGGCACCAGGAGTGCAGGAAACAATGTGTTGAGATAGAAGAGATGAAAGTGGAGCTGAGGATGCGAGGCACCCAACAGATGTATCCCGTGAGGAGATAACAGTGCTAAGAGTCATTTAGCAAGAAAGCATATGCAGGATCTCAGGAGGGAGGCTTGGGCAGGGGGTCTGCTTGCCTAGGGCTAAGCTGAAGGAAAAGCAGGGGAGCCCTTTCAGAAACCTGAAAGTTGAGGTTGCTTCTCTAAAAACACACAAAGACCAAAACCTCAACCCCCTAAGTGTAGGATTTCCCCTTCTCTTTGGTTTGTCACTTGTATCTCTTTTTATCTAGAAAACTAACTACCTCTCTAAAGGTCAACCTTTGTCATGTTTTTTTCTGAGGACCAAGATGAAGAGCACCTTCCTGTTTTAAATTTTGCATAATTCTCATAGACTAGTAATTTGGGGGCTAAGGGGAGGAAGACTGTCAGGATATCTTCAGTGCATCGTAAAAGGCAAAGGTCTTATTTCCATTCTTAGCTTTTCAGAGGGGATAAAGATGAACAAAGGAAAGTAAGGAAATTATTAAAATGGCAAACGAAGATTAAACACAAAATCCAGGATAGAGGTTGCCTTTGAGGTTGTTCTTTTTCTTAGGCTGGGTGGCAATTAACAAAGTGTTCAGTGTATTGTTTTTCTTTATGCCATATACATATTTTACATTCTTTTTATCCATTCACAATTTAATAAAGCAACAACAAAACTCAGGGCTTTGACAGTTTATGGAACTTGGTGTTTAAGTTGACTCTAACTTAAGCTCTTCAGTTTATATATATATGTTTGTGTGTATTATCTATACAGTTATACTCTTTTTAGTATATGTTATAAAATATTTGGGACATATACTACAAATTTATTCATATTTTATCTAAAACTGAAACTTTAGTTGGCCATTACATATATTTATTTGCTAAATCTAGCAACCTTGGGTATGCTGGCTCGTGGTCACAATATAGCTGCTGTAATTCCAAGCATCAAACCATCGTTTTAAACATGAAGAAAGGAACGGGGCAAACAACTGTGGTTGTTTGCTTAATCAGTGAAAGGAATACTTTCACTTTCATTAGGCAGACCTGGATCACCTGACCACATGTACATGCAAAAGAGTCTGGGAAAATTAGCCTTTAAAGTATAAAAAGATAGGGATAAGGGACTGGGGATGGTTGTTGGGTTGCAATCAAAGGTGTCTGACAAAGAAACTGAAGATCAAAGAAGAGTTCCTGTTAACATTAAACAAGAGTATAGCTTATCAAGTTTTTTCATTGTTTTAAATAAAAGTTTTCTGTTTTCATTATAGTGATTAAAGGGATACTGTTCTTGAGTTTAGCAGTTTCTTTGTGAATTTTATCAAATATTTCAAAATAAGGGCTTGGTCTTAATTTGTTCAGAAGACAGCTAATGTAAAATTTATCTTATATTTAGATGAAATTAGTATTTGCATTAGTAATATAATTAGAATGTACTTACAAATTTAAGTGAAACAAAGAAAATGACTCATGATGTTACAAGGACTGGGATTTGAATTCCCATTCTGCGACTCATTGGGCGTGTGACTTTGGGTATTTTATTTACCTAAGTAATATTTCCCCATTTATAAAATGGGTTAATGTTGATGCCTTGGAGGGTTATCATGAAGTTTAGAGATCATGATACACATAGAAGGTTTTGAAATATGGCAATTCTCAGAGACCCAAGAGGAATCAGAAATACCAAATGAATCATATTAAGAGATGAGTAGTCTCCCTGTATCTGTGATTCTGTTTTCTGCGGTTGGAAAATAGGTGAGTACAGTTCAATAAGATATTCTGAGAGAGGGAGAAAGAAAGACCATATTTACATAACTTTTATTACAGTATGTGATGGTTAATACTGAGTGTTAACTTGATTGGATTGAAGGATACAAAGTATTGATCCTGGGTGTGTCTGTGAGGGTGTTGCCAAAAGAAATTAACATTTGAGTCAGTGGGCTGGGGAAGACAGATCCACCCTTAATCTGATGGGCACAATCTAATCAGCTGCCAGCAAATATAAAGCAGGCAGAAAAACGTGAAAAAGAGAGACTGGCTGACCCTCCAAGCCTACATCTTTCTCCTGTGCTGGATACTTCCTGCCCTTGAACATCAGACTCCAAATTCTTCAGTGTTAGGACTTGGACTGGGCTCTCCTTGCTCCTCAGCTTGCAGACAGCCTATTGTGGGACATGTGATTGTGTAAGTTAATACTTAATAAACCCCCCCTTTATATATATATATATGAGAAAAGGAGTTTACTGACTCTATACATAATACCTTTGACCATATGCGGAGAACCAAGGAACATAATGAAGCTGGTTGGTTGCTCCTAAGTTCAGTGGACAAAATGTGGAAAGAAAATGATGAACTCAGGGATTCTGTCTCCCAGCTTCAATCTGAGCCTCAAATCTGCTAAGATTGCACTAAGTGAGAGTCTTATCTCGTGTAGAGAAAGAGCTAAAACTGTGGAAAAACAGACGCAAGCTCTTATCATGCTAGTGGCTCTCCTGCAATTAAAGATGCGTGTACAGCCTTGCCACGTGTCTACTGTTAAAGTGGGGGCATTGATTGGAAAAGAATGGGACCCTGCAACTTGGTATGGGGATGTGTGGGAGGACCCAGATGAAGCTGGGGACACTGAGTTTGTAAACTCTGATGAATCTTTTTGCCAGAAGAAACAGCTTCCCCATCCACAGTAGTGGCAACATCCCCTCCCCAACCCATGCAGCTATCAGCCTTTCCACCTTTGTCTGAGGAGATAAATCCTGCACTGCCTGAGGCAATAGTGATGGCCTCCCCTGTGGCAGTTTTCAGGCAAGATAATGTTGATTCTCCTCAGTAGCCACTCCCAACTCTTTTGTTTGCTTCTAGACCTATAACTAGATGGAAGTCCCGGAGGGCCCCTAGAGGTGAAGTTGAGAGTGTGACCCATGAGGAGGGACACTATACTCGAAAAGAACTCTTTGAGTTCTCTAATTTATATAAACAGAAATCTGGAGAACAGGCATAGATATTAGGGTATGGGATAATGGTGGAAGAAACATGGAGTTGGATCAGGCTGAATTTATTGATTTGGGCCCACTAAGTTGGGACTCTGCATTTAATATTGCAGCTTGGGGAGTTAAACAGTTTCAATAGTTTATTTGCTTGGTTAGCTGAAATATGGATTAAAAGATGGCCCACTGCCAGTGAGCTGGAAATGCCTAATCTCCATTGGTTTAATGTAGAGGAAGGGATCCAAAGGCTTAGGGAGATTGGGATGATGGAGTGGGTTAGTCACTTTTGACCTATGCATCCCAGCTGGGAGGGTCCAGAAGGTATACGCTTGACCAATGCCTTGTGAAACAGATTTGTGAGGGCAGCACCTGCATCTTTGACAAGCCCAGTAATTGCTCTTCTCTATGTGTCAGATCTGACAGTGGGAACCACAGTAACTCAACTACAAAATTTAAATACAATGGGAATAATTGGATCCCAAGGTGGCAGGGGCCAAGCAGTAGCACTCAACTGTCAAAGGCAAGGGGGGTATAGCTACCGTAATGGACAGCAGAGGCAAAGTAGCAATCAGAATAGTCTGACTCATGTAGAGCTCTGAGCTAATTAATCAGAGTGTTCCTAGAAGTAAAATGATAGGAAGCCTATTATGTTCCTATTTAATTTATGCAAGCAGAAATCTTCTAGTCCAAATGAACAAAAGACTAATTTGAATTATAAAAACAGAGAATCATAGTCCCTCAATCAATTTCAAGACTTGAGCCAGTTTACAGACCCAGAACCCCTTGAATGAAGGGGAGGCCAGGTCCCCTTGAGAAAGGACCCCACTGCATTACCGACAATTTATGCAGTGAATCTTTCTCCCATCCTCCCCTAAGGAGACCTCCAGGCTTTTACCAGCGTAACTGTGCACTGGGGAAAGGGCAATGATCAGACATTTCAGGGACTATTGGACACTGGCTCTGAGCTGATGCTGATTCCAGGGGACACAAAATGTCACTGTGGTCCTCCAGTTAAAGTAGGGGCTTATGGAGGTCAGGTAATTATGGAGTTTTAGCTCAGGTCTGACTTACAATGGGTCCTATGGGTTCCTGGACTCATCCTGTGGTCGTTTCCCCCATGCCAGAATGCATAATTGGCATAGATATACTTAGCAGTTGGCAGAACCCCCACATTGGCTCCCTGACTGGTAGGGTGAGGGCAATTTTGTTGGGAAAGGCCAAATGGAATCCATTAGAGCTGCCTCTACCTAGAAAATTAGTAAACAAAAAACAATATTGCAACCATGGAGGGCTTGTGGAGATTAGTGCCACCATCAAGGACTTGAAAGACACAAGGATGATGATTCCCACCACATCCCCATTCGACTGTCCCGTTTGGCCTGTGCAGAAGACAGATGGACCTTGGAGAATAACAGTAGATTATTGTAATCTTAACCAAGTGGTGACTCCAATTCCAGCTGCTGTACCAGATGTGGTTTCATTACTTGAGCAAATTAACACATCTACCGATACCTGATATGCAGCCATTGACTTGGCAAATGCCTTTTTCTCCATTCCTGTCCATAAGGCCCACCAGAAGCAATTTGCCTTCAGCTGGCAAGGTCAGCAATATACCTTTACTGTCCTACCTCAGGGGTATATCAACTCTCCAGCTTTGTGTCACAATCTCATTTGGAGAGATCTTGATTGCTTTTCACTTCCACAGGATATCACACTGGTCCATTACATTGATGACATTATTGTGATTAGATCCAGTGAGCAAGAAGTAGCAAACACACTGGACTTAATGGTGTGACATTCATGTGCCAGAGAATGGGAAATAAATCTGACTAAAATTCAGGGAACTTTTACCTCTGTAAAATTTCTAGGGGTACAGTGGTGTGGGCTCTGTTGAGATATTCCTTCTAAGGTGAAGGATAAGTTGGTGCATTTGGCCCCTCCTACGACCAAAAAGGGGCACAATGCTTAATGGGTCTATTTGGATTTTTGAGGCAACACATTCCTCATTTGGGGGTGTTACTCCAGCTCACTTATCAAGTGACCCAAAAGGCTACCAGTTTTGAGTGAGTCCCAGAACAGGAGAAGGCTCTGCAACAGGTCCAGGCTGCTGTGCAAGCTGCTCTGCCACTTGAGCCACATGACCCGCAGATCTAATGGTGCTTGAGGTGTCTGGCAGATGGGGATGCTGTTTGGAGCCTTTGGCAGGCCCCCATAGGTGAATCACAGTGGAGGCCTCTAGGCCTCCATTGCTGTCATCTTCTGGAGATAACTACTCTCCTTTTGAGAGGCAGCTCTTGGCCTGTTGCTGGGCTTTAGTGAAAACTGAAAGTTTGACTATGGGTCATCAAGTCACCATGCGACCTGAACTGCCTATCATGAACTGGATGCTTTCTGACCCATCCAGCCACAAGGTGGGTTTTGCACAGCTGCATTCCATCATCAAATGTAAGTGGTATATATCTGATCAGCCTTGAGCAGGTCCTGAAGACACAAGCAAGTTACACGAGGAAGTGGCTCAAATGCTCATGGTCTCCACTCCTGCCACCCTGCCTTCTCTCCCCCAGCCTGCACCAATGACCTTATGGGAAGTTCCCTATGATCAGGTGACAGAGGAAGAGAAGACAAGGGCCTGGTTCACAGATGGTTCTGCACGATATGCAGGCAGCACCCGAAAGTGGACAGCTGCAGCACTATGGCCCCTTTCTAGGACATCCCTGAAGGACAGTGGGTGAAAGGAAATCTTCCCAGTGGGCAGAACTTCAAGCAGGCCACCTGGCTGTGCACTTTGCATGAAAGGAGAAATGGCCAGATGTGCAATTATATACTGATTCATGGGCTGTAGCCAGTGGTTTGGCTGGATGGTCAGGGACTTGCAAGAAGTGTATTGGAAAACTGGTGACAAAGAAATTTGGGGAAGAGGTACGTGGAAGGACCTCTCTGAGTGGTCAAAAACCATGAAGATATTTGTATCCCATGTGAGTGCTCAGCAATGAGTGACCCCAGCAGAGGAAGATTTTAATAACGAAGTGGATAGGATTACCTGTTCTGTGGACACCATTCAGCCTTTCTCCCCAGCCACCCCTTTCATTGCCCCAATGGGCCCATGAAGAAAGTTTCCATGGTGGCAGGGATGGAGGTTACACATGGGCTCAGCAACATGAACTTCCACTCACCAAGGCTGACCTGGCTGTGGCCACTGCTGAGTGCCCAATTGGCCAGCAGCAGAGACCAACACTGAGCTCTCAATATGGCACCATTCCTCAGGGTGATCAGCCAGCTACCTGGTGGCAGGTTGATTATACTGTACCTCTTCAATAATGGAAAGAGCAGAGGTTTGTCCTCACTGGAATAGACACTTAGTCCGGATATGGGTTTGCCTATACTGCATGCAATGCTTCTGCCAAGACTACCATCTGTGGACTAACGGAATGCCTTATCCACCATCACAATATGCCACACAGCATTGCGTCTGACCAAGGCACTCACTTTACAGCTAAAGAAGTGTGACAGTGGGCTCATGATCATGGAATTCACTGGACTTAGCATGTTACTCATCATCCTGAGGCAGCTGGATTGACAGAATGGTGGAATGGCCTTTTGAAGTCACAATTACAATGCCAACTAGGTGACAATACTTTGCAGGGCTAGGGCAAAGTTCTCTAGAAGGCCATGTATGCTCTGAATCAGTGTCCAATATATGGTTCTCTTACCCCCATTGCCAGGATTCACAGGTCCAGGAATCAAGGGGTGGAAGTGGAAGTGGCACCACTCACCATCACCTCTAGTGATCCACTAGCAAAAGTTTTGCTTCCTGTTCCCATAACCTCACGTTCTGCAGACCTAGAGGTCTTAGTTCTGGAGGGAGGAACGCTGCCACCAGGAGACACAACAACCATTCCATTAAACTAGAAGTTAAGATTTCCATCTGAACAGTTTGGGGTCCTCCTACCTTTAAGTCAACAGACTAAGAAGGGAGTTACAGTGTTGGCTGGGGTTATTGACCCAGACTATCAAGATGAAATCAGTCTACTACTCCACAACAGAGGTAACGAAAGAATATGCATGGAATACAGGAGATCCATTAGGGTGTCTCTTAGTATCACCATGCCCTGTGATTAAGGTCAATGGGAAAGTACAACAGCCCAATCCAGGCAGAACTACAAATGGTCCAGACCCCTCAGGAATGAAGGTTTGGGTCACTCCACCAGGAAAAAAAAATGACGTGCTGAGGTGCTTCCTGAAGATAAAGGGAATACAGAACGGGCAGTAGGAGAAGGTAGTCATAAATACCAGCTATGACCACTTGACCAGCTGCAGAAAGGAGGACTGTAACTGTCATGAGTATTTCCTCCTTCTTTTGTTAAAAACATGTTTGTGCATGTATACACTTTACTGAGAAATTATCTTCATTTTATTTCCTTTTCCTTTATCATGTGATATAAGATTAATTGACTTCATATCAGCATTTAAGTATTGTTAACCTTATGTGATAGTATTTGGATGGGGGTGTTGGTGCATTTCCGGTTGTATGAAAGATAGTTGTATTATTTTAAGTGTAATTATGACCTTATTATTGTCTTTATTTGAAGATTATGTATGATCTCAGGAGATATATATGGGTTCAAGTTGACAAGGGGTGGACTTGTGATGGTTAATACTGAGCGTCAACTTGATTGGATTGAAGGATACAAAGTATTGATCCTGGGTGTGTCTATGAGGGTGCTGCCAAAAGAGATTAACATTTGAGTGAGTGGGCTGTGGAAAGCAGATCCACCCTTAATCTGGTGGGCACAATCTAATCAGCTGCCAGCAAATATAAAGGAAGCAGAAAAATGTGAAAAGGAGAGACTGGCCCAGCCTCCCAGCCTACATCTTTCTCCCGTGCTGGATGCTTCCTGCTCTCTATCATCAGACTCCAAATTCTTCAGTTTTGGGACTTGGACTAGCTCTCCTTGCTCCTCAGCTTGCAGACAGCCTATTGTGACACCTTGTGATTGTTTAAGTTAATACTTAATAAATTCCCCTTTATATATGTATATATATAGGTGAGTGCACAGTATATTGTTATATGTGTTCTATTTTATCTTATTTTTCATCTCTTGCAGTGTCTAATTTATAAATCAATTATTTTCAGAGGTATGTATGTATCAGAGAAAACATAGTATATACAGCATTTGGTATTATCTGTGATTTTAGCCATCCACTGGTGGTCTTGGAAATAATTGCCCCATCCTCAGGTAAGGGAGTGCTATAAAGATGTGGACCAGGTGATGAGAACAAACGAGAGAGTGAGGGACACAGAAACTAGCAAAACAAGAATATTTTAGGAGAGGAATTAGTGTTTCTACAGTATGCTAAGGACTGGAACCTTGGAAGAAGGGCCCGGTGAGAGACCTACAGAAACAGCTACTGCCACAAAGGCAATGGTGTAGCAAGGAGAGGACAGGGAAGAAATAACTCATCTTTTCTCTTCTCACATGCTCCAATTTCATGTTAATGCCTTCCAATGGCCTAACCCAACTGGAAACTAACTAACCAGCAGGGTTCTGGAGCATGCTAACGAATCTGCATGAGTCAGCCTCTGGCAATATACAGCCAGGAAAGGATAGAGAATGGATTTTGGAGAGACAAATGGAGAATAACCATTACATTACTACTATCATTCACAAATAGAATTATCTGAGAACTCTTTCTGAAAACATCTTTTTCATGCACAATTTCAACTGGGAGTAACAACTTAACGGGCTTTGTAAACTTAAGCATCCAAGATTTTAAAGAATCATTTCTCAGAGCCCTTTGGCTGGAACGTTCCTAGTAGCATTTAGGAAGGATTTCCAGAAGTCTTGGGAGGCTTTGCAAGCCAAAATCTGGAAGAATTTGAGAGTATGCTTTTATTGACTTCCTTTGGGCATCCCCAGGTCTCTCATCATTTGGTGGTTTCCTGTGTCAGCACCAGTCTTGCTATGCCTGGTTAGTCACTTGCTGATTGTTTTCAAGGAAGCCGGCCAGGCTTCAACAAAGGGTGACTACCTCATAACAAATCAGCCACACAGCAGTAGGAACTCCTACTAATGGCTTCCCTTGAATTCACAAACTGTGTAGATTTTAGATTGAAGTAACATTTTCTCTTTCCAACTTTGCCATCCCTATCTCTTCCTCCTGAACCTGAACTAACCCACAGACAAAAAAATGACAGAGGACAGTGGTGGAGAAGGATGCTCTCTTTCCTGAAGCCTTAGATTAAAATTATACTCAAGGCCTGTTGTCATGGCTCATGCTTGCAATCTCAGTGATTTAGGAGACTGAGCTGGGAGGATAACTTGCAACCAAGAGCTCAGGATCAGGTTGGGCAACATAGCGATATTCTCTCTCTACAATAAATAAATAAATAAAATTATCTGATTGTGGTGGCACATGCCTGTAGTCCCAGCTACTTAGGAAGCTGAGGTGGGAGGATTGCATGAGCCTGGGAGTTCAAGGCTGCAGTAAGTTAAAATTGTGCCACTGCAATCCAGCCTGAGCAACAAAGCAAGACCCTAACTCTAAAAAAAAAATTATAGCCAATATCAGGGTCTTGAGTATTCACTGTAAACATCAGCACAAACAAAAGCCTGATTTCTAAATCTCCTAGAAACTAATAGTTTGAAAACTTGAGAGGACTGATACAAAGTTGGAAGTCACTGTTTCAAAGGAGAGAGACAGAGTTAGCTATAGGAAAACAGAAAATTAGGAGTGGAAAGCAAAGGTGAGTCTTGTAAGTAACATATATAGCTAAACAATAAATACAAGTGAAATAGATTGACTTCTAGAATGGCAATGTGGGAAACTCTGCTGAGCCACCCCTCAGTGAAACTGGTGAAAATTGTGTGTAAAGAAACAACCACTTAAATTCTCTGGAAATGGTCCTAAGGGCAAACGGCAAATAAAGAAATACCTATTCGAGGATATCTATGAATATCTGTCAAGAGAGGTGAATCTGTGACATTTGAACTGAAACTACTGCTTTCCTTGCCCCTCCCAGCTCAGTGAGGCAGAGACTCTACTCCAGACGCTGCAGCCGAGAATATGACTCTTTATATTCCTTAGGTGTCAGCTGCAGGGCTTTCATTGCAATAGGACATAACTTGAGATTTTTTGGTCCTGCCCCTAGCTGCCTGTTGCTGAGGCTAAGTATTAGGTGAATACAATTGGGAGGAGGAAGCTTCCTTCTCCCACCCAACACTTTCTTGTAAAAAGGAAGTTGTACCTTGGGTGTGGTGCATTGAGAATGAAACTACCTTTGCAAAAATTATGACAGTGAGAGAAATGTAACCTAGCTGACACTGCCATGCTTCTAACTTAACAAGCTAACTGTGTTTGCTCATTCCTGGGTGTAGGTGGAGCTAATTGTGGAAGGAATTTAGTTTATAGTTTAACTTTAAATAAAGGATAATAGTCTCTCCAAAAAACTGACCCCCTCTGGGGACTGGAACCACCTTCGTCCGACTAATGAAAGGCCAAAAGCTTAGGATTATGAGTGGGGAATGAATTGTGGTAAGATGTAGATGTAGTTAAATGATAATCAGCCACAGTTCCGAAGGTGACAAGATTTGTAAGTTCTCTAATTGCTCTTATAGATAACAACAGTATTGTCAAAACCCAATATTGGTCTTTGAGGTATTTTTCAGACTTTTGCACTTTGGCCGACCAGTTGATGCCACCTGGGTCTGTGACTCATACCAGGGAATTGGCTTAACCAATCCTGTGACCCCCTACCGTGAAACTGACTCAGCACATGAAGAACATTTTGGATACACCTATGATTTCATCCTGAACCAATCAGCAGGACCTAGTCCCTAACCCCCTGCCTGCCAAATTATCCTTAGCCTCTGAGCTTTCAATACTTAAAATCTTTCTTTGCTGCAGTATCTGCTGTTTTCAGGGAATTGGCTTTTCTGGGCAGTGGGTAAGATGAACCAATTGGGCTGTTAACAGGAATACTGGAGCCTTGGGAGCCTTTTCCTTGGCCTTTGAAGTAAAGGTTCCACGCCATGAGTGGCAAGCTGAAAGACCTGCAAACTCCTGTCTCACCCTGTCCACCAAGCATTCAGCAATTAGAGCCAGGGTGTCACTCAGAGAGAAGCTTGTCATTGTTTCCACCCCCAACTCTGAGCTCTAGCTCAGAAATTTTGCCTAGGGAGAGAATCAGGCCATAAAACAGGCAACTCCCTATCTCTTCCCAAGGGATCTTACTTTATTCCAAACAAAGTGTAGATAATTTTAAACTTAAGCACACTCTCAAGAATAGTAGAAGTTGTGGTGAAAAGCAATTGAGAGGAAATTTTGGGACCAAATGAAGATATAGCCTAGACTGTAGGCCAGCTAGTTTGTAAGAGAGAACTGGGAAATAAGATAGCTGAGAGGAGCTCTCTTGGAGTTAATACAAATAGCAAACACTGATCTCACAAAATTTCTCATGTAAAGTGTCACAATATGATTAGATTTATTTGTTTTTTTTTTTTTTTTTTTTTTTTTGAGACAGAGTCTCACTCTGTCTCCCAGGCTGGAGTGCAATGGCACAATCTCGGCTCACTGCAACTGCTGCCTCGTGGGTTCAAGCTATTCTCCTGCCTCAGCCTCCTGAGTAGCTGGGATTACAGGTGCCTGCCACCATGCCCAGCTAATTTTTGTATTTTTATTAGAGATGGGGTTTCACCATTTTGGCCAGGCTGGTCTCAAATTCCTGACCTCAGGTGATCCACCCGCCTTGGCCTCCCAAAGTGCTGAGATTACAGGCATGAGCCACCATGCCCAGCCAATTGGATTTATTTGTAAAGAAAAAATTATGTTCCAGGGCACTGTTGGAAACAATTAAGCAATAGGCCAGAAATTAGTAGAGTTTAACAGCTAGGTGTAATCAGGGAAAGGGTGGGAGAGAATCTTACCAGTACCACTACCATCCCAGGATAATTGTTGGATACACCCAGAACTGTGCCTCCCCGATCAGAGAGCATCAGAGGCTTACCATGGTGTGTATGTTGAGAAGTGAGGGAATGGAAGCCGGGGAATAGACTTCAACTAAAATAACTCAGCACTCACTAAACAAATAAATAAGAAAATAATAATAGCAATCCTAGAGGGGGGCGGGGTACCAGTTTCCAGAGTTGCTATGATATATTATCTAAAATGTGCAGTTTCTAACAACAAATTATGAACATGCAAAAGAATGGAAAAGTATGAATTGTATACTGGATGAAATACATGCAACAGAAACTTCTTATCAGGGTAAATTAAACAATTAAATCAAAAAGCAGAGATTATCAGACTTGATTTAAAAACATGCTCTAACTATATGTTGTCTGCAGGAGAAACTTTATATTCAAAGACATAAATAGATTGAAAATAAAAAGATTTAAAAATATCAAAGACCAGGTGCAGTGGCTCATGCCTGTAATTCTAGCACTTTGGAGGCTGAGGTGGGCAGATCACTTGAGGCCAGGAATCTGAGACCAGGTTGACCAACATGGTGAAATCCCATCTGTACTAAAAGTACAAAAATTAGCCGGGCATCATGGCACACACCTGCAATCTCAGCTACTTAGGAAGCTGGGGCATGAGAATCACCTGAACCTGGGAGGTGGAGGTTGCAGTGAGTCGAGATGATGCCACTGCACTCCAAACTGGGTGACTGAGTGAGATCCTATCTAAAAAAAAAATTCAAGCAAACAACAACCACGAGAAAGTTGGAGTGGCTATACTAATAACTAAGTTAAACAGTTTTGCAGGATACAAAATCACTCTGCAAGAATAATTTATATGTCTATGCACTTACAATAAACAATAAGAAAATAGGTTAAGTAAACAATTTCATTCATATTAGCATCAGAAAGAATAAAATACCCATAGGAACAAATTTAACAAAAGAAGTGCAAAATTTATACCCTGAATACTACAAAATATTGTTAAAAGAAATTACAGAAGATTAAATAAGTGAAAAACATACCATGGTCATGGATAGTAAGACTTAATATTGTTAAAATGGCAATATAGCCCATCTGATCTACAGATTCAACACAATTTTTATTGGAATCCCAGCTGACTTTGCTGACATTGATGGCTGACTCTAAACTTAATGTGAAATTGCAAGGATCTCAGAATACCAAAACAAACCTGAAAAGAATAAATAAGGAGAGCTTATATATCTTGGTTTCAAAACCTACTACAAAGCAATTGTAATAATAACAGAGTGATACTGGCACAAGACAAACATTTTTATTTGTTTGCTTAGGTGCCATAGCAGAATATCACAGACTGGATGACTTAAGCAACAGAAATGTATTCTCTCACAGGTCTTGAGGCTGAAAGTCCAAGATCAAGGTGTCATCAGGAATGGTTTCTGGTATGAACTTTCTTCCTGAGTTGCAGATGGCTGCCTTTTCACTGTCTTCTATATGAGCCTGCACTTGTGGTGTTTCTTCCTCTTGTTCTAAGCATACCTGTACTATTGGGTTCGGGTCCCACTTTTATGACCTCATTTAATCTTCATTACCTTCTTAAAGGCTATGTCTCCAAATATAGATGGGTTAGGGCTTCAATACATGTATATGGGGAGCAGGAAACACAATTCAGTCCATAACACAATGCAACAGAATTGAGAATCTAGAACAAAACCCATATCTCCATGGCCAACTCATTTTGTGCACAGGGTTCTAAACCATTAATGGGGAAAGAATAATCCCCACAAATTGTGCTGGGACAATTGGATAGCCACAGGCAAAAGAATGAAGCTAAACCCTTTCCTCATACCACGCACAAAAATTAACTCAAAATGGATCAAAGTCCTAAAAACTGAATGTTCTTAGAAGAAAACATAGAGGTAAAATCTTCATGATTTTGGATTTTCTAAAGAATTCTATAATATGACATTCAAATTAAAAGCAACAAAAATATTGAGAACTGACAAATCATATATTTGATAAGAGTCTTATAGCTACAGTATAGAAAGAGCCCTTGCTACTCAATAATAAAAAAGTGATGCAATTAAGAAAGAGCAAAGGATTTAAATAGACATTTCTCTAAAGAAGATTTAAAAATCACTAATAGGCACTTGAAAAGATGCTCAACATTATTAGTAATGAGGGAAATTTAAATCAAAAGAATGAGGTACCATTTCACACATACTAGGTTGGTTATAATAAAAAGGACAGATAATAACAAGTGTTGACAAGGATGTGGCAGTTCTTCAGAAGGTTATGTTATCATATGATCCAGAAATTCTATCCTTAGATAACATATTCAAGGGAAGTTAAAAGATATGTTCGCACAAAAACTTGTATGCCCATGATCATAGGATCACTATTCATAACTAAAAGTAGAAACAACCCAAATATCCATCAACTGATGAATGAATAAACAGAATATCTTATATGTATATAATGGAATAATATTTACCCATAAAACCTAATGATATACTGCCACATGCTGCAACAAGAATGAACCTTGAAAACATTATACTAAGGAAAATAAGCCAGATCCAAATTGACAAATATTTTATAATTCTACTTGTATGAAGTATCTAGATTAGTAAAATTCATAGAGGCCAAAAGTAGAATAGTGGGGTGAGGAGGAAAGGAGAGTTATGGTTTAGTGGGTACAGAGTTTCTGTTTGAAACAATGAAAAAGTTCTGGAGATGGATGGTGGTGAAGGTTGCACAACAATGTGAATGTAGTTAATGCCACTGAGCTGTACACTTAAGGAAAAGTGTTAAGATGGTAAATTTTATGTACGCATATTTTATCACAACTGCACACATTGCAGGTGAGAGAATATTCTTTGATGGGGTTTTAATGTGGAGGGAGGGTAAAAAGACACATATGGTGGTAATATATCTATAGTCTACCTAAAGTAGTGAAATACTTATTCCACGTAGACTGCGCAAAACTAGCATGCTATCTTATAAGCCCTAGTGCAATTGCTTAAAAGCTATACAAAAAGATTTAATAAAAAACAATGGATAAACCTAAATCACTAGCTACCACTTCACAACACTAGAATGGTTGTAAGAAAAAAATAATAATAAGTATTGGCAAAGATATAGTAGGTAATTTCTCAAAAAGTTAAACACAAAGTTACCATATAATCCAGAATACTAAAAAATGCTTAACCTAAAATAGGAAAGGGAAAACAGAACAGAAATGAGATACACTGAACAGAAACAAATAATAAAATGGTAGCTCTAAATGCAAACTTATCAATAATTATATTAAATGAAAATATTCTAAACACACCAATGGAAAAGATGGAAAAAAAACCACCACAAAACAAATTTATGCTGTCTACAAAATAGTGTGTTCAAATATATTTGATGTAGGTCAATAGTAGAATGATAAAAATGAGGGAGGAGCCAAGATGGCCGAATAGGAACAGCTCCCGTCTACAGCTCCCAGTGTGAGCGACGCAGAAGACGGGTGATTTCTGCATTTCCATCTGAGGTACCGTGTTCATCTCACTAGGGAGTGCCAGACAGTGGGTGCAGGTCAGTGGGTGAGGGCACCGTGCACCAGCCGAAGCAGGGGCGAGGCATTGCCTCACTCGGGAAGCGCAAGGGGTCAGGGAGTTCCCTTTCCAGGGGTGACAGATGGCACCTGGAAAATCGGGCCACTCCCACCCGAATACTGTGCTTTTCCGACGGGCTTAGGAAACGGTGCCCCAGGAGAGTATAGCCCGCACCTGGCTCAGAGGGTCCTATGCCCACGGAGTCTAGCTGATTGCTAGCACAGCAGTCTGAGATCAAACAGCAAGTAGGCAGCGAGGCTGGGGGAGGGGCGCCCGCCATTGCCCAGGCTCGCTTAGGTAAACAAAGCAGCAGGGAAGCTTGAACTGGGTGGAGCCCACCACAGCTCAAGGAGGCCTGCCTGCCTCTGTAGGCTCCACCTCTGGGGGCAGGGCACAGACAAACAAAAAGACAGCAGTAACCTCTGCAGACTTAAATTTCCCTGTCTGACAGCTTTGAGGAGAGCAGTGGTTCTCCCAGCACACAGCTGGAGATCTGAGAATGGGCAGACTGCCTCCTCAAGTGGGTCCCTGACCCGTGACCCCCGAGCAGCCTAACTGGGAGGCACCCCCCAGAAGGGGCAGACTGACACCTCACACGGCTGGCCAGGTACTCCAACAGACCTGCAGCTGAGGGTCCTGTCCGTTAGAAGGAAAACTAGCAGAAAGGACAACCACACCAAAAACCCATCTGTACATCACCATCATCAAAGACCAAAAGTAGATAAAACCAAAAAGATGGGGAAAAAACAGAGCAGAAAAACTGGAAACTCTAAAAAGCAGAGTACCTCTCCTCCTCCAAAGGAACGCAGTTCCTCATCAGCAACGGAACAAAGCTGGACGGAGAATGACTTTGACGAGCTGAGAGAAGAAGGCTTCAGACGATCAAATTACTCCGAGCTACGGGAGGATATTCAAACCAAAGGCAAAGAAGTTGAAAACTTTGAAAAAAATTTAGAAGAATGTATAACTAGAATAACCAATACAGAGAAGTGCTTAAAGGAGCTGATGGAGCTGAAAACCAAGGCTCGAGAACTACGTGAAGAATGCAGAAGCCTCAGGAGCCGATGCGATCAAATGGAAGAAAGGGTATCAGCCCTGGAAGATGAAATGAATGAAATGAAGCGAGAAGGGAAGTTTAGAGAAAAAAGAATAAAAAGAAACGAGCAAAGCCTCCAAGAAATGTGGGACTATGTGAAAAGACCAAATCTACGTCTGATTGGTGTACCTGAAAGTGACGGGGAGAATGGAACCAAGTTGGAAAACACTCTGCAGGATATTATCCAGGAGAACTTCCCCAATCTAGCAAGGCAGGCCAACATTCAGATTCAGGAAATACAGAGAACGCCACAAAGATACTCCTCGAGAAGAGCAACTCCAAGGCACATAATTGTCAGATTCACCAAAGTTGAAATGAAGGAAAAAATGTTAAGGGCAGCCAGAGAGAAAGGTCGGGTTACCATCAAAGGGAAGCCCATCAGACTAACAGCAGATCTCTCGGCAGAAACCCTACAAGCCAGAAGAGAGTGGGGGCCAATATTCAACATTCTTAAAGAAAAGAATTTTCAACCCAGAATTTCATATCCAGCCAAACTAAGCTTCATAAGTGAAGGAGAAATAAAATACTTTACAGACAAGCAAATGCTGAGAGATTTTGTCACCACCAGGCCTGCCCTAAAAGAGCTCCTGAAGGAAGCGCTAAACATGGAAAGGCAAAACCGGTACCAGCCACTGCAAAATCATGCCAAAATGTAAAGACCATCGAGACTAGGAAGAGACTGCATCAACTAACGAGCAAAATAACCAGCTAACATCATAAGACAGGATCAAATTCATACATAACAATATTAACTTTAAATGTAAATGGACTAAATGCTCCAATTAAAAGACACAGACTGGCAAATTGGATAAAGACTCAAGACCCATCAGTGTGCTGTATTCAGGAAACCCATCTCATGTGCAGAGACACACATAGGCTCAATATAAAAGGATGGAGGAAGATCTACCAAGCAAATGGAAAACAAAAAAAGGCAGGGGTTGCAATCCTAGTCTCTGATAAAACAGACTTTAAACCAACAAAGATCAAAAGAGACAAAGAAGGCCATTACATAGTGGTAAAGGGATTAATTCAACAAGAAGAGCTAACTATCCTAAATATATATGCACCCAATACAGGAGCACCCACATTCATAAAGCAAGTCCTGAGTGACCTACAAAGAGACTTAGACTCCCACACATTAATAATGGGAGACTTTAACACCCCACTGTCAACATTAGACAGATCAACGAGACAGAAATTCAACAAGGATACCCAGGAATTGAACTCAGCTCTGCACCAAGCAGACCTAATAGACATCTACAGAACTATCCACCCCAAATCAACAGAATATACATTTTTTTCAGCACCGCACCACACCTATTCCAAAATTGACCACATAGTTGGAAGTAAAGCTCTCCTCAATAAATGTAAAAGAACAGAAATTGTAACAAACTGTCTCTCAGATCACAGTGCAATCAAGCTAGAACTCAGGATTAAGAATCTCACTCAAAACCGCTCAACTACATGGAAACTGAACCACCTGCTCCTGAATGACTACTGGGTACATAACGAAATGAAGGCAGAAATAAAGATGTTCTTTGAAACCAACGAGAACCAAGACACAACATACCAGAATCTCTGGGATGCATTCAAAGCAGTGTGTAGAGGGAAATTTATAGCACTAAATGCCCACAAGAGAAAGCAGGAAAGATCCAAAATTGACACCCTAACATCACAATTAAAAGAACTAGAAAAGCAAGAGCAAACACATTCAAAAGCTAGCAGAAGGCAAGAAATAACTAAAATCAGAGCAGAAATGAAGGAAATAGAGACACAAAAAACCCTTCAAAAAATTAATGAATCCAGGAGCTGGTTTTTTGAAAGGATCAACAAAATTGATAGACCGCTAGCAAGATTAATAAAGAAAAAAAGAGAAAAGAATCAAATAGATGCAATAAAAAATGATAAAGGGGATATCACCACCGATCCCACAGAAATACAAACTACCATCAGAGAATATTACAAACACCTCTACGCAAATAAACTAGAAAATCTAGAAGAAATGGATAAATTCCTCAACACATACACCCTCCCAAGACCAAACCAGGAAGAAGTTGAATCTCTGAATAGACCAATAACAGGAGCTGAAATTGTGGCAATAATCAATAGCTTACCAACCAAAAAAAGTCCAGGACCAGATGGATTCACAGCCGAATTCTACCAGAGGTACAAGGAGGAACTGGTACCATTCCTTCTGAAACTATTCCAATCAATAGAAAAAGAGGGAATCCTCCCTAACTCATTTTATGAGGCCAGCATCATCCTGATACCAAAGCCTGGCAGAGACAGAACAAAAAAAGAGAATTTTAGACCAATATCCTAGATGAACATTGATGCAAAAATCCTCAATAAAATACTGGCAAACAGAATCCAGCAGCACATCAAAAAGCTTATCCACCATGATCAAGTGGGCTTCATCCCTGGGATGCAAGGCTGGTTCAATATAGGCAAATCAATAAATGTAATCCAGCATAGAAACAGAACCAAAGACAAAAACCACATGATTATCTCAATAGATGCAGAAAAGGCCTTTGACAAAATTCAACAACCCTTCATGCTAAAAACTCTCAATATATTAGGTATTGATGGGACGTATCTCAAAATAATAAGAGCTATCTATGACAAACCCACAGCCAATATCATACTGAATGGGCAAAAACTGGAAGCATTCCCTTTGAAAACTGGCACAAGACAGGGATGCCCTCTCTCACCACTCCTATTCAACATAGTGTTGGAAGTTCTGGCCAGGGCCATTAGGCAGGAGAAGGAAATCAAGGGTATTCAATTAGGAAAAGAGGAAGTCAAATTGTCCCTGTTTGCAGATGACATGATTGTATATCTAGAAAACCCCATTGTCTCAGCCCAAAATCTCCTTAAGCTGATAAGCAACTTCAGCAAAGTCTCAGGATACAAAATCAATGTACAAAAATCACAAGCATTCTTATACATCAATAACAGACAAACAGAGAGCCAAATCATGAGTGAACTCCCATTCACAATTGCTTCAAAGAGAATAAAATACCTAGGAATCCAACTTACAAGGGACGTGAAGGACCTCTTCAAGGAGAACTACAAACCACTGCTCAAGGAAATAAAAGAGGATACAAACAAATGGAAGAACATTCCATGCTTATGGGTAGGAAGAATCAATATCGTGAAAATGGCCATCCTTCCCAAGGTAATTTACAGATTCAATGCCATCCCCATCAAGCTACCAATGACTTTCTTCACAGAATTGGAAAAAACTACTTTAAAGTTCATATGGAACCAAAAAAGAGCCCGCATCGCCAAGTCAATCCTAAGCCAAAAGAACAAAGCTGGAGGCATCACACTACCTGACTTCAAACTATACTACAAGGCTACAGTAACCAAAACAGCATGGTACTGGTACCAAAACAGAGATATAGATCAATGGAACAGAACAGAGCCGTCAGAAATAATGCCACATATCTACAACTATCTGATCTTTGACAAACCTGACAAAAACAAGAAATGGGGAAAGGATTCCCTATTTAATAAATGGTGCTGGGAAAACTGGCTAGCCATATGGAGAAAGCTGAAACTGGATCCCTTCCTTACACCTTATACAAAAATCAATTCAAGATGGATTAAAGACTTAAATGTTAGACCAAAAACCATAAAAACCCTAGAAGAAAACCTAGGCATTACCATTCAGGACATAGGCATGGGCAAGGACTTCATGTCTAAAACACCAAAAGCAATGGCAACAAAAGCCAAAATTGACAAATGGGATCTCATTAAACTCAAGAGCTTCTGCACAGCAAAGGAAACTACCATCAGAGTGAACTGGCAACCTACAAAATGGGAGAAAATTTTCACAACCTACTCATCTGACAAAGGGCTAATATCCAGAATCTACAATGAACTCCACCAAATTTACAAGAAAAAAACAAACAATCCCATCAAAAAGTGGGCGAAGGACATGAACAGACACTTCTCAAAAGAAGACATTTATGCAGCCAAAAAACACATGAAAAAATGCTCACCATCATTGGCCATCAGAGAAATGCAAATCAAAACCACAGTGAGATACCATCTCACACCAGTTAGAATGGCCATCATTAAACAGTCAGGAAACAACAGGTGCTGGAGAGGATGTGGAGAAATAGGAACACTTTTACACTGTTGGTGGGACTGTAAACTAGTTCAACCATTGTGGAAGTCAGTGTGGCGATTCCTCAGGGATCTAGAACTAGAAATTCCATCCGACCCAGCCATCCCATTACTGGGTATATACCCAAAGGACTATAAATCATGCTGCTATAAAGACATATGCACACGTATGTTTATTGCGGCATTATTCACAATAGCAAAGACTTGGAACCAACCCAAATGTCCAACAATGATAGACTGGATTAAGAAAATGTGGCACATATACATCATGGAATACTATGCAGCCATAAAAAATGATGATTTCATGTCCTTTGTAGGGACATGGATGAAATTGGAAATCATCATTCTCAGTAAACTATCGCAAGAACAAAAAACCAAACACCGCATATTCTCACTCATAGGTGGGAATTGAACAATGAGAACACATGGACACAGGAAGGGGAACATCACACTTCGGGGACTGTTGTGGGGTGGGGGAGGGGGGAGGGATAGCATTGGGAGATATACCTAATGCTAGATGACGAGTTAGTGGGTGCAGTGCACCAGCATGGCACCTGTATACATATGTAACTTACCTGCACATTGCGCACATGTACCATAAAACCTAAAGTATAATAATAATAATAATAATAATAATAATAAATTAATTAATAAATAAATAAAATAAAATCACTGAGCTGCAAAAAAAAAAAGAGTGATAAAAATGAATACCTGAAAATATTAATCAATAGATATCTGCAGTGGCTATAATGATTACCAATATAGACTTTATAGCCAAAAAACTACCAGGGATTAAAGGATCAGTATATAATGTTAAAAGAGTCAAATTTTCAATAAGATAAAACCATCTTCAATCTGTATGCACCTAGTAATAGTACATTAAATTACACAAAACAAAAATGAATGGAAGTTAAAAGGTAAATAGGCTAATATACAATTATAATTGAAGACCCCAATACTATTTTCTCAGTAACAGAATAACTAGTAGACCAAAAAATCAAGCAGGATATAGAAGAAAAAATGTCGCTATTGAACAACTGGATCTAATTGGCATTTATAGAACACTCCCCCAAACAACAGCAAAATATACATTTTTTTCCACATGCAATTGGAACATTTACCAAGATAAGGCATGTCCTGGAACATAAAAAAAAATTAACAAATTTAAAATATTTGGAATATATGAAGATGTTCTCTGACCACAGTGGATATTAAACAAGAAACAAATATCAGAAAATTAACAGGAAAATTTCTAGACCCTTGGAAGTTAAATAACACATATTGAAATAACCCATGTATCAAAGCAGAAATCTCAAGAGAAATTACAAAATATTTTGAAATGAAGAAAAATGAAAATACATAAATATTTTTTTTTGATGCAGCTAATTCACTCTTTGGATTAAAATTTATGACAACAAGATGCATCTATCAGAAAAGAAGAGATTAGGTGCAGTGGCTCATGCCTATAATCCCAGCACTTTGGGAGGCCACACTGGGCAGATCGCTAGAACTCAGAAGGTTGAGATCAGTCTTGGCAACATGACTAAACTCCATCTCAAGAAAAATACAAAATTAGCTGGGCATGGTTATGTGTGCCTGTTTTCTCAGCTACTTGGGGGCCAAAGCTGGAGGATTGCTTGGGAGATGGAGGGTACAGTGAGCCATGTTTGTGCTGAGGCAGCCTGGGTGACAAAGTGAGACTCAAAAGAAAAGAAAAGAAAGAAAGAAAGAAAGAAAGAAAGAAAAGAAAGAAAGAAAGAAAGAAAGAAAGGAGAAAGAAGAAAGAAGAAAGAAAGAAAGAAAGAAAGAAAGAAAGAAAGAAAGAAAGAAAGAAAGAAAGAAAGAAAGAAAGGAAAGAGAAAGAAGAAAGAAAGAAAGAAAAAAGAAAGAAAGAGAAAGAAAGAAAGAAAGAGAAAGAGAGAGAGAGGAAGGGAGGGAGGGAGGAAGGAATGTAAGGAAAGAAGGGAAAGGAAAGAGAGGGGGAAAAAAATTCTCAAAAAAAAAAATCTAAGCTTCCACCTTAAAGTAGAAACAAGAAAAAAAAAACAGAAAGAAATAGTAAAAATAACAACAAAAATTAAATGAATAAAAAGCAGAAACACAATAATCAATGAAAACACAAGCTGATTCCTTTAAAAGATTGATACAATTTATAAAGCTCTAGCAAGATTTACAAAGAAAAAAGAGACAAGACACAAATTTCCAATATCAGGAATAAAAGAAGCGACATCATGACTGAATTTGCAGGCTTTAAGAGGATACTAAATTAATACTATTGATAAATGCAACAAATCTGACAAATTATGTGAAATTCAAATTACTTGAAAAACATCAAATTACCACTACTTACCCAAAATGATATAGATAATATGAACGGTCCTACAGCTATTAAAAACTCGAATTCAAAGTTAACCTAAAAAGCTTTCTGAAAAAGAAATCTTTATGCTTAGGTGTCTTAACTGTTAAATTCCACTAAATGTTTAAAGGAGTTATAACACTAATGCTAGTTAAATTCTACTAAATATTTAAAGGAGATATAACACTAATGCTACATATTTTCTTCCAGAAAATGGAATAAAGGAGATATTTCATAATTTATTTTATGAAACCATGAATAAAATTCAAACAAAGGTGATACAGGAAAAAAAATTCCAAAGACCAATATATTCCTCATGAACATAGACACAAAGTCCCTGGTAAAATATTAGGAAAGTGAACACAGCATTATATAAAAAGTAAACAGGAAATCAGCACTAAGGAAAAATGCAATTTACTCAAATAATGCAAAGTTTGTTCAATAATTGAAAAGTAATCTGTGTAACTCATCATATTGACAATCTAAAGAAGAAAAACCCACATTTTATCAATTGATCCTGAATTGGCATTTGACAATTTTTGATGTATATCTGATATAGATATAGATGTACAAATTTTTTGAGACAGTCTCACTCTGTCACCCAGGCTGGAGTGCAGTGATGTGACTACAGTGCACTGCAGCCTCTACCTCCCAGGCTCAAGTGATCCTCCCACATCAGCCTCGTGAGTAGGTGAGACTACAAGTGTGTGCCACCATGCCTGGATAATTTTTTATTTTATTTTTTGTAGTGACAGGGTCTCACTATGTTGCCAGGGCTGGTCTTGAACAGCTTTGCTCAAGCCATCCTCTTGCTTCAGCCTCCCAAAGTGCTTGGATTATAGGCATGACCTACCGCACTGGCTTATATTTTTAAAAAGTTGTATTGTGTACATATGTGAAGTGCAACATAATGCTTTGATATATGTATACATTTGGAATAATTGAATCAAGACAATTAGCATGTACATCACCTCAAATACTTTTTTTTGTGGTGAGAATATTTAAAATCTGCTCTTTTAGCAATTCTCAAGTACACAGTACATTATTATTAACTATAGTTACCATGCTATACAATAGATCTTCAGAACTTATTTCTGCTGTCTAACTGAAACTTTAAACCTTGTGACCAGCATCTTCCCATACTCTCTTTGTCCCCAGCCAGCCCCTAGTAACTGCCATTCTACTCTCTACATCTTTTAATTCAACTTTTAAAGATTTCGCATATAAGTGAGATCATGCAGTATTTGTCTTTCTGTGCTGGACTTATTTTACTTAGAATAATGTCCTCAAGTTCCATTCATGTTGTTGCAAATCACAGAATTTTATTCTTTTTTTAAGGCTGAATAGTATTCCATTGTGCATATGTACCACATTTTATTTATTCATCTGTTGATGGACACTTAAGTTTATTAAATATCTTGGCTATTGTGAATAATGCTGCAATAAACACAGGAGTGCAGATATCTCTTTCACATACTGATTTCATTTCGTTTGGATACATACCCAGAAGTGGAATTGCTGGTTCATATGGTAGTTCTATTTTTAATTTTTTGAAAAACCTCCATATTGTTTTCCATAATTGCTATACTAATTTACATTCTCACCAGCAATGTGCAAGAATTCCTTTTTCTCTGCATCTTCACCAACATCTTCTATCTTTTTTTAAACATAAAAGGCATTATAATAGATGTGAAGTGATATTTCATTGTGACTTTAATTTGCATTTTCCTGATGATTAGTTTCATAAACCTGTTAGCCCTTTCAATGTCTTTTGAGAAATGTTCATTTGGGTCCTTTGCCCATTTAAAAATCAGGTTATTTGTTTTATTGTTATTGAGTTGTTTGACTTCCTTACATATTTTGGATATTATCCTCTCATTAGGTGTATAGTTTGCATGTATCTTCTCTTATTTCATAGGTTGTCTCTTCACTCTGTTAGTTGTTTTCTTTGCTGTACAGAACCTCTTTAGTTTGATGAAATCCAGTTTGTTTATTTTTGCTTTTATTGTCAGTGCTTTTGGGGTCATATTCAAGAAATCTTTGCAAAAACCAATGTCAAGAAGGTTTTTCCTCTATATTTTATTTTACTAGTTTTGTAATTTCAGGTGATGTATGTATATGGGGTGATAAAAGGGTCTAATTTTATTATTCTGCATATGTTCAGTATCCCATTCTTGATAAAGAATTTCAGGCTGGACCCAGTGGCTCATGTCTGTAATCCCACCATTTTGGGAGGCCGAGGCAGGCAGATCATGAGGTCAAGAGATAGAGACAATCCTGGCTAACATGGTGAAACCCCATCTCTACTAAAAATACAAAAATTAGCTGGGCGTGGTGGCGCACACCTGTAATCGCAGTTGTGACTGCAATAAATCAAGAAAAACAATAAAATAAAAGATGTATGAGGTGAGAAGGAAGAAATAAACTGTGCTTATTTTCATATGACATGATTTCCAACATAAAAATTCCCAGAAATTTATTTTTTAAATCCAAGGATAAATATGTAAGTCAAGCAGGGTTACAGAACACAGAACACAGACCTTGTTGTTTACAAGGTCAAAACACAAAACAATCATTATTATGCACACTAGCAATGAACAATTTGATAACAAATTTTTTAAAAAAAATTACAAAACTCTCTACAGAGAAGAAATACATAGAAGAAATACAAACCTAACCAAACTGCAATATCTGTGTGCTGAAACTACAAAATGCTGATGAAGGAAATCAAAGAAAATCTGAATAACAGAAAGATAAAGCTTGCTCATGGATTAGAATATTAAAGGGAGGAAATTTGTTAATTCTGGCCAAATTATAATTTTATGCAAAATTCTAACAAAATTTTTGTGGGTTTTTTTTGTAGATGTAGACAAGCTGATTCTAAAACTTATATAGAGAGCCAAATGAATTAAAATGACTAAAGCAGTCTTAAAAATTAGAGAATTCATAGCACCTGACTTTTAGATATACTACAAAACTACAATAATCAAGAAAATGTGGTATTAGCAAAGAAACAGACTCATACATCAGTCTAGAGCAGTCTTGGAACAGGATAGACCATCAAGAAATAAATCCATATAGGTATAACTATTTGATTTTTGGCAAAGGTGCAAAATAAGTAAATAGAGAAAGAACAGGTGTGGTTTCTTTGAAAAAATAAATGGTGTTGGAACAATTGAACACCCACATGCAAACAAAACATAACAGAAGGAAAAGTTAAACTTTACACCTATATCTTTTTTTTTGTTTTTAGAAACTGATATTTATTTTTCGTCAACCTTATTTCCATGTTGCTTAAGAGCCCGTGCAAGAACAGCTTAAGACCATTCAGTGGTTGCTCCTACGCATTCAGTGGCCTGAGTGGTGGGAGCTGCAGACCAGTCTTCTGCGGCAGGCTAAGCGCTCCAGTCTTCAGTAGGGAAATGCTGAATAGGCACAGAGGGCACCTGCACATCTTTAGACCAGTCTGCAACCTCAGACTGAGTAGCAGTGAACTCAGGAGCTGGAGCAGTCCATTCACCTTGAAAATCCTCCTTAGTCACAGCATTTTCAGCAGCAGCCTGCTCTTCTTTTTCAATCTACAGAATCTCTGTAGAAGTAGAGATCAGGCATGACCTCCCATGGGTGTGTACGGGAAATGGTGCCACGCATGGGCAGAACTTCCTGGACCAGTATCCATCACATCAAACCCACTGAGTGAGCTCCCTTGTTGTTGCATGGAATGGCAATGTCCATATAGCGCAGAGGAGTATCTGTGTTACACAGAGCAATGGTAGGTAGGTTAACATAAGATGCCTCCATGAGAGGCTGGTGGTCAGTCCTGGGGTCAGTAACCACAAGAAGTCATGGCTCCTGGAAGGCTGCCTGGATCTGGTTAGTGAAGTTTCCAGGAGCGAAGCGGCCAGCAATTGGAGTGGCTCCAGTGGCAGCAGCAAACTTCAGCTTGGCCCCCTAGCCAGTATTCCTGGAGGATATAACACTGACATCAGCAGGATTTTCAATGGCAACAATGGCACAAGCTGCCAGCAGAAGCTTCTCCCAGGTCCTCTTCAGATTTATGATGTAGATCTAATCACTTTTCCTTTTATAGATGTACTGTTCCATTTGGAAGTCAAGATTGGCGCCACCTAAGTGGGTTCCTGCTGCAAGGAATTTAAGGACATCCTCCTTCATTTGCAGGACATCAAGGGCTCCGGACATTGTGAAAGTTTCCCTTTAAGTTACGACGGGAATTCATAACAAAGCTGTATGGACCCTTCTGTAGGTAGCGCGGAAAGGCTGTATCACTATTAATGCAAAGTGGATAATAGATCTGAATGTAAAACCTAAAACTATGAAGCTGTTAGAAGAACACATGAATTGGGGTTAGGCAAGATATCAAAGAGTTATCAGACATGATATCATAAGTGCAATTCATTTATAAAAAAGATAAATTGGATTTTACTAAAAATTTAAAACGTTTTGCTCTCGGAAGGACACTGTTAAGAAAATGAAAAGATAAGCTATGTACTAGGATAAAATATTTTCAATGTATATATCTAACAAAGGACTTCTGTCCAAAATAGAAAAAGAACCCTCAAAATTCAACAGTAAGAAAATAAAAAACTCAATTAAAATATAGGTAAATAATTTGAACAGATACTCAACAATGAGGATATATGGATACAAATAACCACACAAAAGGATATCTACTATTTTTCATCACTGTAGATATGAAAATTAAAACCACATAATTTTCAATATTGAATAGTTAAATTTAAAAATATTGAAAATACCTATTGCTGATGAGGATGCAGAGAAATTTTAACTCTCATACATTCTTTATGGGAGTTACACGGGCCTTGAAACTGAACTAAATTGTCCCCTACTTCAAAATTAATTGGAACTTGTGACTCTTTATCCCTTCCAATTTTTCCCTTTTGGAATGAAAAAGTTTATACTGTCTATATTTAATGTCTGTGCCTGTCCCACCATTGTGTTTTGGGTTCAGACAACTTGCTTTCTTGTTTTACATGTCCACAGAAAGACAACTATTTTTTCCCAGAATGGATCATACCTAGTGATATGGTTTGGTTCTGGGTTCCCACCCAAATCTCATGTTGAATTGTGATCCTGACTGTTGGAAGTCAGGACTGGTGGGAGGTGATTAGATCATGGTTCAGACAGTCTGGAATAGTTTAGCAATTAAAAAAAAAGTTAAACATACACTTACATAACCAAGCAATCCCATATTTTTGGTATTTACCCAAGAGAAATGAAACATATTCACAAAATCTTATTAACTAACATTCACAGCAGCTGTATTTGTAATTTCTAAAAACTGAAAACAAGCATAATATCCTCAGTGGATGAATTGATAAACCACTTCGGTATATACATACAATGGAACACTTTCTACTCAGCAAGAAAAAGAAAGAAACTAGTGATGTATACAATTCTTGGATGCATCTCAAAAGAATTAAGCTGAGTGAAAGAAGATAATCTGAAGAAGTTACACACTTGTTTTTATTTAAAGCAACATTCTAAACAAAACACTGTAGTGCTGGAAGGTGGCAACAAATGTCTAAAAATATGGAAGTGGATATCCTATTCTCATTGCCACTTGTGGGAGATTCAAGATATTTATGGGGTGGTAAAGAAGAGATATGGGCATGGGGTGGTGGTACCACATGCAGGCTTTATCAGGAAAATGCCTTGACAGATTTGTATATTAGGAAAAGTCTCTCACTGCACGAGACTCTCCAGAGGCTATGGTGTGGGGGCCACCACTCTGAAGGGAAATAAGACAGGGTACTTCTGTGGGAGAGGGCTTAGGAGACGGAACTTATGTGTCTACATGATGTCACTCAGTAGCCCAGAAGGGATTCTCTAGGTGAGAGGGTTCCAGAGCATAGCAGCAGTTTGGGATCTTTACAGATTTGGAGTTTATCCTATGGCTAGGAGATGCTGTGTGCACTTCCACGGGGCATTCAAAGCAAACAGGCTCTAAACATCTAAAATATGCTTATTTGTGGAATATTTAAAACAATGAGATATACGAAAATTTGAGTTTGGCCCTAGTATGCTTATAAATTAATGGATCCTTGCCTGCTGTGAAGAAGTAAACAACCTAGGTGCCAATATTCAGAGGTCATAATTAGTGTAATTGTATAACAATTGGTTAATGGGTAGAGGCTGGAGGAAATTAGGGTACATAATAAAAATCAAAACAAAACACCCTAGATTGCCTTGAAGAGACCGTGGGTAGAAATCGGAATGTTACAGGCAATTCTGTTAAGGAGTCAGGAAATGAGGAACATGTTATCGAGATTGAAAACATTTTATACATAACTGAGGAATTGTTATATAGTGGCAGAAAACTTGGCTGTATTGTGTTCTATAGTTGAGGAGAAAACAGAGATTAGAAACAATAAAATTTGATGGGTAGCTAAAATGATTTCCAAGTAAAGCATTGAAGGTGTGGCCTATTTTTTTTTCCTGCTTAGTGAAAAGCAGTAGGAAAGAGATAAAGTAAGACAGTTAAGCAAAAAGGAATTTGCACTTGATAAATCAGGAGGTTATTGTTCTATCCAGATTGTAAAGCATGCTAAAATGAGGAAAGTCACTGTCAGGAAAGTGTGCAATGGAGAAGATGCCAAGGAAATAGTTGGATAAACTTGCATTGATGCACTTAGGTCTGTGATTAATGGATCCACTCAGCCATCTCAGTGGAAGCCAGGGATAGAGATGGGGTTATCCAGGAAAGATCTATGGAGGACTTTCTTGTCTAATGCCATAGACCCTTGTGACATACGCAGGAGATCCACAAAGTTATTGAGAATGTCATATCAGCAGGAACACTCCTAGCTTGGACTGAAAGGAATAGAGAAAGGACAACATGAGAGAAAGACATTGGGCTTCCAAAACTACACTGGCAGGAAACTGCAACTGCAAACATGTGCTCCCACTTAAGCAAAAGGAATAATAACTCTCTTTATTATTCCTTTAGAGGAGACCGTGCAGGTGGAACAGAGGCCTGTGGAGCTGCCACAATTTCAGATGGCATAGTATCAAGGCACAGAGCATTATTCATGGGCCTTGAAACCTAACAAAATTGTCCCATTTCGAACTGAATTGGAACTGGTGGCTCTTTATCCCTTCCAATTTTTCCCTTTTGGAATGAGAAAGTTTATACTGTCTATATTTAATGTCTGTGCCTGTCTCACCATTGTATTTTGGATTCAGATAATTTGTTTTCTTGTTTTACATGTCCACAGAAAAAGTTTTTTTCCCAGAAGGGATCATACCTAGTGACATGGTTTGGCTTTATGTTCCCACCCAAATCTCATGTTGAATTGTGATCTTGTTGGAGGTCAGGCGCGGTGGGAGGTGATTAGATCATGGGGGTGGTTTCTAATGGTTAAGCACCATCCCCCCAGTGCTATCTCGTGATACACTTTTCATGAGATGTGGTTGTTTAAAAATGTGTAGCACTTTCCCCTCTGCTCTCTGTCGTCCTCCTGGTCTGCCATGTGGAGAAGGTGCTTGCTTCCACTTCACCCTTACACCATGATTATAAGTTACCTGAGGCCTCCCCAGCCATATCTCTTGTACAGTCTCTGGAACTGTGAGTCAATTAAACCTCTTTTCTTAATAAATTATCCAGTATCAGGTAATTCTTTATAGCAGTATGAGAACGAACTAATACACTCAGACTAATTTGTACCTGATTTAGTTGATGAGATTGGGACTTTTGAGCTGATGATATTTAGATGGGACTTTGTACTTAGAATGGACGATGTAATGGTTGAGACTTTGCAGAATATGAGTGGTATGAGTATATTTTATATGTGGAACAGGTGTGAATTTTGGGGGGCCAGAGGGTGGACTGTAGGAGGTTGAATGATGCCACTCTCAGAAGATATGTCTATATCCTTATCCCCAGAACCTGAGAATGTGACTTTATTTGGAAAAAGGGTCTTTGCTGGTGCAATTAAGCATCTCAATATGAGATCAACCTGGATTATGTAAATGAGTTCTAAATCCAATGACATCCTTTTAAGAGAAACACAGGACAGCAACACATAGGAAGATGAGAAGATCATAAGAAGACAAAGGCAGAGATGGGAGTTATGCAGCCACAAGCCAGGAAATCACCTCGAGCCATCAGGGAGGAGGCAAGGAAGAATTTCCCCCTAAATCCTTCAAAGAGAGTGACACCTTGATTTTGGACTTCTGGTGTCCAGAACTATGAGATAACTCATTTTGGTTGTTTTCAACCACCATTTGTGGTAACTTGTTATGGCAGCCCTAGGAAACAAATACATATACTTTGTTACATTTTTAGATTTAGAGCTCTTTTAAGTGAGGATCACACTGGTATTATAGAAGAACCCTCATGTACATTTTGTTTCTTTGTGTACGTTTGGGAGCCTGGGATTCTTGTTTTTGAAATGATCGTGACAGAAAATACAGCCCTAAGTTTACACAGACTTCTTAATAGCCCCCATGAAGAGCAACTCTTAAGAAAGCATAAGATTCTATGTCAAATTCAATTTTGGGTCTCATTGGGCGATATAGGATTCTACTGAAAAGGTATGTTGTTTTTAATCTTCCAATTTGTAGCAGGATTACTTCTACAATGGGAGGTAATTTCAGTAGGTAGTTAGGACATAAGGACAAGAAGGCAACTTTTCTGAGCTGGTTTTCTTATCCTTGAAAGAGGAAAGCATTAGGATCTAACTTGCATCGTGTTTATTTTACATGAGAAAGGATGTGAACATGCTTTTTAAGCTATAAGACACCACACAAATGTACTTTAAAGCTATTAATATTGCTAGATGATTTTAAGCTGAAATATTTCAACATTTACACTTTATGCTAACATGTTTTCTCCCTCATTCCTATTTCATTAAATTAATTCCAACACTGAGTCATTTATCGTGACATCTTATCAGTTTCCACAATTTTGGATCACTTGCCTATTCCACACCATCATCCAAATTCAGATTAAGAAGTTTGCCTCTAGTTTTTGAGGCTATTATAACAATGTTTGGAAAATTGTGAATGAGCATTTTTTTCTGGAATTAATATATTTATCAAGTCATTCCCAGCGGGCCATCACTTACCTGTTACATATCAAGCTATCTAGCTATTTTGATAATTTTCTTATTGATAAAAGGTTGGCCATGAAATTTTTGCTTGATTTGAAAAACCTAGCTATTCAATTATTATTGATTTTAATGTTATAGTTTTGCTGTGTTTAAGAACAAAAACAAAAACCCTACATATTAACTGAAAATCCCAGTTAATAACCTGAATAAATATTGCAAAATAATTTCTTATACTTGAATTTTTCTGTTTTAACTAGGATATTATACGTTGCTGACTATAGCCTTCATGCTAATTAACTTCAATCAAATGAAGACTCTGATTCTAGCAAGAAATGTCAGAAAGAATAAGGTAAAAATAATATGTCGGCCTTCACTCTTCATGCTGCAGCCTTTAGCTCCAAAATAATAGAATGAAAGGCTATGGAAATTCGTTCATGCAAAACAATTACTTCCCATATTTGACTCATTACCATATAGCTATGTTAACTCATGGTGGATTCATTTCCTTTATTTGCTTTCTCTGAAGGCATTTTTTTCACTTTACTGTTTACTGCTTGTCCAATATTTTGTTTTTTCTACTATTCTTTGTTCAAACTGCAAAAATCTGAAATAAAAATATAATATAGAAGTATAGGCATCAGCTAACATTTTCTATGGCATATGGTACTTCAGATGCCATATGTACCAGTGTTTAGTGATTCTGGCAAAGAGGCATAGAATGGTGAAATCCAACTGCCAGGATTGCTGAAAACAAATATGTAAATGCTCCAGGGCTTTTGTTATTCATAACATACCTCTAACACAGCACATACAATATGCTGTTCATTCTGTAACTAGTATAACTAATAAACCACATTTTTCTCTCTTATTTTTTAAGGCCTCTCCAAGTCTGTATGGTCTTCTGACTCTAACCTTCAATCTCTCTACTGAACTCTATGTTTCAGGAAGCTCATATTAATGAAAGAGGCCTAGGGGAATACATTCATCCTTTTTCAAGGGCATTTATTTATTTTTCAAAATAAAATCCAAAGTCTTCTGCAGGCCTCTTCTGTGAAACAAAGAAAATGCACTGGGTATGTTCTCTAGACAACATGCAGTCACGAGGCGAAAGCAGATAACACCAGGAAAGGCAAATTTTGGCAGAAGAAGAGGAGAAGTTTCTTTACTGTGAGGGTGTCCAGTGGTCTTTCCCACACTGAAGTTCCATAGGATGTAATGTAAGAGGAAGTTTATGGATATGATTACTTTTAAAAAGGTGAACAATGAGAATTTTAATACTTTTAAGCTGCTACAAGCATTCAGGCCCATGTAAAAAAAATCACAATTTTGAGATAATCATTATGTAAGAAATAAAAGTCAGCCTTGTTTTGTTTTGTTTTCTCTGCTAACTGCACATAGCTGATGGAAAATAACCTCCTCCTTTCTGTTTCATAGATGGGCAGTAGACACAAAGTGGAAAGAACAGCGAGAGTACTTAGAGGTCATTATGTTCCACTTGTCATCAGACAAGCCGTTTAACCTCTTTGAGCTTGTTTCCATATGTATGATGAGGATAATATCTTCCCTGGGGATATTACTGTGAGGATAATATGCTATAATCTTTGTGAAAGTGCACTTATCTAGCATTTTTATTATTAAAAAGAAAGCATCTGTAGATTTACTGGTAGTTTAGAGATCTAAGGAGGCTCGTACTACTCACCACTGTTTTTCAGGATGCACAAAAATGTAGAAGGAATATTGGAGATGGAAAATTGTGAATGTACCAACGAGATGGTCAATGATGAGAATGACTCCTTCTGGGTTTAGTTCTTTTAGGTTGAAACAAATGAAACTATATAGGTCAAAAATGATCTAATGTAAGACAAACTATTTAGTCATCCTTAGCTGTTTTGATGGATTCCCACGATATCACATACGCACATGCTCACTTTTTCCTTTCAAGTTTCTGCAGTAACTATTAACTAGAAGCGCAGTCTGATTTCCATTTCTGCTTACCAGCTTCTTCCTTTTTCATCATCCCATTATCAAATTATTTGATTGTAACTCTGAAATGGTTCTCAAATGTGAACTTTTTATGTCCACTGCCACTGCCACAGTCCAGCTATTTCTTGCTAAGATTGTTGAAATATTCCCCATCTAATATTCAACCTAATAATTCTCTGTGACAGCAACAATAGTAATTTGAAGGATTGGGAAGAGGAGTAGGAATATAGTTGGCAAGGTCAGCAAATTATCTCCAGGTTTAGTCTGAGATCCAAGATATAATTATAAACAGATGTTAAGGACAGTAACAGAATGTTGGGAGGAGGAACTGAATACTTATGAAAGGGGTGTTAAGAGTTGTTCTAAAGAGGAAAATAAGATCAGGAATCAGGAAACTCTAATATAAGGTGATGAGGCTGGGTGCAGTGGCTCATGCCTGTAATCCCAGCACTTTGGGAGGCTGAGGTGAGTGGATCACCTGAGGTCAGGAGTTTGAGACCAGCCTAGCCAACATGGTGAAACCCTGTCTCTACTAAAAATGCAAAAATTAGCGGGGTGTGGTGGCTCACGCCTGTAATCCCAGCTACTTGAGAGGCTTAGGCAGGAGAATCGCTTGAACCTGGGAGGTGGAGGCTGCAGTGAGCCAAGATTGAACTACTGCACTCCAGCCTGGTCAACAGAGCGAAACTCCACCTCAAAAAAAAAAAAAAGATATATATATATATATATATATATATACATACACATATAGTAATGAAACTTGCATTAGAACAACTATTAAAGTTGCCTGCCCTGTAGTCTCATTGTCAGTAACTGGGGTTCGGGGATAAACCTCTTCTTACCTATAAGTGACGATTGTTTGGAAGGAGTGATTCTATGGTTTGACCTTTATATAGGAAAAGTAGATGGAGCTATGTTATAGGGGAGCTTATGAAAAAATCCCCAAATGGGGCCTGAGATCTCTTGAATGCTATCATGTAATAATAATTTCCTTCCCATAGGTACAGTAAGACAGATAAATCCAGCTATTTTTCTTAAAAAAGATGGCCTAAGTTTGCTGCTCTCTTTTCTGTAATGTTCTGTCACTAAATTGAAAAAATAAATAAATAAAATTCCTTTATAAAAGCTCCTTTTGTTTTGAAATTATATCATATTAGTCTTTTGATATGTTTAGATCCACACATAAAATAGGAAAAAATCATGTCTCTGAATTCTAGGCAAGACAAAAGGAAGTTACAATTGAGTTTCATCACAGGTGGAATACTTGCAAATGCTGCCTGGAAAAAATAATAAGTAATAATAAGTGAAGAATACTTTTCTCCCAGGTATAGTAGACAGGAAAAAACCTACAGAGAATTAGCAATTACTGAGAAATCATGATGACAACTTAGGGACTATTGACACTTAAAATTTTTCATCTTTGGACAGAGAACATGTCTGGCTTAGAGGGGAAAGCATTCTCAAATTCAGCAGAAACAGTAACAAATTGCTGTCCTGATTTTATTTATAAACCCATGTCATTTTAGATTATCTGTTCTAATTGCAAAATCTTTCAGAAAAAAAAGTAATAGTCAAGACAAAAGCTTTCAAAATAGCTTATCTCTGATCGTTAGAAAGAAACAAAGTAATACAGACATACTCCAGAGAGTGGTATCATCCACCATTGATGGTAACAATTCTCAAGTGAGACTGGGTCATGATATAGCTTAAATTTTTAGTAAAGAAGGCAGACTTCAAAATAGGTACAAGCTACTCTCATGAACTTTTAATAAATACATTTTTGAAAATTCAGAAAGAATAGAAAAAAGTGCTTCAGAATAAAGTAGGGGTCTCAAGAACAGCAGAGAATCCAAGACAGACACATTAATCAATAGATTAATTAATCAACAAATCAATTCAGTACCCTAGAACCAGCTTCTATAAGAGGCACTGAGGATAGAATAAAAACGTAACACAGATTCAACTCTCAAGAAGCTTGTAATCTAGTAGAAGAGGAAGAAAAGACCGAAATACTATGCAAGACTCATTTTAATCATGGTATGAGAAAAAGAGTGATTCGTTCTACTGGACTTGGTCAGAAGAGGCTTCACAGAGGGACACATATCTAAGCATGATCTTGAGAGATGAATAGGAGCCTGTTTTTTTGGAGAGTAAGGGAAGACATTTCAATTGGAAGAAACAGCATTTAGCAGACTTAGAAGATCTGAAAGAGTCATATCGGAAAGACTAGGACACAGAAAAACAGAACTTATGGAAACAGTGGGCTACAGCAAAAATGAACTTGGCCGATGAACTGAAAAAATAGAGATTTTGGAGATTGGGAAGTGCAGTACTACCAATTTAACAGCAAGAAAATTATTGTTCAATCAACAACAGGTTATCACATATTTCTAATTTCCCCCACCTCCTTATCCCTTCATCCTATTCACCTCCTGATGACCACCTCACTAAATGTTTCTGTAGCTAGTCTCCATGGCACTGTAGCATGGCTAAACCAGCTGAGGGTTTATAAGCAACTAGCACAAGCTATTGTGCATGACTCCAGGAGTTATACCAGGGACATTTCTTGGATGCCCCAAAGTTGTTGGGTCATGGCCCTTACTCCAACCTAGTTTTGCCCATGCTTGAAATGGCCAAAGGGAGTGAATCTTCTGGTGAATTCTGATGAAGAGCAAAATACAAAGAAGGGCAATGCTATAATTGCTCATTCATATGCAAAGAGAGAAATACATTGAGTAAACATTTTATCAACTAGAATACAAAATTATTAATATTTTATTTTAAACCATATTTTCTTTTTATTGTGACTGTATCTTTTCTTGTAAATCATCTTCTTCTGAACACACATAGAGTTGATGATGGGAAGTAAATTTTAAATACAGGTAAGTTCTGTGGTGAGGAGGTAGGATCTCAGCATTATTCCATCAACATGATGCATTTTCTAAGTAAATGTTTACCATTATAATGGCACATACATAAAAACTCATGTACAAATGTTGCCAATAAGGACTTAAGAAAGCATTTCTATATATCCATTCTATAAAATAAATATAAAATATTTTATGGAATACTTATAAATACATATTTCCACAACATACTTTAGAAAAGAACCAAACCCCTTTATGACAAATCTGCCAACAGAATAAACAATCTTGACTACAATGCAAAGCTTGCCAAGTCCTGTCAGAAAGCTCTTGTGCCTCAATGTAATTCTCGAATAGTGAAGAACCACTAAAATAACCCTTTCACTCAGACTCCTGTGATTCCCTGCAGGGAGCTTTCACTGCAGTTGTCACTGTGCAAAAGCAATCAAATTTAACATATAGATACAGGGAGAGAAGGCGTGTGAGAGCATATGTGTGTGTGCTCTCACATATGTGTGTATGTATGTATATAGAAGGACAGCTGATGTCTCTGATCTAATAAAATATATATGAATAATTGGCAAAGGGTTCTGTAGGACTTCAATGTCTTTAGTTTTTCACCCAGTAGACTTCAAATTTTATTAGAGCTAATGGAGATTTTCACTGAGTTTATGTTCATGGATTTTTAAGTCCATATACCCAGCAGGACAAAATTATCATCTAGAACAGTATTTCTCAAATGGTAGCTTGTGATTGATTAGGAGGTTATAAAATCTATTTAAAAACTTGTGATCAGCATTTTAAAGATTGAAGTAAAATAGAATAGAAAACTACAGAAAAGTATTATAGTATGTAGTAAATGTAATTTTTTTGTGAAACTTTTAGTGGGTATATGAATATGTGTGTTCGTAAGTGTGCATGTATGTGTTTTTATTGGGCCATGATCTCCACTTTAAAATGTGAATTGTAACAAAAAAAAGTTTGAAATTCACTGACATAGAGTTTCTCTTTTAATTCTGTGTTCAGTACAGTATTTTCATCCTGGAAACAATGAACTCCCTGAAGGCAAGTATTGGATGTATTTCATCTTTATACCCTCCACAGCCCCTGAAGTGCCATGCACTTAGTGGAACATCACTAAAGAATTATCAAACAAATGTTGAGAACTTCAGCTGGTTGTATTTAAAAGGATAATAAAGATAATAGTTTGCATTGATACAGCACTTCATACTTTACAGAGTGCTTTCCCATCGATGATCTCATTGATAATTCAGAACTATTCTGTTGGAAGGAAGCACATGGACTGTTGCATTAATAAATTTAATTATCTCCTAAGTGTGCTTCATATTTCAGTGGTACACAATAAGACATTCTTTAAGTAGACCTTAACATTTATGTCTAGAGAGGATCCAGGTTTTATGGGACCTGAAGCTTATAGAATTTTGGAGATCTTCATTAAGAACAAACATACAAAATTAGGAATAGAAATGTAGGCAGAATAGTAAATATTTATTTATAAGGAGAAAGTAAATTATAAAAACTAAAGAAATGGAAAAGCTGGCAATTATTACAAACATTATAAAATCCAGAAAAATAGAAGCAACATGAGTTTTAAATCAATATCTGGCATCTCTATAATATTTTCTTCGTCCTTTTTTGTTGCACACTTTTGTTTTTCTTTTTGAGACAGAGTCTCACTGTATCACCCAGTCTGGAGTGCAGTGGCAGGATCTTGGCTCACTGCAACCTCAGCCTCCCAGGTTCAAGAGATTCTCCTGTCTCAGCCTCTGTTGCATACACTTTGATTGCCTCTCTTGTGACAAAAATGTTGTAGGATTGTTTTTAGTAAAGAGAATAGAATATTTATTTATCATAGCTAATTGAAATTACTTTTTTATTTTCGACAGGTTAGATGCATAGAACATCATCTATGATTTCATAGTCATACTTGCTATTTGTACTACTCCTAAGATTTGTGCCCTTCAAATACATGAATTCTTATGAATTCCAATCTCTGCTTCCTCAGCTCAGCAATGCTACTGGTCTCTGGCTCTTCCTCGACTGTGGCCTGTAAACTTTCTGCAAGTTGTAAGCTAGTGCAAATGTAGGGTTCAGTTTGTTTGTTTCCCAACTTTCAGAGATCACAGTCCTGTTTGGCCTGCTGTCTCATGTCTGAAAAGTATTTTTTTCATATATTTCATATATTTATTCATGTTTTTCATGTTTAAAGTGGGAGAGTAAATCTGATTTGAATTATTTCATCTGGTCAACATTGGAAGTCTACAATATCATTTTTAATTTCTGCATAGTATTCCATATTATAGATGTGCCATATTTAAACTAATGACCTATTATCGCATATTTACCTTTTTTCAATAATGAAACTTGTTTTGCATAAATATTATGAAAATATTATGCAGATATATTTCTATACTCTTTCAAATATTTCTTTACATAAAATTTCTGATCTAAGAGTACATAAAAACCAAGGGTTTATTTTTTGTAAATTATATAGATATTACTTACCCATCTAAAATAAGTGCTCGGATTCCTTAGGAACTAACTAAATAACAGTCTTCTTGACTACATAATTTTAAAACAAACTGATACATAATAAAAAGGAATGCCAGCTGTAAGCCAAAATGGCACCTTTGTTGCCTAGAGAAGGTAAGTTAGGTGGTGTGAGGGCTAAAGAAGCCTGCCAACTGAACACAGGGTAAGTAGAGTTGCCCAAGGACAGATAATCCTGGACCAGGAGAAGCTTCATCATATTAATTACTCCTCCAGAGACAGAGTTTACGGTCTGAAACTCCCAGTAAAAGGCCACTAGCAATAGTTTCCCAGTAGGAAGGAGGAAGAAACTGAGCTGACAAAACTCTTGTTTATTTTTCCAAAATCTACCAATCAGATAAGTCATTCCACTTCCTGGGACAGATGATAAAGTTGTATAAAAGATGCCAGCAGTTGTGCTAATTAAGGTCTCTCCAATATGGAAGAAAATATCAGGAAGGGATAAGAAATATTTTCCTGCTAATAATTATTGATAACTTACTATGTACCAAGTAATACACATAATTTCATTAAATCTTTACCTTAACCGTATGAAGTAGATACCATTATTCTTATTTTATAGAAAGGCTTGAGGTCTGTGCTGAGGGAATCTAGAACTACTCAGTAAAGTTCACAGTACTTCTCAGTGTGTTTTGCACACTACTTGTATCAAAAGTACTTAGGAAACTTTTAAATTATAGTAGATAGTACCATTTTTTAAATATGTGGAAAAGTATAACTTTTATAAAGTTGTCATGTAATTGAATTTAATTTCTGCTTAGAGCCACTGTTCCCAATTGATGACAGAAAAATTAATCTACCCACATTAAGTTAAACCTGGAAATTAAGGATTATTCTCAATTCAGATTCAAATTTCTACTCCAGCCTTGTTTCCTGAGGTTGTACCTAAGCTTTGGAGGTTGTTTTTTTTTTTTTTTTTCCTTTTCATCTTTACTTGTCAGGAATTCTACAATCACACTGAATTCTATTCTCTCTCTGTTAGGCTCCTTTTCCTTGTCAGGGTTAAGGGTAGGTGGAGAATGGGTGTATCTAGCTCATCCCTGAACCTATTGTTTATGAATAATCCTTGGTTTTGTTGTTCAAAATAAGCATTTTTCCTTCTTTCAAAGCTGTAGACTTCGTGGAATTTAAAGGTATATTAAAAAGTAATAATTAGGTTCTTGTTCTTTTTGTACCTCAAAGTAATGCTGCTTCTGACTGAATAGGGGAAAAGCAACAAGAAAACTAAGTAATAGGGGTGAGAAATGGGGAGAGAAACCTGTTATCTCAAAATATTAGCCTCTTTTGTAAACATGCAGTAGGATATTTTAAATGAGAACCTCTGGGCATAGGGTCTGGGATAATCATTTTAGCAAATTTTTCAGTTTGGCCCTGATCTCAGATGGACCCCAGAGGATTTTTTTTTCTTTTCTTTTCTTTTTTTTTTTTTTTTTGAGACAGAGCCTCGCTCTTGTCACCCAGGCTGGAGTGCAGTGGTATGATTTCAGCTCACTGCAACCTCCGCCTCCCGGGTTCAAGCGATTCTCCTGCCCCAGCCTCCCAAGTAGCTGGGACTACAAGCACGCAGCACCATGTCCAGCAAATTTTTGTATTTTTAGTAGAGATGGGGTTTCACCATGGTGGCCAGGCTGGTCTTGAACTCCTGACCTCAGGTGATCTGCCCGCCTCGGCCTCCCAAAGTGCTGGGATTACAGGCTTGAGCCACCGCGCCCAGCCACTCCAGAGGATTTTGAGGAGGCTGGGAATGACCTGATAGGTGTCATAATGATGAAAATACCTGGAATCTTAGATTAGAAATAAAAATACACAAATATAAAAATATTCTGATTTATCAGAATGTATGTGCTAGAAAATCAAGGCACCTTCTGCAAAGTGTTTTGACTTTTTATCTTCTTTCTGTGCTTTTCTCTGGATTTCTAGCTTTTTCCCTGTATATTTAGTCTAATTTACCTTATGTTCCACTTCTCCTTCTCTTAGATGAGGGGACTGGTTTGAATGGAGTGAAAAGATTAGTAATTACTGGGTATCTATGATGTTCCTGAAACTTTATATGATCTCAGCTAATCTTTACAACATTCAGTTCATTCTCAGAAAGGTTAAATAAATTGCTCAAGATTGCACAGGTAGCAGGTGACAGAGCAAAGATTAAAATCCAACCTATCTGGTATCAAAGTCGGGCTTTAATTATTTTACTTTGCTACTTTCCTTGACAGAGGGTTTAGTGATACCCCTTGATTCCCTCATTACCAACATTTCCTTTACTTCACAGCCATATGGATGGCCTAATCCTCATTCTTCCTTTCCCCATACTAATGATCAGATTCCACCTGTAAAGGAAATTTTATGTATGGTATTATCTTTTCTGTTTTAGATTTCTGATAACAATACCATTTTTTATATACACTTTGTAAAGTCCTCTATAGAGTTGTGATTCAAGGCGTTGTAACACTGACATGGATTTGAAGCTCATTCTCACAGTTGTGTGAGCAAGTTAACCTCTGAGATCCTCACATTGCTTTTTCTGGTTGCTGTATCAGGACCCATTTTGTAATATTTAATTCAATATATTTTAATGATTTCAATATACATTACTTTTTTGTCTTAAACAAATTTCTTTAGGCCTAAAGTATCTAGAGTTGCCTTTTATGTGGGATTATCTTTCTTAATAATATTTTGGTTCAGAGTGGCTGAATTGGTAAGAGAAGGCATAGGATAGATACACGAGAATTGAATGGGAGGACAAGAGTTTCCAGAGAGAGGAAAAGGGACAGAGAAGGTTGTTATCCATTTTTGGCCTGCTTTCAGGTTTCCTGAAGTTTGGAATCCTCTAGCTCATGGCCCCACTTCTTTCCTGGTCTCAGGTCAGTGCAGCTGGCTGCGTCCCAAGGACTTTTTTGTCTATGCAACCTGCTGTGCTGATGCCCTTGCCTTTTTCTTTCTCTACATCTCTGGAAAGTCTCTGTGTACACATGAACTTCTTGGAATATTCAAGGGCTACATTTTAAAATAAATTACTTATCAAAAGCATTTTTCCCATAACAAGCGAAGAAAAGCGTGGGTACACTTCTTTCTTTGAACACATTAAATCTGTATATAGTGGAGGTGATATTCATGTAAAAACTTCTTCTGGAGCCCCCTGTGCTGGATGGTATGGATTGTGCAGTGGCAGAATTTAAACTTCCAGTTAAAATTATCTCAGTCTTTTCTGGCTTAAAACAGTCCTATCAAATATAACTACTCAGACATCTCAAAGTACAGCTTTCTTTGAGAATTCCTTCTTCTATTCTGCTTGAAAGATAACATCTGAATTCAAGAGGGCATATAGGTCTTCTCGGTCATAGGAGCAGTGGGCTTGATCTCAGATGGGCTTTAGGTTCTCCCTGCCTTCTGGGAAATGTTCTTTGTCCCTCATAGTCAACTAGGTACCCTTCTGGAATCACCTGCCAAAGTCTGCATCTGATGAAACTTGTGGTGGGGTCTCTTGGCATGGCCAGTGAACAGGGATCCTCCACTTACAGAACTGCCTCCCCCATAAGTCTTGGCAGCATTACCAATCCTCAGCAGTTTCAACAATGATGCCACCACATTTCTCATCCCCCTTAGCTGGCCGTCTGGCTTTTAACTCATTTACTTCACATAAGAATTTCTAAATCTCTTACAAACCTCACAAGAGAAAGACTCAGTGGGTGCTATTCCTGGTCTTTTCTTTGTGCCTAATGGGCACATGACAGATTCTAATCTCCTGGACATCCTTTGTTAATGACAGGCAATGCAGGTGATGATCATGCCAGAATCCTAAATGAGAAAGGAAATAAACTTTTTATTTTCCTCTCTGCTTACTTGTATATCTTAATATGTATTCCTCCCTTGAAACAAACATTTGAGTGCAAGTAGCTTATCTGGGGGATAATCTGTGGAACACTGGTAAGGGAGTGGGGGAGTGAGACGAGGAAGGAAAGAAAGCCAACAAAGAGTGCATTACTAAATAAATTATGATGTGCTTTAATAAAGGAAGTATCCTCTTAGCCCTCCTGTGGAATATGACTGGTGGGTTCTCTTGTCATATATAATAATATGAGATTTTGGCCCCATCATCAATACTCTACCAAGGCAATTCTAGCAATTCTACCTCATTTATTATAGGCCATTATCATCTTCATGTTTCAAGGACTATCCCAGCAGCAAGATAAGATTGGCTCAAAGCATCTTTGCTCCCAGGGTCCTGATCATGGAAGAGTGTCTGTAGATCAACACACTCTCTTAAACAGCTTTATATCTGCCCCTTGCTACTCTATGCCCACAGATTCATTTTTGGTCATGATCTGAATACAAGTTTGTCAGCTTCTATGGTTTTTTTTTTTGAGATGGAGTCTCACACTGTCCCATGGGCTGGAGTGCAATGGCACAATCTTGGCTCACTGCAACCTTCTCCTCCTGAGTTCATGCAATTCTCCTGCCTCAGCCTCCTGAGTAGCTGGGATTAGAGGTGCACACCACCACACCCAGCTAATTTTTTGTATTTTTAGTAGAGACGGGATTTCACCATGTTGGCCAGACTGGACTCGAACTCCTGACCTCGTGATCCACCCACTTCAGCCTCCCAAAGTGCTGGGATTACAGGCGTGAGCCACCACACCCAGCCTCAGCTTCTGTGGTTTTGGGGGTAAATAATCTTTTTCTTTTATACCAGATATAGTACTTCCCTAGTCAGGGTTAGGTTGAAAGTTATTCCTGATTGTTGATCTAAGGCAGTGGTTCTCAAAGCACAGTCTCTGGACCAGGAGTACTGTCTGGGAATTTGTTAGAAATGCAAATTCCAAGTCCCATCCCAAGCCTACTGAATCAGAAAATCTAGGGATGGGGACTCAGTAATCCATGATTTAACAAGCTTTCCGGGTGATACAGATCCATGTTACAGTTTGAGAAACACTTACCTAGAAGCCATGAGCAGAAATGGGAGCAGATCTTCAGAAAGTCAGATATCATCTTGTGGGGCACCTGCCTCAGATGAGGCCTTTTCATGGTCTCCAGGTAAGGAAAGGCTGTTCTCTGCCCAAGAGCCGAAAGCTGCTTCTGCTAACTAAAAAGTTTCGGGAGATTTAGTGGTTTAATATATTCATGTGTATATACTCAGATATTCTGATTTTAAATTTTAGTTTTCTATTTTTCTTGTCAGGGCCAGGACTGTAACATAGGGAATTGCTAATGGATTGTACAGTTAGCCTTATTTGTAACTTTTACTTTCCCAGTAAAATCCATAGCCTAATTTTAGCAGAGTCTGTCCTCTGGCTGCTGGAGATAAGGGTCTCTTTAAGTACTGTCACACCAGACCAATGGTTTCCACACTGTGTTCTGAGTTGATAGCTGAGTGATCTGACTTTTTGATTTACTCTTATCTTATCTTCCTTTGCCACTTTTATCGCACAAGAACACACAAACACCTCCACAGATCTTATTGTTTCCTTTACTCTCAAACCCTTGAGATGCTGCACATACCACATATCCTCTTTCACCTGTAGTTCATCCCAATTCACCATAAGTAAGGCTTTTTGTGTTGCTAGAGTACTACAAAAGCTATCACCTTTCCATTGTTGCCTTACTTTGGTTTCCTCCAGAAAAATATTCTAAAATAAAGATTCAATTGCAAGTAGATTTAGCAGCTCTTATCTCATTGTCCAGATGATGTCACATGGCCTAATTGTGCTGGTGATCATTCAAGTGAGAATTTAGTTTTCCTACCTGCTACCATGTGAAGCAGCAAGAGCAAATGAGGACAGGAGTGAATGTTGGCTCAGCCAAATAACAACGTTTGCCACAGAAGGTATGCAAAAAACATTACCCAACTATACATATAAACACACACACTCACACATGCATGTCACTGCATATGTGGTTCATTCTATCTTCTGTGTATATAACAATGTTTACCCTTTAAAATGTAGAAAGAGTAGGGGGATAGTGGTTGGTAGAGGAAATGGTAGAAATTATAAAAGTAAAGATATTTGTCTGTATTTAGGAGAAGTGTTAGAGATGGTGGATGTGCTTCCCAAATACTAACAATGGTTGATGAGTTTGGAGACATTCCAGACAGATTTTTCTTTCTTTACCTAAAAGCAGTTTTAAACAGGCATGAGTGAAAAGCCTTTGCACTTTATCACTGAGAAGCTGCTAAATCATAGAGAAAAAAAAAAATCACAGGAATGCACATTTTGAGAAATGTTGAGGGTGCACACAAAGATTGCTCAATAATGTTTACTGAACTGAAATGAGTTTTACTATTCTGTTGACGTGAGTTGCTTGGACTAAATCAGGAAGTTCTTCATTTCCTCATTAGGAAATTATGAATGGTGAGCTTTACTCACCTGGTTGCCTTTCATGTACTAGAAATTGTTAGTAGTCTGCAAAAACTCATTTTTAAAAAGTAAAATAAAACAACGTAATATTAAACATATTAGATTAGGAAAATCAACTTGAAACTTGGTCTTAAAAAGGTAAACTCTTTCGTATCTTTTTCTAAAATTAACAATTATTAGCCCTCTCTCTTACAACAACACAAATGTGTGTACCACTAATGCCCAGAATTTTTTTTTCTGATGCTGTTTTTCACTGAAGAGAATCATGACTCCTTAGAGGGTAGCTGTTTCAATGACTTGAAGCAGGAAGAAGTTAGGATTTGAAGCAATATGTCTGAAACATACAGTTTTTACCAGAGAGAAAAGATGTTTTTACAAATGTCAGGGGATAAAGCCTGAAAAGATAAAGGAGCTATTTAATGAAAAGTCTACTGTTTATTAAAAATTGAGCATCAAATCACAATAATAATTATTAATTGACATACATTGTGTGAAAGCCTATGAATTCATAATAACATATCAAAAAGAAAAAGTTGTGTGAAAATTTGAAAACAAAAAAGCAAGAGAATATAGCAGAATAAGATTATGTTTCAAGAATAATTTTAATAAGTAGAGAACAGTTTTGCTCCTTCCATTAAAAGTATGAATTTTACAAATTATAGTGATGTATTTTTCTCTCTGGGTAAATATGACTAATACAGAGAACAATGTGTAAAACAAATGGTTCCTGGAAAAGTAGGAATAAACAAAAAGTACTGATCAGTACTGGTGGCTACCCATAATCAACGCCACTAGTCAAATTCTCAATAACCACATAGAAAGAGGGTTTAATTGTATATGCTGAGGTAAGTGTCTTACAGAGGAACTTCATCTTCACATGATTTACCCTTTATCTCCTAGGACATGAGACTTCTTGATGACTCTACTAATCATAATGAGATATAATTGGAAATTTATCTTGGACCCAGCTTAGCCGTCCCCAGATTTCTGACCCACAGAAACTGTGAGATAATAGTTTTGTTTTAAGCCATTAAGTTTCAAGAATAATTTGTTATGCAGCAATAGTAAGTAGTACACCAAGAATGATAATGTTAGGGAAATGAAGTTTAGGTGTATATTTGTCCCATATCCCAATCAGGAATCTGTTGACAGATAATGCAGAATTGGCTGCTTAGGCTATGAATAGAACGCTTTTTCGTTTGTGTCTGTTAAGATTTGTGCTAGGAAGTTTTGTCTGCTAACCTCGCTGTAACACATAGATAAGAATAAGCACAAGCAATAGAACAAGAATAGAGCTAATAAAGAAATAAAATGTAAATATGTGGATTTTAAATTCCAGAAAAAAATTTGAAATGCTTTAAATTTTTTGGTTTTTGTATAAGTGCAATAATAAATTCAAATTATTGTTATTTTGAGCATGTGCTTTGTCTATTTCTTAAGGAGTTTAAAGCATTAGAGCATCAGGAGATTATAATATAGTAGATTTGTTTTAAATTGAATTTTACAGTAATACAAGCAAATAAGTTTGTAGTCAATGTTCAAATATTTGGATAAATGTTGATTTATTGATTATGTAAATACAGTGTAGATATTTACAGGAATGATAATTTTTAATGCTTGAAAGACTATTACATGTTCAATGTTTTCATTAGATAAGTAAATTGGACATTAAGGATACTCTTACTGATACATTAAACCTCCTTGGATGTCCCTATGTTGAACAGACTCAATCCACTTTTAAAATATAGATTTTATTTATTTATTTGTTTGTTTACTTTTAAAGACAAGATCTCGCTTTGTTGCCCAGGCTGGAGTTCAGTAGCTATTGACAGGCACAATCATAGTGTAGTATGGGCTCAAATAATCCTTCAGCCTTAGCCTTCAGAGTAGCTGGGGCCACAGGTGAACGCCACTGTGCCCGACCAAACCCACTTTAAGAAACAAATACTTTCTTTTCTGTAGAGAAACTAGAAGTAGAAAATGCTGAGAGTTGTAGGAGATTGCGGGATAATTCATCTGGTGACAGATCCATAGCAACCACTGTCCAGTCTGCTGGGGGCTGACAGCTTGCTCTTTCCCTAGGCCTGAGTCTCATTCTACATGGAGAGTACTAACTAGTATGACGTTCATGGCCTCTTCCCATGGTGACATTCATGATCCTCTTCCTTACTCCTCACTACAGAAGAAAGAGTGACTTATTTGAAAGCTGAGTTTGGAAGGAGGAACTAGGAAGGTGTATTTTAGTCCTCTCATCTCTTATTTCTTTTGCGATCTAGCTGCACAGAGAAGTTTGGTTCCTCCTGGCATTAAGTTTTACAGGGCAAACTTTCCATTTGGGGATGCTTATGGTGGCCAGTTTTTTCTGTGACTGAATGAGTAAATATGAGAAAAGGCCCTAACCTGTGGGGCATTCAAAGCAATAAAAGGGATATTTAAATTTCTGTCTGCTTGATTCTTCTTAATTAGTCCAAAATGAGGCTATGAAAGAGGGTGCTGTTTATTACTCCCATCCCAACATTATTGTACCTTTAAACCATAAGAACATAGCTTAAAATTTACAAGGCTTTTCTGATTTGAATGTAGTTACTCACAAATGACGACTATTGTGATGTTATGTAACTTCTCGTCATGAATGCAGTTCCTCTTCCACAATTTATATCTAGAGTTCGATTTGCATTTTTTTACCACAACAAGCACATATTTTCACAACTTTGACAGAACTGTATTATACTTTTCATCATTCTATGATTTCAGCTCCTTACAATATCATTCTTAATGGGTGAACACTGTTTTTCTTTTATTTGTTAATGGCGTTCATGATACCCATGGTTATCATTGCTAAATGCTATTATGATAACTTGTCATTTTTTTCAGGTGGTAAAATGTACTGTTCAATGAGAAGTGTGTTTTTCAATCTGATATACAGATACTGTATTACTTTGGGTTTCCTTAGGCAGAATCTGAGACATAACTTTGAATTATGTCAGTTTATTTGGTAGTGGTGGGGGGAAATCATGGCTAAAAATGAGGAGAATGAGGCAAGAAATGATGGAAAGTTGATAAGTGGTATATTATTGTGTTGGTATGTACAACTGGAGCTTGATCCTACTGGGGATCCTCTCAGGAGCCATGTAAAATGCACTCACATTTATCACTCCAAAGGACCAGGAGACTGGGAGGACAGGGGACAGGGTCCTTTTTCTATTGACTCTCCTCAATTGGTGGAGGGTTAACTTCCCCCAGCTTCTGGGCTGCCTCCTGTGGCAGCATAATGAAGAAAGGTGGGGTGGCAAGAGCAGACACTTGAGACAGGTAAAGATGCTTGCAGCTTGCACAGGATCTGTCTTTCCACCACAGCTGCAGCTGAAACCCACATGTGAACTGACAGGATGTGGTACAAGGCTTACAAAGCATCTGCTCCAAGTATGATTCAGAAAATATTAAAAAGAAGAAAAACATTTGCCACATTCATCCCATCAATATGTGGCTTAACTGTTGGCTTGGTATAACTAAACAATCATTTGCAATGCTTTCAAATTCCAGAACTGTCAGATATATCGATATGTCTGTATTTTTATTTTAATCTATATCTATTTTTAGATATCTAATTTATTTTAATCTATTTATCTATGTATCTATATATGTATGTATGTGTCTATCTAGCTATCCATCTCTCCACCGATCCAGTCAATATTTTCTTTATATTGCACTGACTTTGAGGGCAGTCCCCAGGGAGGAAACTGAATGTGAAAACTTAGGTTATTTAGGGGTGGATGCTAACAAGAACCTCTTTCTTGGAGGCCAGTCAGAATTTGGATGGGATGAGCAACTTAAGCTCTAGAAAAAAAAAAGTTGTAATTTGTAGCCCAGATTCTCTAAGTCCAAGTTTTTCTGTGCATATTTTTCTTTTGTTATCCTCTGGCATTAAATAAAACCTTGTTGAAATGTTCTAGTTTGTTCTCTATTGTGCTCACGGATATTAAGTAAAAGATTTGATATTCACAATTGGTTCTTAATTTTAAGGGACCATAGCACTTACATGATCTGTCCTGGTAGTAGTTTAAGAGTAAAGGAATCTATAAGAGGAATCTCAAATTCACTACTGTGGAGATTGTCCCTTTTTTGTCTTTTGTTGAGAAAGGTAGCAATTTTCTACAGGGTCTCAATGTGAATAGTTAAAGGTCTCTTTAAATATTGTTTCACCTTCTACAACAGTTGATTTAGTTCATCCATTTTCTAAATCACATTAATTCAAAACTGTGTTATAACTGAAATAATACATGTAAGGTTTAATTCTTCCCCATAAATTGTTGTATTTTAGTGATCTATTTAATAATTTAGTATTAGGGATGGGTTCAGAAGCTGCTCTTATTAACATCTTCATAAACTGTGGAAAAGAAAATGTTCACATTGAAATTCCCAAGTTTGCCAGTGACCTTAAACTCTTCTGGTTAATGAAAATACCAAGCTGATGGAAATAAACTGCAGAAAGACTTCATGAAGCTACGTTTATGGACAGAAAATTGATATATGAGTCACAAAAGGGACAAAGATAAAATAATGAGTCAATGAACTTAGAAAAAAAATAATCCAAACTATACCGGCAGAGTAATGGTCTTGGAGTTATCTATTACAACACAGGGATCATTGTGAACTCTTCTATGAGGACAGGGAGGAGTCCATTAAAGGCTGATGGAATTCTGACAATCACAAGAAAGGGAAAGGAAACAAAATAGAACACAATGTCCTCTTACAGAAAATCAAGGTGCAGATGTGTCTGTTATTTACAGTTCTGATCCCTATATTCAAGAATATGATGGAAAGGAAAGCAAAAGGGGTAAGACATCTGAAACAACCAGGAAGAAGGGCCATGCTGCCACATTAAGTGTAAACTAAAAAGATTTAAGCTCCAAAATGGAATGGCGAAGTTTGAGAGAAAATAAAGCCAAAATCTTCAAAATTGTTAAAAATTTTGTTTTGTATGTAAAAACCAGGTAATTATTGTAAAAGAGGCAAAAGAAAGAAAAAAATCAAAAGAATTTTTATTTGAAAGATTCAGCATAGAGTAGATATATGAAACTCATTTCTTAGAGAAATAGTACCTGATAAAAGTAGAATTTCCAAAAAGAACTTAATAAACTCTTAGAGTATGCATTTAAGTTGTTACTCAAGAAAAAATAATGTTTATTGGATTTATCTCTAGCTGTTTAAGCTGGATATTAATAAATTCTCATTTACTATCCTTTGGTGTTCACCAGAAACAGAGGTAAAAAGCATCTCCTCAGGGCCAATAGCTTCATGAATTGAGAAGTTAAAAACAGAGACGTATAATTATTACATGAGTTTCTGAAACATCTGTCACATCATATTGTTTAGTTGTTATCGAGACAAGGCAGTGAACATCCAACAGATTTAATCTCTGCAAAACACAGAAATATTTCTCAATATTTTTCTCTCTTAAGCAAATCAATTAATTCTCATCTAGGGGAGATTAGCTAATATCAGAAAAATCTCTGCTTAATACCACTTGGAAACTCAGGAATTTCTCTATGATTTGAGTTCATGTGTTTAAAATAACTGGACTACTACCTAATTGTTTCAGTACTATTGATTTTCAATAACTTATTAATAGTACCCCAGGGTAGAATTAGTCAACTGTAGTGTGACTGGCACTTGATGTTATTCAAAAACAATCTTAAAATAGTTAATTTGGCAGCTATGTATAGACACAGTCCACTTCTAAGGAAATAATACTTTGCTGGTTACAATCTATTCTTACTCCTTTACCTGATTTTTATGAATGAACCATAGTAAAAATTTATCTAATGTGGGGAGTCAGCAAATACTTTTGAAAAGGTCCAAACAGTAAAAACTTTAGGCTTTTTGTACCATATGGTCTGTGTTGCAACTCTTCAATTACGCCATTATAATGTGGAAGCAGCCAGAGACAATACATTAACAATTAGGTGTGGCTGTTTCTTCCAATAGAACTTCATTTACAAAAGCAGGCACAGGCCAACCAATAGTAAATACATTAAATTAAAGCTTATATTTCACAGGAAACACCTTCGGCTCAACCTGTGTATACAGTAGACTTTTGCTTTTAAGACCAGTTCTCTGCTGAAGATTACATGTTTAAAAACAATAATATTTACAGTCAGAGGGCCTGGGCTCATGACTGTTCTATTTGCTAACTGTATGACTTTGAGGAAGAGGTTTAACTTTTAAGTCTTGATTCTTTCATTCTAACATGATTAATTGTGAGAATTAAATAATTTTAAGGAGAAGGAATTTGTAGAAATATTCTACAAATACTAGTCACTGCTATCGCTACTCTGGGTCACTGGTTAACACGTGCCATTTTCCCCTTTGTGAACAACCCTGTAGGCTTATTAACTCCGTGTACTTCCCCTAAGTGAGAAGTAAGTCCAAGGAGGATCTGATATAATCTACTTCACTAAAAAAAAAGTAAATTATCTGATAATTTTAAGATTTTATGAAATGCATGTTTATAGAAGAAAAAAATTATAAAATATGTCAAAAGAGAAAATAGGAGTTATAGTAGCTGACATAAAGGATAATAGGAATTTAAGAGGAAAAGGATGAGAAATTAGAGAAAATGAAAGAAGTGGAAGATGAAAGATAAGAGGGAAAACCAAAATAGAGCCAATAATGGGAGTATAGGAGAAAAATAATAAGGCACAGTTAATGAAAGTAGGTCTAGTTGAAGGTAGGGATCAGAGCCTACAGGCAATGCACTGAATAGGAAGCTTGCAGGCCTGAATGTGTCTGTTCCCATTACCAGGGTGACCATCTTATCTCCTACGTTTTGCTTTAGTTGTTACACTTGAGACCTTCCCAAGTGTCTCTGTATTTACTGACAGATATCCAAAGATAAGGTCCAGGGAAGCATTTCAAATAAGAGCCCTCGGGTCTATTGGCTCTGCATTTCTAATCAGAGAACACTTCCTTGACAAAAATCATGCCCGTGTGCCCTGACTACAAAATGAGTAAAGATAAATGAAGATTAAATAACAGACTTGTTAATCAGGATTTGGGGTAGACTTAAATTTTCACAGTCCATTTTCTCACTCTCACTTTCTCGCTCTCTCAAGCCTGTATTCCTGCTTATACATTCTCACAACACACATCCACTCCCACGCACGCCTGTCAAACTTTCTCTACCCAGATGGATAAAACGGACTGAAGTTGGGTGCACCAATGTGTCTTTTATAATCAGTATTCAGTGCCTCAGAGTCAGGCAAATGAGGAGAAAATAAAAAGCATACTTTAAAAGATCATAAAGAAATAAACATTCCTATTTTTCTTCCTGTTGTGACTCATGCTATCCTACCTAGGTACCACGCTCATGTTAAGTGGATATTCAGTTCCACCATCTGACAAACAGAAGGTTAAAAGTATGATTGCTTAAGGAGAAACAAACAAGAGGGTTTTATTTTCATCTCAAAAGGAGGTATTTAAAATATGTCTCCTTACCCCCAAACATAGTTATTTTCAGTCACTGAATTATATGTGGACTTGGCTATACCAGCAAAAATATAAAAACACACTTAAGAATTATATCCTTTGTTAATTTGCAATTTTAGTGGATATGGAAGTTTGGACTTACTGAGAAAGGAAGGACAATTAGATCTTGGGAAAAAGTAGATCAGGAGTGGTTTGACAAGAGAAAGGAATTGATTGCTCTGGAGGGAAACATTAACAATTTTATGAAACACTTTCTACAGCATCCAAAGGGAGGACTTTTCAGAAAAAAATTAAAAGCAAAATATTAATATATATATTATTTTCTAAGTTTAAGAATGGAAGGTAATGTGTTTTGGATACTTCCTAATTATCTAGGGGAAAAATATATATTCTGGTGGTGGTACCACCTCTCTTTGCTTTATTTGCAGCAGTTTGGGTATTATTCTATAATGAAAAGTGGAATTTATTAGACACTTCTCCCAGGACCCAAATCTCCTATCTTAATAAGATAAATTACTTTGTATTCTTCTTTTACAGAACTTCTGTTTTTTTGTTTCTGAATCCAAAACTCACTTAAGCACCTTCTGGTCAAAGAAAAAAGATTCCTAGAACTATGCTTTCAGTAGGTATATTTCCAAAGGACTAAAATATTTTATCTAATCTCCTCTATTTTTAATCCAATAGAAAGAAAAAGCAAGAAAGGAGACATAAGTGTTACAGGTTTCCCCCAGAACTCTCCTCACTCCAGGTCAATTATGGCTGCTACCACCAAATAGAAGTAGATAGCACAGGTATATGCCTTGACCTGTTTATTTTATGATTACAATAGGTACTCATCTTATCTCTACTGCCCCATGTCACTCCTAAGATAGCAGTTTCCAAACATACCAAGACCACCATTTTAACCTGAGACTAGAAGCATGGAATGACCTGAATTGGATTGAAATTGGTTTTCTCTAGATTGCTTTTTAGATAATTATAGATACCTGAATTAATCAAAAACATGCGCTTAAGCTTTGCAGAGCAGCTTGTCAAAGTCTGCCTGCTTAAGAATACTCTGTTTTTGCTCTTTTTTAAAATTCACTACAGAAGAAACATTCTTCTATGGTAACATATGATGAAAGTGACACTGATTTGGAATGTAAATATATGCAGGGTGTTTTAAACCGACAGCATTTTGTATGAAAAAAATACTTTAAAAAATATATACTATCTTTGAAATGCAATTGACAGGATAAAACTATAACAATCATTCTATTCTAATTTCTAAAGTGTACATTATAAGGGGATATTCACTCAAAGATATAATTTTTTACCTTCTAAGAAAAATGTCAATATTTTAGTTATGTTTTAGTACTTGACTAAGAAATGAAGCTAGTCGAAAAATTGACTTCTCTTTAAATCAAATCATACAAAATCGCTGATATTTGATTTTTTTAACCTACCAGGATAATTTCATGTAGTTCAATCTAAAACATATGTCTTCTTCAAAGAGACATGTCCCCCCAAAAAAGAATACTTTAAAAAAATCACAACTCTTGCCAGGTGCGGTGACTCACATCTGTAATCTCAGCATTTTGGGAGGCTGAGGCGGGTGGATGGCTTGAGGCCAGAAGTTCAAGACCAGCCGGGCCAACATGGTGGAACCCTGTCTCTACTGAAAATACAAAACTTAGTCAGGCATGGTGGCATGTGCCTGTAATCCCAGCTACTTGGGAAGCTGAGGCATGAGAATCACTTGAACCACAGAAGGTGGAGGTTATGGTGAGCAGAGATCATGCCACTGTGCTCCAGCCTGAGCGACAGAACAAGACGTTGTCTCAAAAAAAAAAAAAAAAAAAAAAAAAGCGCAACTCTTTTATGCTTTACATATTTTGAATAGCATAAGTTTTTAAATTCTACTACTTGTAATTTATTAGATATGTATTTGTTCAGGCAATTTCCCAGGCTACTTTGTGGAAATTAGAATGAAATATTTGGAATCCATATGGATTTAAAGCTGTAGTTTAGACTAACGTCTTCAACATTTTTAAGGTCTTGAATACAGCCATTGGTTTGTCAGGACAATTTAATGAGTTTTATTACATTTACACACCCATATATCCACCACCACAATCAAAATGTAAAATGTTTCCTTCACCCTACCTTCTGTTCCTTTACAGCCAATGCCCCCATACCCAGGGGCCACCACTGATCTGATTTCTATTGCTATAGATTAATTTTGCCTTGTCTAGAACATGTAAAAGTGAGATGATGCAGTACTTATGCTTTTGTTTCTGCCTTCAGCCAGGAAAATATTTTAGATTTATCCATGTTATTGTATTAGTAGTTCCTTTTTATTGCAATGCTGTAGCATTCCATTGAATGAATGCATTGTTATTTGCTTATCCATTCACCTTCAGATGGACATATAGGTTCTTACCAGTTTGGGGTTATTATGAATAAAGCTGCCATGAATAACTGTGTATAAGACTCTGTGTCCATTTCTCTTGGGAATGTACTTAGAAGTGGAATTGCTTGGTCATAGAGTAAATGTATGTTTAACTTTATAATAAATTATCAAATTATTTTTCAAAGTAGTAATACCTTGATTTTTATTTCATAATCTCTGGATTCATTTTCTTGTTGCCATTATGACAAATTACCATAAACGTAGTGCTTTTAAACAACTGGTATTAATTATCTTACAGTCCTGAAAGTCAGAAGTACAAAATTAATCTTAGGGCTTGCTCCTTCTGGAGGCTCTGAGGATAGAATCCATTTTCTTGTCTTTTTAAGTTTCTAATGCCTACCTGCTTGTCTTGGCTCACGATCACTACAGCATGTGGCTTCTGTCTTCACATTTCCTACCGTCTCTTTAATCTCTGAACTCCTTCTTTTGGGGAAGAATCCCTGTGATTACCTTAAGCCTGCCAAGATAATCCAGGATATTCCCTTATCTCAAGATCCTTAACTTAAATCACATCTACAAAGTCCCTTTTGGCATATAAGGTAATAGTCACAGGTTCTGCGGATTAGGATGTGGATATATTGGTGGGCCATTTTTCAGACTAGCACAGGCTCTAACTTTCTAATTGAATAGTTTTAATCAGAATACCCATTTAGCCAAAACTCTGAGGTACATACAAAGTTTTTGGTATCACCTCCTCAGGCTTAATAGCTGCTATTAATTGATGGCTACCATATGCCAAATGCTGTGCTGAGTACTTTGCACGTAATCTTAATTCACACAACTATCCTGTCATATGGTTTTAAATGTCCCCAGCTTAAGATGAAAAGACTGTGCAGACTTTTGTACAAGGTCACAGCATAACAGAGCTAGGACTGAAACCTGTTACAGCTTTACATAAAGTCTATACTGTTAACTACTATGATTCATTGCATTTATCTCGTTCAGTGTTTCTTATCATCTTTTTACTTTATTACTTAGTTTACTACTTGGCTTCATTTCATAGAGATGTTTCAACAGCATTTATTTGTAACCTTCTTAGTATGAAGCATTACAGCAGACACTGTCAGTAAAGAAAAAGGAATTGTTGCAAGCAATCCAAATTGAGAGAGTGAACAAGTATAAAAATTGCAGTAATTGATATTTAGTGAAAGTACACATAAGAGATAGAAAAAGAGTTATGAGACTTCGAAGTAGAGAAATCACATTTAGTTTTATGTGGGGATGGTGGAGGAGGAGTATTGGGAATCTATGGGAAGGCAGAGGGTACGCATCAAGAAAGGCCTCACAGAGTACATACAATTATGAGATAGTATTTTTAGATTTATTGAATCTAAATTTAGATAAATCTAAATACACTTGAAAAAGGTGTAAACTGCTATCTTTTACTGGGTCCATTTTAGCCATTATAACAACTTGTTTATGTTCAATACAGTCTAAGTGGGGTACACAGTAGTTAGAAAGCTACTAGATTTAATTCTTTATAGCAGAATTATATCTTTAAATATTTCCCTATTTAGGTTGCAGACTATTGCCTTAAGATGAGAAACACAAGAGATCTCAGCAAGACCTAAGTCAAATTCTTGACTTTTTCAGCTCCTAAGTTAACAATAATTTTGATAATTTTAATAGTAAAAAAACTGCTTACTATATGCCACATACCGTCCTAAACACTATATACATTCCAGACACTGTACTAAGTGCTCAGCTTATTTAATCACAACAACCTTTTGAGACAGAAACTTTATTATGCTCTTTTTTCCAGATGAAGAAACTGGACAGGTTGATTTATGTAACGTCAGATAGCTAGTATACATTTACACTGAGATTTGAACCTGGGCATTCTGGCCCTTGAAACCAAGTGCCTAATCACTACATATTACTGACTCTAAGAGTAGACTAAATAGACTATTACTACTCTACATCAGAAACTGTTAGCAGTCGAAAAGCCAGTGCTTTTGATTTACATGAGCCTTCTTGAGAGACAATATATTTTTCCTTAAAATTTCAAGAGGTAGATTTTGAACATCAAGAGGATGCAGGATATGTAATTTATCCTGTGCATTATAGAGTTGACAAAAATGCAGGATGATATAGGATCAGGGACTTTTTTGATCACTTAAAGGAGATGAAATTCTGATCAGCTGGTGGCAAAAGAAAAGTCTGAGAAGGCCCTACTAGGGCTTTAATGGGTGCCAGAAGAGCTCCTGCTTACTTCCATTCTGTGTAGTGTAAACCTCACAGGGAGGACAAAAGAAAGCCTGACTAAGTGTATGGGGATCCATAGCAGATGGAGCTTCAGAGGGTGCAGCTCCCAAACTGCAAAGTAAAAGACGTCCCAAGTCCAATATCATGCCTGAGTGACAATGGAACATTACTGAAAGAGGTGTCTGATCATAGGTCCAAAGACAACCTCCCAGAGCCCCCATGTACTCTAGAAGCAAGGGTTAAATGTAGGCTGGTATATGACAGGATACACCGCCCAAGCCAGGACAAGCATCAAGGGACAGAATGGTACCCAAAGCCTGAATGAACAAAACACTCAACTTTGGCCAGTGTGGATGGAGGATGATGTCATACTTTATAGACATTCCAGTTCTGATCCTGGAGACAAAAAGTAAGTCTCCTAGAATTTAGATTATCCTTAAGGGGAGGAGAAAGAGGAAAAACATGAAACAGAGTTTGAAACCAAAACAGATTGAGATATTTGAAAGGGACTGACCCACCTTGAATTAGCAAAGTTAACTTTTCAATTAGAACAAACTTGAGAAATAAGTAACTAATTTATAGAAAAACAATAAAACATGCATTTTAGAAAATCTTACTTTCGTTGCCTGAGAGCTTCATACTTCTTCTAGGGAGAGAAGAAAAAAAAAAAGGGTAACACAGTTACTAGGCTTGAAAAAGACTATTTTGTTATAAACATTCTTTCCTCAAGATTTTAGACTTTTTGTTCATAGGTCAGGAAATTTAGCCCTAAGATATTTCAAGAGATTAATCTTAGAGGGTAAGTCTTCTCAAGATCATTGAGAAGATTATAAGAGGTTGTATGTGTGAAAAGTTCGTGGAAAGTACTACATGTAAAACACATGGTTTTCATTTTTTAATTGGCAAAGGCATGATTAGTGGCAAAAACAGGGTCTGTAAACTGTATTCCATTTCTTTTACTATAATATCATAAACATTGTCTTCCATTTCCTCGAGACCAATTTTCCTTTTCTGCTCCAACTACTATAAAATGATAGTATCAGATAACAGTGAAAAGGAAAGAACTCAGGTTCATCAGTCTTCAAGTCACACAAAACAAGGCAATATTAGGTGTCTGAGTAGTTGTTAATAGCAGCTTGAATATGTGAGTGTCACTGGGCTGTGAATATTTTCTGAAGTTCATCATGTTGGCAGTTTAATGTGAGATATTTTATAGGGGAGGGATGGGTAGGAGAATATGCAGAAGATCTAGCTTCTATTTCCTGTTGATTGTAATCACATTTGTCACTCACCTGCTTGAACTGCTAAAACCCTTCAGGAGCCTGATTGAAGAAGCCTCCTGTTAAGTGGAAAAAAGTCTCTCCCGCTTCTTAGCAAATCACAGTAAACATGTCAACACATTATGGGATGCAGTAAACTTTTGAATATATGAACATCTGATGAGACGATCTCTTTGATCAGAGCTTTTATGTTGGTTCAATAGGCAGGACTAGTTATCCGCTTTGTTTACTTTCAGGTATCTGAGGCAGTTACACACACACGCTGGGATTTGGGGTCAGTTCCCTGAGAAATGTATGGACACACATTTAACACATAGACTTTTGAGTCTTCCCTCCCCGCTGACCCTAGTATTTTAAAACAGGATGTCCTGGCTCTAGGAAAGTGCCTCGATATTCTAAAATAGATACATTAAGTGCAGTACAAAAATGCAGTTAAATTTTTCTTCTGGATGTTTGTAGCACATTTGTGCAAGTTGTAAATAATTTGTTTTGCTGAATTTTCTTTAGCACATTCTTAGTGAGATAGTAACATTTAATATCACTGACAAATATATTGGGCATCTCTAGTAAAAGTTTTTCTAATTATTTGGATTTGTAGACATTCAGAAGTTGTCATAGCTATAAATACTGATAATTTAAGAAAGCAATAATTGCTCTGATGACCTTAGTTATAAGAATAAATATTCCTACTAATAATAACCACCGCTACATTTATTGAGCACTTGTTACATTCTAGACATTGTTCACAACGCTTTCCATGCATTAGCTCATTAATCACAGCAACCCTAAGAGGTAGGTACTACTATTATTCCCATTTTAAAGATAGGAAAACTGAGGTACTGAAACGTTAACTACCTTGCTCTGGGTTACATGGCTAGTGAGTATTAAAGCTGTAAAGTGAACAGTTACTCTAACTCTAAAACCAGTACTCTTAATCACCAGGCTAATTATATTCTACTTTCTTCAGTTTTTATTTTTCATTTTCTGTTTTTTTTCATCAGTCTCTCCAAATTCTCTTTCTTGCTCATCCTCTCTCTTTACCTATACTATCACCATCCCCATTCTTTTTACAGGTATCCGTTGCTGTTCATCCTCCCCTTCTCATCCTCTCTTTCTTTCTCATCACACTACCTCTTCTGTCTAGAATTTCATCTTCCAAAGTCTTCTTCATGTAAAAAATATTTCACTAAACAAATACAAGTGTTTGTACCTGAGGTTTTAATTGAAGGCTTTGAAGAAAATAACAGGTTAGAATTGAAAGATTGTAGGTTCTAACATTAAGAGAAATGAGGGAGGAGACATTTTACCAACATTTGAGTTGAAGCTTCATCCAAAGGTATTTAAGGCATTGAGTTTCCATGGATATCCAATGTTCTGGCCCCTAATATCTTTTCTCTTCCCTGTTTGATTTCTCCAGGAGAATTAGGTGGCTGGTGTGGGGTGGGGGTAGGGGCAGGTAAGGAGAAGCAAAAATAAATAAATAACAAGGCAGGATATAGAGGTGATTCACTAACTGTCAGGAAGTTTAAAGTGTGAACAAGACTGCCAGTAGGAAGTGAGTCACTAACAGGCAACCCAGGGGAAATCTCCCAAGAGAGAAGAGAAAAGTTAGTTGAAAGAGAATTGACTGTTGGGAAAGTTATTAAAGTAAGGTCTTCAGTAGACACAGTACCTTGGAGGTTTGATGTATAACAGGGAGAGGCTATCTGACCCCTGATAGCTCCCTTGTTCATGCCAGAGTTTTTTTTTTTTTTTTTTTTAGTATTTATTTATTTATTATTTTTAGTAATTCTTTTCTTTATTTTTAAATAAAAATAAGCTGTAAGAAATAAAGTTAATATTTATCCAGAAGTCTTATGCACTAGGTACTTCATATAAATCATTTTATCTTAAAAATAACTGTGTGAAGCAGACACAAATATTATCTGTATTTTCCAGATAGGAAAACTGAGAAGTTAAGTATCTTGCCCAAGAATACACAGGAAAGGATGTGGCAGACACAATATTAAACAAGACATCAGGCTCCAGAGTCTACCATACCAACCACTTTTCAATATTGCCTCTCATTATTAACAAATGACTAATTTCTTAGTGAAGGCATGAGTAGATAAGCCTCTTTTTTCCCCTCGTTTATAGAAAAACTCAGAGAAAGAATGAGACAGAGCGACTAGAAAGTAGGAGGAAGGAAGGTGAGAGAGAGTGACAATTGAACAAAAGAAAAGAGTGGTGATACAGAAAATAACAATAATCAATAACATTTTTATGTGTTTCTTCTGTTTCTGTGCCAGAAACTTTGTTAGGCAACTTGTATACAATACTTTATTAATCACTACAAACACTTCATATGCGGATGCTTTTATTTTACCTCCTTATATTTATGAAGATGTTGACATGGAAAGTTAAGTAAATTGCCCAACATTATGCAACTAATATATGACAGAGCTGGGCTTTGAACCCAGTCCTGGGGATCCTTTTCCTCAACCACATTACTGAGAAGACTGAAAGGAAACTCCTAATGATGACTGGGTGAGGCTAGTCCTCTGTAAAGGCACCAAATTGATCATTGTTGGGGTCTCCAATTTTTTCTCCCCATTTAATAATTATAGTCTAGATGCTCTGAACTCCTCCTCCCTAAATTGTTATTGAGAACCACATGGTCAAGCTTAGATTAGGAGACAGTATGGAGAGCAGCTGTTAAAATTTCAGCAGTGGGATCTTCAATTTTGTAATATTTGATAGCCTTAATGGCTGTTCTCCCCTCCCTTCTGCCCCATGAGTGGGTAGCAGAAATTCCTGAATGAGAACTGCAAGCTAAGAGTCAGGAGGACTGCTCAGCTGGAGAGTGGGCAATAAAACCCAGTATAACACAGCATGAAAATAGTTTTGGGAGAAAAGAGATGTTGGAAACATACAAACTTCAATGCCTAGAGAGAAGAAAATTTAGATTTTTGGGGGGGCAGGAAACAGTAGCTGATAGTAGATGTGGTTATGATGTTACCAGGACTTCACTCAAATTAGCTCTTCATGACTTTACCTAGTGCCACAGATGAAAGGAAATTAGATTCTCAACAACTCAGGAGGATTGGAAGCTGAAGGCACTATTTTATTCTAAGCTGGATATAGAAACAAGATAGGTCAGACCACAAGAGTCTGAGACCAAACTTCACAGGCTAGACTAAGGCCTGTTAGTTGAAAAAGCAATACCCCTGGCAGGGAAAAGCAGAATTTTCCGAATCTTGTAGAGGCTTGGGTCATGTGCAGTGGTTTGCATCTGTTGACCACTCAGGATCCTGGTTACAAATACCTTCAAGGCAAATTATCCTAAGGTGTCAGCAACATTTATTCATTTGTTCATCAAACATTCATGTTCTTGCAATGTGCCAGCCATGGTGCTAGGTGCTGGGTGTATAGTAGAAAATGAAATAAACATAACCTCTGCTCTCATGAAGTTTGCCATCTGGTGGAGAAATCAGCAATTGGACAGATAAATACACAAAAACAAGTTTCAAATTATAGAGAAATGAAGGAAAAGTAAAAAATGCTTTGAGGAGAAGAAAGGCAGGGACATTGTACTGGACACAGAGATGAGCTATGCAGATCTTCCTTCAAGAAAAGACTTACTGAGAATTTTTGCATCTATGGTTATCAGTGATACTGACCTGTAAGTTTCTTTTTCTGTTGAGTCATTATCTGGCTTTGTTATTAGGGTAATTCTAGCTACATAGAATGAATTTATGAAAGTATTCCCTCCTCTTTAACTTTTTTGAGAGTTTGATTGATTATTCAAATGTTTGGTAGAGTTCAGCAGTAAGCCATCAGGTCCTCAGCTTTTCTTGGATGGGAGACTTATGGCTTTTATTCTATTACTCATTGCTGGTTTGTTGAGGTTTTCTATTGCTTCATATTTCAATCTTGGTAGGTTTTATGTGTTTAGGAATTTATCCATTTCTTCTAGGTTTTCCAATTTGTTGGCATATAGTTAGTTGCTCACACTAGTCTTGAATTATTATTTGTATGTCTGAGGTCTCAGTTGTTATCTCTCCTTTTTTGTTTCTATTTTTATATATTTATTTGGATCTTCTCTCTTTTTCCTTGTGCAACTAAACATTTGTTGAATTTTTAATCTTTACAAAAAAACAACATTTTTTTTGTTGATATTCTGTATTTTTTTGTCTCAATTTTACTTATTTCTACTCTGGCCCTCATTCTTTCTTTCTTTCTACTAATTTTGGGTTTGGTTTGTTCTTGCTTTTCTAGTTCCTTGAGATGTGTTTTTAGGTTATTTATTTCTCCTTTTATGATATAGGTGTTTATTGCTTTAAACTTCTCTCTTAGTACTGCTTTTGCTGTGCCTTATAGATTTTGGTATGTTGTATTTTCATTTTCATTTGTTTCATCCTTAATTTCTTCATTGATCCATTGATCAATGCGGAGCATGTTGTTTAATTTGTACATGTTTGTGCATTTTCCAAGGTTTCTCTTGTTATTAATTTCTGGTTTTATTCTATTTTGGTAGTAAAGATACTTGATATGATTTCTATTATTCTGAATTTGTTCAGACTTGTCTTGTGGCTTAAGGTATAGTCTATTGTGAAGAATGTTCCATGCACTAGTGGAAAGAATGTATTTTTTTCAGCAGTTGAGCAAAATGTTATGTAAACATCACTTGGGCCTATTAGACCTATTGTGCAGTATAGTTCCACTGGTTCTTTGTTGATTTTCTGTCTGGATGATGTTCCCATTACTGACAGTGTGGTGTAAAATCCCTTACTATTTTTGTATTGCATTCTATCTTTCCCTTTAGATCTTTTAATACTTGCTTTATATACCTGGGAGCTCTGGTGTTGGGTGAATATATACTTATAATTGTTATATTTTCTCTTGCTGAATTAACCCCTTTATCATTATACAGTGACCTTTCTTGTCTCTTTTTACATTCTTAGATTTGTAGTCTGTTTTATCTGATATAAACATAGCTATTCTTGATCATTTTTGGTTTTCACTTGCATGGAATACATTTTCCTAACCCCTCACTTTCAATCTATGTGCATTTTTGTAGGTAAAGTGGGTTTCTTGAAGGCAGCATATAGTTGGGTCTTGATTTTTTTATATTCAGCCAATCTATGCATTTTACATGGAGATTTCAGACCATTTACATTCTATGTTATTGTTGATGAGTAGGGACTTATTACGGCCACTTTATTGCCTATTTTCTGGTTGTTTTCAGACTTTTTCATTCTTACTATATTGCTTGTGTTGAAGTGATTTATCTGGTAAGATGTTTTATTTGTTGCTTTTTATTTTTAATGTATCCATTACAGGTTTTTGCACTGTGGTTATCATGAGGCTTATGAAAAACATCTTAAAGATATAGCAAGTTATTTTAAGGAGATGTTTTGATCACAAATAAAGTAATAGAAACAAGCAAAAGCACACACGCACACACACACACACACACAAATACTAGCAAACTGAATTCAACAGTGTATTAAAGGCTGGGCGCGGTGGTTCATGCCTGTAATCCCAGCACTTTGGGAGGCTGCGGCAGGTAGATCATGAAGTCAGGAGATTGAGACCATCCTAGCTAACATGGTGAAACTCCATCTCTACTAAAAATACAAAAAATTAGCCAGGCATGGTGGCAGGCGCCTGTAGTCCCAGCTACTCAGGAGGCTGAGGCAGGAGAATGGTGTGAACCCGGGAGGCAGAACTTGCAGTGAGCCAAGATTGCGCCACTGCACTCCAGCCTGGGCGACAGAGCAAGACTCCATCTCAAAACAACAAAACAAAACAATGTATTAAAAAGGTTATTTGCCATAATCAAGTTGGATTCATTCCTGGGATGCAAGAATAAGTCAACATATGCAAATCAATAAACATGATATACCACATTAAAAGAATCAATAACAAAAGCCATATGATTATTTCAATAAATGCCAAAAAAGCATTTGATAAAATTCAACATCTTTATGGCAAAAAACCTCATCAGAATGGGAATAAAAGGAACATACCTCAAAATAATACAGGCCATATATGACCAGCCCACAGCTAACATTGTACTAAATGGGAAAGAGTTTAAGGCTTTCTACTAAAATCTGGAACAACCTCAGGATGCCTACTTACACCACTTTTACTGAACAGAGTACTGAAAGTTCTGGCAAGAGAAGTTAGGCAAAAGAAAGAAATAAAGGGCATCCAAATTGCAAAATAACAAGTAAAATTAGCCCTGTTTCTGTAACATGATCTTATATCTGGAAAAAACTAAAGACTTTATCAAAAAACTGTCATAACTTGTTAACAAATTCAGTAGTTTCTGGGTACAAAATCAGCATACAAAAATCAATAGCATTTATATACACCAACTAAGATACTTGATACAATTTCTATTTCAAGTATCTGTTTCTATTTCAAAAAAATCTGAAAAATTAATCAAGGAAGCAATTCCACTTACAATAGCTACAAACAACATAACATACATTGAACTCAATCTAACCAAAAAATTAAAAGAGCTAAACAAGGAAAGCTATAAAACACTGATGAAAGAAATTGAAGAAGACACAGAAAAATGAAAAAATGTTCCATGTGCATGGGTTGGAAGAATTAATATTGTTAAGATGGCAAGACAACACAAAGCAATCCCTATCAAAATACCAAGTGACATTCTTCACAGAAATAGAATTTATTTATTGATTTATTTGATTTCCATATTTTAAGTACAGGGGTACATGTGCAAGATGTGCAGGTTTGTTACATAAGTAAACGTGCACCATGGTGGTTTGCCACACAGATCATCCCATCTCCTAGGTATCAAGCCCAGCATCCATTAGCTATTCTTGATGTCCTCCTTCCTCCCACACCCCACCCTCTGACAGGCCCCAGTGTGTGTTGTTCTTCTGCGTGTGTCCATGTGTTCTCATCATTCAGCTCCCACTTATAAGTGATAACGTGGTATTTGGTTTTCTGTTTCTGTGTTAGCTTGCTGAGGGTAATAGCTTCCAGCTCCATCCACGTCCCTGCAAGAACACGATCTAGTTCCTTTTAATGGTTGCATAGTATTCCATGGTAAATATGTACCACATTTGCTTTAACCAGTCTATTACTGATGGGCATTCAGGTTGATTCCATGTCTTTGCTATTGTGAATAATGCTACAAGGAACATACATGTTCATGTATCTTTGTAACACAATGATTTATATTCCTTTAGGTATAGACCCAGTAATGGGATTGCTGGGTTAAATGGTTTTTCTGCCTCTAGGTCTTTGAGGAATCACCACACTGTCTTCCACAATGGCTGAACTAATTTACATGCCAACCAACAGTGTAAAAGCATTCCTTTTTCTCCACAACCTCACCAGTATCTGTTGTTTTTGATTTTTCAGTAATAGCCATTCTGACTGCTGTGAGATGGTATTTCACTGTGGTTTTGATTTGCATTTCTCTGATGTTGAGCTTCTAAAATATGTTTGTTGGCTGCATGTATGTCTTTTGTTGTTGTTGTTGTTGTTGTTTGTTTGTTTTGTTTTGAGATGGAGTCTTGCTCTGTTGCCCAGACTGGAGTGCAGTGGCATGATCTCGGCTCACTGCAACCTCCGTCTCCCAGGTTCAAGTGATTCTCCTGTCTCAATCTCATGAGTAGCTGGGGTTACAGGTGCCAGCCACCATGCCTGGCTAATTTTGTATTTTTAGTAGAGATGGGGTTTCACCATGTTGGCCAGGCTTGTCTCGAACTCCTGACCTCAAGTGATCCTCTCACCTTTTTTTTTTTTTTTAGACGGAGTCTCACTGTGTCGCCAGGCTGGAGTGCAGTGGCATGATCTTGGCTCACTGCAACCGCAACCTCTGCCTCCTGGGTTCAAGCGCTTCTCCTGCCTCAGCCTCCCAAGTAGCAGCTGGGACTACAGGTGTGTGCCACTATGCCCAGCTAGTTTTTTCTATTTTTTGTACAGATGGGGTTTCACCATGTTGGCCAGGATGGTCTGGATTTCCATCTCTTGACCTCGTGATCCACCTGCCCCTGCCTCCCAAAGGGCTGGGATTATAGGCGTGAGCCACCACCCCCGGACTTTGCCCACTTTTTAATGGGGTTGTTTGTTATTTTCTTGTAAATTTGTTTAAGTTCCTTGTAGACTCCGGATATTAGTCCTTTGTCAAATGGATAAATTGCAAACATTTTCTCCCATTCTGTAGGTTGTGTTTTCACTCTGATGACATTTTCTTTTGCTGTGTGGAAGCTCCTTAGTTTAATTAGATTCCATTTGTCAATTTTTGCTTTTGTGGCAATTGCTTTTGGCATCTTTGTCATAAAATATTTACCCATGCCTATGTCCTGAATGGTATTGTGTAGATATTTTTCAGGAGATTTTACAGCTTTGGGTTTTACATTTAAGTCTTTAATCCATCTTGAGTTAATTTTTGTATATAATGTAAGGAAGGGGTCCAGTTTCAATTTTCTGCACATGGCTAGCCACTTCTCCCAACACCATTGATTAAATAGGGAATCCTTTCCCCATTGCTTGTTTTTGTCAGGTTTGTCAAAGATAGGATGGTTGTAGTTGTGCAGTTTTATTTCTGAATTGTCTATTCTATTTCATTGGTGTATTTGTCTGTTTTTATACCAGTACCATGCTGTTTTGGTTACTATAGCCTTTTAGTGTGAAGTGAGGTACTGTGATGCCTCCAGCTTTGTTCCTGTGATGCCTCCAGCTTTGTTCTTTTTACTTAGGATTATCCTGACTATATGAGCTCTTTTTGGGTTCCATATGTATTTTAAAATACTTTCTTCTAATTCTGTGAAAAATGTCAATGATAGTTTAATGGGAATAGCATTGAATCTATAAATTGCTTTGGGCAGTATGGTCATTTGTATGATATTGATTCTTCCTATCCATGAGGATGAAATGTTTTTCCATTTGCTTGTGACCTCTCTGATTTCCTTGAGCAGTGGTTTGTAGTTCTCCTTGAAGAGGTCCTTCACCTCCCTTGTTAGCTGTATTCCTAGGTATTTTATTCTCTTTGTAGCAATTGTGAATGGGAGTTCACTCATGATTTGGCTCTTGGCTTGCCTGGTGTTGTTATATAGGAATGTTAGCGATTTTTGCACATTGATTTTTGTATTCTGAGATTTCGCTGAAGTTGCTTATCAGTTCAAGAAGCTTTCGGGCTGAGACAATGGGAGTTTTTTTGATATAGGATCATGTCATCTGCAAACAAAGATGTTTTGCCTTCCTCTCTTCCTATTTGAATACCTTTCTTTCTTTCTCTTGCCTGATCACCCTGGCCAGAACTTACAATACTGTGTTGAATAAGAGTGGCAAGAGAGGGCATCCTTGTCTTGCATCACTTTTCAAGGGGAATTCTTCCAGTTTTTGCCATTCAGTATGATATTGGCTGTGGGTTTGTAATATATGGCTCTTATTATTTTGAGGTGTGTTCCTTTAATAACTAAGTTATTGAGAGTTTTTAACATGAAGGGATATTGAATTTTATCAAAGGTCTTTTCTGTGTCTAATGAGATAATCATGTAGTTTTTGTCTTTAGCTCTGTTTATGTGATGAATTACATTTATTGATTTGTGTATGATGAACAAACCTTGCATCCCAGGGATGAAACTGACTTCATCTTGATGCATCATGTTTTTGATGTGCTGCTTGATTGGGCTTGCTAGTATTTTATTGAGGATTTTTGCATCGATGTTCATTGGGGATATTGGTCTGAAGTTTTCTTTTTTTGTTGTATCTCTGCCAGGTTTTGGTATCAGGATGATACTGACCTCATAGAGTGAGTTGGGGAGGAGTCCCTCCTTTTCAATGTTTTGGAATAGTTTCAGTAGAAATGGTACCAGCTTTTCTTTTTACTTCTGGTAGAATTCAGCTGTGAATCTGTCTGGTCCTGGGGTTTTTTTGTTTGGTAGGGTTTTTATTACTATCTCAATTTCAGAACTCATTATTGGTCTATTCAAGGAGTCAATTTCTTCCTGGTTCAGTCTTGGGAGGGTGTATGTGTCCAGAAATTTATCTATTTCTTTTAGATTTTCCACTTTATGTTCATAGAGTTGTTTGTAATATTCTCTGATGATTGTTTGTATTCCTGTGAGATCAGTGGTGGTATCCCCCTAATCATTTCTGATTGTGTTTATTTAAACATTCTCTATTTTCTTCTTTATTAGTCTAGCTAGCGGTCTATTTTATTAATGTTTTAAACAGCCAGTTCCTGGATTAGTTGGTTTTTTGAAGGTTTTTTTTCTGTCTCTATATCCCTCAGTTTAGCTCTAATCTTTGTTATTTCTTGTCTTCTGCTAGCTTTGGAGTTTGTTGCTCTTGGTTCCCTAGTTCTTTTATTTGTGATGTTAGGTTTTTAACTTGAGATCATTCTAGCCTTTTGATATAGGCATTTAGTACTATAAATTTCCCTTTTAACACTGCCTTAACTGCATCTCAGAGATTTTGGTACGTTGTCTCTGCTTTCATTTGTTTCAGATAAATTATTGATTTCTGCCTTAATTTCATTATTTACTCAAGAGTCATTCAGGAGCAGGTTGCTCAATTGCCATGTAATTGTGTAATTTTGAGTGAATTTCTTAATATTGAGTTCTAATTTGATGTGCTGTGGTCTGAGAGACTGTTATGATTTCAGTCCTTTTGCATTGCTGAGGAGTGTTTTACTTCCAACTATGTGATCAATTTTAGAGCAAGTGCTGTGTGGTGATAAGAAGAATGTATATTCTGTTGTTTTTGGGTGCAGAGTTCTGTAAATATCTAACAGGTCCGCTTGATCCAAAGCTGAGTTCAGGTCCTGAATATCTTTGTTAATTTTCTCTGTTGATAATCTGTCTAATATTGTCAGGGGTGTTAAAGTCTCACACTATTACTGTGTGGGAGTCGAAGTCTCTTTGAGGGTCTCTAAGGACCTTTGTTGTGAATCTGGGAGCTTCTGTATTGGGTGCATATATATTTAGGTTAGTTAGCTCTTCTTGTTGAATGGAACCCTTTACTATTATGTAATGCCCTTCTTTGAATTTTTTTATCTTTGTTGGTCTAAAATCTCTTTTGTCAGAAACTAGGATTGCATCCCTGCTTTTTTTCTGTTTTTCATTTGCCTGGCAAATTTTCCTCCATCTCTTTATTTTGACCCTATGTGTGTCTTTGCATGTGAGATGGGTCTCTTGAAGACATCATATTGATGGGTCTTGGTTCTTTATTCAACTTGCTATTCTTTGTCTTTTAATTGGGTCATTTAGCCCATTTATATTTAAGGTTAGTATTGTTATGTGTGAATTTGATTCTGTCATCATGATGCTAGCTGGTTATTTTGCAGACTTATTTATGTGGTTGCTTTATAGTGTCAATGGTCTGTGTATTTCAGCATGTTTTTTGTAATAGTTGTTAATGGTTTTTCCTTTCCATATTTAGTGCTTCCTTTAGGAGCTCTTGCAAGTCAGGTCTGGTGGTAACAAATTCTCTCAGTATTTGCTTGTCTGAAAAGAATCTTATTTCTCCTTCACTTGTGAAGCTTACTTTGATTGAACATAAAATTCTGTTTTGAAAATTCTTTTCTTTAAGAATGTTGAATTTTGGCCTCCAATCTCTTCTAGCTTGTAGGGTTTCTGCTGTTAATCTGATGGACTTCCCTTTGCAGGTGACCTGGCCTTTCTCTCTGGCTGCCCTTAACATTGTTTCTTTCATTTTTACCTTGGAGAATCTGATGATTATGTGTCTTGGGGTTGATCTTCTCATGGATTATCTTACTGGGGTTCTCTGGATTTCCTGAATTTGAATGTTGGCCCTCTTGCTAGGTTGGAGAACTTCTGCTGAATGATATCCTGAAGTATGTTTTCCAACTTGGTTCCATTCTCCCCATTTCTTTCAGGTACCCCAATCAGTCTTAGATTTGGTGTCTTTACATAATCCCATATTTCTCAGAAGTTTTGTTCATTCCTTTTCATTCTCTTTCTCTATTCTTGTCTGCCTGTCTTATTTCAGATAGATAGTTTTCAAGACCTGAAATTCTTTCTTCTGCTTGCTTTATTATGCTATTAATACCTGTGATTTTATTGTGAAGTTCTTGTAGTGTGTTTTTCAGCTCTAACAGGTTGGTTATGTTCCTCTGTAAACTGGCCATTTTGGCTGTCAGCTCCTGTATTGTTTTATCACAATTTTTAGCTTTCTTGCATTGGGTTATAACATGCTTCTTTAGCTCAGTGAAGTTTGTTATTACCCGCCTTCTGAAGCCTACTTCTCTCAATTTGGTCATCTCAGCCTTACCCCAGTTCTGAGCACATGCTGGAGAGGTGTTGTGGTCATTTGGAGGAAAAGGGGCACTCTGGCTTTTTGTATTCCAGCATTTTTGCATTGATTCTCTCTCATCTTTGTGGGCTTATCTACCTTTGATCTTTGAGGTTGCTGACCTTTGGATAGGGTTTTTGTTGAGTTTTGTTGTTGTTGTTTTCTGTTTGTTTGTTTGTTTTTTTAAAGTCAGGCCACTCTCCCATAGGGCTGCTGTAGTTTGCTGGGGATCCGCTCTAGTCCCTAATTGCCTCAGTTTTTCCTGTACATGGAGGTATCACCAGTGAAGGCTGTGAAACAGCAAAGATGGCAGCCTGCTCCTTCCTATGAAAGCTCTGTCCCGGGGGGTTACTGACCTATTTCCCGCCCCAATGCTCCTGTAGGAGGTGGCTGGAGACCTCAGTTGGGAGGTCTTATCCATTCAGGAGGAATGAGATCAGGGATTTGCTTAAAGAAGCAGTCTGGCTGCTTTTTGGTAGAGCAGCTGTGCTGTGTTGAGGATAACTTTCAGCCCTCAATTGGTTTGGGCTCTCCAGGGCCCACAGGCTGAATGGGCTGAGAAACCGGAACAACCAAGTTGGTGGCCTGCCTTGCTTCTCAGGCACTCTGTCCCAGGGAGAAATTAGAGCTTTTTTGGCCCCTAGAACACAGGTGGGGGTGGCCAGAGGCCCCGACTGGGAAGACCCAGCTGGGAGGATCCGCCACAAGGAGTAGCAGATTAGGGTCCTACTTAAAGAAGCATTCTGACCACATCTTGACACAACGACTGCGTCATGCTGGAGAACCGCCTCTGCCTGTGTCAGCTTGGACTCTCCAATGCTTGTCGGTTGGAATGGCTGAGATGTAGTCGTACAACCAACCCAGGTGGTGGCCCTTCCTCCTCTCCCGGGCACTCCATCCCTGGGAGAGATCAGAGCTCTATCTGAAATATGTGTGGGTGGGGGTGGCTGGAGGGCCTGGCTGGGAGGCCCTGTCCAGTGAGGAGGAATGGATTGGGCCTGCTTAAAGGCACAGTATGGCCAAAATCTGGCAAAGCTGCTGTGCTGCACTGCTAGGGGCACCTTTCCTCATCTGGACTGTTTGGACTTTCCAAAGCCCACAGGCTGGAACAGCTGAGTTGACCGAACAGCAAAGATGGTGCCTGCCCCTCTCCCCAGTGGCTCCATTAGATATCAGGCAGTCTCCACCCTGTTGCTGGTGGCTGGTTGGGATTCCAAGGCAGTGTGTCTTATCTTTTGAAGTGCTGTGGAAATGGGGCCTGCAGAACAATGCTGCTTGGATCCCTGGATTCTACCCCCTTTCCAAGGGGTATGTGCAGACCTTCTGCCTTGCCTAAGTTGTAGACACATTTGTTGGAGATCTCATCTTGGCCCCTCAAAATCCTAAAATTTATATGGAACCACAAGACTGAATAGCCAAGGCAAACTTGCACAAAGAGAATTGAGCTGGAAATATGAAAATATGACACCACCTGACATCCAAATTTACTTCAAATCTGCAGTAACCAAAACAGCATGGTAATGTTATATAAACAGATACATAGACCAATAGAATATAATAGAGAAACCAGATATGAATTCATGCATTGCAGCCAACTCATTTGCAACAAAGGTGCCAAGAACATGCAATGGGTAAAGGAGAGTCATTTCAATAAACGGTGCTAGAAAAACTAGATAACTGTATGCAGAGGAATGAAACTACCCCCTATCTCCCTCACCACACAAAAAAGTCAAATTAAAATGGATAAAAGACTTAAAGCTAAGAGCTGAAACTATGACACTGCTAGAAGAAAACATTGAGAAATCCTCTGGGACACTGGCCTGGCAAATAACTTTTGTGTAGGACCTCAAAAGCACAAGCAACCAAAGCAAAAATAGACAAGTGGGATCAAATTAGGCTAAAAAGCTTCTTCACAGCAAGGGAAACAATCAACAAAGTGGAAAGACACCTTAAATGGAAGAAAACATTTGCAAACTATCCTTCTCACAAAGGATTAATAAGCAGAATTTATAAGGAGTTCAAACAATTCAATAGCAAAAAACCAAATAATCCAATTAAACAAAGGGCAAAATATCTGAATGGACATTTCTCAAAAGAATACATAAAATTGGCCAACAGATATATGAAAAATGCTCAACATCATTAATCATCAGAAAAGTGCAAATCAAAGCCACAATGATATCATCTCATTAGAATTAAAATGCCTTGTATCAAAGACAGGTATTAACAGATGCTGGAGAGGATGTAGAGAAAGTTGAACCCTCATACACTGTTGATGGGAATGTAAATTAGTACAACCACCATGGAGAACAGTGTGGTGGTTCCTCCAAAAAACTAAAAATAGAGCTACCATATGATCCTGCAATTCTACCACTTGATATATATCCAAAGGAAAGGAAATCAATATATCGAAGAGATATCTGCACCGTATGTTTACTGCAACACTATTCACGATAGCCCCGATATGGAATCAACCTAAGTGCTCATTAGTGAATGAATGGATAAAGAAAATGTGGTATATATACACAATTGAATATTATTTAGCCATAAAAAAATACAATTTTATCACTTGCAGCTACACGGATAGAACTGGATGTCATTTTATTAAATGAAATAAGCCAGGCACAGAAAGACAAACATCACATGTTGTCACTTATATGTGGGAGCTAAAAAAGTGGATCTCATTAAGATAGAAAGTAGACTTGTGGTTACTAGAGCGGAGGAAGGGTAGCAGGAAGGGGGATGAAGGGAAAAGGAAAGAATATAAATGTATTCTTATGTTTAAAGACTGTTTTTAGAGCACCACTGAACTGTACACTTAATGGCAAATATGGTGCATTTTATATGGATGTTTTACCTCAAAAAATTTTAAAATAAAGAAATAATTTGCTGGCCAGTTGTGGTGACTCATGCCTGTAATCCCAACACTTTGGGATGCCGAGATGAGAGAATCACTTGAGGTCAGGAGTTTAAGACCAGCCTGGTCAACATAGCAAAAACCCATCTGTATTTTCTAAAAAATTATAAAATAAAAAAGAAATAACTTCCTGCCAAGACCCAAGGCAGGTGGCTAGCTCGTAATCTTCAGCTTTTAGCTTCATAAGGATTAGCTTCTGCTTTGAAGAGGTGACTCTAGTCCGTGGCTGAAAAAGGCAGTCATGTAAGGGATTAGCCATTGCTATCCAATGTGAGACCCTTGCAATGGAGAATCTTTGCTCCAGATCTTTTGGCTGGTCTGGCAGAGAATGTGTCTTCAGCATCATTGTCTGAAGCTATCTCTTGCTCAATCTTGCTTTCTCAGCTTTCCTGTTCAGGCGTTGCCCCTCAGAAACAATTCACACTCCTAATTCCATCTCAGAATCTGGTTTCCAGAGAACCCAAACCAACGGACTTCACCTAGATTTGTGGGGGAAGAGGAAATGGAAGTCAACTCCGAAGAATTGATGTTTAAGAATTAGCCAGGTTATGGGTGGGGGAAAGAACACTCCAGGAAGAATTGGTAGTATGTTTAAAGACCTCAAGGAAGGAAAGAGTGGGAAGAACGCTGATATGCCTGGAGCATAAAACATGAGGGGAGAATAACCCAAGATGGCTGGGGGTGTGGGTAGGGGCCATCAGGCTAAGAATCTGGATTTCATCCTAAGTGCAGTAGGAAGCCACTGAAGCACTTCCCTGTAGACAGGGAAGTA